>NC_138579.1:53154322-53798731 GCF_964289735.1 Phaethon aethereus
AACTAATTGCAAACAATCCACACATTTTACTTGTTGTGGAATAAGCACCAGAACTTGAAGGAAAAGCTTTTTGGAGCAATACAAAGGTGGGATATTTTGTCACTTGAGAAACACC
Organism: Phaethon aethereus; assembly: GCF_964289735.1. Classification (NCBI taxonomy): domain Eukaryota; kingdom Metazoa; phylum Chordata; class Aves; order Phaethontiformes; family Phaethontidae; genus Phaethon; species Phaethon aethereus. The sequence continues at coordinate 53,154,438 of NC_138579.1, forward strand.
AGTGTTATGAAATGCAATTGAGCAAACAGTACCTCACCATGGACCCCTGGGGGAAACGATGAACACAGCGTCTTCTGATACACAATGCATCACTAAGCAACAAAGTGATACATGGATGAGCAAGGTGTATCATTCATGCCCTGGCTTTCAGTAATTAGTGGTTTCCAGTAACTTTCAGAGGCATTGTGGGGCTTTGCAGCAGATCTGAAAACCAAAGAAGGGGCAAAGACAGCCATTGACTTGAATTAGCTTTGGGGTAGGTTCTGTGCTGGTCAGGCTGTTCAATTCCAGGAGCAGCTGTCATTCTCTGGGACTGGGTTTTTTGTGCTGCCTTCAATAGGACCTACACAAGGTCAGGCATGTGTTACAGGAAATCTTACCTGGCTTGTGAGAGTGTATATAGTTTTAAGAAAATTCACTCCCTGCCTTGCTGGATTTTTTTAAAGAAGTTTTATATATGTTTGGTAGACAAATAGGTCTGACGAGGAATCTGTGTTGGTCAGAGATGAGGAAATATACCTGAACTCTCATCGTTGCTACTAGCTGTTTAGCAATGTGTGCATCTGAACTGTTCTGGTTATGTTTGCTTTCAATACAGGGGACAGTTGATGTGACTTCAGATGGCTGTTGTAAAACATGTGAGTGCATTAAATTACTGATTCCCTATTCCAATACTGTTAAGTTCTCCCTTTGTAGTCCTGTTTCTACATGCACTGTGAGTCTGCAGTTTCCAAAGACTGGAAGACTGTTCTTACAGCAGCAGAGCTGTTTTGTACCTCACAGCTGATGTTAAAAATCCACTCACAGCTGCGGCTAAAAATCTGCCTCATTTTTCCAATGCTGACACGAAAATTCTTTGATCTCCTTTTCTGTTTTTTTTTTTTTAAACAACTGAAACAATTTTAGTTTGAACCATACTCCTGATAAGAAAATTTGTAGAAAAAATGCTCTGTATTCTTCCATCTGGAAATTGCATGGAAAAAAGAGTCTTTTTTCTGTACATCCACCCTTAAATCATAGGTTGTCATAGAGTTACAAAATGTCATTTATAGGAATTTTTTTAAAAAAACCAAACCCTTCATGTCTCCTTTAGGTCTTGGTTCAACAGTATCTTTACATGAACTTAGACATAACATTTAAGCTAGTCCACAAATAGAAAAGTACCTTGACCAGAAGGAAATTGCTTTGCTGAATTAGAGCCTCTTTGCACTCTCATTTGTTTTTTTTGGTTACGCATTTAACTGTAAAAAGTTTTAGTAGGATGATCTGCCCTTGGTTTCCTAGCAGATACCTTTCAAAACATTTACTCCCCAGCCTGAAGGAATCTAACAGAAGTGTTTTCCTGTACAGGTATCGACCTGCCACATAAATGCAAACGCAATGTGAAAGAGCAGTATATCGTCCACGACAACTGTAAGTCAGCTGCTCCAGTCCCAGTGCCCTTTTGTGAAGGGACGTGCAGTACCTATTCTGTGTAAGTAGGAAACCCTTCTTTGCCCCCTCCCATGTCTAATCTTCCTGGGTTCTCATCACCAATGGTCTGCAGCTGTTTGTCCCCTTCCTGCTGTTTAAAAGGACCTGGTTGGGAGACTGGGCGTGCAGAAGAGCAGTCATTAGCAATGTGACTAAATGTCTTTAGAGTGCCTTGTTTTAGTTAGGAAAATAGGTCCCTTCAAAAAGATACCAACTACATTTATTAACTACCTGTTCTTAAACATGTCCTTATGTGGTTTTTCAACAGCTCTGGTGTTTAGTGGAGTTTTTTTCCTGCTCTTTGGTCTCTGCATGAGTTATTTATTCCTTTCTGTCTTGCCAGAATGGGCCTAATCCAAAATCCACAGAAGTTATTAAGTACTAGAGGATCTGGCCCTGTGTGGCTAGTAGTGTCCTGGGGAAGACTGTTATGAATAAGCAGAAAAAAGATAGGGAATTTTGTTCCTCTGCTCCTTAGAAGTACATCCATTTGGAGCAGCAAGTATAGATCAGTTTGGGAAGACAACAGGCAGCAGACTCATGTGCAAATCTCATTTCTATAGGTATTCCTTTGAGGCCAGCCAAATGGAACACAAATGCATTTGCTGCCATGAAAAAAGGAATCATGAAGTGAAGGTGGAACTGGTTTGCTCTGGGCGTAAGACAGTCCAGTTCACATATGTGCATGTAGATGAATGTGGATGTGTGGAAACAAAATGCCCAAAGAGAACATGAGCATAAACTAAAGGAAATATTTCAGCTCTCATTTAATGCTTCCCTAGCAAGTGAGTAGTTTAGAAAACAGCTGTGAGTAACCTTCAAATGACCATACTTCTCTCTTGTGCTTTTTCCTTCTGGTGTTATATGCAGTTATGGAAATTAACTAAAGATTTTACTCTAAATGTTTGTAGAATAAACTGCATTTCAAAGAGGACTTATTCTCCTGTTTCAGTGATGCTGCTAATGGGGCAAGGTAGCTCATGTCTTTAATCCCATAGTTACATATAAAGCAAGGTTATTACAAGACACTCTAGAGAGAGCTGGTGCCTTTCAAACATCCTGCCTGAAGAAAGTGCACCTTATAAATAACCATAGCCACATGCATCACTTCATTTCCCTTAGAAGAGAAACAGCAATCACTTCCACAGCTGCGGTTCAGTCAGGGAGGCAGGACTCAGCTCCGGGGCACATTTGCATTCTTCTTCCCAGTGGCCCTGAAGCTACTTTGGCTGTGACTCTGGGTCACTGGAGGAAAGCAAGGTGCTTTTTTCCCTTCTGCACAGTGAGCACTACATCAGGAGTGTAAAAACATGTTTTACATATACGCTACAAAATTACTATATTTGCACCCTTATTGTGAGTCCTTATCTCACTGGCGTCTTTTATTACTTGCCAACATCAAAATCTGACCTGTGTGTCAGGTGAGAGATGTTCAGTCTCACTACTGGTTACATGACTGTGATTTGTGTTATAAACGATTCCCTCCCAGCTAGCATGTCCAATGATACTGGTGACAATACCGTATGTGGACAGGGATCAAACAAAACCTCCAGAGTACGCAAGGAAGGCAGATGCATCTGCTACTTGAGCAGTTTGGTCTTTCGTGACTTGAAAGAGAACTGAAGTCTGCGACTTTCTTAGAGTATGATGTCCTGCAGCCTGCTATGTGGGGGCTTTTGGAAACTGTTTTTAAGGGAATGCTTTGAACTGACCAAGAGATACGAAATGCATTAACCTTTAGCTTTCCATTTTAAAATGCTGCAGCTATTGACACCCAAGTAATCATTAATTTAATTTGTTTTCATAATAAATCACTTCAGCTGATGTCAGGTTACTTTCATACGTACTGTTTCATTATGGTGTTTTTGATCTTAAAATTGTGGGAATCCTTGACTTTGAATAGGCATAAGGGTTGGATGGTACATGTTTTTCTCTGCTCTCACCTGAGAGTGCCATGCTTATTAGGTCATCACTGTGATGTAATAGGGCAGTCTGTGTTATGCTTCTGCAGGATTCAGCTCAGATTGTTTTAACTAACCCATTCTCCAACCCCTTTCTGAAATGATTTGTCTCAGCCCAAGACTGGTGTAAGAGCCCTTGGGACGTTATCAGTTTCTCACCACTGGGTATTTTGAGAGCCAGAGTAGCTGGCTTGGACAGCTGAAATCAGAGGAGATTCATTTCATCCTTTGTTTTTATTCTGTTTCCTTATAAAAAATACAAGAGATGCTGGGTGTACCTAACCGTCACAGTGGGAATAGGTACACTGCAGGTATCTTTGGGAAACATGGACAACAAAAGCCAACGTGTTTGTGCTGAAGTAGTGAATTATAGAATCACAGAATCATAGAACATCTCAAGTTGGAAGGGACCGATAAGGATCATTGAACTGAACCTAAGTCTCCCATTCCCAGACTCTGCACTAGTCAGTGGATCAGTTTGCTTGATTGTAAATGATAGGAATCTCCAAATAATTCAGTTAACTGTCAGTGCAATGCAACTCCCTTGGAAGGCATGTGTTGCAACTGCTTGACAGTGAGGCTCATGTATAAATTTCACATTAGTCTACTGATACAAATCAAGTGCATGCAAGCTTTTACAATGCAAAGAACAGCAGCAAAAAAGGACATTCCTTTCTTTCCTCCTTGCCTTTCCCTGAGGGGGAAGAAATCTTTCTTGAATGCTTTTGTCATCAGAAGAGTAAACAGACTCTGTAAGTAGTCAGATACACGTTCATGTAAACCACCCTGCAAATCAGTCATTCTCAGCAGGATGGCTTAGCAAGGAGACGATCAGAAATGTTTCCCATCTCTGCATTATCTTCAGGTGGGAGAAGGGCATAAAATACAATCTAATCTTACCAGGTGTACTTAGATTTCTGCTCTCCTGTGTGTTTTAGTGATGATGAGACTTTACACAGAAACTGAGAATGGCATTGATTTAAAGGTATACTTTTCCTGTTCATTTTTAGCATGCATTTTGCTTTTCGGGCAAGTGAAATGCTGGAATCAAAGGCATATTCCCATCGCCAGAGTGCTTTTGAACAGAGGTTCATGTGAAACCTCACATGTTCCTCCTCCATTCCTAGTTACACCTTGCACTTCATTTACTCGCTCAGTCCAGCATCTAACTGGCCTGTGTAATACTATTTATAGCTCTGACGGCTGGGTATTAAAGTGAGCTCATTGGTCCTTTGTTTGCAGGTGCAGAGTCCTATTTAGCTGAGATGCAGCCAGCAAGGCAAAGCGTCTTTGAGAACTTCAGCTTCCTCAGCTCAGAGACAGTCCATGGGTCAAACATCCCCCCCATCCACACACACACAAATGCACAGAAACAGAAATCAGCCTGAAAGCTGCTCGATCTTGGGAAAGTTACTCTTTCAAATAGATATAATGACACACTTACAAGCTGGCCCTTCTTGCCGAGTGGCTCTGCCTCTGCGTGCAGCAGAATTGCTGCTTGCACAGAGCAAGATGGACTGCAGTCTATGAGTCCTTCTTTAGGCTGGTGTCGCAAAGCCTCCCACCAGAAGTGGCAAAGTCGAACACAGGTGGCTCTTCCAGGAAAAGCTTCTCTGTAAACGTTTTACTTGACCATGATCTTGCTGCCACTGCTGTGTGGCTGCTTCTCACGTGTGCATGGTCAAGCCCTCATCTGTAGCCCCAGGCCATTTCTTCCAGTTAGCGACTAGTCTCTGCAAGTCAAACATTTCCCTGGTGTAACTCAAGAAAAATCAGTGGCATTGCTCCAAGCACTGTTTCTTCCTTTTGCGTGAATTCTTTACACCAGCATCCACTTCAATAGGGTAACCACAGGAGAACCAGCATTCAGCTGAGCCAGCTGGGCCAGGGCTCAGCTGGTTTCAGCCTGTAGCCATTCTTTTCTTATCATGGGATGATGGTATTCCCTCTCACTGAACAGTTCTGAGGCAACACACCAGGAAGTACTGTCCCATATTGCTAAAATAAATATTTGCCAGAGATACTGCCTCGTGTCAGGTGAACAAGTTCTAAGACACTTTGTCATGTCACTGGTGTGTTCTGAGCCTGGGTTGCCATTATGAGATGAACTTTGACTTGCCTATTGGTTTGCGGCTTTGAAAGGTCAGTTCCCAACACTACTTTGACGTAGTTTAGCTAAATTTTTGTTTGGCTTTTGTTACCAATTATTGGTGTTTGCAAGGAGGAAAAGAAAATTAAAGGTGTGTTCTGGATTTTTATTTGGGGAGAGGCACTGTTCTTTTACAAACTTTTCCGCTGAGTGGATCCACTGGCTGCGAAATCGGGCCTCTAGTGTTATCTAAGGTTTGCTGTATCGATATTAATCTATCCTGGTATCCAGAATCTTGAGCTGAAAACAAAGACTGTGAACTGTAAATGCCCTCTAATACAGAAGAGATTGTTTAAAAGAAGGCTGTACCTATTTTGTTTGAGCGTACCGGCTTAACAATTAGAATGAGAAAGTTGCAATGTAAACATGAAAAAATTCGTCTAAAAATCACTCAGGAAAGTTGCCTGATTAGTAATGAGCCAGAGAAGAAAATAATCTGGCAAATTTGATGGATCGTCTTGCAGGTAAGGGGGAGACCAAGCATTGGGTGGTCTGAGAGCTGTGCTTGACTCTTCTACAGATTCGTTTGCTCAAATACATGTTCTTGGCCTTGTTTATATTTCCTATAAAGTAATATATGTTAAAGGATAAGGATAAAGGAAGGTCTTTGCTTCTTTTATGTGATTGTAACATTTCAGTCTATAAAGCCTTTTTGCAGTAGTATATAACACACTATTTGCAAACCTGAAGCAGCTACGCTCCCTTTTGTCAGGCACCCCAAACATCCTTTAGGAGAAAGAACTGTGACAATTTTCCAAAGACACCAAAACAAAGGTATCAGTTGTGAAAATCTTTTTGGTTTTTACACTTCAAAGGATTTGATTATTCATTATCTTTAGGGCAACAATGGAGTCTCAGTTTCGCTTGTACAAGGCCATTCTCACATCCATTTAATTCTTTGACAACAGCAATCCCTCTCTCAGGAAAGCAACCCCATCATCAGCGTACCCAAGCAATTGGCCTTGTGTCAAAAGTAGGCCAGAGTTTGATCATGAAGCTACAGAGAGGTTGTAATTTCTTATGTGCTTTACTTTTCTTTAGGTGTGAAGCCCCAGTTTTCATCAGTAGTGTCTAAGGCAGTTTAATTGATACTTGCTGGCTTTAATGATTTTTTTAATCCAAAGGGATTCTGTCTAGTGCCTTCCTGTAATTGTAGGTTGACGCCTCTGTTTATAATATATCCCTGTTTCACCCAAGCTTGCTTTCTGTGAAGGGCTGTTTTTAAAATGTCCTCCTTGTTGGAAAGAAAATTATTTAACTACTGATCCTCCAGAGGGTCCAGTCCAGTGAGGTCACCCATTGATTATGAGTGAAGAAATCAAAGAGGACTAGATGAGGAGACTCTGGTTTATCCCATCTACCTAAAATAAATACGTGTAAGTTGGGACTTTAAGACACTCTTTCTGTGTAGTTACTGAAAATTGCTATGTATCTTACTTTGAGAGCTCAACTGCCTTCTGGAAATGTCCCCACCTCTCCCTCTTTTGACTTCATAGGCAGTCTAAGGTAAGTACAGCCCTATATCATCTAAATCCTTTAAAACCATGTAAGAAGTTGATCCCAAATGCCGATTTTATATATTTGTAACAGGAAGTGCCAGATATTTACTGCCTTGAACATCTCAACTGTCCTCAGGACTTTCAGTGAAAGACCCTTTCACCTTGATTTCTAGTAAGTGTGATGCTGAGAACAGTTTCTTTATTTTTGATAGGTTCTTTGGCAAGGGCTTCATCTCACTTTTAACATTTGTAGTGGTCTTATGAATTTTCCGTTTACTCTCTTTTTAAATGTAATCCTTAGTAACTGACCTTATTCTCAACCCTAACAGAGTGAGTCACATTTTGACTTACACCAATATCCCTTAGTATGACTCCAGCAAAATCAAAGGGAGCTTAAAATTGGCTAACCTACCAGACGGGGAGTTTGCTGCCATTCCTATGTGTTTTATATGTAAGTTAGATTCATCTTGAATTTCTGAACGCCACTGAAGAAGTGCCCTTTTGTGTTCCAGCTCTGAAATTTTTTTTCCGTGACACCACCTCTCCCTATGCTACTATTCAAAGATAGTCATGAAGCAAGGCTGTTGCCACTCCTTTACAGCATCTTACCTTCACGTCTTTACATATCCAGACATTTTTCTATATTGACTGATCCATTCCTCGTAATGCCATAAAAACCTGGCTTAAAACCAGAGTTTAATCTGACCCTCAGTGAGCATTGTTCTATAAACAAAAGGCTGCCAAAGTGCAATGTAGCCATACCAGCTGCTACTTTATGGCCTGGGATTAGTTTTTCCCCCAGGGCTATTTGTCTCAACAACCATAGCAGGTACCTTTACATCCCCAAGCACCCCAACCTACTTCTAGCTTGCCCACTTACACTTTCTGTTTGCTCTTGATGATGTTCTTTAGCTTTTTCAGATGCAGTCATTTCAAGTTAGGCATGGAAAAGATTTCCTGGTCATGCGATATATACTATAAATCCATCTTCCTTTACTGTTACCCCAGGAAAATTTTCAGGAACAGCAACAATTTGTCACACCCTTCCTAAATAACTAGTTTGGAAATCCTTCAAGAAATTTTTATAGCTGTCAATGCTTGCTCTGTATTGTGAAGTGCCTGTGGCATCAGTGTGGATGTTTGTTCTTCTCCATCACCAAATAAATTGGACTGGACATCTTCCTAAAGACATACGGGCCTTCCCAGCAGCAGGTAATTGATTGGGTAACATTTTTCTGTCGCATGTTGTGCTGCTCATGCTCAGACTAGATTATAATAATGACCCCTATAGCTTTTGTAAAAGGAAAAGCAGTTTCAGACACATTCTCACCCTACATACACACTTTCATAATTGGATAGTTAGGTATTTGATTACTGCTCATGCAAAGATTTCTGGCAGAAACAGAAGCTATGCCTGTTAATCCACCTTTCCCTCAAGCTCAATGACTTGAAAAACATCTGAAAAAAAACCCCAAGTTAAAAAAACAAACAAAGTTTTCCCAGTGGTCTCATATTTTGCTTTCATAGCAATGCTTGAGAGTGGGCTCAACATCCCTGACATGTTTTTATTAATAACTAATGAATTAAGCTTCTTGATTTTGATGTTGACTTTTCACTGCAGAGTAAGACTCAGTGAAAGGAGTTTCTTTGCATCCTGGACATGAGTGTTACCACTCTATCTTAGGTCTACCTGATGGATATTTGTCTGTTCTCTAAAAATCCTAAAGAACTGAGTTGTTATTTTATTTGATGAACAGTTCTACACCACTGTGTAATATCACCCTTGCTTGTAGCTACTGGATGGTTCCATAATAGTTATATTTCACTGGTATGGAATCACTGGTTTCTAATAGCCTTGGGCCTGATTCTTTTCTAGTTTCTAGTTTCTACATCTGGGATAATTCAGGAATCACCTTTTTTTATTTAATCACAGCTTTTTATTACATCTTTAAAACTGAACCACATTTTTACATTTCATTTCCCTCATATAAGGTGGGCTGCCTTGCCTGAGAAAGATTCTCCTAACAATAAATAACAAAGTTTTTCATTATCATCAGCAAAGATGAGTACTTCGTACACGGAGCTTCTAAAACACTGCAGTCTCCAACTATTTGAAGAAAATAGCCTGTTAATAATGCATGCGAGGGATTATTAGTAATTAAGAACTGTTTCTTCTTGTTCCTGCAGTCAAAACAATGGAGCAAACATTGACATATATAGTCTTTGTTGCTAATGGATTCTGACTGGACTAGCAGGTCCTGCTTCATCTGCACAACTTGCTTTGAAGAAAATACAAAATAGTTATGTGTTCAGTCTGCACTACAGCTGGAGATATGAGATGGGTCAGTACAGTCCTTTAGAGTGAAATATATGCTTACTCCAGAAAAATGTGAAAGGGAGAAAAGCCTTTGCTCTCTGTGAAAAACCCAACCTGTCATTCGATATGAGCTGACATTGAAAGCAGTGTTATGATGTGAACAGAAACGTGGTGTGACAGGATCCCTAGCCAGTCAGTTCAGTGAAGTGGAATGTTCTTAAAGTAAAAAGGGCTCTTCCATGCCAAAAAAAAAAAAAACCAGATACTTCCAGTCCCTACAGCTGGATTTTACTAGAGTACAAAATAATTATCTACAACAGGGTGACTCTCAGCACAGGAACTGCAGAGCAGTTGGGAGAATCTGATTTTAAATGGTTTTACTATTTAATCCCTGTGAGCTGTGTTCACGAAGAGTCCTTTCCCCCAGTCCACCCACTGCCAGCACCACTGTGGTTGACAGGTCTCTTCAGGGTCCCTGGGAAGCCTCCTTCTCTCCCTTGCCTCTGAAGTTTGGCTTTGGGTTTTGCTCTCAGTTGCAGAAAGCCCCTGCTCCTCCTCTCCCTGTCTGCACTCCTGTTGCAGGCTGATCCCGTATATTTCACACCCTGGCTAGGTTCATTTGCCCTCCCAAATCTTCTCCCAGATAAGCCTGTGCAGTTACTCTCGAGAAAAAGAGCCATCTCCCCTTCCTCGAGAGGGTCTACTTTAGGCTGCAACAAGTGTTGGGCAATCCTCAGTATCAGTATAGACTGGGTGATGGGAGGTTGACAGCAGCACTGCAGAGAAGAGCTTGAGGGTATTGGTGGATGCAAAATTTGACATGAACTAGAAAAGTGCACTCGCAGCCCAGAAAGCCAACCGCATCCTGGGCTGCATCAAAAGAAGTGTGGCCAGCAGGTCGAGGGAGGTGATACTCCCCATCTCCTCTGCTCTTGTGATACACCATCTAGAGTATTGCATCCAGCTCTGGGGCCCCAGCACAAAAAAGACATAGACCTGTTAGGTCCAGAGCAGGGCCACAAAAAAGCCGAGAGGGATGGAACACCTCTCCTATGCAAACAGGCTGAGAGAGTTGGGGTTGCTCAGCCTGGAGAAGAGAAGGCTCTGGGGAAACCTTATTGCAGCCTTTCAATATATAAAGGGGTCTTACAAGAAAAATACATAAAGTCTTTTTACCAGGGCCCATAGTAACATGACAAGAGACAACAGTTTTACACTGGAAAAGGGTAGTTTTAAATTGGATATAAGGAGGAATTTTTTAATTATAACACTGGTGGGACACTGGAACAGGTTTTCCCAGAGAAGTTGTGGATGCCCCAGCTTTGGCAGTGGTCAAAGTCGAGTTGGACAGGGCTTTGAACAACCTGATCTAGTCAAAGATGCTCCTGCCCATGACAGGAGTTGTTGGACTTGATAGTCTTTGAAGGTCCCTTGCAACACAAACCATTCTATGAATCTATGATTCTAAATGTTCTGCTTTGCAGAGACACACTCTTTAACAGAACGTGCAACAAACAGCAGTTATTTTCACCAAACCGAAAAACAGTAATGTTCATTTTTGGGGCTTTTATTTTTAATAAACACAAAGACCAGTGAAAAGCATGGCAGTGCTCTGCATCCCTCTTAGGCAGAGGAAACCACTCCAGGACCTCCCACCACCACCAAAAATCCCTCTTTTCTTGTTCTCTGGACCTCTGTCTCTAACGTGCCAGGTCACACCAGCTGGCTTTCTAGTTGTTTAACTTGCAGATGGTGTCAGCCTTTTTGCAGGCTTTTGTCCCACAAAAATACTAGCAAAGTAACCACAAGTTATAGTAATTTCTGCTGTTAAAAACTTTCATGCATAATTGCATCACTGGAACAGAAACCTCTTGCAAATCTGTCTTTCCCCTTCAGTGACATTGCTACTCCCGAGCTCACTACGAATACACAGCATTGCGTCTTATTTATTTCACATAAATCCTGGTTTTCTTTGAGCAAAGATTTGCAATACTGTGTCAGAAAATAACCTTGGTCTGAACCTTTTGCAGTATTTTTAAATGTGACAAATTGCCAAGGTGAAAAAAAAAGTAAGTTAATTTTTTAAAAAACTGTTTGACTTAGATTAGATTACTATACTGCTATATTCATAAGATTATTTGTGCTCTGGCTTTTAAATTATACCAGGGGTATTGTAGGCATTCCAGAAGTGAAACTTTATAAAGTGCCAGTTCATTCACTCTGGCAGGCCTTGATCTTTCCTTTGCCATAATCTAGAGAGCACAATGAATACAATGAAGCTATTAACAGAACAAATTTAAAGCCAAAAGTCTATGTTATGCCTAAAAGTACTGAGATACTTTTTCATGTTTTGATAGAGTATTAGATGAAACTGCATCCACAAAAGTGAAATTTTAAGAAAAAATCCCATACAGTTTGACCATGTGTGACTCCTGTGTAAAAATTTTCTTCATTTACTAGAAATTATATTTGGATTTAAGGAAACCATGGAGAAAAATTCTTTTTAAATCAGTTTTGGACGTAAATTACTTGATGGTCTCCCATTTCATTAAATGACAGAATATTTAGCATGATGAGAATTCTATTTATAATCCCTATGGCTAAACTTAACTATTCTTAAATGTTTTTTTCATTTTTTTAAATATAACTTATGATTTCCTACTATGTATTTTGGTAGCCTTTTTTTAGTTCTGCTTGCACCAAGGTCTAGTGCAGTCATATTACCAATGGCATTCTCTCAATGCATTTATATCATCTGTTACGGAACATCTTATTATGGATGACTTTACATCAGTTTTAGCATAGCATATGCATGTATAGAGAAAATACTAAGTACTGCTTATTGTGTTACCCTTTCAGTCCACTTGAAACAATCCTATGTTGCTATTGCAAGTGTTACTGTTTTTACTTAGGACAATGTAAGCCAGAACAAAACTCACTGAAGTCAACAGAACTTTAGTGAGACAATAAAGAAATTATGTGAAGAGAGAGTTATACTTTTGTTTACAGTAAAGCATTAGATTTATTAGTACTGCATCCATTTAATTGTATACCAATCCTACTATTTCATGTATCCTGTGTTCTCCTAATTCCTATTTACAACCATAGTCCATGTGTCTGTAAAGATGAATGTTTGTTGAGAACCAAAAAGATCTGATGCTGTCAGAGCTTTTTCAGGTGAATGATAAAGAGTCAGTTTGCATATTTTGGTGCACATACCATCAGCAGTCAGGAAGTCAATACAAGAAGGGTGGAATAATCCACAGGTTTTACAGAGGTATTTGCTTTTTCTTCCTTAATCTGAAATCAGATATAGTTTGTAAGCCATCAAAAGTGGAAGACCCTGTAACAATTTTGCTTAGGGAATGGCAAAGACAAAAAACATATTTGATTTAAGGTAGAGATCAATGCATTTATGAGAGATTACCTGATATGATTCCTTCTAGATACTAGAAGGGAAGCTGGTGACCTGAGAACTCTCTTCCACTTTGAGGTTCTTAACAAATTTCATGGGTAGACCAGGGACATGATTTTTAGAGGCACAAGTCAGGAGAGCCATGCTGATGCTTTTAGTGCACATTAAAGTCCATAGTGCCTGTTCGAACATGTTCCTGACCGTTGGCATATTTCTGTACAGAGATCCAAGTTAAACTTCATCCTCTTGCTTTCAGTACATGATTTGGCATAAATCATGGCTGCAATGGCGTATCCAGGACCTTTGCCAGCCTGAGCATTTAACATAGCTTATGTCCTGAGCTAGCGTTCCTTACCCAGCTCCCACACTTTTTTTAGCATTAGCTTTGCAATTTCTATTATAATTGTGGAAAGGTCACTGATTGTCACCTTATCTTATCTGTGACCCTTTCTTCACCATGAGCGTGCTGATCTCAAAGCCTGAAGTTAAATCAAGTGACCTGGCTTTTTTTTGGCTGTGCCTGACAGAGAAATGTGGAGGCTTGTGAGAGTGTCTCTGTTTCGTGATTCACATGTTGTTTGAAACTCACTGTCATAAGTTCAGGGTCTCTTGGGTGTTCATACTGCAAAAAAGGTGACTGTATCTCCCTCATCCTAGCACAGCCATATTTTCTTTTCAGCATAGCATATCCCGTGGGACCAAGTGTCACTCCAGTGGTATTCTGCCGTGTTTTGGGAGGTCCCAAAGGAAAGTAACAGTGAGGCAAACTGCTGTGTGCCACTAGTGGTGTTCTTGCACTGGACAATGTTTGCTTTTCAAAACTTGTGTTCAAAAGAGGCAATAAATCATTTAATTGCTTTCCACATGTCTGCTGAAGCACAGCTAACCTCCTGCTTAACTGGCCAGGCAGACTTCAGCAAACACTGTGCACGGGAGAGGTGAAAAGGGACCCATACACAATGACAGGGGAAAATTTGTTTCTCTGTTGGCAAAAGCAACTATTTCTCCCTAAACCAAATGCCAGCACAATGGAATCACCCCAAAATACAGTATTTTCTGTTGCTCTTAGGTTTTAGCATGGGAGTCTGTACCCTCATTGTTCTTTCCAGTATACAAGTAAGAAGTAGTGTTTACTGTACAATTTCCATGGGTTCAGCTTTTGTGCTTAGTTAATTACAAGGAAGCAGCTACAATTTAAAGTCATTGCATTTCTGAAAACAGGACAAAGTGCTACCAGACAAAACTTTTATATTATGTAACTGAGCAAGCACTTTTGAAAGGCTGTCAAGGCACTGTAGACCTCATTCTTCCTATCCATGTCCAGCCCTGAGTCTTTTTCACCATGTACTAGTGAGCTCCATGGCAAAGGTGAACAAATTTAGGAGTTTAGTAAATTACCAATATGTCAGCATGAGTGACAGGAGCTACCCTGGAGAGCAGCAGGTGATCTGCAGACATCCTGTGGCCTGTTGCTCAAAACATGTAGAGTGAATGGGCCAACACTGCAAAAAAAAAGTATTGGTGCAAAAGGCTTTGAATGTGTTCATCGGAAATGCTAATAAAGCAGTAATGAGACAAATCTAGGTCTGCTAGACAAGGACCTCTGTCTTCCTGTAAAAATGACCCTGACTTAAAGCAGCAACTTAGTTGCAAAGACTGAGATGGACCCATCTCCTCCCTTTTAAACTGTACCTCAGGTTCACAACCTGGAAATGTTCTTGTGCAACAAACTTCCTAAGAAATGGGCCAAAACTAGCTGCATTTGTGTTTTCTCCCAGTAATATTACTGAAGATTCTTCATTTTTTTAGAATAATTCAGTTTCTTTTGATGAGTCACGAAGGATGAGTCTCCGCAGAGCTAAATATTAGGATAGTTGCTGGAGGTTTTGCCTCTAAGCTTGTCTGATGTATTGCACACCACCCCATGTCTTGAAAGGTTCAAGTATACAATGAAACCACTCCCAGTGACACCACTGGCTTTGGAAAAGCTGCTGCCTAGTGAGGTTCCTGAGGTTTTTTTCTTTTCTATTCAGCCCATCCTTTTCAATGGTTGTTTATAATTTTGCAACCATTTTACGTCTTCGTTCTCAGTTTATTTTTTCAGATAAGTTTATCAGCAAATGCTGGCTTGTTAAAAAAGAAACATTTCTGATGGAAACCAGTATGGGAACACTTCTCTCATTTTACCTTTGACGTTAATTAAATGTAAATCCTGGAAAATAAACTGAGTAGTGAAAGCACACCTCCTGTTCTGCTTTCTCCACTTGTTGATTAGTGAACTTCCTGAAAACTTATCTCCTTACGGAAGTGAATTTGGATTATAGGTGTGTGTATGAATTTCAGCTGTGCCATTTGTCATTGATTGGCTTCCTGGGTGATTGCTCTTATCTGGGAATTAAGAGTGGTCTGTGCAAAAAGCCAATTCAGAATAAGACACTCTTTCAATCTTCAGAAAGTTTTTTTTTCTGAATTACCTTAATCTACAAAGTGCATCTATTCTGGTATAACAGGGTCACACAGGGAGAGGCAGGAAGGGTTGGAAGACAAGGGCTGTGCTATTGGCCCTATAGAGCATCAAGCATGAACCCGCCACCTGTACCAAAACCTGCAAGAGCTGGTAACAGTTGAGACAAAAGGCATGTATTTGCTGCTGTTAAGTCTCCATATGCCTTCTGTGAATAATTTGGAATCTTGAACAACATTTACATTTCTTCCTTATTTGTGGGCAATACAGTATTTATAGTATTTTTCAGAGAGGTAGAAGTCTTAACGACCTGGCATCCTGGATATATTCCAGCATGTATACTTCCATTTTGCTAACCCATGTAGTTTCAGCTTCTGTAGCCAAAGCATTCGCTGCTTCTTGTTCTAAACTGGCAAATAATAGCCATGTTGTCAGTCTGTTGACTCACAGGGCAGGGCGTTCCTACAGCTTGCACTGTTCTTACGTCTGTCTGGTAAAGAAAGATCATTATATCACCCATGCACAAAACATTTTAGCTAACACCATCATTCCCTCATTCTTTTAACTATTCAAACATTTACCTAAGGAATAGACATTTTCCATGCTTGGCCAACATGCTTGGCTTGGGTTTGGTTTGGTTTGGTTTCTACTGGAAAAATAGTTTCCAGACTTCGTTTTTCAGAAATGCAGTTTGACTTCGTCCTCTGACGTTGTTTTCATCATGAGTGATTACCATTCTTTCTCTTTTCCCTATTTTCTGATCTTTAGATATGATTAAAAGGGCCAATAGATACAATTAGCATACTAACTCTAAGATCACAAATAAAAATCTACACCAAGAAGAATAGAGTTTGGTTAAATCTTGACACTGGGCTTGTAAGCAGTGACAATATTGACTACTTCTACTATCTACATTGGCTAATGATATACTCACCGACCTTGAGAGAGAAAAAATTAATAATTTCTCAGCA
This sequence comes from Phaethon aethereus, assembly GCF_964289735.1. Lineage (NCBI taxonomy): Eukaryota > Metazoa > Chordata > Aves > Phaethontiformes > Phaethontidae > Phaethon > Phaethon aethereus. The sequence continues at coordinate 53,170,687 of NC_138579.1, forward strand.
TTTTCAGAGTAGCACAGATTTTGTGCTCTTACCCCCATCACGCAGAGACGTTGAGGCAGTTAAGGCAGTGATGGGACACACTCTATTTACAATGGCTATGTGCCATACATGTAGGAAAGGATTTCACTGTCCAGTTCCTAAAAAATTCCTCCAAGACATTCATGTTTAACCCTTGAGCAGTAAGAGAAAGTGGAATCATTCATATTAAGTTTGTATTAGAAAGCTTTTACTTTTGGATTTAAAGAAATACCTAGCTCATTTAAACACTTTTCCATACGTTTTAATTTCTAATAAATACGACTGTCCCTGTGGATCTAAACAAAACTATATGATACTTGCAAGCCTGTTTACTGAATCAAGAATTGAGAGGACTTTTGTTAGTTCATCTACATAAAGATGTACAGATTGTTTATTTTTAATTGAGACACCTAGCCTAAATTACCATGATGTATACTCTAATGACATTAAAAAACATGAGCTACTTTAAAGAGTGTATTTGCCAGCGTTGACCTCACATAATGTTCTTGGGTAAAAACAGCATGCACCTTCCTGCTTCACTCAAGACTGAGCAATGAAGACTTGCCTCAAGTTTTCTGTACACTCAGAGTGTCAACAGTAATGGCTGAATAGAACCATTGAAATACTAATATTGTTGATTAAGGAGTCATTTTCTGCCACTGATTTTTGTCTAATTTTTTTGGAAATGAAGGGAAATAAAACTTAACTGGAATGGCTGCAGCACTGAAAAGACATGAAGAGTTCCCATAGGAAGATTCCCTAATGCTACGTATTTCTTACACTTTTATTTTGGTGGAAAATATTTTATAATCTCTATGGAGGAATGAGCAGAGGCCTACTTAAAGGCGCTGAAAATGCAATGGATTGGTAGGAAAGCTAACCTCCTTATGTTTTAAAGCATGATTTACTTGCAGAGCTGTGATATCGGATATATTTTCAGTTAAGCATACACACAGTACAATCACTTTATTTCATAAGAGCTTTAGGATTCTTGGTGAAGAAAGGCACTATTATAAATGCAACACATGATTATAATTATTAATATGTTAACAACTGTAAGAATTACTGCAAAGGAAGTGAGCTATTTGTTCAAACAATATAATTTTATCATCAATTCCTATCTAGGTACAATATAAACGGGATTGAAACCAGTCCACAATAATGCCAAAGTCCAACTGCATTACATTGACAGTGCATTAAGCAGGAAAGAAAGATAATTTGGGAAGTGTGGGATGTTTGGACTTTGCTTACTTTGGCAAGACCTGTTCCTGTATAATACATTCCTGGCTCTCCCATTTTTGCAGTCAACATCTATTTTTTTTCAGTGGCAGATCAGTGTGCTTCTTACAAGGTTATGTAATGCTCCTAGCACATAGGAGCTGGGGGGAAAGGCCCTCTATTCCAGATTCTACAGACTTTTAAAGCCAGTGTTGGCATTTTCTTTTCCACTCTGCTGCATGTGGTTAATTTTTTTTAAGTTGCTGCAAGTAAAAAAAAAAAACAGACCAGTGTTTTGAATGAGTGCATCTTATCACAGAACTAGATGGTCCCCAGCCTGATGCATTTGGGTCCTACAATGAGACCATTTGGCTCTAAGCTTCCACAGGTAGATGGGGATTTTACTGGTGGCTTTTCCCTTTGTCCCTCAATTACATGTTCTTTGCACAGCCTCTCTCCCAGAAGGAGTGAAAGAGCTCTGGCACTGCTTTTTCATCACCACCTCTGGTGTCACCATCTGCAGGATCTCCAGCCCAATGGGTGCTCTAGATTTACAGCTATCCCAGTCAGACATTGCTAAGACTTGTCAACACCTTTCCTCTTTAAATAGAACAAAAACTTACATGGCAGGGGATGAGTGGGGGAGTGCATTCTGAATGATATTGCAAAAGCGTGCATGGATTGCCCAATCTCCTTTCCCTCATCAGCTGGGAGCACCCTCTAAGAATGATTCCTGCATCCCAGTTGCCTTGTTTGCATGTAGTAGGTGTGTTTGATGGCGTGTGAGAGGGAGGGAAGGAAGTGGCAGCTGCAAAATATTCAAGATTATCCAAGAACCTTCTTCCAGGACATGGATTAATTTCTGGCAGCTCCAGGTGTAAGCAACACAAGCCACTAGTCCTGTCCTTCTGACAGTCTTGTAGGCCATCTCTACCCCTCACCAAATTACATCTGGCTACCAGCTTCACAGCATATACCTGCATGGAGGCTTCCCTGCCTCTTTTGTTTTTTTTGGTACTTTGTACATCCCCCAGCCTAGGCACCTGCAGAAATTGCTGTGGAACAACTGAAGCCACAGCTATGGCCCTGCTGACTGTACACTAGTTCACATCTTGTGTGAGTCCTGGACACTGGGAAACTGGGGAAATTACTCCTTTCTAAAGTGGTGTCCTCTACCCTAGAGAGATATGGGTAAGGTAACACGAGGATGGAGGAGTAGGAAGAGTGGAGAGGCAGAGAGTCCTTACTCAAGTTTGAGAAGGCACATGTGTGATGGGATGTTGTGGACCTTGTGTGGCCCTGGACAGGTCTAGCCAGTCCTCCTGTGGGGGTCATCAAAGTCCGGCTTGCTGAGGAACTAAAGGTTGTGCCTCTCCACTGCAGCATGTACAGGATCTTTTACCTGTAGCTGATCTCTTAATCATCGACTCACTGCACTCCAACTAAATTTTATTTGACCTTAGTTGGGTTTGTAGTCAGAAACAGCCTTCTCCATGGACAAAATTTACTTCCTCTTGCCCCTCTTGCTATCCTCAGACATTCAGTGTTATAAGACCTCTCATACACATCTCAAGACTTTTGTTCTGCTTTGGGAAAATTCCACTGCTACAAACTCTATTTTCAGGAAAGTAGGTAAAAACTGGTTACCATTAAATTTTAGTCATTGTTTAGTCTAGTCTTTGACCAGTCACTAATTAATAGCTTTATATGCCAGTCTCTTTCGAAACCAGAGTTGTAGCTGCCACTCCTTTGCTGCTTAGTGCAAGAAGCAGGAGGTAGTGGGAGGAGGTACAGACAGTTTTTTAAAAAAAAATTCAATCCTGTTACACCCACCTGCAGTACTGGTGGGTGTATACACCAGGTCAGGTTGGACAGGGCTCTGAGCAACCTGATCTAGTTGAAGATGTCCCTGCTCATTGCACTGGGGTTGGACTAGATGACCTTAAAAGGTCCTTTTTAACCCAAAGATTCCATGATTCTGTGATTTAGAGAAAAATTTTTCTGTTTCTTAAAGGGTCACAGCACGCAGTTCTGTGACTTCAAAACACACAGTACTAGGAAGTTGATTACATTTTTGCTGATACCATATCAGAAATATCGAGTGTTTGATGGACCATGTCTGGTCTCCTAATAATGAAAAATTCCCTAGTTTGTCAAACTATTGCCTTTATAGATCCTAAAACTGTATATATTTCTGAAAAAAAAAGGACATTTTTCCTTTTAAAAGTTGATCACTGATCTTCTAGCCTATCTCCTTTTGACTAAGGTATGTTCAAGAGTCGTGGAGAGTTGGACTTAAACGAATATATCAATTAAGTTATTACGTCAAAGTCATGTTCACTCCATTGTGTCTAATGCCAAAAGTATTGCGGAAATTCCATCAAGAAAATAATTTTCCAGTCTCCCTATGCTTATTGCCAAGAACAGCATCAGCACAGCTGATAAACAGAGTTGCTATTGGTCTGTAGCATTCTTTTCAAAGGAAAACTAGAGCAAAAAGAGCAGAGTCACTGAAATATGATATAAATGGAGAAAAAAAAAAGCTTAAAACTTTGCTTTTTTGGTCCTCATTTGAACAAGACTTTATATGAAGTCAGTGGAACTTAGGCCTAAAGTGAAACAGATGCTAAAATTTGCTTCTTGAATAAAGACGTTGCCCTGGTTGGGATCTGCCCATCTTTGGTGTAAACAGGCTAGTTGAAAGATGTTCAAAACTATGCTGTAAGTGAAATGGTCCTCAGGGTGCAGAGCCCTTCCCAAAGAATTTCATGCATGGTTGTTACCCTTATATGGTGTAAGACCCCTCACCCACCCCATACAATTACTGTTCTCCAGTGGCCATTCCTGTTGTTGTTTTGGTTACTTCCATCTTTGCAGAAGAATAAGGAGGCTGGAATGAGACAGATAATCTTCCTTTGTATTAGCTGGGATTTCTGTCTAGGAAAGTGAAGGAGAAGATTTAAGACTTGTAAAGTTCTAAGTGAGAGTAATTAGAATAACTTTCACTATGCACCATTTTCAGTTACGAAATAGACAGAGGCCCTATGTGTACACACACTGTTCCTTATGCCTAAGGCCAGAACCCATTCTCTCCCTCAAGAAAACCATAAAGACTTCAGGTATTTTCCAAACCAGATCCTGGAACCAAAACCAACCAAATTTTAAGGTGTTCAAATTCTGTATTCTGATTTTCCATATGGGATTTTTCCTTATTTCACAATTTCTCCTCTAAAAGAGAAAATAGAAGGATGTGGCTTTGCATTGCAGAGGCTAAGCTCCTTTTGAATTGCCTCTCCCACTTCTTATCTTCATTCTTCTACTCATTCTTTCCTATATCATGTGTTTGTGATGCAATTGCAGGAACAGCACGTGGCCTCACAACCCATGCTCACAGCAGAAATGTTATAGCCGCAAGATCACTGCAGTTGTAGAGCTGGAAGAGTTAATGAAGAATAAATGGCAACAGGCAACTTGAGAGGAGAGAGAGATGTTAAGAATTGAGGCATTGTTTTCTGGATTAATGGTTCGTACAGGGAGAGGAAAGTCAAAACTTTTCCTGTTATAGGCAGTTGGGATTGGTAGAGTCAGGTCACACCTTTAGAAAAAAATATCTCGGCAATTTACTCCAAACAATTCCAAGTAAAGTGAAACTTTTGAGGTTGTTTAGTCTTCCTCCTGATATATCATTTGATGAAGATTTAACACTTGTGATCAGAGCTGTAGTATTTAACATCTGTGATAGAAGTTCTAGCAATTGGAAGGGAGAAGTGTACTGGATGAATATATGTAATCCTGAGTCTTCCTGCTCTGCTAACCATGGAGGACAGTAGGAGGTGACCGGCCAAAGCTGAAAGGGGTCAGTATTTAGAAGGGTAACGAAAGGACCCTGAGTTACACATGGAACGCCCAATCTTAACAGTGAATCACTAAAAATGTTTATCCATTGTATTAACATGTTTTTAAATTATTCTTCTAAGAAAGATGTTATCCAGTTGGTCAATATGACATTAGCTACTATGCAGAACTATCTGGAAAAAGAAATTTATCTCTAGAAAGAGAAACTAGATTCTAGAGAATCTAGAAGAAATATCTCCAGAAGAAGTGTTATGCAGATTCCCCAGTACCAAACAATACATGACAGTGTCTTCACCTACTTGTTGCCTACTAAATCTCATTTTCCGTCACTTCTCTCTCCCACACCATGCCTTGTCTTTCCCTAGATGACTGCTTCTTCCCAAGGTAACTAAGGTGATTTTTAAGTACTTGCATTCTTCATGAAGGTAGTCAGCAGTTCAATTCCATAGGAACACCAGTTTAAGCTCATTCAATGAGAAAATAAATCCTGCTCCTTGATCTATCCTGCATAATTGTAGGTTGGCATAATACCAACATTGGTCACAAATTTTGTGGAGCTTAGTGTACAATAACATGTAGATCCTTGCTCCATCTGTTCTTATGTTCACATGAGCCAAGTGCCTAAGAAGAAGAGCTGAAGCACAAGTTTGCTTGGTGGAGAAGCATGTTGTATTGTAGCCCTGAGAAGCAAAAGACAACATCCAGAGACCTGGACAAACTCGAGGAATGGGCCAGTATGAACCTCATGAGGTTCAACAAGGACAAGTGCGAGGTCCTGCACCTGAGTCAAGGCAACCCCTGGTATCAATACAGGCTGGGAGAGGAAGGGATTGAGAACAGCCCTGCCGAGAAGGACTTGGGAGTACTGGTGGGTGAAAAGCTGGACATGGGCCAACAATGTGTGCTCATTGGCCCAGAAGGCCAACCATATCCTGTACTGGATCAAAAGAAGCATGACCAGAAGGTCAAGGGAGCTGATTGTGCCCCTCTAATCCACTCTGGTGGAATCCCACTTGGAGTACTGCATCCAGCTCTGGAACCCTCAGCACAGGAAAGACATGGACCTGCTGGAGCGAGTCCAGAGCAAGGCCAGAAAATTGATCAGAGGGATGGAACACCTCTCCTATGAGGACAGGATGAGAGAGTTGGGGTTGTTGAGCCCAGACAAGAGAAGGCTCTGGGGAGACCTTATTGCAGCCTTTCAGTACTTAAAGGGGGCTTCTAAGAAAGATGGGGACAGACTTTCTAGCAGGGCCTATAGCAATAGGACAAGGGGTAATGGTTTTAAACTAAAAGAGGGCAGATTTCAACTAGATATGAAGAAGAAATTTTTCACAATGAGGGTGGTGAAACACTGGAAGTTGTTGCCCAGAGAAGTGGTAGATGCCCCATCCCTGGAAACATCCCAGGTCAGGTTGGACAGGGCTCTGAGCAAACTGATCTAGTTGAAGATGTCCCCGCTCACTGCAGGGGGTAGGACTAGATGACCTTTAAAGGTCCCTTCCAACCCAAACTATTCTATGATTCTGTGATTCTATGATCTATTATATGTATTATAACAATGCTTAGCCATGAAAGAAACTCCTAGCAGCTCAGCTGTCAGGTCCTAGCCAGTAGTTCACAGCTATAGACCTCAAGGAGACTCCACATTAGTTTGATGTGGACTTCACATTAATACAAACTTCCTGAGTGTCAGGGGTTCATCAAATTAGATTTTGGTTCCTATGATCCTCTTTGAGTTTTAATATGTATACATGTGGTCAGACCCTGAACACCTAAGTGTCACCTTGGGTTTATACTACCTAATTTGATCCATGTCTGTTAGTGAGTTAAGACCCTTAGCTGCTCACCAAGTCAGTACCCCACCAAGGCAGTTCAGCCCATTAGAGATATAAACCTCCTTGTGTTATGCTCCATTGACTCAGGTCCTAATTTAAGTACCTCAGTTAAGTGTCCATGTCAGTTGAGTGTATTTAGGGCCCTCATATTTTATTGACATGTAAGCTTTTGGCATCCATTAAAACTAGAATTTGCTGTGAGTAATCATTTAAAGATACTCAGCAGAGCTCCGGCCTTGACTTACCGAGCACAAGGTGTTTCTCAGCCTCCTTACCTGTAATGCATCAAACGACTGTGGTCTGATATGGAGAGAGACCCCATCAGGAACAGGAACCAGATTTGACCTTCTACTCTTTACCCTGAAATTTATTGTCCAGATACTTTGCAACTCTTTCTGTGTGCTCCTTGGAGGAACTGAATGCTTTGTAAACCCTCTTGTCCACAAAACTCACAGTCTAACCTGCATTTATATTCAATCATACAGCAATAGACACAACAAATCCTGAGATGGGTCTGCTTGGAGATTACAAACTCTCAGTGAAGACTGGAAACACAGCATAAAAATGGTAGTAACTTCATGATCAGGAAAATTTCCCATAGCTTTGGGGAAGCAGGGTTCAGTTGTACTGTCAGCAAATGTCAAGTTAAATATTACTTTGCTTTCCAAAGGCAGTCACTGATTCCATCTCTTAGTCCTGCAAACCTGCCCAATCTTAGCATCACCCTTGTCATGTGTGCTCTTGTGATCAGTGGCATTTCATAGAAGTCAGCTCAAGCCAGCAGACACTTGAGCTTCCAGGAAGGACCATGTTTCAGTATCTGGGAACAATTTCAACATCCTAAGAGAAGCAGTCCATTTAATACAAAGAGTCAGATCTAAAGGGCAGAGAACTCAAGGGAAAGATCCTCACTGACTATAACTGAGTTTGGATCCCATCTGTCATCTTCATTTCACTGCCTCTAGTGATTTTGTGTATCAGCTGACACAAAGGGAAAGCACTCCAAAATAGGATTGTAGCTACATATACCTCAGGATGCCAGGAGGGAAGCTCTGTGCAGGGGTTTCAGGAAATCAAAGGACCTTCTTCAGCAGAACAGCAGGAATAACTCAGTAACAAAGAGGACCACCCATTAGTCAATATGAAAAAGGTCTTATGCCTCCATGTCTGCACTTAATATCTGCTGCTAGTGAACAGTGGTAGCAGTTGTAAACATGTAGGAACATCCTAATACATGACAAAAATTAACTATAAAGAGTATTTATTTTTCCAAAATGTCAGGGATCTCCACCTTTATTGGCATTAGTTCCTTGTATCCCATGCTTTATTAGCATCCAGCCTCCTTGTATCTCATGAAGAACTTTGTATTGTGAATTTCCCTCCCAGCTCTCTCTCTTCATCCCATCCACCACAGCAAGCTTACACTTACTAGGTTACTTTGTTGGTATCGGGACACTGAGGATCTTACTGTATTTCATGCTACTCTATGAAGCGTCACTTAATGAAAGCCAATCCTTTTTGAAAAGATATAGCACCCACCTACTAAATTCAGCTGCTGGATTTTTAGCCTACTTTTGGTCTCTACCTCTTTACCAATCTTCCTTTAAAATAGCAGGGACAGTCAATATTACAAGACCCAGGAAAATGAAACCATTCTTTATGGATTAGGTTTTCCTATCAAGTCTGGGAAATAATAATGTAGGGTACTGTTAAATTGTTGAAGTTATAAAACAATATTATTAACCCACCACATTTACATGTTAAGATTTTGCTGTTTCTTCAGCCACAGTTTCAGAAGATCACTTCTTTCTTTGTGTCTTAGATTAAAAACATCCTGATTAAATAGAACTTAAGAAAATATTCCTATAGTTTTACATGATCACCAAATTGTTATGCAAAACTAAATGTGCATTGATGAATGTTAATCACTTTCCTTTGCGGGGAGATGAAGTCATAGGAAAATGAAAGGGAATAGTTAGATAACATTTCCACAGAGTAATAGAAAAAATAGTTGTATGTTTGCATAGCTGTACTCAGACCAGAAGATTTCCTTTGTTGGGTTAATGTTACCTGTTTAACAAGGAACTTGTTCAAGTCTATGCTAAACAGTCTGCTTTGACTGACTGGATGAAGCAGAGCCAGAGGTAACCCCAAAGGGATGATCTGGGTTGCTCAGTTTAGACGTAATCAGTTCTTATAGCTGGCCAGAGAGGTGGAGTTTTAGTGAGGAGCAAGAGAGAGGGAGATGTTACTGAGCTGTAAGTACCAGGTTTCTCTTAGCTGTGAATGCCTCGTATAGAATTATTTCCCTAGCAGGCATCTCCTCAATTTTTAAGATCATGTTTGTGTTGCCAATGTGCTACCCTCACACTAGCTTCTATGAAGAAAACTAACTCTGTCCTGGCTGAAACCAGGACAGGGGAGCACAGCAACATTCACTGGATGGACGTGCACGACTAAGACCCTTGCAGCAATGGGTCAAGGTTGGAAATCCTACCGATACAGAAGTGATTGAAAAGGCTAGAATAGCATCAGCAAAGAGGAGCATGGAGCTCACTGTAGGACACTTCTGCCAGGAAGAAATCCTTGGCTTCTAGTGCAGGAATGACTGCAGAGTAGGCAGGGCTGCAGGTGAGTAACAGTAAGGACAATAGTCAGCTGTTATACCAAAATCCATCAGACATGCCCCAGAAAAACAGAAGTGCAGTAAATGTGATCTATTGTAGGTTGGGGAGGTTGCTTTTTCCCCCAGGGAGCCCTTCCCCATAGCCCAAGTAGTTAAAATATACAACATGTTGTTTACTTCATAGTGGTTACTTACGTGACAGCTCTCAGGGTTAAAGTACCATAAATCATACATTTTTTTTGGTCAGGATGCTTAAAAATCTGATATAAACAGGCTCTTGACAAAAATGTTACACCACTGGAATGGCCAGGAGTCATTGATGTTGTACATTTACAGCTTCTCTTCCTCATATTCAAAACAATTCAGTTTACAGCTAAATGTTAGTTGTCATGGGAGCTATTTCAAATTTTGAAAGCCAGTGGTATCAATGGCTTAACAGTGACAGATTAGCTAAAGAGAACAGAGGTGCTTATTCCTCATGATAATATTTCACATTTAATTCCAAATTATTTTTTCAAATATTTATATGAAACCACTAACCCGAAGGGTAAGCTGTCCCTAAACTCAAACTGGTCTCAATTTGTGCTGGAGCTGTCATAGCACCACTACTGAGCAGGACTAGCAAGTCTAAAAAGAGATGGGGAAGGTAAAACAGCAAAAACCCTGATTACAGAGCAGCCAAAAATTTTACCTAAAGGATCTCTCTTTTTCTTTATCTAAGAGGCAGGATCCTATTTGTTATTAAACTTAATAGGAGGTAGCAGTCCAAAATAAAAAGTACCCCAAAATCTGCTGGAACAACTGCTACCTTATGGCTATGTGAAATGAATGGGTTAATTCCACATGTGAAACTCCTAGTCCTGCAGATGCTAAGGAGTGCATGGAATTGAACAAAATCTTAAAACATTAAATTCCAGTATGATCAGAGGCATTTTTCAGATTTCATTCTAAAACATGATGGGGATCTTGATTTGGCTGAATTTATGGTAGTGTAGTTTACCTGAGGGGTTAGACCACTCTGTGTGGGTGGGGGGTGTGTGTGTGTGTTTGGAGTGGAGGGGAATGGAACAGACAAAAACTAAGCAATAAACTGATGTTAAGGAGCTAGCAACAAATATGATGACCGTAATCATGTAGGAAAAATAGCATGTTTTGGAAATTACTAAACGCCTGTGTATTCCCACTGGGGCTCTCAGAAACCTGGCAACCGTGTAAGAAGCTTTTTCTTACATTTCCAACAGCAAAACACATTGTTTTATTACAGCAAACATAGAAAATTCATTTGGAACCAATAAGTAAGTTTCAGAGTCTATCTGATGGTGGCATAACAAGATTACAAGCGAAAAAAGATAAAGCATTTATACATGCCTCAATGGTGCCTTATCAGGTTATGTGAATAGCAAAGATCAGACAAGTGGCAGTTAAGAGTGTAATAAAGTCTATACAATATTAGGCTTTAGCAATGTTGACACTTGCAGGAAAGCAGAAGGTAGGTTGTCTTATATATCTTAATAAATCCCTTTTAGTAAGCACTCTTTGTTTGTCATAAAATCAAATCACTAACACAGCTGTCTGTGCAGGATACTATCCACACAATTTTGGATAAAGAGGACTTGTATCTTTATCCCTCAGTTTTCCTTGACAAATGGACAGAGTCGCTCTTCAGCAATTTGTCTTTTGTCAAGATCTTCTGAATCATGAAAATTTATAAGTGACACAGCTGATGAGTTTAGCTGCTGGGATTTCAATGGGAAAACTAAACCAGGAGATATCGAAACCAACCAGTTGGTTTAAAATGAGTTCTTTGTTGTGGTAAAAGGGGAAAAAAGTAATTTTTTTCCCAGTTTTCAGTTTGTTTGTTATAGTATTATAGTTTTATTTTATTTAAATGCCCTTACTATAAGCATATGACTATACATATACATTTATCTTCGTATTAAATATAGTCCACATATTTGATATTGATATTTTCCCATATCATAAAACATAACCAAAAATTAATGCAAGTTAGAGCCACAGAAAGTGGTTCTAAAGTGGCATTTTTTATCCTGCTGAAACAATTTTTCTTGATTAAACATGACATTTTCTTTAACATGGTCTTGTGAAATATTTCCCTTTTCTTTCTTTTCTTAGTAGGGCACAGTGACATTTGAAATTGATGCCATCTCCCCTACGCAGCGATAGTGACAAGCAGACATCTGCTCCAGCATTTCCATGAGACCTTCTGCCTACATAGCACTGTTTATTTTATTGACAGCTCCATGCTCACTTTAGGGCTTTATCCTGCTGTCACTGCACTGAATGGAAAGTTGAGATTTTCATGCAAGCTCTCAACATCAGCTATGCTTGCTTCAAGACAGGCACCAAAGGACTCTGAGGCTTGTAATGAAATAGCGAATAGTGCCAAGCCTGGCTTTAAGCATATAGTCTCTTTGACATGAGGAAATTTTATGCAAGTGGAACCTATTCCCTGTTTTCTTGGCAGATTTCTGATAGGTTCACTGTGCCCCCATTGATTTGTCTTTTGTTGTGTATAACAGCATTACCTGTAGCAAACTGGCTAGCCTCTACAAATCATTTGCTACATGTTCTTGGAAAGATATCAAATCCAGAAAGAAGTTTAATTAACCTTTGTGGTCAAGCTGATAAGGCACAAACCTATTTGCAACAGTATAACACTGGCTAAATACAGATGGTTAAGCTTGATGAGCACGTGAGCCGTCAATATGTCATTTAAGCTTTTACTTCCCTCTGTGTATCATTTTGGCAGTTGCCTTTTATGCTATCTCCCCTGCTATGAAATTTTAGATAGATGCAAACTCCTGGGAGGTCCATGGCATGCAGTTTAAATCTCTGCATATTTCTACCCAAATTATCCGATGTGTTTCTCTGGCCTCATTTTGCTGTTTGAATGATGATGCTTCTGGTATACGTGTACTTCTGAATCCTCTTGGGAATCCTTTTGCATGAAAGATATTATCCAAATGTAAATTTTAACTTGTTAGAAATACCACTTGTAACTTTGTTAGGAATTATATGAACGGATATTTGAAAAGCCTGGCTACTCCTCTTTGAAATGCAGGGCATAAACTAGCGCTGTCACCTGCCTGGTTTGAGCCTAAAATAATAGGAATTCAGGGAGCCCAGGAGTTAAAAGCAAGGAATACTGGAAAAGATAGGCAAGGTCTGTAAATGTCCCCACCTCCTACCCTCTTTTTTTTAGAAAAAAAGAGACATCATGAAAGAAACTAGTTGTCATCATTCAAAGCCTATCACATTCCCAAGGAGTCTTGCCACTACCTTCATCAGCTTTGTTTAGAGCTTTAAATTTCCCACATACCTCCACTGCTTTCTTGATAAGATGGCTTCCAGCAGTCCCCGTCTCCATCAACCCTAGGAGCTGCTGGTCAACAATTTAACTCGTTTTGCACTACTGAGAACAGGATGCTGCTGCATCTGCTCCATGTTTGAAAAAGTCTGATTTGTCCCAAAGAGTTGAGCCATTTTTACTATGTTCTTTAAGGATGCATGCAGTGATTTATAAACACAGGACTAAAAACAGCCTGCATACCAGGACTGTTCAGTCTTATTTTGGAAGTAGATTAGAACCCGGCTTCAGCGCACATCCTTCACTTCAATGCACACACTTTAATGCAATTGCCAACGAATGAACATCACTTAGAAGTTGTCTCTGCTGATGTTCAGAGTTGTCTTGTTTTGCCTTCTATCATCAGCCACCCTCCCCCATTTACATCACGTCCTGTATCCTGTATTGAACCCATACATACTATGTGCAAGTCATCACCAAGATTCCTGCCAAAGGCCAGATGATGCCAAAGGGGCACCACCTTGCCATGTGACCTTCATTTCTGTGAGGAACATCTCTGCAGACACTTGCTTCTCCTCCATACATCTCTCTACTCCATTCAGAATGTGAGACATGGTATGCTGACAGGTCAGAAGCCAGGAACGAGGAATTGTGCAATTCCTGTCCATCAGCTTTCTGTGTTAAGATCTGCATGAGGGTAGTCTCCAATCCCACAGACGCTGGCTGGAAAGTCATCAGCAGCCAGGTTAGTCTGCTACGTGGCAGTGACCAGGTCTCCCACCATGGTCAGGCTGCACGGCTGTTTGGGGTCAAGTAAAAAAACTTAGGGTTGAGATGAGATAGGGCCCCAAGGCCAACATGAAGGACAATGTAATTTCAATTACAGCTACAGTTTTACTGACATCATAGCAGAATTACGCAAAACGGGGTAAGAACACACAAACACAGATTCTTCACTGAATGCATTCATTGGGTCACCCACTATTTGCAGTGGTTAAGTTTTAGGCAAAGCAGCAAGGTGTTGGCTTCCCCCAGAAAAGTTTTCTCCGGTAATAATCTCTACTGTTGATTTCACTGGAGAAAAAAATGCTGGTCTTTCACTTCCCTTAATCCTGTTTGTTTGTAACGCTAGACAGGACAAAAATGAACCAGAATGAGAATGAAAACTACTGGAATAAACGTTTCCACTGCCTAACCAGCAGCATTCTCTGCAGTTCAAGCATGTACACAGCCCCTGTAATAACACTATCTCACATTAATTCAGGGCCTTTCATCCTCTACAGCTTCACAAGCTGTTTTAAGAATATTGTGTAGATACAAATTTCCATTTGTAGGCAATGCAGAGCACAGAGAAACACTGCAGAATAGAGGAGAATAATAGTATTATGTTTAGTTGAAAATATAAGGCAAGTTTTCTAGGCATCAAAATTCCTCGAAACTGGAGTCAGACCACCATGGGATTAGTATCTTCTCCTTTACTGAATTTACCTCTGATCATCAATTTTTATCTATATCATTGTTCTTTCAGCAAAACATCATCTTCTGATAATGATAATGATAATGATAATGATAATGATAATGATGGATAGGAAACAATGGTCTAATTCTGGGATCAAAGGTGAATGAGTCATCTGCTGAATTGTTTACGCCACCCATCAAGGGTCTCTGAAAGGTACTATTCAAATACAAAATGGCTGAGATTATGATATCAGACTGTATCCAGAAAAAATAAGTACAGGAATAACACATATCATGCACTTTTACTGTAATCGAAAACTAAAGAAGCAAAATATCAAAAATCTTTGCTAAATTCGGATATGCAATTTTTCTCTGAAGTTACTTTCCTGAAAGTATAATTACTATTCCTTTAGTAGTGTTTTTATGAAAACTTCATGTCCTTCATGACTCTGGGAAACTCATAAATACACACAAGAACAAAAAGATATCCAAAACAAAGTTCTTACAGGCTGGTCTTAACAATCAACATCTGAACATACCTCTCAGGTCTTTGTTCTTGTAGAATCCCTTTAAAAACCTTGTGTTTTTTGACAGTTATTGTCTTAGTGGTTCTGCTCTGAAACAGTGAGGTTAAGTGGTTTAGTGGCTTTCCATTGACTTTATTGGCATTTTTATCAGATCAACATGCCTAAGATTTTGTTTTATTTTCTGTTGGAACAAATCAGAAAGTATGTGATTTTGTACATACTACTGGCTTTTCAATGGATATGAGCCAATGGCCATTTCTGCCTTGCTTGCACAATTTTTGATAGTTTAAAAGTCAAGACTCCTGGTATTTTTAGCTGCTGCTTTACTAGAAAAAAAAAAAAACAGCTATGTGGTTGTTGTAGTTTAGCCCCAGACGGCAACTAAGCACCACTCTCCAGTGTGATGGGGAAGAGAATTGTGAAAAAACTCGTGGGTTGAGATAAGAACAGTTTAATAGGATGGCAAGAGAGAAGGAAACAACAATGATAACAACAATAATAATACTGACAAAGGAATGTACAAGAGCAAGTGATGCCCAATACAGCAATTGCTCACCAGCTGGTGATCGATAGCTCATCCCTGAGCAGCAATTTCCGCCCCCCGGCCAACTCCAGTTTAGGTACTGGGCATGATGTTGTATGGTAGGGAATATCTCTTTGGCCAGCCTGGGTCAGCTGTCCCGGCTGCGTCCCCTCCCAGTTTCCTGTGCACCCCCAGCCTTCTTGCTAGCAGCCCAGCACGAGAAGCTGGACTGTCCTTGACTACTTAGCAACAACCCAAAACATCAGCATGTTATCAACATTTTCTCATCCCAAATCCAAAACATAGCCTCACACCAGCTTCTGTGAAGAAAACCAACTCTATCCTGGCTGAAATCAGGACAGTGGCAAATTAGTTTAGACTTTGGACTACTGTTCCAAATTTTTTTATTACTGGTATAGTAAAATTATACTTAGGAATGTAGAGGTGATCTTGAAGATATCAGGTGTTTACCCCACTATCTTCAGTGATTAAACCTTAGACACCTCAGAAGAAAAAAGAGCAATATGGTCAAAGCTTCCTTCTAAAGACCTTTCCTTAATCTCTACTACTGGCATTCATTTTGACCAACACACACTGCCATATAATCTCTATGGATATTTACTTAGGCATTGCTGTTGGCTCACTGTTTTCACCTAGACAACAAGATTCATGGAAACATTCACATATCATAATCTAATCACAGATGAGATACTGTAAATGAGCTTTACGTGACTGTACTAGAGTGGCCCAACAGGTTTTGGTCCATGTCTAGTACACTTCTGAGTGTTTTTGATTTACGGTGACATCCCATCAGATTTCCATCCAGAAGGGCTATCTAGTATTGGTTTGGACACTTCTTACAGCAACCAATTCCTACTTCGCCTCAGCAAATTACTCCTATAATTGTTTTGTTTGTTTGTTTGTTTGTTTGTTTGTTAGTCATATGCAGTAAGTAGTGCTTTGAAAATCTGGAAAATTCTTTATTGTTTGGGTGGGGTTGGGTTGGGTTGTTTTGTTTTGTTTTTCTCAAATCAAAGTAAACTGTCAGTGAATTAACTGGATGTAACATTCTTTGTAATTGTATTGACCTGTTTTCACAATAAACTTTCAGCTGCCTATTGTTGGCCCAAGAGTGAGAAACTGAGCTTTACCTCCTTAGGTGGGACATGCTCCAAAAACCAGTTACTATGCATCTTTCCATTGACTTCAGTGAACTTACTGTACATTGCTCATTCGTTGGCCACACATCTACTTATTGATCAATTCCTTTAATACGTTACTGAACCAAAAGGAGTTAGCAGATGTTCTGTCTACATCCATACACAGATTGACCTGCTCGCTGTGCATCAGGAAGATGAAAAGGGATTCAAACAGCCAGTTTTTTGTTGAAGTTAATGAATGCTGCAGTACTATCTATGTTAGAGGAGTTTTTCATTTCTGTCAATCAATTTCAATCAATGTTTCTCAAGACTTAACAAATACAGGAGGCTGAAACAAGTTCAGGGAAGGCTGACGCCTTGGAGAAATTGCTGACAGATTTCTGTGAGGAAATGGAAGTTTAAGCCTCTTTGGAGATAATCTCAAAAACATGATAAAGATTTTAGGTAATTAGTCAAAGATTTAAGAAGATATAAGTATGTCCTCAAACATTGAGGAGGTTTGGGTCTACAACTTGTGAAAATAATATTTTTACTGTAGACTGTTAATCATCAAAAAAGAGAAAGAAATCATGATCAGAACAAACTAGATAATTGCATATAAATGATCTCAGTTTGTTTCTTTAACTGCGCTTTCAGCTAATTCCAGTTTCTTGGATTATATGGAAACAGGACAAAAGTGTAAAAAGATTGTACAGTCTTTGAGAAGATCTAGCAGTACTGCAGTCCTCACACAACCTCTGTTCCATGAGCCCTGAGACCACAACTTTTCTGATAAAGTTCATCCAACTTTCTTTCAGTACTATGTTACATAGGCCAGCAGGCAGCTAAAGTCGTTCACTCACTCCACCCCCAGTGGGATGGGGGACAGAGTCAGAAAAAAGGTAAAAATCATGGGTTGAGATGAGGACAGTTTAATAAAACAGAAAAAGAAAGGAGAAAAAAATAATAAAAGAATATATAAAACAGGTGATGTGCAATGCAATTGCTCACCATCTGCTGACTGATGCCCAGCCAGTCCCCAAGCAGCGACTGCCATCCCCCAGCCTACTCCCCTCAGTTTATATGTTGAACATGACATCCTATAGTATGGAACATCCGTTTGTCCAGTCTGCGTCAGCCGTCCTGGCTGTGGCCCTTCCCAGCTTCTTGTTTACCCTCAGCCTCCTCATTGGCAGAGCAGTATGAGAAGGTGGAAAGTCCTTGACATCGTGTAAAGCACTGCTTAGCAACAACAAAAACGTCAGTGTATTATCAACATGATTCTTATCCCAAATCCAAAACACAGCACTCTACCAGCTACTAGGAAGAATATTAACTCTATTCCAGCTGAAACCAGGACAGAACAGTACTATAGAAGAGCTCGTTTTTCTCCAAACATTGCAAAGTGAGGCATAGGCATCAGATAAAAAAACTGTAGATAGCCAACACAGGATAAGTTGAAGTCCACCTTCTTAATTTTGTCTAATTAATTACATTCTAGAAATAGCAGCCATATCTTTAAACTGTTATCATTACACATCTATTGGGAGGTGCTCCTTTATGTCATACCCTTTCATTCAATATTGTTAATGTAAAAATACGCAATACAATGTAGTGAGTTTTGTTATGGTTACTAAAGTTAAAGATGTACACATTTACCCCCTGCCTTTTTTGAGGCAACTTTAGCCTGATGGTTTTGTTCCTCCATGCATAGGCATGATTCCTGCACCAGTACAGTCCATAGTGTGACCATGATTATAGCAGTATAGAGGTATTACACTCTACTGTAAGTGGTTCCCCTCAGTGCAGAAATAAATACTATGAACACTCCACATGTATTCCAGTCAAATTATGCCCATGCTACATTTTCTGTTCTGGTAAAGGTGTATGACTTCTATGTATAGACAAAGCAAATCTGAAGCAAAAACAACTAATCAAAAAACATTGTCTGCTTGGAGGGATACTTGTAAAATTTAGCAAAATAAGCAAGGTTATTAGGAAAAAAATAACATGTTGCATGAGCTGTGGGAAAAGAAGGCCTGGTTTCATGCAGATCTGCATTATTGGTGACTAGTTCATGGCTTCTCTGATAGATAACAAGAGCTGAGCTCACACAATGGCCTTTCTTTTAATAGGGACATTTTTTTCTTTTGTTTGACCCCCTGTTTTCATGGAGCTTGCAAGAATATAGAGCCTCTGGGATCACATACCTCTATCAGATTTCACTGAAATCAACCACTGACCTCAAATGTTGTCTGGTAACAGCAGATGAATACACAGGCAGACCCTCACTGCATCACTGAATGACCTTAACTCCCACCAAAAAATTTGAAGCAAGAAGAAAAAAGACAGGTTTTATTCAATACAGTAGACAGATGGAAGCAGCAGATTTTTATACTCACTTAAATGTATGTTTGTCCAATATTCCACTTTTCTGTTCCTCCTTCTGTTCCCAAGTCCAGTACATCAGTGAAACAGAGCACCATGACCTGGGGTAGAAAAAAACCTTAAAGGTAGAGATGCAAAAATGCCCTTAGCACAGCTGAGTCTCCAGAAAGGCCCTGTGGCTTTCAGCAATCTGCAGCAGAGCCAAGGAAGGGGTGACCAACACTGAGCAGTGAGGTGTAGTGCTGATGCACAGTTTTCTTGGCAAGCCTAAGGACGTCATGTAGAGCAGCAGAGGAGAGGAGTCTAGAGGTGGCTGAGGAGCAGTGAAGCAAGACAGCAATGAAAGGTTTATTGCTTTGCCTGTGCAAGAAGGGAGCCAAAGCTTTCCCCCCACACCAACTCTTTGTACACTCCTGGGCAATAAACTTCAGGCACCTATACAGGGAGTCCCTTTGCCCGGAAGATCACACAGCGAGCTTCCCTCTCCCCCCAGGATCAATTGCCTTGTAGTGCAAAGGAATGGTGTACAAAGCCTTGCTGGGAAGAGAAAGAAACCTTTGAATGAAAGAATCCCCAGCAAAGGATGATCACACAATGAGCTCTGTGCCATGTGCTTTGCACATCTGATACGTGCATCTCTTCCAAACTCTTCTTGCTCCCAGACAGTATCTTGTCTCACAGTGACAATGATCAACCAGCAAACATTGGAGCAAAATAAATTAGCCGTAATGCAGCATTTCCCTCGCAGCATCCCCTTCAGTCTTGTGTGATGCAGAAGCAAACCAGACACAAGAATGAGGACCATCTGTTTCCAAGGTGTAGAATGGACAACACCTTCCATGTGGGAGCTGCAAGATGATATCGTTTTGCGTTTGCCATCTGGGACTGTTTCAATTGCAAATCAGTTAGAAGTATTCAGGTTGTTTAAAAAAAAAATGTTACAAATTCAGCCTGACAATAACAGAATCACAGAATCATTAAGGTTGTAAAAGACCTCTAAGATCATCAAGTCCAACCATCAACCCAACAGCACTGTGCCCACTAAACCATATCCTAAAGTGCCACATCTACATGTTTTTTGAACACTTATCTCTTTAGAGTATAGAAGTAAGCCTACATACCCCATGCCAGTAAACCCTCACAAAACCTCTCAGTGGGGAGTTAAACTGACATGGAGCGTATCTCCATGAAACATTTAAAGTTAGCTATTTAATAGACCAGATCCTCCACTAGCTAAAACTCAGGGTAAGCCTAGTGAAACTGAAGGAGCAGGGATTGCTGACAACAATTGCAGGTATGTTCATATGCCTCCTTCAAGGCATGCCCATTTTTTCTCACCTTACAGCAGTAAGTATTTCCAGGATTCCCATGTACCAAATAATTTTATTTCATTGTGGCAGAAAAAATATCAAAGGATAAACTGGATAAGTGTTGTAGATTTGCATTGACCTGGGCATGCTGGAGATTAACTCCTGTTTTACATGTTTTATGTTTCTTGTGTTTACCTCTCTCATGTAATTTTTGCAATCTTTATTTGTTGAACTTTTTTTCTGTTTGGTATCTTGTATGATGTGTTGCCTCCTTTAGCCATCTTTAATAAGTTAACTGGGGACTGAGAAGTGAACTGAAGGAAGCTGGAGCTGAACATTACCCATGCTGAAGTTGTGGAGTTAAAATAGTCCCCCAGGCAAATGAAAGCAAATAAATTGTATTATTTCTTGCATTTCATTTTCCAGAAAACAATTTTGTTGTGACTGAAACACAAATAGACACTTCCTTCTCAGCTGCTGAAGGACTTACTGAAGTGGCCCTTACAAATGCATAACTTTGCAGAACCAGGAAGAGAATCTGAATCCCCATGTCACACAGAGTCTCCAGTAAAATTTACACTGCTGGTAATGCAACCCAACACCCCCTCCCCAGCCTCCCCCGGGAGCATGACAAAGACCAATAACTCATGTGGTGTAATACAATATGTCACGTTACTTGACAAATCCACCAGAAGGACTGACCCTTGCGTAGCACTTTGATAAATCATTAATGAACAGATTTTCTTTCACCTTTGCATGTGGATTAAAGAGAGGGGAGGAAAGGGTAAAATGTGGATGTCATACCAGGAACAACACAAATGAAAATGCTCTTGCATGGAGAGCTAAAATTCCCCAGCCTGTTTTCCCAATTTATCCAGGAGCTATACGTGCGTTTGAGAAGGTGTGTCTGTTTGCTGCCTTTTCCACCTGATGCACCAACAGAAATGCCTGCATCCTGCCCGCTCTCCATCAAGCATTTGACTGAAGAAACAGTACCCCTTCACCTACAGGCATCCAAACCTAATTTCCAAACAGAGTGTAAAGTCATTTCCTGTGCATTATGGGGATGACAGAGCAATCCCTGTTTCCTGAAAATGTTGATCAATACGTAGCATATTAAAGGGGACTATTGCACAAGGCTAAAGACTGGCTAAAGTCACCTACGGGATTCAGCTTTAACCCTGTGACAAAGACAAAATACTGACCTGAAGATGGCTATGGCTAACTTCAGCAATGAAGGGAGGCCCCATTTCACAAGGAGACAAGGAGAGGCTGATGCAGAACCTTTGTGTACAGCACTGTGTTATGCAGGTTTTTGTTTGGGTGAACGTCATGGTAGATATGTTCATGGATTCACCTGGGAAAAGCTGCCTGGGAGAGCAGCAGAGGCTGCAGAACCTGTATGCTGTTCCCACAGTTCCTCCTCTACCAGAAGTATACAAAATTGCCCAAATAAAGACCAAGCTTACCTCCAAAGTTCCCAAGTCCATGAGAAGAAACTTTGGACCAGGTCTGTAACACACTTGTCTTGGAAGGAAGAGCAGCTGCTGAGAGCTCCCTGTCTCAACGCACATCTATAAAGAGGAAGCAGTGCTTGTTCTCTCCCACAGATAGGCCTGAGAAACCATCCTCACATCTGAATTAGGTCCATCATTATTCTCCTTACTACAGTTTGCACCCTCATGGGGTGCAAGGTAATGCATGGTAATGCATTGGATTTTGCTCCTCAATATTTCACTTTGAACACCACCCTTGTGATTTTGTGCAAATGATTGCTTACTTGCTCTGCAGAGAATCTGCTATGGTATTTCTGACAAATGCACCTTTCAACATGTGGCTTAAGAAACAAAAAAGCTGAGAAGGGGCATGACAGATGCCTCTATTCAGGTGTCAAGAGTTATTCCTAAGTTGACTGTATTTGGGTCTGAACTGTTTCCTGAATAAGATACATAGTGAAAAATAAACATAAAACAAAAGAAAGTGACCTCATTGGGGAAATGGAGTGGTAAGACTCTCTATAAGATGAAAGAAGAGATTTCAGGAGCATTTTTCTCCATAGCTACAACTGATGAGTGACAATAGAAAACAAAACAATGAGAAAGCATCCTTATTTTTGATAGTGGCAAGTTCTGATGCACTGTGTGGGTTTTAATGCTGTTCATGAAGACAGCTGGTGGAACCTGGCTCTGGAATCCCTCAAGTTTTGTATCTCTCAAAATAACCTCCTAAACACACTGATTTTAACCTTGCAACCCAAATCGAAAACTGCAAAAGAACTGACCGAATACTGAGGAAACAATTTTGTAATGAAAAGTCAAGAATTAACAACAAAGAGTTTGCCAAACAAGAGAAAAATTGGAAGTTCAGACTGAATTTATCAAGGAGGAATAGCAGTTCAATAAAACTACGAGGATCCAAGACCTGAAAGTAGGAAGATGAGAAAAAATCTCGAAGTCACAGACAAGCAAGAACATTATCCTGGTGTGCACAGATGGCAGAACAGAGGACAAGAGCTAGTTCAGACAACAAGGATGCTCTCAGTCTGAGAGAGAAGGAAGAATGGGGAAGAAAGTGCAGGAGAGCTGTAAGTGCCTTCATGACTCACGACAACATGAAAGTACATGATTGCATTAAAAAGTACATCTTTTTTTACAGCTAAAAGGCTAGCTCATTCATTCCTCTCAGAACTGTAGTGCACAATAAGGGATGATCAGAGTGGATTCATTCAGTTCCAGGGCAAAAAATCTCCTGAATCTAGTTCAACAAGCAGCAGACCTAATAAAGCCTGGTTTCCTAAAGGGTTCTGTCTCTGTGGTCCACTGAAATTTTAGTAAAGTTACACTAAATGGAATTTTAAATGAACTACAGAAACTGCAGAACTACCAAGAATGTTACGAATGCACCAACTTTCATTCAGTATATACATCTTAGTAGACATCACAAAATCTACCCATCAAGTCAGAGGTTTTTTAAGATGTGGAGCAATGAAGCCTTCTTTCCAACGTATAAACATTTTGATGTTAACCTCTCATGTTGATTTCCTGTGCACTAAGAGGCAAATTAATACTGAAGCTTCTCCTGCAGTGGGAGGTCTTTAACAGAAATACCCTAATAAAGTTTCTTTCTTTTACTTGGCTAACTAATTTCTCTAGCCTTACAGAAACTTAGAGAAACTTGCGACATCCAGCCATCTGCCAAATTTGACTGAAATTGAC
Organism: Phaethon aethereus; assembly: GCF_964289735.1. Classification (NCBI taxonomy): domain Eukaryota; kingdom Metazoa; phylum Chordata; class Aves; order Phaethontiformes; family Phaethontidae; genus Phaethon; species Phaethon aethereus. The sequence continues at coordinate 53,194,130 of NC_138579.1, forward strand.
CAAAGGTCCAGACAATGTTCTGGGGAACAGACAGATGTCTACACCAGGGAACACATTATTATTGCATAACACATATTTCATAAATAAGCACTCATTATTTAAAAAGGGGATTTTTTCTACTAACTGCTGATGGTAAAATTTGGAGTGATTTGACTGACCAAGAATATTTCTCTTTTCTGGACGCATTCACAAGGCTTTGGCCAGTGACCTTAGTAAAGCAGAGCACATGTCTGTGCATACTCACTGCTGCTTTTGGAAAGTACTGTTTCTGCAGACACAGGCTGGTTTGTGTTCAGCAAGGCCAGAAAACAGAATCAATTTTTGAATGTTCACAGAGTCAAACATTTGCATAGCTGGCATATTACTCCAGACGGGGCAAAAAATAAAAGTGAAAGCACTTGCAGGAGAAAAAACTGCAGGACAAGAATGGGGTGTGTATAATTTTTTAAAGATCTCCACAACTTCTGGACTCCCGCCTTCTAGTTTTGAGTAAGCATTTCCTTACTGCTTAATTCCAGAGCCAATAAATATGGTCTCAGTTCTCTACGATTTCCATTTGCTGCTTTCACTATAAATGTACATTGGCCCTAATTTCTTTAAAAAGGTCCTATCCTGACTCTTCCCTGATATTTACTTCTTGCAAAATAGAAACTCTTTATGTCTGCAATATTGCTGGTTCAGTTTACACTGGAATGTCTCGGGGATCTGTTTATCACCCACAGCTGATAACAAGTGCAAGGTATGCTCATGTAACTTAATGTGCCACCACCCACTCTGGACATTTTGTCCAGGATAAATCAGATAGATAGTACATCTTCTGCCAATGTAATGGGTAATGACTGCTTTTCAACACACTATTAAGAAGTTTGGGATCCATGCAGACCCATGGTATACCTGAAGGATTTCTCACCACTACCAGACTATAAATTTACCAGTGTGACCATGCCAACTGTGGAAGTTTTCCTCTTCTTTACAGATTTGCCAGTACATACCTCTGTGCCTTTGCTTGTACGTATATGTGTATATATTTATATGTTTCTATTAGATATGACACGGTATGATGTGATATGATTAACATAATCTCAAGGGTGCCTGTTCCTAATGTCACCAGCCTGTCTCCTTGCCATATGTCCTCACATCCTGGTACAATTCTGGGCAGGGCCCATCATTATGGTACTCGTGCTTCAGGTCTTACATCGATGTCCTGAGTTTGAATCGTTTCTGTTGTGTTGCTGCCCAGAATGGGTGGTACTATCATCCAGAAGGGGCAATGTGAGCTATCTCATTAGCTTTCAACTGCATTTGCCCACTGTCTCTGAATGCTTTTATTGTACATTGCCCCACCTATCCACGTACTGCCAGTAAAATTTATGTCTTATCAACCTACTGGGCTGCATTGGGCAGAGTGTTGCCAGCTGGTTGAGAGGGACAAGGATCCTTCCCCTCTACTCAGCACTGGTAAGGCACATCCAAGGTGCTGTGTGCAGTTCTGGGTTCCTTGGTACAAGGGAGATATGGAGCTATTGGAACAAGTCCAGCAAACAGCCACAGAGATGATTAAGGGACTGAAGTATCTGTCATGTGAGGAGAGGCTGAAAGAGCTGGGATTGGTTAACCTGGAGAAAAGAAGGTTCATGAGGTGTCTTAGCCTTGTGTAGCCTTCTGATGGTTTATTTTCTTGCTGGTTTTCATGTTTCAGGAATTTTCTGAACTGCTTATTGTAAGGTACATTTGAGATATACCAGAGGAATAATATGTCTTACACATGTCCTGTTCGCACAATATTCTGTAAGTACCTTCTGCTATTCACCTGGTTATTCACACTTCTTAGGTTCTTATATTTTCAGTAGAATATTCGTTGGACCATAACATCCACATTCTTGATGTAGGTCTCCGTTCCACCTCCAGAGATCCTACAGAAGTTCCCTTGGTCTGCACTTCTGCCAGTAATGGCAAGTGGCTGTTTTGATCCCACACCTGCCTGATCTACCTAGATTGTAGTTTGTATCTGACATCATGCTCTCCCAATGCTGCAAATGCTTTTCTAGGCACTTGCTCCCTTCAAGGCCTGCTGGCACTATCAGCTTTTCCACCTTCAGGCTCTCATAAATTATTCTGAAGACTGTTGTAAAATTATGTACGGTTCAGACATTTTACTGAGGCATGCTTGATGTATGAACACAGAATATTTAAAGATTATTGCGTATTTGTATATATCATTGTAAATTTTGTTACAACTGCTACTTGTCTGCTGACAACCACTTTTCTGATCAGCTGAGTCAGCGAAGGGAGCTTTTGTGCAAGAAATTACAATTCCAGCGTCAGATGTTTGTAGATTCTATTCCACCTAATCATTGCTTGGGCAGCATGACATTTAAGTGAATACACATGGTTCAGGAGACCTGAAAATACAAAACGGACCAGAGGTAAAAAAAGAAGGCTCTGACTTAGACAAAGGACATGACCTAATCTACATTTAATCTAAGAATGGACACAGGACTTTGATTGAAATAGGGAGGTCCTGGGAGGTGAATTTTGGTCCAACAGTCTTTGCCTCAGAGAGGGGATGTTGTTTAGTAGCTTCTAAAATAGTTGTGAAAGGTTGCTATCAGAAGAAACACTCTCTAAACTGGGTCTTAGCTCATGAAGTGAAACTGTAGTCATCCTAGCAAAAGCCAGCTCAGTAACAAGAAGGTTTTAAACGGTTTAAAAGGTTTAAAAGGCTTCAACCTTAAAAAAAAAAAAAAAAAAAAGCAGCACAGTGCTTTCTGGTTTGCCTGCATGTTGTTAATCAGGGTGCAGGTAGGCTTATCCCAAGCCCCAGTGCTCCATCAGTAGCTTCCAGAACTGCCTGGAGCTCCTGCTGTCACCACAAAACCCTGCTGGTTACCAAGGGGCAAAACCTCACTGCTGTCTACATCAGTGCTATCAGAAGTTTTTCTTGTTTAAACTCAAACAGAAGAGAGGGGCTCATCTCCTTCCTACACAGGTGCTTTGTTAAGAGCTGTGTTTATTAGTAAAAGTTCAATGCTGATCCTAAGATTAGACATGCAAAGGACAGCAACAAAAGGAGAACCAAACTACGAAGTGAACTATGTCACATTTTCCCCGTAGAGGTTTCCTTGGAAAAGGGAATGTAAGCCCTAACAGTATGTCTCACAATATGTATCAAATTTTCCATCGCTTTGTGATAGTGATGTGTGACAACAGAGGGAAGAGTTTGGCCACATTGTTGGAATAATGAATATATTTTATGATCTACAGTTACTGGATTACATAAAAAAGGAAAAACTTGCTTCTAGTTCTGGACTTGGGATTTTTTTTCAAATCTGGCATAAATCACTGACACTTCTGGCCGGAGAATTTATAAACCAGCATGTGCATCTGTGATCTTAAAATTCAAGGTTTTGCATTATTTTTTTTTTATTTTTCTTTTTTAATTTCTAAAGATGGCAAAAATACAAAAGCCCTAAGGACCCTCAAATGGAAAATGAACCTTCTGATACCATATCTTTAGAAAACTGATCCTTACAAGCAGATGGGCCCCACCTTACAGCAAATTGAACAAATAAAGAATAATTTATCTTTAGGTGCAATAAGCATCATACAAAAGTTTGCCAAGGGCTGTATAATCCCATAAAGCTGCCCAACAAGAAGACAGAAGTGAGTACAAATGCAAGGTCTTACAACACCACCCTGAGTACTCAGCTCTTAATCAGGTTATCAGACAGCAGGGCTTTTCTTAATTGATACAGCCTTTTATCAAATGAGTGTGTTATCTCATTGGTGAGGTCATAAAATATGAGTCACACAGAGTCAATAGGATATCTAGCACAAAGGCAACATTATACATTATAGAGGCTAAAGATATTGTACGTATTGTAGGTGTTGTTTACTTAAAGGCAACTGGTGAGTGTTGTGGCCCTCTTCGACCTTCAGAAAAAGCTGTTTAACCTTGTTTTAAGCTATGTCTACCGCTCAGAGTAATTCTGTAATCATGATTTGATAGCGTTGCCTTGTGCTCTTGAACCCAGGGCCTAATTTCTCATAAACTACTGTAGTTCCACTGATTTTCAATTGTCACATACCTGATATTTTGATTTAGCTAAGCTGAATGCGTTCTCTGACCACAGAGTTTTGTGAGGTTAAACTGGCAAACAAGTCACTCATATTAGGTAAAGAAATTTTACCTAATTTATCTTCTAAAAGTTTTATCTTTAATTTTATCTTCAGATAAAAAATTTTATCTTCAGAATGGCTGCCAGTCAGCACTGGCCTTCTTATCTTGGAGATCTGACTGTGAAGACTCCTGAAACCAGATATGGTTTCATATCTGAATTCTTGTATGACCTTTGGCAAGCCTTTGGCTTTGATTTTCTACAATCCTTAAGTACCTAACTCTTTGCTGGTTTAGTGTTTAGTGTTTTCTTAACTTCCTTTTTTTTGTGTCTATAAATTAAAAGAGAATGAGTCCATAAACAAAACCAAAGCATTCATCTAAAACTTAGAAGAATCTTAGCAAAGCCCACTCATGAAAAAATACTTCTGTATTAGTGCCATCATCTAGCTTCTAATGCTTTAAGTCAGTAAAAACAATGCACTGTGTTACAAGAGTCAATCACAAGATCAACACGCAAATAATTTTCTTTTGGAAATTATTTTTTAAACCAGGCAAAAAAATTTTTAAGTTGATTAAAACATCTTTTCTACATATTAGAAATGTTTTGTTTCACTTTCAAGACCTTAATAATGCTTTTAAACATAGAATTATGCAAATATAAAAGGCAGAAAGAAAGAGGATTTTTCTAATCATAGGATATCTCAAGTTGGAAGGGAGCCATAAGGATCATCAAGTCCAATTTATGGGTGTCTAATTCACCGGTGGTGGTAGTTAGACACCCATCTTTCAGGAATTAATTTCAACCTGACAAATATACAGGGTGAAGCGCCCAACTTGTTGTTACAGTGTGCTGAGTTTCATTGTACAACATCCCTAGCACATATAGCACACAGCAACTCAACTTCATTATAACCACCATCAGGTGTTGGTTTACCAGGCACACTGAGACTATGACTTCTCCCACCTTTCTTCACACTTAGTGACTTAATGCAATAGTCTGGTCAGCCACATCAGGTCTAATGTTTTGTTTTATGCCAGAAATGGATAAATAACTTTGTTCTGTTAAAAGGAGCAACAGCAGCAGGGAAATGTTTCCAAGCAGAAGTGCAACAAGAAACACCAGAAGAACAGAAGGTATCAGCTGACACAGGAAATTAATAAGCCTTAAAGATTAAAACAGTTATGTTCCTTATAAATTTGCAAGGGAAAAAACCTCCCAGTGTACCCTGCAAAATGTAAGGTTCACCAAATTTGAAGCTTCAGCTTCAAGTAAGGTGAAAAACTGCAAAGGACTATCCCACACACTACCAAAGCCAACAGGCTGCAAAGAAAACATTCACAGTTAACATGGGTGCCTCAGATCCCTAACTGTGTAATCAGAGAATCTGACTTTCTGGAGAATCAGAAACCCTAAGCAAAGAGCTTCTCCCTGCCACTGGCTTTGAACAGCTTAAGGTTATACTGAACAAATTTCTTACCCCCTAGACAGAAATAAATCCCAGCTATCACCTTACTGCCATTAGAACCATTCTGTGCATACTGCCCTCAACAGATCATGTAGTAGAGCACTGCTTAAGTCAATGTTGACATTACTGATGAATAGATTACGTGCCATAAAAAAAAAAAAATCATTCAGCTAAGAAGCCAAAAGTTTAATTTGAATGTTGTTTCCTAAATTTGAAAGCTCCACTGTCCTTTCAAAGGCACTCCAGCAAAGCTGGAAATCTATACCCTGTTTCATGATATATGCATATGGAGAGGAGTTCATTGTATCACTGGGTAACTGTCTCATGCTAAAGACCAGTGTAGTAATAAATTTTGAAGATTAGTTCACTTAGTTGGTGTATTTGAGATAATAAATAAAGAGTATATTGTCCAAATGAGAATTGGATAATCTCAGGTTACACAGGTTTATCCTGATAATGAAGTACAGGTACTGAATGGCTTAGAGAATTAATACTGAAATGTAGTCTTATTTCTACCTACACTGAGGCAACTCTGAGACTTAGCTCCATTGACTACTACGTGGCACAGTTCAACCTATGCTGTAGTTCAGTGGCTTCCTATTAAGACAACTACCGTCAAACCACAACACTGCTAACAGCCTTCCCGAAAGGCAGCTCTTTATATGGTCATGTAGAATGACCTAATTTCCAGGTTTCAAAGGAGGTGAATGCAGCTCAGCTTTTTAGGTATGTTGCTCAAACTGCATGCAGAAGATTACACTGAGAGAGGTACTCAACTCACAGATTTTTATCATAGCATCTTTATGCCAGTAGGGAAGCAATGAGTGTGTTTTCTGAGAATTTCAGGCAGATTTTCATTGCCTGACTGGAAGTCACACAGCCTGTGTTAATAACCCTTGCAGTGGTAAGTGATACACGCAATACTAAGGTAAGACAAGAGCAAACAACTCAATCTCTCTTTCACCTCTTCATTCCACAGGCTTGAATTCTTCTCCCAGTATCAATGGGACAAAACGAGCCATTGCTGAAGGCTATGGCAATCGTGTGGCTGGCTCGGTTGTACAGCAGCAGCCGTCACAAGATTCTACATTTGCTGCCTTCTCCCAAGTGGTCAACTCTGCAGCAGCAGTGAATATCACAAACCTCAACTTCAGGGTTGCAACTCAGACCCCTAAGCTGGAAGACCACATTCCCTCTAAATCCAGCAGAAGGAACCAAGCTCCTCCAGGGGAATACTGACAGCATCAAACTATGCATCAAATAGCATCCTGCTATTCTCCCCTAGCAGTGGAAGAGGTGGGATACAGCTACAGGAACACAGGCAGCCAGTGCCCTTTGCAAGTACCTGGCATCACCTGTGGTTGCAGAGGTAGAAGGACACAAATCCCCTGTTCATATCTCTCAGGCATCCTGGGCCATTTAAAGGGCCACAGGTCTTTTTCATTGGCACTGTATTCAGGCAACTAAATCCTACTTCTGGGGTCTAAAGAAGGATGCCCAAAGTCAGGCTGTGCCTGGGAGTGCCCAGTGCTCCCAGATGCAAAAAATAACAAAGTGCTGAGGGAGGAAGCATTTGTTCTCATTCTTAAGTAACAATTCCTTGCTAATGTATCAAGTAGTTTTCTTGAGTGATAACAGGTTCCACTTTCAGCCCTATTTGGAAAATAGAGAGGGCACAAGAATGTACAAAAATGTAAAAAAAATATTATATGATGCATTATCTATAACCATAAAAACGGTGCATCCAAGTCCAATCTCGTCTGACCCACTTTCAACAGAGCCTGTGGAACACTCCAACTCCTGTTTTCAAGCCATATAGACAATAACAGCCTAACTTTCCAAGCCTAAGTTATTGGCAGTCACAGGTACAGAGTAATTAAACAAATACATGAAGATATAATTTTTTTAAATTCATTTGTCAAAGATTAAATGGGAGCATTCTTGAATAATGAAACAGGCACTACCTTTTTTTTTCAGAATACTAACATGTGTTGTCCTTTCAACATGCTTGCTAAGATGCAACTATAAATTACTGCTACTTAATATTTATACTTTTATGGCACTATACTTGCTGCACTAGAGGGTCCAGCAAGAGGAGGAATCCTGCTCTTGGTATTCGACATCACTGAAAGGTATTAGTTGTACAAGCACAGTGAGTTTCCACGGGCTTTGAAATCCACTTTGACTTGACCAGGTATGTTAACGGCTCATACCTCCTGAGCTTGAGTTCTCATCACAAGTACAAGCCCAATCCCTGTACAGTCTGGGAAACCCCTTCTGTAACCCTTGACAGAACTGCAATAGTATCCATGGTCTATTATAATTATCCCATGAAAACACAAATAAATTTTATCTACATCAACAAAGTTTGCAAAATGAGATGATAAACAATCATTCATGGAATGCAAGCTGACAAGCAATACCTTTTCCCTTCTCTTAAACCTAGAATGTAAGAATATACAGTGTTCCATTCCTTGAATCTGTTGTTTCCATTTTAATATTACAGGAAATAAACAAAATTGAAGTATCTTCTCCATTCTTTGGAGTATTTTAAAATTTAAACTAGCTGTCAGGTAGCTAGGACATGCTACAGTGGTGCAACAAATTCAACATCCTGGTGCAAAAAATCTCACATCAGCCAAGTAAAAAAAGAGTTCAACCACACTGTAAGTTTCTACGTAATTGCTGTCAATTAATAATTAGCAGATGTTCTGAAATATGATGTACATAGCCTACCTACTAGAACAGAAGACATATTCGTTGTCCATATAACTGAGCAATTAATCACAGAATCATTAAGGTTGGAAAAGACCTTTAAGATCATCAAGTCCAACCACCAACCCAACACCACCATGCCCACTAAACCATATCCTGAACTACCACATCTACATGTTTTTTGAATACTTCCAGTGACGGTGACTCCCTGGGCAGCCTGTGCCAATGTTTGACCACTCTCTCAGTAAAGACATTTTTCCTGATATCCAGTCTAAGCCTCCCCTGGCGCAACTTGAGGCCATTTCCTCTCATCCTATCGCTAGTTACTTGGGAGAAGAGACCAACACCCACCTCACTACAACCCCTTCCAGTAGTTGTAGAGAGCAATAAGGTCTCCCCTCAGCCTCATCTTCTCCAGACTAAACAACCCCAGTTCCCTAAGCCTCTCTTCATAAGACTTGTTCTCCAGACCCCTCACCAGCTTTGTTGCCCTTCGTTGGACATGCTTGAGCACCTCAACATGACATAGCAAGTCCTTACCTGTTTCTTGCTGGATTATGGGGAGTTCATTCTGCTCTCCATCCCTGTCTTCCAGCTCAGGGGGCTGAATACGCTGAGGAAACCTGGTCTGGCTATTAAAGACTGAGGCAAAGAAGGCATTAAGTACCTCAGCCTTTTCCTCATCCTTGGTGACAATGTTCCCCCCCATATCTAATAAAGGATAGAGATTCTCCTTGGCTCTCTTTTTGTTGTTAATATATTTGTAAAAGCATTTTTTGTTATCCTTTATTACTGTGGCCAGATGGAGTTCTAGTTGGACTTTTGCCTTTCTAATTTTGTCTCTGCTTGACCTAACAAAATTGTTGTACTCCTCTTGAGTTGCCTTCCTCTTCTTCCAGAGGTCATAAACTCTCCTTTTTTCTCTGAGTCCCAGCAAAATCTCCCTGTTCAGCCAGGCTGGTCGTCTTCCCCACTAGCTCATCTTATGGCACATGGGGACCACCTGCTCCTGCGTCTTTAAGATTTCCTTCTTGAACACTGTCCACCTTCCTGGACCCTTTTGCCCTTCAGGACGGTCTCCCAAGGGACTCTCTCAGCCAGTGACCTGAACAGGCTGAAGTTTGCCCTCCGGAAGTCCACGGTAGTGGTTTTGTCGACCCCCCTCCTTACTTCACCAAGAGAATTCTATCACGTCATGGTCGCTAAGTCCAAGATGGCCTCCGAACACCACATCTCCCACCAGTCCTTCTCTGTTTGTAAACAGCAGGTCAAACAAGGCACCTCCCCTGGTAGGCTCAACTTACCATCTGTGTCAGGAAGTTATCTTCCACACACTCCAGGAACTTCCTAGACTGTTTCCTCTCTGCCGTGTTATACTTCCAACAGATGTCTGGTAAACTGAAGTCCCCTACAAGAACAAGGGCTAGCGACTTCTGCCAGTCACTTGTAGAATGCTTCATCTGCCTCTTCATCCTGGTTAGGTGGTCTATAACAGACACCCAGCAGGATATCTGCCTTGTTGGCCTTTCCCCTCATCCTTACCCATAAGCACTCAACGTAGTCATCACAGTCATTGACTTCTATACAATCAAAACACTCTCTAACATACAGAGCACCCCACCACCTCTCCTTCCATGCCTATCCCTTATGAAGAACTTACAGCCACCCATTGCAGCACTCCAGTCGAGTCATCCCACCATGTTTCTGTGATGACAACTAAGTCATAGCTGTCCTGCTGCACAATGGCTTCCAATGTCTTTCTGAATTCTAGCTTACTTGTAGATCTGCCTTTTCTATCATTGCAAACATTTTCTAAATAATATCTGACTTCATGATATGAGAGCTAACTTTCAGCTGGCCACTAATGCTTTAGGTTCTCTGTGTTGGTGAATAAAATGAAATGTTTTCTTTTAGACTGACTCCTGTAAGTGCATTTTAAAAAGCAGGAAGTCACATTTTATGGATCTATAACTTTATTTTTCACCAGCTTGTTATTTTTCCCTTATTTGTGTTTATTCTCTTCTTTATCAAAAAAGATCTCATGAACTCCATATAACCACTCTTTGACAACACCTTCTGATGTGATGAAAAGGCAATGTACTTGCTCTTGGAACCATAACGATCTACTGTATCATCAGAAAAGCCAGTCACATAAAACAGAGACAGGATTCCCATCTCTATGTGAAATGTAGTTGTTTCTTAAAGATCAATCCAAGCAATTTTCCACCAAAATGCAGTAGCTTCAGCTTTTATAAACCAATCCACATTTCAGTGAGGTCTTTAATCCTATGTTCTCATATATCATCTTGTATCAGTTGGGTGCTGGATCTGAACATGAACTTTTCTCATCACTATAATAAAACCTGAAATCCATTGTCAGGTATGAACATTGCAAGCACCTCAAGCTTGAAATTAAAATGAAGTAGTAAAATGAACATTGTCGTTAAAGAAAAATAATTTCTTCTTGTTTTCAGGTCAGCTTGCAGGTAAGTTAAAGAAAAGAACTCAACCTAAGAAACTAATGAAGAAAAATACAGTCACAGTAAATTATTTGGAATGAGAACTGCTCATTTGAAAACTGCTGTGTTATCGACTTGGTGTGTTTTACCACATCTGCAGCCACTTGAAAAAAAAACAGGTATGTACACTGTAAAGAAAACTGGATCTTACAAAATACCTCCTTATTTGCTACCTCACATCTCATGCACTTTCTAATGAAAACTACCCACCCTTTTTTAAGTAAAGCAGAATGTTTCTTTACTAACAGTGATTCAGAGCCACAAACTGTTGTAAGAACCTACAGGATTTCGTTTTCATGTTGCTTCAAATAATTGCTCATACTTTGACCAAAAAAAAAAGGGGTTCTCTAGGCAGAGAGATACTGTAGTAAAGAAGACCATGTTTAATGGTTCAGTGTGTTTGTCACCTGGACAAAATCCACCCATGGATTTGAAAAGACCTTAATTACAGTTCAGCCTAAAGACTAATAGGGCTCTGCAGGCCAATAAAAGTTGGCAGGTGGTCAGTCTGCCAAAAAAAACCCTCAATGCAGAACAGAAAAACACTTAATGTTGAAAATATATATTGGCAAGTCTAATTATTCCACATCCCTGATGCCATGAACCTGGGAAGTTAGACATTGGTTCCTGCCCTGCAAGAAAGCTAACTGAATTTCTACACCCTCATACTCATTCCTAAATCCTGGTTTCAACTGTGAACTCACGTTACATGTGTGCCAGCTTACTCTTAGGCTCTTTTTGGAAACAAACTAACTCCACTCAGGGCAAAACCTGGATTTGAGGGATACCTTCATTTGGGAAATTCGCTCCCGAGGCAGAATGGAGAAGCCCGTGCTAGGATCAGCTCTCTCTGACCAACATGGCCCTTTAGCATTACCCAACCAGGTCTTAAATCATCAGATGTCCTGGTCCCATGCCCAAGGTTCAGAACTCAAGTGTTTGGCTTCATGCTTTAGATACTCCTCTCTCCTCTCATTGATTAGTGCACTTCAGACTGAACAAGGCACAAACCAAACACAAAATAATTATGTTTTAGTGCCACAGAAGCCCCACATAGTACCCAGAGGAAATCCAGGTCAAGAGTTTCCCAACATGAATGTGGCCAGTCTGCTCCTGAGGAAACTAGCCTTGGCAGTCAGAAGTTGTTTGGATGCTGTCTTTAGCTGTGAAGGCATAGTGTGGTGTTTATGTCTACAAACTAATTTCACTTTTCTCTGTAATAATCACACAGCTAAAAATTGGCATCTTGTATTAGCTTTTGATTTTCCAAAGCCAAATACTTGACTTTTTTATATATTGATTGCTATAGTTTTAAACATGAACACACACACATGCACATACAAACCTATAAAAAGTTAGACATCTGAAATTGTTTTACACTGAAGTCCAACATACTTTCACTCTTTCAAGCATACTTAGAAAAATACTCTTTTGAATGTTTCAAATGATCAGACTTTTGTTTCCTCCTTTGATTTCTTTCCCTTCCTTTCCACATCTCCAAGCCTTTCTTCTCTTTAGAACAAATATAATAATAAAACAACAGAGGTTCTTTTACTTTCATATTTTCTCTTGTACTTTTGGGTTTATAACCTGTTACTTTTCTGCTCAATGTTGGCATAGTGATGTGGCACAAAAGGAGTTCCACTTTCCTTTTGAAAGTTCTGATAAGTGGCAAATGGAAAAATCAGTAAAGAAACAACCCCACATATAATTAATTTTAGAATAATCTGTGGAAAGGGACTTTAAAACTTTTCATAATGGAATTAAAGTAACTGAAATGTTTTTATATTTTGGTAGAAAACTGGAACTAACTGTTTTCAGACAAGAAGACTAGCTGCATTTTTTTTTTTTTTTTCTCTGTGGGGCTGCTGTCTAAGAGATGGATACATCAAGTTGTCATTCACAAGACCCTGCAATATTGGCAGCTGTGGAGGTCAGGTTCCGTCTATGGGACATCTCCAACCTGCCCACCAGTTGTGGCAGCCCTCATTTGGTGTCATGCGGTCATGCACACGAGAATTGATTGCAGCACTACCGTGCACGTCTTTAACCAGGCTGTGTAGCTCACCATTTGTTTGTACAGGAGGAAGCATTAGGCGGTACGGGCATCCCTTACTTCCTGCACAGCTGCTCCTCGTCTCTTCAAGGGACTGCAGCCAAAAAGGAACAACCGTGAATATGGACTGTGCCAACAGGATGCAAGTGGCCCACCCCCCGGGACATAATTTTTTTTTTGTAGGGAACTGATGTATAGTCGCTGTTACGGTAAAGGAATATGGCTTGCCACTGGCCATGGGCACAGACGAGCTGACTGACTGACTCCCTGGGCTCTGGGTGCTGCCCCTAGCCATGCAGAATTGAATACTGCAGTCTCCCAAAAGACTTCCACCTCCTTGTTAACCCTGAGTGATGGGGGTTTTTCTGTTGGTGGGCATGCCCAAGGGTATCAACATAAAAATTCTTACTGTCTGTTTGGATCAGAATCTGTAAAGGCGTCACGAAGGTGAAGCCTTCGCTGCTTTCCAGTAAAAAAGTACAAGTCCTGTTACTGACTTTCCCAAAGCCTCTCTCTCTTGAACAAGTCAAGTTAATACTTTAGGGAGATGATTTTATATAGCTGGTTAAAAAAACCCAAAACTAATGAAATCTTTTATCTTCTTTTTGTGACCACAGATGTCTATTTCCTGTAATACATTTTATATTTTGTCAGGAATACAGTCTTTTAAAAACAGAATTGGAAGCTTGATTTGGGGCACAAGGAAAACATCTGGAAAATTCTAACTATTCTGTCTGAAGTGTGGTGGGTTCATCACCTTCTCTAACTATACCATTTGATCCTGTGAAGGATGCCATGTATCTTGTCCCCCCTCACACAATTTCCCCAAGCAAGTATTTTCTCTCATGTGTCTGAGTGCAGAATGTTATTGCAGATACTCCCCCCTTGCTACCAGGAAGAGGCTGAATGGGCACACAAAAAGTAGCTTGAGTTGCATTCCTCTTTCACCATATCACCTGCTTGGTCAGACTATACTGCAAGAGACAGACAGTGTGGGTAATAAAACCATGTAAGTAGCAATGGGAAGTAAAGGGGGGTGGTGTGGAGGGGAGAAAATGCAGGCTGTTTTTTTTATCTGTTCATTTAGCCAAGGGCATCAGATAAACATCATCATTGACACAGAGATTTGTTGAATTGGAACAACACACAGACTTGGTTTTTGGTACCCATACAGGAAGAAGTAAGATTTTCTGACTCAGTAACTTTGAATGGGTTGCTATTTCTCTGATTATTAACTGGCATCTGAGAGCTGCTAAATCAGTAAATTGTTAGCATATCTGGGTCTGAACTCAGCAAGCTTGACTTGCTCATCCAGTTACTGTTGTACGTGCTTTGACATCAACTTTTGCAAGGAAGAGGATCTGAACCAGGAACTCCTATAAACAATTTTTCTTTGAAATCAGATTAGCAAGTCAGAAATCCCAAGTGATAAGAGAAGACTCTCCTTCACAGACTTCCTTTAGCAGTCCTGAACCTACGGCATCAGGAGGACATAGGCCTTCATATCCACCCAAACAAGTAGAAAAGTTGATTCACTGTCATTCACGTCAGCAACATAGAGATGTATTAAAATGAGACATACCTTCCTGATTTAAAAAAAAGAAAAGAAAAAAGGTGAATATGCTTGGAGGAAATGTTCACCCCAAATCTGGATTAAAAAAAAAAAAGTAAAAAAATATGGGGGAGGGAATCGACCTGTCATGTTTTTGCTTGCTGTTTTTGATATTAATGTCCTTTGTAGGCAAAAAGTGAGCCTTCCAAGCAAGCAGATGGAGACCTGCTTCTTTCATCTGGGAACAGGGGATAGAGGGAGAGAGCTGTTTCCTTTTTGGAGTGGACTGGTTGCTAGAAAGATCTTTTTGGCAAAATTTATCCTGTCATAATGTTCGTTACCAGTTCTTCTAGTAGCAGCTCTTGATAGGAATCTAGCAACTTAGAGATGCTCAGCAAGAGACTCAGAAAGGCCCGTGCTTTGACATGTGGTATGCTGACTACATAGCTGCACGTTGGCTCCACACCTGCAAAATATACGCTTTGAAGAGCCAGATACACTGAAGCCTGTGGTTCCTGGTCAAGCAGGCATGCAAGGCATATTGAGGAAGCAGTCTCTGGTGAACATGTGGGAGGGCAGTTTCTCTTCTAAAAATAACAGAAGAGTTTCCCTTTCTTTTCCTCTGTTGAACTATGATGATACTGGCCCATCTCAGACTCAACATCCTTTTTTTTTGGGCTGGATCTCCAGGATGAAAAGTTAGAGTGAAAGCACTAGGATATTATAAGCAATTTAGGAACCTGCAAGTATCCAAAGTGCTCCCAACCAAAGAGAGCATTGTCCAACCTAAGAATTTTCATGCTTATGTCTGTTTTTTTCTGTCTTTCCTCCAAAAATTTACCTTACAAATATCTTCATACCACTGCCATTACAAAAACATTACTGTTACATTTTTAAACTTTCCTATATAGCAAAAAATGTGATAATAGCAATTCCAAAATGTAGGATGTTACTACTATAGACATCACATCAAAACCTCTAGCATCTATAAAATTGGATGGGTTATTTTCATAATAAAAAGCAGTTTACAGAAGGGATTTCACATGCTTTCTGGTTTACACTGGTCTAACAAAACCTCTCACACCTAGTCCATAACCTCTCACTTGACCCAGTCCATAGCATCCTACCCAAAATGGAATCAGGAATTACACAGAGGATGTAAAAACTCAGACTGTGAAATGCGCTTAACTGAGTCTCTTAAACCCAACATTTAGTTTCTTGGTCCTCTGCTGCTAACAATGGAGAGAGTCACCCCCAGGAGGTCATTCAGCCCACCAAAAATCTGAGTGGAACATGTAGTATAGCTACACCTGCAGTTACCATTCTGTAGCAAACACCATTAAAGTGGCATTCAGATGTAGCTTCCAGTGTCGCTCCTTTGACTCGATCAATTTTAACTCAAAAGAAGGAAACACATTATACTGCTGGAAAAATGGATCAGTACATCCAGTACATCCAGTGTTTTCACGCACAAGCTCAAGTTAGGGCTCTGATCTGTCATCAGTGTGGTGGATCATTACCCACAGGTATGGTGTTTCTTCTATCAATATTTGTTCAAGTCTGCAAATAAGTGGATTACCTGCATGTATATGTCTATGCGATGGTTTGCATGTCAAATTTGTTATCAGATCACAGAGGGTGTAACACAAATTTGACTACATTCATTTTGAAAAGCTAAGCTCCTTTCTCACCCTGGTGATTTACCGCAGACTTTTCACAGTCATATCATCTCTGGGACAGAGACAAGAATCAAAAGACATAAAATAAATGACAGAGTAGGAAAAAATTCTACTTCTTTTACTTTTCTAGGTATAATATATGAAAAAGCAGTCAAAAGATTTTTCATCAGAATCAGTTTTAAAGATAAAAATGTTTTTTTGAGTAAATGTGAATTCACTTAAACAAACAAACAAACAAAAAAACCCCAAACTCCTAAGGAAATAAAGAGAAAATACTGAAGAGAACTTACTTTTTTTCCATTCTCATTTTAATAAACATCTGAAATGTCAGGGAGAAGAATGTACTGAACATGTTGATTTCACAGCCCTTCCACGTATTTATTACATATCTGGTGGAAAGTTGATTTTCCAACATGCTTTCTACTCACTGTATGATTTTTCATACAGCAGTGGTTTCTGTTTCAAAATTCGCAGAGATTTAAGGGGAAAGTGTCACAGAGTTGAAGAGAGGATTATACATTTTTCTATCATGCCTGGAAAACAACCTATAGCACCTACCTCACTAAGTCGTCACGGAAGCCAAGCTTCTGTTGAGTCATTAAATCAGGATCTTCCAGTCAATGGGAGAATTTAGGTTCCTTTGAGGTTCCTGGTTCAGTGTTCACCTCCATTTTCAGACAGTAAATGGTGGGGTTTCCTGACTTCAAAGGAGATAAGTATTTGCATTCATATCCTAGTGCAAGAATGGTTCATTCCACTGATGGGGGGGAAAACTCTATTTGGATTTGGCTGTGAAGATTCATTCTTTCAAACCTATAAAGGGGACTTTCAGAGGTGCTCTCAGTCTAAATGCTTCCTTGAGAAACACCTATTGTAACTCTGAAGTAAAGCCAAGGAATTTGGCAGTTACAAGGACACTGAAACACTGCACATGAAATGAACCCCAGGTTAAGACATATAAGTTCCAAGTGGGTGATGAAGTCCATTTTTAATGCTACACAACACTACAGTTAGAGCTACCAGTAGTGGGCATTCAGAGGAGCACTTGCACATGCTGGCACTACATTATGATAGCACTGAATATGCAAAAAAAAATTATGTACTTTAAAAATAATCAGGTGAAAAAGGTAGAGGGATGGGGGATTTCAAAAGTCTATAAAATAAAAATAACCATAATTATAACTATCATTACTCCTATACATTATTTTTATATATTTGCTTTTAGTTTTTCTCTGTTTCCTGTTAATATGAAAATAATGTCTTTCATAAGCCACTTCCATTAGTTTTGTTCCCAAAGGAATTTATTTCAAATTAAACTATATTTCAGCTTTTTTTACCCTTTTTCTTTCCTCTGTCCATATTTTTCCTTTAAAAAAATATTAATTCCTTTTTCTAATTTATTTTAAACCAGGCAACTTTCTGCTTGATATTTTCTCAGCTAATGACAACTAATTTTTTCCCCTCATCATAAAGGGTTTTATACCCTTTCTGTTTTTATGAGCTTCTGGCTTGCTTTCTTCTGATATACATATAGCTATCTCAAGTCCTTTATTGTAACATTTATAGATTTCGTATATGTGTCCTCTACATGCTTTATGTCTTTTTTGTGTTGTCTTTAAAGGAAAGTACTTCTCTCTCTACTTTTCCACACACTGCTAACATTTTTATTGGCCAGATAGGGAATACGAGCTCTACTGTGACCCATGAGTGTGTCAAAGGAAACAGTAAATGAGTTTACTTTTGTTTTATCGGTTATTAAAAATGGTTTACCTGTTTCTTAAAAGAAGTTGACACTTTTTTTTGTCTATACTGTATCTATAATTACCTATGAAGTGCCCATGCTGCTATGGTTTCCCATCTCTTCTGTTTTTGGCTGCAACTCAAACATTCCAATGACCAGTCAGCTCATTCCCAAAAATCAGGTGAAACAACCATAGTTGGCAGGCAGCATAACTTCTATCTTTTTAGAGATATTTTAGCACATTAACAAAAACAATTGTTATGTGGAGGGCTTACATGCTTCAAGATTTTTTCTGCTTTCTCCCTTTCCACTACTGTTGATGCAGCTATCCCTCCTCCATGGGTGCACACACAAAATCCAAACAGTAGGCCCAGATGAGGAGCTGTTATGAGTGAGCTCCACAACCTCTAGGACAGCAGGAACCTGTCACTAGATGCTGTGCCAGGTAATAGGCTGAAATGTTGCTTCTGCTCCTCTGCACAGAGTACAAAAATACAGCACAGCCCTGCATTCTTGGGAAGCTAAAACTGTTTTATCCAACAGCTTTGGGCTTTGGATCTGAATTTTGGGAGTTGCTGCTGGCTAGGAGACTCTAATTGTGAGAAATACAACTATGAAATCACAGGGATTTCAGACATAGTTAAAATGGAGTGTGTTACATCTGTTAAGGTCTATGCATCTTTTTGTTCCATGGACCATTACCTGGGGAGGGGTGATTAGTGCAAATTTCAAAGGGATAAACCATTTGCAGAAGCTCAGCTTCCTTCCAGAGATCTACATATGATCCACCACCCACCTGCATATGCACAGGACTAATAGGAAGATAAAGACCTGTATTGACATGGAACAGGGTTTCTTATTTAATCCTAGAACAGATATAATGTTATTTCAGGAAGCCACCGAGCAGAACAAGGATCCCATATGGTTAATTGGTGACCTCTGACTGTATCTCTGTATACAGGTGGAGACGAGTTATTTCTTTGTAAGCCATTCATCATTATCATCATGTACTCTTTATCATCAAAAGGTATTTTCAGAGCTGATTGATTGGTCATCAGTGAAAAAGGTCATTACATCTGAAAGAGCTGAGTATAAGTGCTGAAACAAAGTTAGCTGTGCTAAGACTCTGTTAAGGTAAGAAGTTACTGTCACAAAAATTCTGGACTAGGAGGGGAAATGAGATGTCATGTTTGGAGATACCTTGAGATTTGATCTAAGGACCATGAAGAAAGCCAGGGGAAGAAAGGAAAAATATGTGCCAATTCTTGACGGTTACACGTTTGTGATGTGTATTACATACTGAGAACTCCAAACATTTTCCTGTGTGCTTCGTTCTGAAATATCCAATCATCTTACCTTTTTTTTTTTTTTTTTTACAAGAAACAAGCTGTGTAACCAGGCTCCAGAAAAGAACACCTAAACTTAATATGCAAAGCTTATGCCTAGGAGCAACTAGCTTAATACTGGTCTCAAGCCAATAAAAAATGTAGTTGATTGCTAGCCACAGATCTGTGATTTTGAAATATTTAAAGACATGTACTTGCGAAGGGCAAGAATAATTTGTAGTAAGACCTGCTTAAATATTAGTAATCCACCAAACCTTAGAAATTAATCATAAACCCTACCTAACACTAGAACTTTTCCTCCTTTATAGCATCAGAAAGATGGAGTAGGTTATCCATAAGGAGAGGAAATCTGGGAAATTATGCAAGCTTAGTGGTTGTAACAAAACTAGGAGATCTGCAGTCCCTCCTGAATTCGACAACAGACTTATGTGAGGGCAAAGAACACGATACGTAATTGCTCCTTCTCAGTATTCATGTCTATTTAGGGTGAGTTGTACTTGGCAGGGACTAAATCTCACTCTACATGTGTGTAGTGTTCAGCATTATGGGGTTCTAACCTGCAGGTCTTTACAATGATAATAATAAAAAAAATAAAATCACATACTGTTATCCTTTTTTCCTGAACTGAACTCTGTTCTATTCCAGTTGCTGTTTTCAGATTGCCACTCGCTGAGATCCAAGATCTTTTCAGCAATTTATTCAGAGCTTCTACAAAGGGTTTTCACCTGTTTGCCACAAATCAAAAGCATCATGCTAGTAAAACACATGTTCACAACTCTTCCAACAACCTTACATGGAAAGCTAGCAATTTCATTTTCATTGTAGTTTTGAATCCTTTTTTTTAATCTGACATCCTAACTAAATGTGTAAAAACGTATCAGTCAATGCCACTACACTTAAAAACAAACTAACATCTTTTCTGTTTTTTCACTTTAATGACATCACCTTTCCCACCCCAGTATAAAAGCAGCTAGTTTCCAGCCTTTTTCATTGCTGCTACATTCTTCTCTTTCTTCTTACTCCTTCCAACCCAGTCACTGCTTCCTTCTTCCCTCTCACCTGCTGGCTATCTTCCCCTCAGCCCAATACCCTCCCTGCTCCTCGGACCTCCACAAACTCACCGCAGCAGAAATCCCTGGAAGCCTGGGCTCAGCCTCCCAGCCTGCACTGAGAAGCCCAAAGGTATTTATGATGAGATTGTTCTCTGCTCCAAATCTCATTTTTCCTATTGGCACAGCAAACTTATTGGGAACTGGTGATCTGTGTGGCACTGCCGAATCTGCTTTAAGAGCATTATTGAAAAAAAAATTAAAAAAGAAGGTCATTATCAAGGCCATTCTCCACTCTGAACATTGCTCTCTGTTGACATGGCTGTTGAAGCAGCAAAAAACAGTTGCTACTGGTGTGAACATCGGTTGAGAACCTCTTCCATCATCACCATGATACAGTGATTGTGTCTTGAAGGAGGCCCTCATGGACCTCCTCATTCACTAAAGAGCTATTTCTACAATGGTACATGTCTTCTCTAGCTCAGGTCTGTCATAACAGAGGCGGAAAAAAAGGAGAAACATTAGCTGTGGGTGACTGACTGAACACAAATAACTGGAGGGTAAAGAGGTTTAAAATGCAGCTCATTTCCCTCCTTGACCTAGTCCTAGCCTTAACTGTAACATCTTGGAGGTAAATGTTCAGAGGGGGCAGATGTTTTTCCTGCAGGGTATTCTCATTTTGCACGCATTTTCATGACTTTCTCCTTTTATGAGCATCTTATGCAATGCCATGAGCCTGGCAGAACGGGCTGTGGCAGGGTGTTCTGACATTTCAGTCTCGTACTTGCTCCTTCCAACTGAAGGAATGCCTCCAAGAGAACAGGTGTGCAGTGGCTGAACTGATCGGCTGATTTCACACACATTCACACACACTTTCATTGGACCTGGACAAATATCTGCAGTAATTCTTTGCTAATATTTACTCAAAGAGTTGTCCTCTGTGCATATTCCACGGAACAGTTGCGCTATACCCTGCTTCCACACTTTCTAGCCTTTGCACTTGTTTTTAACTAAGACCATTTTCCCATATGTTACTACTTGCGTGCCATCCGCAACCTGTTTTGCTCTCTGTTTTTTTGTTCTTTGATTGCAAGACCTTTGTGGCAAAGAGAAATATTTTACCCTGTAATTACACATCTAGCAGAGCAGAGGTTTGGCCTGACATTGAGACATATATATTCACACACACACACACACATATATATATATTAAAAGAAAACAGTTCAGCTTCTCTTTATATGTTCATGACTTCATACCACCTTCCACTGCAACTTTCTCAAGACTGGCTGTAGGTCACCCAACTCCTCCTTGTTTTCTCAGTTCATTGTTCCTGTACTGGGCCATCTTCCCTCAATTCCCAACACTTCATTTTTACTAGACATGTGGTCTGAGCCATGTATTATAAAATAACAGGCCTTTGCCTGCCATAAATGTGGAACATGCAAAGCCTAGTATGTAACCAGAGGTAAGAGAAAAGAGCGTGATCCAGATGCAAACATTCTCAGGCTTTGGAAGAAGTAAATGATGGTTTCAGTGTTAATGTTCAGGTGTACATCTGAATAGCCACAGTGGAGGGCAGAGAATCCTAGCTTAGCATCTCTTTTAAAGGTTAGATTTAGTGGCTGTGTGCTCCTCTCTTACAGTACACCATGGACCCCTCTCATAATTAAATCAACAGAGAGAGATTTAAGTAAGTAGATTTAAGAGGGCTGGTTTACAGTACCCAAGAATTTACCTCCGTTAATTTTTGGTAACAGAAGAGAAATTTTCCAGCCAGGTGTTTCCAAGTAACGGCTTCCTATGACATTTGATATAAGTATTTGTTTAAATTGATGTCAATTTTTCAGTATTTTTGGGAGAATTTGTACCAGAACAGTATTACAAGAATGCAGGACTGTCACATGTATAGGAATAACACATGCTATTCTCACTGGCCTAAATTTAATTTTCATGGATAGACAGCAAAGAATATATACCCTGCTAGAATTCTGCTTTAACTTAAATATCTAGAGGGCTTCAGTCTGATACTGAAGCATAACACAACCTTTGTTCTGAAACATCATTTAAGGGACCAATGTGATCCCCTGTTTAGGGCGATCACGTATTAGAAATACAGGTCTTTTATAGCTAGGTGTTCACATTCACTGAATTTGGGATAAAGGAAAGGATTGCTATCCATCCTAAAGCATTATATCCTCTTTGAGTGATTTAAAAATTGTTTATACAATGATAGAATAATCATTCCCCTTTATAGAGTAGGCTAAACACAAACCTAGTTCTATAAGCTTATAAATCAAAGTCAGTGGATTTATGCTCATTTATAAAAAATTTGGGCCAACCAGTAGTTACTCTGCCAGGTCTAACTTCCATGCTTAACTGAACATTACCTCAAGTCCTAGATTGACTTATTTTATATTTTTTTTTCCTTTAAAAAAATTGTTTCAGTTTTTCCGAAGGACTCATCTAAGTTATAAATATCTTTATCGTATTTTTAAGTATTACATTATTACACAATTAAAGCCAAAATTGAATATTGTCAGCAGGATTTCCTTTAAGTCACTCTCTGTAAAAATTTAGCAATGGTCTCGGAGAGGACAGCTTTTCAAAGGTTACTGTCTCTTGCCTTGCTGGCTGCAGAGCTAGTGCAGTGGTCAGGTACCTCTGGAAGGCTGGTTATTAAAGGGGATATTAAAAGAGATCAGCAAATGTCACAGGAAACAATTTCACAAAAGAGCCAGAGGGTCTGAGCTGGCAGAAAAAGCCAGTGTTAGCTAGTCCAGGACACTGCCTTCCTTGATTCAGCTAGTTAAGGGTCAATAATCAAACAGCAGAAGAAAAGACAAACTTTAAGTTCTGAAAAAAACCCTACTTCCATTCCACCATTCACATGAAAAATTGCATTTCTATGCAATGCATTTCTATGCTTTCATATGAAAACAACATATCTCTAAGGTTTTGTGTATTCCCTTCATCTTATTTGAGACCAAAATTATTTTCTTCTCCAGCAAGAGATCTGCATGACTGATGTGTCTTCAGGCAGCCTTTCTTGTTGCCTCACCCTTTGGGAGACTAGAGCTCTCCTTCCAATCTTTTGCACTACTGGTTGCTACATGCAGCAAGAGACCGAGGTGCCTTGCCACAAACACGAAGTACTCCGGCATCTGTGTCCTTAATTGAGTGGAGAAATGCAACACTTTCAGGCAATTCACCTTCTGCCTTGGAAATCTCTGCTGAGCTCCTCTGCTTCTTTCAAGTTGGATCTTACTGGCAAACCATTTTTCCCTCTCAAACAATATTAAACATGACTTTCATATAATCCCAAATTGGCATTATAGTGTGGAAAACACTACTTCAACCCTTTTTCCCAATGTAAGAATCATGTTAGAAACATAACCTAAAATCTTTTCCATTATAAGGTAGTTGTTATTTTCTGTACTTACCGAAAGCCACTTCCCAGCTGGCACCTTGAACAGATATGGAAACTTAAACAAATAAAATTAGACAAATACTCTATAACTCCCAAAGATGGCAGGTACAAATAAGTGATCTGGACGTTATTCATTGAAACAAATAATTGTCAGAATAAGCACCTCTAGCCACATCCATTGATCATTAAGTTCATGTGAATGCAGAATTTCCTCTTTAAGTGGTATTTGAAAATGAAATGAATTATTGTGAGAAAGGTCAAAAGTTTCCTCCATCATTTTCTAACCCTACCAACTAGAAAAATGGCCTTTTCCCTTTTTGTGCCACAAAAGGAGTCTGTTTCATCCAAACTGCTCAGTTCCAACTCAGTCAGCATCATCATTCAGTTCTCACACGAGCTTTAGTCTTTGAATCCCTACTTCGCTCCTTGCCAGTGCAGAAAAGCAGCTAAAGAGAGACTCAGCCTTTCTCCAGTTGCAGAGAGTCTGTAGCCCTGCTAGGAGACATAGTCAGGATTCATCAGCCGAATCTTTGCCTAGGAAGTGGGAAATGGGACTTGGAACAAGGCTCGATTTGAACTGAATTTCACTGGGACGCCAGAGTATTTTCCAAATTTGAAGTTCTACTTTCCCAAGCAATGAAAATGTATGATCTTGTCAACAGGAAGTCACACACTGCGGGTAGTCACGTTCTCAAACAGCCAAGCAAACAATCAGAAGTCATGGGATAATTACACAGATGTTTGATATAATTAATCACAAGGACTATATGTTCAATATATTTCATTACTTCAGCTGTAGATTTTACAACAGGCAAAGACAGAATACACTTCACAATCCAAGGGTTTAACCCGACCACAGACTTTTGGTTCAAAATAGAGTTAAATTTCCTGAGTGAAATGTGTTGATCTGCAAGTGAATGTAATTATGGAAAGAACGTGGGCATGCGCAGTGGAAGACAAATTTCTGAGGACTCGTGTTTATCTCCTGCTGTTGCTGCACCATAGCTATCAACCAGAATATGCCCTTTCAGGTGTGTTGCTCCCTGTTTAGTCAGTCAAGAATGAGGCTCGTGCTGACATTTGGGGTCATTTTCCAAGGACCTGAGACAGATACAGTAACATTTGTCTTTTCTATTGTGTAAAAGATGCCATCTGACACCCCCAGAAGCCATATGTAAACTGGCATGCTTAGTGTATATGCTGGCTGAGTGTGGTATTCAGCTCAGTATATTTAACCTCCTTATTACTTCACAACACCCAACAGGAATAAATGATTCTTCTATTTACATTAGATTGACCAGGAGACCCCTTCAGGTAAAACTGTGATTTTGGTTGTGGTTTTTTTTTTTTTTTTTTTGCAGTCATTGCAGAAACAGATATAACCTTGTAGTGCCTGACGTGAAATTTTGGCTCAACAAGAATTCCAAATCTGGCACGTGGATGGTCGTGGCCTGTATGGTTACTATCAAGAGAAAGCCTGATATTTTTCTGGGATAAAATGAAGTGGGGCTTCTGTACTTTGTTCTTACTCAATGTGAGAAATTTCCTTTCAGATACCTGTCTGCACAGCACAGCTTAGTATTAAACATACATTTCTGGGTGGAAACCAACTAACAAATGGTATTCTTTGCTATTGTTCTTGTTCTCCTAGATAATGGTTTGAACAGGTTAGTCTTTGTTTTCACAGATGCTTGGCTTGAAGTTGTTCATTTAGTGTTTTGGCACCAGAGAGAACAACTTTTTGGCAGTGCTGTGCATTCTCTATGGCTGTGTACTTGCTAAATATTTTGTTTAAAAATACTGTCATGACAGGAATCCACTCTTCACTCCAATAGAAATTACTGATATATTCAAACAGCACATGTTTTGCACTAATAACTAACAGAGTGGGAAATTTCCAAGACAGGAATTCTATAAATTAGTAAGTTATTAAACTAATATAGAAAATCATTAGTATATATTATACGCATATCACAAATCATTCTAGTTCTTTTTATGAACATGTAAATTCGTATTTCTTTTGGACATAGTTCCATTCAGTGTTTCATCCATGATTTGGATAATGGCATTTCTTGAAGATACCAACCTTGCATGGGCAACAAGTACCCTGGAAAAAAGTATTGACATCAAAATTATCCAGATAAACTGGAAAAATATCTAAATTAAGACCAGAGCATAAAAAAACTATTTGAGCAGCTGATTTTGGGTAGGCAAAAGGAATTTAGGAATTGCAGAGGTGCCAAAAGACAGCCAGGAAAGTGGCATACAGTTTGCTATAATTTCCAGTTAGCATGTTAGTAAAACAGCATCATACTACTTCCATTCAGTTATCCTCTGTTTATCATTGAGTAAGTTTGAAACTCTTATGCTTTCAGAGCACTGCTGCACAGCCTTATGTATGCAAGCTGCCAGGAATTTATACTGCAGCTTCATGCTGCTTAGAGAAATTCTCAAATCAGACTTCAATCTGTAAGTACCAGTGATTCTTACAAAGATTACATTTCCTGCTAGCACTAGTAGAGCATTAGGAAGCAGCATCAGACTTATGGCTTTCCCCAAATAAAGTAGTCAAGGATATGCTAATGAGACCTGAAGTGTCGGGGACATGAGGAACAATTGCCAGTAAGCTGGAGAGCTGCATAGCTGCATAATGCTCTAAATACATTAATAATTGTAAGAGTAAACCTTCTCTTTAAGCTCAAAGATGTTACTTGCAGGTTATGGTAGTGACACATGAAGGAAGAAGTCTGTTCATAACACCTTCAGTTCAGCTCAGTCCCTCTCAATTGCATTTCCAGAAGGTGCTCTTTTAGCTCATCTTAACCAGTGTTACAATACCTTCAAGAAACAGTGTGCTGTAAGCAAGTGATTGTGGCCAGAGCTTAAGAAGCAACAAGGGGTAATGGTTTTAAACTAAAAGAGGGTAGATCCAGACTAGATAGAAGGAAGAAATTTTTCACAATGAGGGTGAAGAAACACTGGAAGTTGTTGCCCAGAGAAGTGGTAGATGTCCCACCCCTGGAAAGATTCAAGGTCAGGTTGGACGGGCTCTGAGCAACCTGATCTAGTTGAAGATGCTCCTGCTCACTGCAGGCATGTTGGACTAGATGACCTTTAAATGTCCCTTCCAACCCAAACTATACTAGGATTCTATGATTACCATTCTACAAGATACTACTATAATTCCTTCCACTTTTCTTCCTTTATCTCCCAAAATTCCCATGAGAGAGACACAAGAACATTCCCTGCACGCCTGCCAGAACTGCACTTCCATCAAGGGTAATTTTATTCTTTGAGGTTATTGGAATGAAGAGAAAAAGTAATGCAGAGGAGATCTTTATCTGGAGCCGTTTCTCCAATACTGTGTATTACACCATTTCTTCCCTGGTTTGAATAGGCGCACGTCAAGAAGATTGCCAACAAAAGCATTGTTTCAGACTTCCAGTATTTCAACAAATACTGTTTTCACACTACGAGATGTGGCTCTGAGTTTCATGTGCCTTGTTTTCAGGGAATGGCAAAGGGAAGAGTGATTGAACACGTGCACTCAGAGTGTGGGCCCTTAAAATCACCATCAATGCCGTAGCTCTGGACTCCACCCTTAGCATTTAACCTGCTATCCTGTGTTATTAAATCCTGAGCTTTGTTATATGTTGCCCAAGACAGTGGCTAGGCTTGTTGTGTATTTAAGATTTTCATGGGATTTGTCCTGGCTAATTTTAAATGTTGGAACTGTACAGTGGAAAACAGTTGTTGCTCTTTACACAGGGAAAGTGTCCTTAGACCCATTTATTTATCTATTCATTTACAATTCTTGCTCTGACCAGGTTTCTCAGGCATTTCTACGCTATCCCTCAATTTACCAAGGTGAGAACTATCACAAACCACCATCCCTTCAATGCCTGTGATTTTTAAACTTCTAAGGTAGAAGCCAACCGTGCATATCTATTTTTAATTACAATGTAAACCCCACCCCCGCCCAGCCTTTTGCAGTTTAGAAGTTAAAGAGACTCATATTCCAAGCTGATGGAATTTTCCCCTAGCTTCTCTAGTGGAAAAGTAGATTGTCAAAGTAGATTGCTTATCAAGGTGGATCATCTCCTCCCAGGACTGCTGAATTTAATGGATTGCACAACACAGAGATAATCATTACTTCCTGTAGACTTGAGGGCAAGCTGAGCAAAGGTTTTGCTTTTGGCTTTGACAACAGCATAGTAATTTTTGCGAATATCTGCAAAGGAATCCTTCAGTGGACGAAGTTTAATTGAATTATGAGAAGATTTAATAGGTCAGATACACTGAAACCTGTTTTGACTACCTAAGAGTGTAGGCTATTATAATGTTCCATGAGACAAAATGTACAAAATTTGCATTATGAGCTCTTAGTAATACAAGTTCAGCTTGGAACCACTAGAGGGGAAAGTGATTGCAATAAGAAAACATCTTGTATTTCCTCAGTTAGCCTAATCAGTGTATTCATGTGAGCCATGGCAAGCTGGTTTAAACGGGGGTCTGGCTTGATGGAGCTTCAAGCCATAACATGCATAAATAACTCAGTAATTACTAAGCGTTATACAAATTGTAAGATAAAACACAAAATCGTTTAACCCTTTTGATATGCAGCAGTTACAGCAAAGTTGAAATACACCACAAATCCTGTAAGTATGCTGAAGTGACTGTTGTACAGCTCCAATGTGTTCAAAACACCTCTGGTTATATGCAACCCAAACGATTTGCAAACATGGTGAATGGCTTCTCTCACGTTTTTCACCTACAGGCAGTATTTGTCTTGATCTGATCCACCTTCACCCGGTGTGGAGTAAAACTTAACTGAGCTCCTGGGAGCTGAAACTCTCCATGAAAAACAAGGCAGTCAAACCTATTTTAGCCAAATTTTAACATCAATCTTTTGGCAAACTGACATAGTGCTTAGCTGGGCACTGCTTCAGCTGCTGATGTATGTATGCTTCCTCCCCTTGACTCTTCCCTGAGAAAAATAAGACCCTGTCATTTAGCCATGTTGAGTATATAACAACTAGAACAGCTTATCAACAGATTCAGACAATTCTCTGTCATTGGGAATCTGAGCCAAGAGGGGATGTTTGCCTGAATGATTTGCCCTAAATCAAATGTAAATTGGTAAGTTACATGAAAAAAAGTACAGGATAAAAAGTGTATGAGAGTGTAATCTGGGTTATAGAGGAGGTCTGGTTCAACAAAAATAGTCACAATGATCTCTGATGGTTTTAAATCTTTGAGTCTTGAAATGTACTAGAAGTTGTTTGGAATGTCATTGAAAGGGCATGGAACTCACATGCAGGTTTGCTGCTGCGCAGCTCAATTGAGTTACGCTGAAGTACTTTGAAAGTACATCAGTATAAGAGACTTGAGTTTCCTGGAGTCTTGAATTCAATCCAAAACCTGTAAGAAAAGAAAGCACTCCCCACCTGTTTGCAAGAATGATTCAGAGAGAACAAATGAGCATACAAAGGAGTTCCAAAACTGCAGGATCCACACCATAAAAACAAACTTACTTTTCCTGTTTCTCTTCTTGCTGGACAGAAAGGGAAAATGGAGATGGACAGCCTTCTAAAATGTGCTTGTTTCAGAAAGCTTAAGAGCTCACTGTCTGCCATGAAACATATGTCAAATTTTTCTATTTCTTTCTAAGGATTGTAGTAAACTAATTTATTTGTTCCTTCTTGTAAAGACAGAAAAAATGACTCCTTATTTCATGACATTTTCGCTATCAAATATGTTATAGCACTGATAAGGCTAATAATGGAAGACAACCCTTTGTGTCAATATTAATCTGAGATAAACTTCAATAAGAAACTCTACTTCACTTTCAATTTCCAAAAATGTCAACCTTTTATAGAAATGTGTTTTGCAGCCACTTCCATGATCATGTAATTAATTCTACAATGGTCAAGTTTTCTTCAGCATCCACTGCACAGAGATTGTGAGATTGTTGGTTCCAATATGCATTTGATGCATTCATTGTTGCATATCTTATTTGGTCTAATGCAACATTTTCTATCTATCTGTAGTGTCCAAAACACTTTCCAGAAACAGTAACAACATTCTTATTTTATTGAGGGGAATGGATAATAGTGTTGAGCTTGGTTTCAGTCAACAGTCAAAAGCTTGCTCTCCACAAAATTACTTGAACTTATTCAACAACAGGGCTTAGTGCTTTCACCAATAAGCAGGATCTACTATTATTTCAGTCATGAAATTGAAACATACACAAATAATACGTTGCAACCAATAAGATAAATACATTCTAGCACAAATTACTCTTGTTCTATCACATACTATATTCTCAAAAGAAGGAAAAAAAAGTAAGGAAAACACATGAAGAACTGACAGAGGGATGTTTCCCTAAAGCTAGTTGTAGGGCAATGTAAACAAGAGATAAATGTGCTTTGTTGTGTTGTTCAAAAGGAATTATAGCTCTTCTACTCTGTACCTGTATAATGGCTTCAGCCCACAAACACGTATCAGAACTAACCAAAATAAGTCTTAAGATAACATAATGTAGGACAAAACTATCAGGAAGATAAAATTTGACAAAAAAATTCCACATATTCCACCTTACCACAATGGCCACTGTATCAAGATACAGATGAGATATAGAAGATCATTTGAAAACCTAGAGAAACAAATCAAAAGAGAAACCTATCCTCTGGAAACTAAGTACTTGAATACTATTTTTATTATGAAAACTAGGTGAATTTGACACTGTCCGGCGAATCTAGAAATATAATTATTTTGATTTCTAGGGTGACTATAAACAGTTTATAATTTAGTCTTACTTTCCTAATCAGCAGCTTGCCAAAATCTGCTTCAAATCTGAAGTCTAATGTGGAATTCTCTCTGTTCGCTTTATTACTACTAATGCAGACTCTGCCTTCATTTAGTCAGAAATATTGTTAGCTCTCAAAGGAGCTGCAGAGTTAGAAGATGTACTCTGTCAAAACTAGACAATGGCTACAGCAATCGCTACCAGTTTACAACATCATATTCCTACTGAAGACTGACAGTTGAACTGCCATTGATAAAGTTTGCCTGATTATGACAAAAGAAAGGAACAGAATCATCTTCTACTCATCTGTCAATTCTGGCAGTCATTTCAGGTCAAGGGAAGAAGTTTCAGACAATAAAATTCTTATGTACAAAACATGAACATGCAACACCAGTTTTCAGTCGTTTGCAGCATTGGATCAAAACAGATAAGGGTTCTCATAGTTTTCAGATCAATAAAGTCGAAAACTGACTATAAAGGAGGTCAACAGACAATTCATCCACTGACGTATTGAATGTTCAATACAGTACAAGTCTAGCTGCTCAAGTTTGACAGCATTCTTGTTTTATATCATACTTTGACATTCCAAATTGATAAGGTGGCTGACAGCTCAGCTTAGCAAACCATGTAGACCAATTAGTCACCTTCATGATGTATATTTAGAGAATATATCTAAAAACCACAGTCTATGATAACTTGCAACACAGAGCCCACAGAAAGGAGAATTTCTCATGAGAAGTTCTCCTCTACCCACTCAGACTCAATGAGGAAGAATTACTTACGTGAGTAATGAGTGCAGGCTATCTGAAGTTGTAATGTGCCATCTTTGTGCGTATGCAGTATTACACAATCTCCGAGTATATCATTGGTTCCTGCTGTTCTCCGCTGGGTGCACATCAAGCACCTGCTGTAGGGAGGGCGAAGCTGGATTCGAGGTTTAATGAGGGGCATGTTGTGAGCATGATGGTTGTCCACAGTCCTCTCTCTCATTTCCTGGAGAATTGGCTGTTGTGGAGTGAATGTGGCACACAGATTTTCACCATGTGGATTCAATTTCTCCTTCTATTTGAATAGTTCTTTTTAGATGCTGCACATATCTGTTTAAACTGCAATTTTCACAGTCAGTGATTTGTTTTCTTCTAGATGCCATACTGGACACTTCAGCACCTCAGCTCCAGAACTGTGGGACCTTCACAGTTCTACCTGAAGTCTACAGTCTAAACATATGCACTACCAAAATAAAGCTCAGTACTTTGAAAAATCAGTCCTAGGAGTGTTCACCCAAAATTACTGGATACCCACAACTTTTCTATGCGTCATCTAGCAACATGTAAAACAAAGATAATAAAATCCAAGTATTTCCAAACATATTTTCAAAGCAATACATTATTATTGATGAACGTCTCAGGTACTCCAGTGATGGGCAAAAAAAAAAAAACAACTGAGGAAATTGATGAGTCTAAATTCAGAGTGAGGTTTGAATAACACACAGTAACAAAGTGTTAGGACACATAGTTAAAAATAATTTAACAAATGACTGAAGAGATACTCATTATCTAAGCTCTGTCTAAAAAATGCAAGAACTCTCTAAGAAACATAATATTTCACTCATGTAATTTAAAACTATATAATGAAACTGTACTGATGCTCTTAACACCAATACCTCCCAGGGTTTTGACCTTGCAAACTTAATAATATTTTATAAAAAATAAATAGAAGCTTTGCATAAAGTTTACTAAACTAAAAATAAAACAATGGATTAAGACAATGTTAATATAAAGCACGATACCAATAACCACATGAGTGAATACCAGGATTGTCTTCAAAGTACCTATGGTCCCAATCCCTGCTGCTGCAATAAGTTCTTGCAGGACAGATTGTGATCCTTTGACACTTAAAAACCTACCCAAATTTCCAAGTGAAATTAGTTTGTGGCCAATTTGTATCTCCCTGTATTTTGTCCAACATCTTCCATTACTTTAAATCTTTCTGCTGTACCATTATCTGTTTGTAAACTGAAATGCTAAATATAGAAAAGAAACTTTAAAAAGTTTACAACTAGAAATTGAACATACACATACACACCCCCCACCAAGGGTGCAATATGTTCTCCCCTCAAGGAGGATCACATAACAGGAACTTTAATTATTAAAATGAATGTCAATATTTTAACTGAAATACTAAAGAGGACTCTGCTAACTTTTATACCACAGCTATAAATTTAGTTAATTTCTCAGAGTCTTGAATCATACATGGACTAAAGGATTTTGTATTGTTCTCCATGTTGGTCTTTCTTTACATTGTATTTGATTATACTTTCTGTGTACCTTTTCCATAAAGAAAGTCTCCTACAGATTTAAACTAAGGATATATTTGCGAGGGTCCAGTGAAAGAAGAACTGTACAACTTCCACTAAGAACAGGACTTCTGACAAAACTCACTACCGGTAGTAGTATATATATATATCTCTCTACTTCTTACACAGTCTGTTGTTTATATTATTACAAACATATCTAAGTGTCATTCAGCAGAGTGATGTCCACTAGAGTATTCTAACATGCAGACTTTTTTGAGGTTGTGCATCACTAATAGGTCCCTGTGAGGGTTTAGATATACTGCTCTGCTCAGCACTCCGTTTCACCCACCTTTTTACTAGTTGTACCATTTCTTTCTCTGACTCTGCAAACACTTACCAATTGCTTCTAAAAGAAGACTGTTTTTTGATTTGGGGGCACTATGGCACTACGTAACAGAGTCCAGCTTTCAGCTGTCTTTAGGCAGTGTTGCTATGACCCTATGGCACAGCATAGCCCTAGGTAGATACATCAAAAGATCCCAAACAGAACGTTGCAGTGTCAGTGCCTCAGAGAAAGGCAAATTCTCTTTGCCGCAACTTCATATCAATGTAGTGACACTATTTCCTCTTATAAATTTACCTTGGCTGTTGCTAGCAGAGGGATCTCTGCAGCATGCACCACTGCACAATGTAAATATGTCCTCAAGTATGTATGCATACATCTATTTTTTAGTCTATAATACCAATTACAAATATTAGTATGCACAGTTGCAGTGTCTGTGTTTACAAGCTATAAAGAGGCTTAAGTGTTTATCCCCTTTATACACAGAGAGATCCTGGACATGTTCAGACAACATGGAAACCTTGTTTGGCCTGTATGTTCATACACCTTGTGGTACAAGATGCACATTATTTTTTCTGCAGAACCTTCCCTTACTCAGAGCATCGCAGGGATCTTTCTAGGAAAAGTGTCTTTAAGATTTCCTGCTTTGTTTATTTATTTGTTTGTTTGTTGCAGAACTTAAATTTGAAGTGACTGAATGAAGAAAATTCTGGAAAGAGCAAGGACAGTATCATCAAGCTGCTTGCATGCCACAATGTAAATTTGTGATGGCAGTTAAAAGATTTATATCAAATTATAATTGTGGTTTTTAACTGTGCTTTCTTCATTTTCTGGACAATCAGCTTGAAACACCAAGACTGAATGTGCAGAAGTGCTGAGCATTCAGTTACTGCGGAAACCAACAGGAGCCATACTCTGAACATATAGCATTGTATGTAACGCCGAACACTCCAAAAAAACCCCCAGATCCCAAGTTGTCTTCAAATGGGTATGTCAAGAAGAACATCAAGGATACTGGAGGAAGAAGAGGAAGAGAAGAATGCAGAGCAGCATTGATTGTGGGTAGAAGAACATCAAGGATACTGGAGGAAGAAGAGGAAGAGAAGAATGCAGAGCAGCATTGATTGTGGGTAGAGCTGAGGCAAAGAAACAGTAATGATACAGACAGCAGAAGCAGCCAGTCACGATAAAGGTTATTCTGTATGCAAAAATCCTGGGAATGACAACCTGAAATTTGGCAGGTGTGAAGGTAGGCATGGGCTAAACCAACGCTGTTCAACCTCTGAATGTTTTATTACAGGGAAAACACCTTATACCAGTGCAGGGATACTCTGGGAACTTGTGCTAATCTCACATTACTGTGCTAATACCAATACTTTTGCCCACTTGACTCAGTCCACACCAGGCATGACATTTCAGATCTTTCCCAGGAAAAGGAACTTGGTTACTATAAGAGCATGGGTATATTTGACACACAATGCTTACAAAATGAGGTCTCTTTACTAACACTTATAGTGTCAATGAACAGCTTTTGAATAGAAAGTGATCAGTTCTCTCACTTTTCCATATAAATTTTCAGATAAAAAATGTAGGTTTGAATTTGCACAGATCAAAAATTAGGGGTAATCAGAATGGTACTTCAGCTGAATGCAAAGCCTAATGTTCCAGCACCAATTCTGGAGCTTAAACTCAGCCTCAGAATTGGGCAAATGACCAGCCAGAGAAAAGCCCAGCAGACAGATCCTTGTTAACTTGCATTTTAGTGCTGGTACAGAGGAAGTGCCATAGTTTCTATTAATTACAAATGTTTTCATCCTTCCCTCAAAATGAAGGTACTCCAATATAGCAGTAGATGGACTAGATACCTTCTGCATGTGTCTGCAAGTTCACCATTCTGTTTCTTAGAAATATGAATGGAGACATTGATTTCAACCATTACTGCACCTGAAAGTTAACCAAATTTGCTATGGCATTTTATTTGCACTCTACAGAGAGGATGTATGAAAATAAGATATGACAACCTCATTTTTTCTTATGAAGAACCAGATTCAGAAATCATGAGTAACATCATCACCATGGAGCATGTAGGATTAAAAAGAATGGATGTGAAAATGCTAACTCTTTTACTGAAATGTATCATTCAATTAGTATTTCAGGTGCAGAAAGTAGGAATACGATCCCATGAAAAAGAAAGAGAAGCTATAGAAAGAGGTGTCAGGGTTTTCAGATCAAATGCTATGTCAGAATCTTTTATATTTTCTGTTAAAAAATAACCACATCAATAATTTTTTAAAGTGTATTAATACTTCTGCTTATGCAGTCAACTGTGCATTGATGTGGTCATAAACAGCTACACAAATCTGAACATGTTACCCCAAAGAAATCTTAAAAAAAATCCTCTCCCTTGTCACCTGTGTAGATCTATTGAGTGAATGCAGGTGAAATACAATTTGAAGAGGAATTATTTCTTTGAATAATTAGTAATAATACTAAATTAATTTATCATAAATATTTGGAAATTATTTTTGCATGTCTCCTATATTTTGACACATTTTATAATAATTTCTGAAAAAAGTCAGCACGAGATAATGGATGTTAACATGACAAGAGGATTAATCAATGGAATGACCACTTAGGAGTGTATAGATAATGTGACCCATTACATATAAGGGATTTGAGATTTTCAGCCAAAAATGAAGATACAGAGAACCATTTTTTATGGTGCCTTAAAGTTCACTCAAAAGGGTTAAATTTAACTGTAAACCAGTTTCAGACTAATTTGAGATGGCCCTACAAAAGGAAGCATCAGTAGTGACCAAACTGGTATCTCTGAGAGGTCATAGTACTTCACTGAACATGTAGGAAATGTTAACCTGTATATATGAAACCACAGCATAGCAATTGTGGATACGAATTGATTTTTCGGTGGTAACCAATGTAATGATTCATAAAGCACGTTTTTCTTCTCACCAACAGAATCACTTAGTAAGCTTCTGTGTGCTACCCATGTGCTACCCAGCTGAGTTTACTAGACTATTTTGCAATTACTTTAATTACACACCAGTCATATCCATTAAAATTTTTCTTTTTTAGATCTTCATCCTGGAACTTTGATAATAATTGTTAGAGGCAATAACATAAATCCCTTAACTTTTCACTGCATGTATTTCTGTATGTAGAAGTATCTTGTAGTCATCTTCTTTTCCTCATTTTAGTAATGCTAAGGTAAATTTTACAGACTTATACATCAACAAAGTTGCCAGAGGTATGACTCATGACTGAAAGCAACCAATTCTTTTCCTCAAAACTTCCAATTTTATTTAGCTATGTTACTTTTATTTAAATATTAATAACCAGTCGTACTTTTAAAATGTTCAGGAAAGACAGCATCTTTTCTTGCGTCTGTTTACTGCTTAGGGAAAAAAATGTGCCTTTTATTTCTCTCTCAGTGTTGAAGTTACTTCCCCAAATATAATTGCTCCAACAGAGAGAATACATATTATTTTTCAGGAAAAAAAACATAGAAAATCATGTTTGAAGGAATTCAAAGGGCCATTTAGTCTATTCCCCTGCCCCAGGGCACTATCAACAGCACTTACACCATTCTCAGGTGGATGTTTTTCTAACCTGTTCTTAAAAATCACTAGTGATGGAAATTCCACAGTCGTCTTGGGCAACATATATGAATCCTTCACCATCCTTGTAAAAAAGAAATTTTCTCCCCAATGTCTAACCTAAATTTCATTCCTGGTTTTAAATCTAATTACGTCTTGTCCTCTTGCCAGAGAATATGGATACCACCCCAGTACCTTCTTCTTTGCAGGAACTGTTTGATCCCATGTGGGATTATGGGAATCTGTCCTCCTACTGACAGGCTGTGTTTCTCTACACCCCAGGGTAAAGCATTATAAAAGGTTAATTCACCAAAATAACATAGCTGTAAATAAATATATTAACACATTCACAAAACATTGTTCCCTCTCTCATTGTTCCTAAGATAAGTAACATTCCAAAGGACATTCTTTTAGTGTCTCTAGGAACAGCAATCACCAAGAAAATCTATATTTTTTTTATTGTAGGTAGAATCAATCTGATTTGTTATGGTAAAATCATGTTTACTCAGATGGGAAACAGCTGAAGTAGCACTAAAACTGCCCATGTGAGAAGAAGAATCCCTCAAGGAAGGGTCCATATTACTGACTCTCCAATGCTGAAGGATTTTCACTGTGTAGTCCTGTGTTGTGCCTGGTCTGTGAATAAATGTTGATCTTAGATGGCATTTGATTTCTCCACTCTCACAGGCAAAGAAGCTACATAGATAGGTGAAAACTCATTAAAAACATCTGTCTCAGATGGAAGTTCCTTGGTTTCTTTGAGAAGTTGCCGTTATTTACCATAAGGAGGAAAATAAAAAAAAAAGAATTCATTCCAAGATCCTGCTCAAAAGTCACTTGGAAGTTCCTTAAGTTGTATTTATCCCGTAATATGTAACAATTTGGGAAGACTAAGCCTGACCAAAATTCTTCCTGCTCACTTCTTGACATTTCATCAAAAAGATCTGTAGAAAGAACACTCCTCCTAGAGTGCAAATACCTGAGGGAAAGTCAGAGCATCCTCTATTTACCTGTGCACCTGCAAAGGAAAACTAAAATTTCTGAAGCCCCACCTTTTAAGGACCTTGTGAAACAATCTGGGAACTGAGCCAAAATCTACTCTCTCACTATATAAGACTCGAGAGCAGACAGGTATTTCCTCAAAGGCAGGTTGTTCGGTAGTTTCTACCGGACTTCCAGAAGATGGACACAGGTGGTGGGACACGAATACCGCTATGGATATCAATATTAGTACTTGCCTTCATACAGATCAAAGGTAGGAAGATTCACTTGCCTGGTGTTTTTACTGTTTAAAAGAATGTATAACTTGCTTTGGAGTTTGAAATGTTTTTTTCTTGCCTTTCTGAAGCTAATGAACCTGTTACCTTCATGCAAGATTATATATTCTGCTACAAATAATTTCCTTCCTAAGGAAAAGAAATTAACTGTCTTGAAAATTCATATTGTAGCCCATGCTCTCATCCTATTTTATCTGGTCAAAATCTGGAATAGCTCCACTGAATTCTGTGGAACTCACTCGGAACTCACATTTCTACCAAAATGCCTCAAGATTTGCATTTAGCTTTTGATGTCCACTTCAAGGTAGTACAGCATTTCTAAGTGCACAAACCAAAAGGTGCAAAAGTGGCTTCAGGAAGGAACAAATCAGTGGAGTCTGTCTGCATGCATTATTAAAGATTTTGTTTGTTTTGTCAGCTGATGATACAGTATTG
This sequence comes from Phaethon aethereus, assembly GCF_964289735.1. Taxonomy (NCBI): domain Eukaryota; kingdom Metazoa; phylum Chordata; class Aves; order Phaethontiformes; family Phaethontidae; genus Phaethon; species Phaethon aethereus. The sequence continues at coordinate 53,232,573 of NC_138579.1, forward strand.
AAAAAATGAGAGATTTTACTTGAAAAACATTGGACAACAGATTTTAAAAGTTCATCTATTCTGTACATGAGGTTGCATAAAAGCTTAGAGCACGGGCTTGTTTTTTGATGGGATGAAAGCAAATGGAGCTGCTTTAAACATTCTAAGAGGGCACGTATTCCTCACAGATGAGTGGAAATCTTTTTTACGTATACTTCACCAAGTTTAAGGTAACAACAGTGTTAGTTTTTAGTGCATTTTGATCTCAGATGGAGATCTTATTTTATGATTTTACATTTTCCTACTTCCAGGTAATTCCACACCAACCCGTGTTAAAAAAGTGGTAGTGTCAAAGAACAGCCCATCAAAAGTCTAGCTGTAGTGTTACCACACCGTGCAATGGAAGTGGGAATCTGCGATGCATATGGCAACAAGGCAGGGTGTTGGAGCCATGCAGTGCATGGAGAGAGAAGCAAAAAGCTCTCTGAGGCTAGGCAGTGGAGAAGAGGAGCCCAGAAGCACTGGATGGTTCATAGCTTAAAAAACGGGCACTACGTGTCCTTCCAACACCAGATGCAGACCCACAGCTGGTGCAAAAAGGAAGGGACTTAGGGAGCTCCCTGCAGCTCTGCCTTCAGCATTGGCCCCTCTAGCGGTGCTACCCACGGACTGCCCTTGTTGTGGGATGCAGCAGAGGGTGAGCCTGCCTTTTCGGTTTCAGCGTAGCCTCCCCCGCAACCCGCCCTCTGATGAACTCTCACTAAGTGGTGCATTAAAAGCCCATCTGGCCCCTGCAGATTTTATGTGTATTGCTATTCTGATGCTGCAGTGGAATGAAATGAAAAATGGTTTCTTTGCTGGAAACAAAAAGGTTTGCTTTGGGGCAAAATCAAGAGTCACAAATGTATCTACTGGAGGGACATTTCTTTCTGTGTGGCTTGTGCATTTATTTTCCTTCTGCTGTTTATTACAAAAAGTGCTTGAAACTGTAAAATACAGAGTAACTTTGGCTTTCAGTAAAAGGACAGAGATCCAAACTAAATTAACTAGATTAGTTAGTTAGATCTAACTTCTAACTCTAAAATGAATTCTTCCTGTACAAAAGGGACCTATTTTTAAAGCCCTCTGGCTAGAAAAAGGGTTTTACTGATGCTTAAAGCACACGGTAACCATAAAAACTAAGAAAATTAAGTTCTTTATCTGAAAAGCTTATAAGGGCATCCAAGGGTATTGCCACAATAACAGAATAAGCATCTGCTCAAATTATCACAGGCATGTTTTTGATGGCTTCCCTGCAGTAATGTATTAGGAAAAAAAAGCTAAACAAGTAGTATATGGCCATCATGGCTGCATGTAGCACAGGTCCTGATGCAAATCTGACCTCCTGCACACAAACATAGCTTTGCTCATTTTTGATAGACTGACTGTTGTATGTTTAAACAGATATAATTGAGAAATGATGAGGGAACTCAAGAAAATTAGACATTAACATTTTCCTCCTCCACTCTTCTTGATGCAGTTCAAGCCCAAGATGATGAACAACAAACAAAATCAAACTATGTTTCTCCATCCATCCTGCAGCGACAAAAAAGTAAGTATTTTTGTGCTGATCCATTTCTAAGATTTTGTCCCAAAATAAAATTATAAATAATAAGATTACTAAAATCTTCTTATTCCTAGCTAGAACATATGTTCCCTTCCCCCACTCCCTCCTGCCCCCCACCCCCCCCCAAAAAAGGAGATAGAATCGTCTGTACAATATATCCATTTCCCAGCCAATCTCTGACTGCTCTAAACTGGAGAACTTCCTCTGAGATCTGGCCCAGAAGATCTGGTCTACAGATATGATAGAGTTATCTAATCTTTAACTTCATGAAAGGTACATACCTTCTATCTAAAAGCATGTTTTCAGAAGAGGTGTGTGTATACACACATATCACCAAGGCACTTGATAGTAGGTAATAAAATACACATTTTTAATGCAGTGTCAAGATGACTGCGTCACAAGAGAATAAGAAAACTCGAACTACCTTAAACATTAGAATAATTAAGCACTACAGGATCACGCGTGACACATAACTGTACGGAGCAAAAAGGGTGGAAGGATACAACACTGACTGGTATATTAGTGATGACAGGCTGAAACAACTAATCATTAAGCCTGCCCCACAGTCAGCAGTTTGTGAGGTCACTAGCTGGCAATTAAAAGAGTGGTAAACCCAAACTGGAAGTGTACCACAAATTATTTAATAACAGTGGATGCATTTAAATATTGTAACAGATCCTTACATCAAGACTAAATGAGATTGTCTTTCTAAAACACATATTTATCTTAGTTATATTTTTTGGTCTAAATGCAGAAGTCAAGGGCTGATATTGCACAATCTACAGTGTAGAAGCCGTAATATTCTGATTTTGATAATTTCAAGGGAGAAACTACATCAGTTCCTCAGACTCTCATGTTAAGAAAAGCACGTTGCATGTTCTCTAAGTATTCTATCCCTTTAATTGCTGGATCCAAAGAGAAAACATTGGATTTGGACATGGAAAATTTAGATCCTACCAATAGAAGTCTTTGCATGAAAAGCACATGATTAAAGTTTCACAGAATTTAAACTGTTTTTAAAAAAAATCTGCTTAGAGTTGGTTGTGCAAAAGTACATGTCTCAGCACGCAGAAAGATAGTAGCTTCAGAAAAAAACCAGCTCCTGTTTCTCATCCTCAGCTTCTAATATTCTTCAGTAACCTTCTGCTTCTAACTGTACTGAAAGGCAAAGGTTCAAACATAGACATTAGCACTGCTTTTTCTGCATCACTATCACAACACTGTGCTCTAAGAATCATATTGCTGCTTTTGAGTTCAGAACATCAGGGCCAGCATCAGATGGGAGTCTTGAACAAATAATAGAAGTACTACGGCCAAACTGTACCATCTGTACCAACTGCACCAAACTGTACCAACCAAACAGCCAAAGTACTATCTTTGGGATTTGGCCGTTAGTGAAATATGTAGAAAGACAGAACACAATGCACTGCATAAAAAACACCAATAAAACCTTGTGGAAACTTCCCTCTAGAGTGTAACTAGTAGTAGGAAACGTTAATCAGTAAAGAGACTAGGCAATCTCTATCAATTTTTCAGGACTTCTAATAAGATAAAACTTGATCGTTTTTCCCTCCCTTAGATTTTCCACCAGCTTTAAAATCCCAAGAAGTGACAATCATTCCACCTTTTCAAAACACACTGAAAGTAAAGGGTAAGTTAAATAAATGTCATGGCTCAGGTATCTGTGTTCTTGTTAATCAAACAGGTAGAGCATGGAGTGACTGAAGAAATTAATAAATTGTGTAAGATCCTTTAGCATCATAAAATAAAAAACTAATAAGAAAAGTAGTCAGTTCATCAGGTAACAAGGATAATTTAAATGTGACCCCAGTACTCAGCCTGCATTTTGTTAATATGATGCAGCTGTAAAAAAAAAAAGTTAAAAATTATATAAATATTGGGATAAATCATACACAATATTTCCAGTAAAGAGAGGGAAATATTAATGTGTTCAAAGCACTGGTGAGACACCTTATCTAGGATATAGGGTACAATTCTGACTAGTCATGTTCAAGCAGGGTGAGTGCAAATCTGGCAGAAAAGCAGAGAGGGACTGTGAGGACAATAAGGGAGATAGGAGAGCCTGCTTGTAAGGAAATGAAGACTGAAAAGAGATAAATGATTTCTATAATGGGTGGGGGGAGGAGAATGGAGGTGGAACCCCTGCAAGGTGAAGTGTAATACCAGCACAAGAACAGCCAGGCATATATGAGACAGGAATATGTTTTGGAAGATGCTGGCAAAAGCCTTCCAGCCATTCAAAGGGTGTGGCTATGAGTGGCCATCCCTAGTAGGAGTACCAGCTAGTTTTAAACTAACTTTATGTTGGTTTTATGGTGAAACTTTAGAACTTCATACATTTAGGAAAGGAATTATAGAATGTGGCTGTCAGCAGAATCAGACCATTGGACATAGTGAACCGGGAGGTTTCTTCCAATCTTAGGCCCTTATATCCCTGAGGAAAACAGATTAAACACAAAAGATAACTGAACTAAATAAATAACAGTTCAATAAACAAATACCTTGACAAGAAGGAAAACAGAGATGGGCTTTTTGGACAGAGTCTGGTCAAAGAAATAAAAGGGGGAAAGCAACAAAAGGGAGGGTATCTACAGCAAATTACAGAAAATTCTTACTTCTTATTTTGAATCCACAGCTGGCAACCCCTCTCACAATGGCCGTGTGTGCAGTACATGGGGTAACTTCCACTTCAAGACCTTTGACGGGGACATCTTTTACTTCCCTGGGGTCTGCAATTACATCTTTGCATCCAACTGCAAATCTCCCTATGAGGACTTCAACATCCAGATTAGGCGTACAATAGTGGAAAATGCTACCATGATCACTCACGTCATCATGAAGCTGGAAGGAACAGTAATTGAACTGACCCGCAGCTCTGTCCTGCTTGATGGCAAACCGTATGTTCATACTTTGAAACTGTCATCACTGCTCTTGCTCCCATCCCTTTCCCTCATCTGATCTCACATTGCTCCTAAGCAGCTGGAGGGCTCAGGTCCTTCCTGAAGTATCAACAAAAATAAGAGGGCCTGACCGTGAGCTAAGCACCACTTCTGCAGATTATTCCTGTGTCCATTTTGTTCAGACTGTACTGTGGGGTTGCTGCCCCACTTGCTATAATTGTGTATGTATATAACGGTATATAAGATGGATTCAGTCAAAGTATTAGGTTTTTACACCCTTTAAGTTTCTACTTTCCATTAATTTAACCAGAACAGGATTCTTGAGAGGAATTTTTATGGCTTTTGTCCTTGCACTGAACAGTAAGCAATGACTACAGCTTGTACCTGTACTCATCTAAAATGAGCTAGTCTGGAAACTTGCTATCTACGTAGCAATGGTAGCACTGACTTTGACGCAGGGTGTGAAAGTTGTCCAAAAGGCTGGGTAAATATTTGGGCAGCTATCCCACAGTGAGCTGTGTATCATAGCAGATATCTACAGCAAGCTAGTCTAAAGGTTATTTTGGCTTGCCTTTGTGAACGGTACTCATGTCATAGAAAGCTTAAAGAGTCTATCCCTTTATTATCAAGGGCTTTAAGGAATAAATAGCAATATCCTGAAGCATACTGCTTGCAAAACAGAACCTCCCAGCACTTTTCTGAACAATACGAACTGAAGACACATGCCAACATTTTACCTAGCAAAAGAGCATTAACAGAGATAGCCAAAAGGAACAGCAGGGAAAACAAGGCTGATCCATTTGCGTAATGAGAAGCAATTGTGTAAGAAACAGCCAATATGTTACAGACTTGTGTTGGATGTATTTAGTTGCTGTGACTAAATTCTGCCCCTACCCCTGCTGAATTACAGTGACCTTTCCCCAGGGTTCAGATGCCTTACAGCCATATGGGAGTCTTGATAGAGAGAAGCAACAGCTATTTGAAAGTTTCTGCCAAGTTAGGTCTGACCTTCCTTTGGAATGAAGAGGATGCCCTCCTGGTAAGAAAACATCCAAAGCATGGCAGAAAGCCTGTATTTTGAAAACAGTCTGTTTACATCTTTGCATTCTTAATCAGCCAGGCAGGCATTAGTTACTTTTGGATTTGTGTCCATTTTTAGTATATTGTTCTGTCTTCCAGTCTTCTCCCAATTTCCCTTTTTTTTTCTCACCAAGCTCAGATCAGGATCAATAGACCCCCAATTATAACATACCCACCTCACAGTGAAGTACTGAGATTCCTGACCAGGCAATGAGCTGATGTTCACAGCCCCAGGGCTAGAATAAGACCAAGTTTTTCTTGATGGTCACTGACCTTCCCAATGGTGCCTACCTTGTTAGCACACGACACAGTCTGCACAGCATAGATGTCAGATTTTGAGTACAAAAGCAATATTGACATTGCCTGTCTTCCTAATCATCAAGGCTGACATTGAAGCTAAGCTCTCTTTCCTCATTTCTTTTAGGTGGAACTAGATAAGAAATATGCCAATCAAACTTGCGGACTTTGTGGGGACTTCAATGGAATTCCAATTAGCAATGAATTTATTTCAGAGAGTAAGTAATAAAAAGCATTATTAAGTATTGTTGCTTTGTTTTTCTTTCTTTTAACGGTATACTGTAACATAGGTTGTAGGTTGTATTAACTGCAAAACTAGTGATATTTCTTTATGTATTTCCATGATGTCAGCTATGTATACAGTCAGGGCTTTGAGATGTATTAGGCAGCAGCACTGTTAGAACTTTAAAGACCTGCCACACACAACTTCCTCTTGTTTTCAATAGTTAGGGTCCAGTTCCTTGTATACCTTCTTCATCTCCTTTTGCTTTTATATTATACTAACATTATTTGGTAATCATTGTTCATGTCATAGCAGGTAGTGACACAAAAGAAAATACCTCCACACAAAAGCCAGTAAACCAGTAAATATTATCCTAATATTTGGACTGCTTTTTACAGAGACAAAACTGACTCCCATACAGTTCGGGAATAGGCAGAAAATGGATGGACCCACAGAGCAGTGTGCTGATCCTATTCCTCCTGCTGTTCTGGTGAACTGCTCAGCTGAATTTGTAAGAACTTCCCTCTCAAAATTTATTTTATCAGTGTAAAATATATTCTCCCTGTCTTTGGAGAAAATCTGTTGAAATTGGAAAAAAATATAGCATGAATATGACTCAATCATAGGTCTGGAAAGAAAATTTTTCTAAATTTAATTTTTTATTCTTTGCTAAAGTGAATGTTAAAAAGTTGCATTGCCCTTCCAAGAGAAGACCGGATATTTTCATGAAAGAGAAATTCACTGAGGATGTCTTAATACAAAGAAACTGTATAATGCTTGGGAAGTCACCTGAGCTGAATGTAACTCAAGATATGGGAAGATATGGGGGCTAATAAAAGGAGTTCCATGTGTACTTGCCCAATTGTTATACTTTTCCCTACACATCTGCTTATGGCTACTGTTGGACACGTTTCTGGACCAGATGGACCTTTGGCTTGCTCTGCTACATGCCTTAAATAATTAATTTCATATTTTCTAAACATTTTTTTTACCTTCTCTATTTTCCCTCCTAGGCTTCTATATGTGAGACAGTGTTAACCAGTAAAGCATTTACAGGCTGTAATGCACTTGTGAATGTTCAGGACTACATTGAAACTTGCATACAAGACCTATGCCACTGTGATAGCTCTATGGCTGACTTCTGCATGTGCAACACCTTTGCTGAATACTCCCGGCAGTGCGCTCATGCAGGTGGACAGCCTCTGAACTGGAGAACATCAGAACTATGTCGTAAGTATCTCAGGAAGGGACTTTCACCTGTGCTTACTACCCATAGCTAGTAAACTACAAATATGTGAATTTTATTCCTGAAGAAGACAGCCATTTAAAGGTGCATGTAATTTTCATTAAATCAGTTTTAACCTGAGCATACTCAAGACTTTGGGAATATGGAAGATTAGAGGATTTTGCATTAATAATGGTTTTCAATATATATCAGAAAGTCTAAAATGTTGCAGCCTCCACTTGGATGGGGAATGCTCACTATATCTTGACAGAAAATGACCTAAATTGCAAATAGTTTTCTCAACATTTCATAGGAAAAGTCAGTATTATAATAATCTTTCTACTTTCAGCGAAATTATGTCCTTTCAACATGCAATACCAGGAGTGTGGCTCTCCCTGCTCTGACACGTGCAGCAACCCGGAACGATCTGAACTTTGTGAAGATCATTGTACAGATGGCTGTGTCTGTCCTCCAGGCAAGCTTATTTCCTGCCCTTTTCTCATAGTCAAAACCGCTAGAACACTTACTGTACACATTTAACATTGACACATTTCCTACTCTGTATCATTCTCATCATGTCATCAGTGTTATTATCATAAAAGTAATGACTACATTTCTTCCTTGGTACACATGTACCATTTCTATTCAGATTACTAAAAATGCCCTTTTAAACAACAAACGTGCCTGAGATGTGCATAATGACTGAACTGAGAATAAGATACTTCGCTCCTAACAATAAGGGGAAGTCTGCTATTCTCAGCATCCATATTCAGTTCACAGAAAGTATGTAAAGTTTAATCACATTTTGCCCACAATGATAACTCCTGGTGTTAGCAAAGCTGTGTCTCGTTCCCTAAATTACCAAACCCTTCCTGTCCAGTGCTGTATGTCTAAATGAAAGGAGCTGAGAGAGCACTAGGCAGTGTATAAAATCTGGCGCTTCAGAGAATTAAGCATGAGAACTGAATCTCAATAAAAGACAAACAATGCAAATGTGTTCTTTTTGTGCATGCTTACTTCTGGGGCTGAGAATTGTTGCTGTTGTGAGTGACTGCATGGTAGGATCTTCACCCCTTGTAGCTCTTCTATCCATCCTCCATGATGTCTCAGTAATTCACCATCACTTGTTTGTATAATAGCAGTGACTTCTCTTAGATAATCCTCTGCCTTTGGGTATAAAAGTATTTACTGTACAAATATGTCCCTGGACCCTCTTACAAATGGTTCATCTATGCCACCTCATTATCTAGTAATTTTAATCCTAATTCTAGTCTAAGGAAGTCCACAACAGAAAGCTGCTTCCCTAGAGGTCTCTTTTGATCACCCTAAGATTTTAGATAGGCTTCAATGGAATATAGCCCTTCAATGCCTACATAGCTAGTGTCCTATGATTTTGAAGTATGTGTTATTCATTTGCAGTGTAATACAAAAGAAATGGAACATGCTTTCAGGCATCTCCAGATATGTGTACAAAAGCAGGTGCACAGAATGAGTAACAGACCATTTCTTTCTCTAGGAATGGTATTTGATGACATTAATGGTGCTGGCTGCATTCCCCGTAAAGAATGCCCCTGTACCTATGAAGGTGAAACTTATGCTCCTGGTGCCTCCTTCTCATCTAAATGCAGATCATGGTAACATACTCCCTTTCTCATATTTCTTTTTTTAGGTGCATTACCTGAACATTTTGAGGACAGGGAAAAACTACTAATTTCTCCTTAAAAAGAAATTAGGAACTACTTACCAGCTGAAGTTCCTTGATTATACATTTTTAAAGGATATTTACATCTCTGTTTTCTCCTCACACTTGGAAACAAAAATTTGAGTTTAGATATAGGTATTCCAATTTCAAGACCAATCAATTGAAGGAGACAATCAAATTCAAATACCAGAGGTGTTTAAAAATGTGAATTACTGTGTTATGCCCTTTGCAGCACTATAGTGTGGTACTAGAATGCTCATGTAAGTACTGTGGAGGATGTGACATTTAGGCACATGTTGCATAAGATAGAGTGGGAGATCACATTTGAGAGGCATGTTTGACAGATATGATATATATTTTTTCAATATCACTATAATTACTGAAGTATTTTTGTGTAAGTGTATGCAAATGCCCCTATCTATCTATGAATACAAGAACCACAAACATGCATGTTATTTTCCAAGAAATACTTAACGTCTTTGGAGCTTAAGACATACTAATGAAGATGAGGAATGATCCTTCATATATAGCAGAATGGATGCCGTGTTCACCAGGACTGAATACTGTCCAAAGACTGGAAATGAACAGCAATATATAAAAAATTATCACTAATATAAATGTTCCTGCCCCACATTTACTCTGAGATTTCAGAACAATGTTGATTTCTTTGACAGTATGATCAATATTTCAAGAGGAAAATTAAGGTATCAGCTGCCCTTATTGTCTCTTATTTCATTTACACTTGCATTACCCAAGGTTACTTAATGCCTTCTTCATTTCAGTACCTGCACTGGAGGTGAATGGTCTTGTGTCACTCAGTCATGCCCTGGGACCTGCAGTATTGAAGGAGGCTCCCACATTTCAACATTTGATGAGAAATATTATTCCTTCTTCGGAGACTGTAGCTATGTCCTAGCCAAGGTAAAAATGAGTCACAATCCTTGCTAAAGCAGTAGGCTAAAGGAAAATGTTTTTATTATATATAATGTTGTTTAATTAAAACTACTGGCAATCACATCAACTTTCTGAAACTTAGAGGGTCAACATGCAGCCTTAAAGGGATTTCAGGGGACTTTCTGTGCAAGCATAATTACATAAGCATATTGTAGTAGTTTTGTGTTCTTTGCTCATGGTTTAAGAATTGCACTGAGTTTTTAGGCTTCCCCTTATTCCCTTATCTCCATACTTCCCATTACTTTTTGAATTAAATATGTCCTGTCTGGTGTTTTATAACTACTTAAGTGCTTATCACATCCATTGGTACTGTCCTTTTTGTCACAGTTAATATAGTTCAATGGCTTATTTGATTAACAGTATTCGTAATGGAATTATCATACAGAATTCATGGGAGAGGAGTTATTTCATTAAGATGATCAACCCTCCAAACATTCTTTCCCGTTAAGCATAGAAGACTCTTAGAGTTTAAAAACAAAAAGCTAAGCAGTCATACCTGTATTCTAAAACCTGAATTAGAAATTGATGACTGACTTACAAAAATACCTAAGATTTCCTGGAGTTTTTAGATTAGTAGGGACTGAATTCTAAGTAGATACATCTAAAATAATGACTACAGATTTGCAGCTTTCAGAACCCTAGGTATATTTGTTGTTTATTCGTATTGGATGAGTGATATAAACAATTTTCCCACACACTTCATATTAAATAAAATCTGTCCTCAAAAAGCCCAAACTGAATGTTATCAAGAAAGAGAACTGCAAAAACTTAGAAATGAGCTAGGATGAGGCAACTTAGAAATAGATTAGACTAAATAAAGTAAACTTTTTTGTGAGATTTATAAGCACTGGGCTTGACACACAATGGGATCATAGATCAGACTTACATATTAAACTCCCCTTTTGGCACCAGCATGTGAAATGAGGTTCTCAGAGGCTCTGGAGGTGCAGAAAACCCCTAAACTTGGACACATAATATCAAAAAGCCCACAATTATAACATCAAATTTCCAGACGTCTGTAATTCTGCATCATCAGCTGACCACAATTTATTCTTTATTTCACCAAGAAAGTGAAACAACATGTTCAGAATCACAAACTTCTGTATGTTCCCCTGTAACGTCTTGGCCATTAGGCACACTTTGAATATAGCTCACAGAATACAGTCAAAACCAATAAAAAAATTAAATTATTGAATTAGTTGATTTGAATTAGTTGAATTATATGAATTGAAAAATTGAATTATTGAATTAATTATTGAATTAATAGAAAATCAGAACCAATAGAAGAAATGAATTTTGCCTTTATTCAGTAGCTTAGTTTATAATGATTAGTGAATAGTGATTTTAGTTCACCCTATGTGATGATATTTAAATGCGTATTTCCTACCGGTCAAAAGAATGTCAAAATCACCAGGCCTTTTGATAATCTGTTCAGTGCAGAAAAGACTGGAAACAATTTCTCTCCTCTCCTGGACAAACACCATAACCAATGGGCAAGAAAGGCACACTTCCTTCTTCTTCTCCTCTGGCACATTAAACTAGCATTGCCTAAACATTAGGAACTAGTATTACCTAAACATTAGGAAGTTTTAATGTCCAGTTTAGTAAGTTTTACTTGCCCTTGAATGTCAGAACTAATGGATAGCTTAGACTGTGCAGACTGCATGAATGTGAGCTTACTTGGTGACTGTATACATATATGTAAAACCACATGAGCAGGGAGAAAAGCAATGAAGTTTTAAAAGACTCACTTTACTAAGAATGCCATTTGAGTGTGAACCTTTTAAAGATAATGATATTTTAATATAACAAATCCTTTTAACTATATATTTTGTTTTCTTCTTCTAGCTTTGCGACAGCAATGAATTCACTGTTCTGGGAGATATCCAGAAGTGTGGCCTGACTGACACTGAGACATGCCTCAAGGGTATAGCTGTCAGCCTAAGTGGAGGACAAACTGTAAGTAGCAAATGTAGACACCTAATATTCTGCTGGGATGTTTTCAAAGCTTAATAAACAACTAGATTGCAAGTGACACAGTCTCCCCCCACTTTTTTTTCCTTTATCCTGAACAATACAAGATAGAAGACACTTGGAAAGTGTTTTACCTTTCCTAAATATGCTTGATAATCATTGCCTTTTCTTGTGAACAGAACATTGTGATCCAGCCTTCTGGAAGTGTATTTGTGAATATGATCTACACACAGCTGCCATTCTCTGCAGGTAAGTTCCTTTGGAAGAATTCTGTGAAGTTTCTCATTTTTTACTTTAAAATGTTATTACATCAGTTAATCAAAAACCAGATTCTACCTTTGGTTAGACTGCAGCAAACACGAGGTACTCCAACAGTCTCTCATTTTTAAAGTAACAGGGTTTGCCTATACAATTATTGTAATTTTAGCAAAATTATGGTCTAACTTTAGCAATTTCTAACTAAATGGAGATTCAATTAAATCAAATAGTATCATTGCACACTTCCAGATCCAAACACTGCCATAAGAGGGGAAACAAAAATTCTGGTATGCCACAGGACTCCAATATCTCAAGTTGTTTAATTCCCTGTCTTCATTCTCGCTTCACCTTTTCTTTGGTGCACATTCATCACTGGAGAGTTTCTCTCACACCAGCTCTTCTCAGATACTACTGCACCTGAACAGAAAGCAAACCACAAAAGGACAGAATAGGTCCAGGTTGGAGTCCACCACTAAATCATGCTATATCATTTTCATCAAGCAAAGGTGGTCTTTTAAATAGCAACAGAAGTGTGCATTCTTCCCCTTATTTTAAAACACCTAACAGAAAGTGGAGGTTTTTTATACATTTATTGTTTAGGGCAAAGACAGCCTATTTTGGTGCTGGATTTGAAATCCTGTATGGATCATTTTTCCTCCAGTTCTTCAGAAATTAGGCTCGTATCAAACACAGCTGTACAATCCCTCTATATAATGAACAGATATTTCAATGGCTCATCTCATATGACATTATAACTCATATGTTCTTATGTCCCTAGCGAATGTCACCATATTCAGACCATCATCTTTCTTCATCATTCTGCAAACAACCTTTGGTCTTCAGCTACAGGTTCAGCTTGTGCCTCTCATGCAACTTTTTGTAGACTTAGACCCATCACATAAAGGGCAGACCTGTGGTAAGTGATCTTATCGTAACAATTGCATTCTTCAGAGTACGCTTCATTTTATAGGAGACTTTCACAGCCCACCTGCTTCCTTTTAGGTCTCTGTGGAAACTTCAATGACATGCAGACAGATGATTTCAAAACCACCAGTGGTGTAATAGAGGGTACTTCAGCTGCCTTTGGCAATACTTGGAAAACTCGGGCTGATTGCCCTGATGCCAAAAATACCTTTGAGAACCCCTGTACTGTCAGCATACAAAATGGTAAGTTCAGCATATAGTAATCTTTTCTATTCTCTTTTAAGATGGAAAATAGGAATAAGCTGATCAACCACCAAGCCAAAATAAGTGGACCATTTGCACACACTATTTTCCTCAGTTGACACTAGAAGTCTTCAATTAATAAATAATAGCTAGGATAATATTTTTGACCTTCAAAAATATTCCTTTGGATAAAGAAAGCACATGGTTTTGCCAATTGCTTAAGGCAAACTGGAACCATACACCATATCAGGGATCCATTCCTGGAAAGGACTGATCATCATATAGGAAAAAAGCTGTGCATAGTCCCACTGAAAGTTGTACTCCGTGTGGTTCTTCTACTATTAAACTGAGAACCAGATTTACAATTCAGAAATTTATAGCTCTCAGGCTCCACTTCAGCCAATGAAATACGTAATTTTTGAGCATTCACAATCCTCTCTTCTGTTTTCTGAGATGAACGAGCGTATTCTTAATTCACACTGTGAACCTTCTTTTTCAAAATTCAGCTAAGGATATCTTAGTTTATTCCATGACAACTACCATGAATTAAGAGCATTCAGTTTATGAAGAGTTCATATTTCTGTATAGAGGAAGAGAAAGACTGTGTTTCAGCAAATACAGAGCTGAATTCTATTGTAAAGTTAAGCTTGTGCAATTTCCTTGCAGGAAGTATAGTTACATTGAGACAAGACTTTAGACAATGAAGTACAATAGAAATTCTTATCATGTTTTCAATTCACAGACCAATATGCTCAGCACTGGTGTGGACTGCTTTCTGATACCATGGGACCTTTTGCTGAATGTCACTCAACAGTGAATCCAGAAGTCTACCAGAAGGTACTTGGCTCTTAACTTTTTCCAATTTAAAAGAAAAAGACGCAGATTTCTGATACTAACACCTGAAAGAATAACTTGCCAATTGGGAGGACATGCATTCATGATAGTTCTTTTCAAGCCAAGGGTTCATTTTTATCTACATATCATAATAATTACTGCTTTGTAAGGTATCTTTTTTTCCATTCCCAGGAGGACAAACTTATAGGCATATTCCTGCTACCCATATCTTTAGGTACTAACCTAAATGCTTAAGCATTTAGGAGCTTGGACTCCCTGGACTCCTTATCAGGTCAAAGGACAAAAGCCATCCCTCCTGAGATATAAAGAAAGCTTTAGTCAGAATCTCAACTAGCACTTTGCTTAGTTGCTCTGAACTGCTCTTAGAAGGCTTTTGCATATATCCAAGGACAAGGCAAGAAATGTGTGTAAGAAGCAGCAAAGAGATTTAGATAAAATGTGAACAGGAATTCAAGGTGTTGAAGCTCTGGAACAGACTGCCTGTGGAGTTTACAAAGTGTCCGTGTTATTGAAAATCTGCAAGATTATCTTCAATAAACATTTTCTGGAATGATAACATTATAGTGACTTTGCCCAGCATAGCAACACATTAAATGACTTCTTATTTTCTTCATTCCCTTGATGCAGAAAGCCCAGATTCCTAAGCCTAATTCCTAAAAGTTCTTCTTCTAAGTATGTATGGCACAGTGGCTATAAACTGGAAGTAGCTAGGAAACCTACCAACACCTGAAAAAGTAAAAAAGAACAAGAAAAAGAAAAAATAGTTTAAAATTGTGATTACTAATTACTCTCTGATTACTCTCCCTCCTTGCAAAGAATCTTTTTTGAAAGTGCTCAATGAAATCTTCAAATGAAAAACAGACATATGTTTACTTGTGCATATGGCTTACACTCACTTTTAGCTCTAACAAACAAGACACTAAAAAGTATAGAGTGCCATGGCTTTGACATGATAATCTGATGATCATATGTCATCCTCTGTCCCTAGAACTGCATGTTTGACACATGTAACTGTGAGAAGAGTGAGGACTGTATGTGTGCTGCCCTTTCCAGCTATGTCAGGGCCTGTGCTGCTAAAGGAGTTCTCCTCACCGGATGGAGGAGCAAAGCCTGCAGTAAGTTCAATATCCCTTTGCTTCTTGAAAATGATCATCCAGAAGCCCCCACACAACAGGTCTCAGGGATTCCCACAGTAAATTTTGTCAAATTGTGTTTTAAGTATAGCATTGAATTTCAAGAATTTGAGGAGGAAGGGAATACCATAAAAGACAAGCAGTAAGCAGGAAGGAATATAAAAAAGAGGCTTTGTTAGATTACTTGCTCAGAAGTTGCAGCAGGAGCAACATGGACCTCAATACCCTTGCAACAGGAGTAAAATAAGTAGGGTGTTTCTCAATTTAGTTTGACAAAAAATATAAAAATAACAATGAAGAAAAAACACACTACGCATTACTATAACTGAACTTTTTTCATTTTTTAACCTGGACAAAACTTTTGTATTCATGACACATTTCTAGGGGAAAATTCTCCTCTAGCAGTACAAGAAAATATAAATTACACCGTCAAGGATATCAGCAAACCACATGTACATACATCACCATGTTTATTGTATATACTTTACCTCAAATACTGCATTTATACCTACATTGATTCTTAAATGAACTACAAATGTAACTCACCTTTTTACTCTCAAGCAAAATACACCACCTGGTGTCCGAAATCCTTGAAGTACACTTACAATGTCGATTCCTGTCAACCCACCTGCCGGTCTCTGAGTGAGCCTGATGTCACATGCAGCATCAAGTTTGTCCCAGTTGATGGCTGCACCTGCGTAAATGGAACCTACATGGATGAAAGTGGCAAATGTGTGCCTGCTTCTAGCTGTCCCTGTTACTACAAAGGAATGCCTCTGTCATCTGGAGAAGTTGTTCATGATAATGGTGTTGTCTGGTAAGAGATTTGTAAACAAAAGAATGAGATTGGATATAGGCAATCATGAAACCATGTATATTATACAGTGTATTCAAATTGAGTACATTTCTCTCTCTAATAATTTCAATACAAAAAATCAGAGATCCTTAAAAATTATTAGGGCTACCCATGTTTGGAATATTGTACTTAGACTAGTACAGGAATTCAACAAACCATATTGTGGTGGGTTAGCCTTGGCTAACAGCCAAACTCTCACCCAGTCACTCAGTCATTCCTCACCACACATACTTTTCTTATCCATGACTGTAAAAGATTTTTTCCATGGTGGAAGATACTTGATAATCCCATTACAGATTATTCCCACTATGAATGGAATCTGAACTATTCTGAAGGACAGTTTTCAACCAGGCAAATGGACAGAGCAAACCTGTCTTCATATAGAATATACTTGTATGTTCATCTGCTCTAATATATGTATTTTTTTAATAGTACAAACTATTTTGATAAAGGACACATTTTCTCTGTTTTATCACACTAATTTTTCATTACTTCAAATTCATTAGGAAACAAGCTGAAACTTAACAAGGAAAAGCAAAAACATATCCATTCTCTTTTTACAGCACTTGCACCTATGGAAAGCTGAGCTGCATTGGAGAGAAACCTGAACCAGGTAACAGATCACTTAAGATTTTCTTCAATTTTCCCTTTCCATCTTTACCCTTTTCAGTTCTCTCTTTTTTGCTCATAATGATACAAATTGTACAAGTCTAAAATCAAACAAGAAAATGAACAGATGATTTCTGTAAAGTAGAGGATATTCCTAACATATAAAGAAACATGGTCTTACCTTTCAGATGGATGAAACAAGTTATAACCCCCTGGATTACCCAGGGGGAAAGAACACTTGGTCACTTCACTGAATGTGAAGAGAAAACTGTCCATATTTTAAATGAAGTAAAAGTACTAAAAGCCTAAACAAATACAAAGTAAACCAGGATCTTTGTCTTGTTTTATTTGTGGTTTGTTTGTGGTTTTTTTCTGAAAGGAAGTGTTTCACAAATCTAACTAAACATTAATTTCTATGAGTAGTCCAAGCATAAGCACAAAAAACAGATGAGCATGACTTCTAAACAATATTCAGTTTCTCTTTCTGGTGGAATGCATTATATTAAGATACACATATCTCACAAAGGAGTCTTTATTTTTTTTTTTTCTTCTTCAGTCTGCATTAAGGAAACACAAAGATATAAAAGCATGATTGATCTCACATTTCTCATGGCTTTTCTCTCTTTCAGTCTGCATACCTCCCATGGTCTATATTGACTGTGGTAATGCCACTGCAGATGTGGTAGGAGCAGGATGCCAGAAGAGCTGTCAGACTCTAGATGTGGAATGCGTAAGTATAGACTCCTTATATCCAGTTGAAAACATATTAAACTAGATGTTTTTTACAGTTACCAGCTGCAGCTGGACTCTTCCATCATGGAAATGTTTCAAGTCATGTTTTCTAAATGGTCCTTACAGTACAGTACCCACTGTGTCTCTGGCTGTGTATGTCCTCATAACCAAGTGTTAGATGGCAAAAGCGGCTGTATAGCTCCAGAAGACTGTCCATGTGTTCATAATGGGAATTCCTACAGTCCAGGAGAATCAATCAGAGTTGGCTGTAACAACTGGTAAGAACATATTGAAAAATATTATTTTCAAGCATATGAAAAGGAATAGTTTAAGCTTTAGGTGAATTACAGCATTTCACTCTTGCAGTATCAAGTTTTATAGGGAGGAATCCTACATAAGATGATCCATTAGTACCTAAAAAGCAAGCTCTGTCAGTTTTTTACAATGGCACAGAGTACAGAAATTGCAAGTAGTCAAAAGAACCACTTTTGGTTTGGATGTTGTCATAATCATTTGAGACTAGAAAGCTTTTTCCTTGCAGGCAATCACTACATTTCAATACATCCAACAAGATTTGGAAATGTAGAAGATTTAAAGTATTTTCTAACCCAAATTATTCATGACATCATGAAGTAACACAGTCTTTGGGTAAATCCCAAAGTCTCTTGAGCTATGCTGTATTTCTGAGAATAAGCAAACCTTATTTTTTCATTATAGGCTTAACACATTTTAAAATCAGATTATTGTACATGCAGGAATGTACATATAGCTATATCATGTGTATGTCTGGTTTTTACATTTGGAGTGCTTTTTGACTTATGTAGCACATGTAGAAACAGGAAATGGCACTGCTCCGAGGAACCTTGCCTGGAAACCTGCTCTGTTTATGGAGATGGGCATTACACCACCTTTGATGGCAAACGCTTTGATTTTGAAGGAGACTGTGAATATGTTCTGGTCCAGGTAACAAAGTCCTTCCCAGATTTTTGCACTATTGAAGTCCCTTGCGTTTTACATATGACCATGTAGCATAGTCAACATTGAATATCATTCCCCTGTTTCAGAACTACTGTGGTCAACAAGGTATGAATCAGGGAACCTTCAGAGTCATCACTGAGAACATTCCATGTGGCACTACAGGAACGACCTGCTCTAAGTCTATTAAAGTTTTCCTGGGGGTAAGTATTTTCTTTAATATGTTGTACCCAGGGCCTAATGTGCCAGAAGGATGGAACAAGCTGTCCCAGATAGACTGCATCATAGAAGTGTCCTCCAAGACAGTGAAAATGTTACTACGCTGCTTTGCTTACTGCCAACAATTCTGGTCTCTGCTAGAGAAAGAAAATGAAAGCATTCTAAAGAGAAATTGCTTAACTTGAGGTTGTTAAATAGGATAATTTTGATGATAATAGAGTTGTTATTTCAATTAACAGTTACTGGTAATATATAAAACTTTACCCAATAGGTGACTTTTTTAATTGGCCTCTAACATTTTCTTTTCCTGTCCTAGAACTATGAGCTGGTACTCAGTGATGGACACTCTGATGTCATCCAGAGGACATCTGGAGGAAAAATGCCATTTCAAATCCATTCCATGGGCATCTACCTGGTGGTTGACACTACTGTTGGCCTGATACTCATGTGGGACAAGAAAACCAGTATATTCATCAAACTTAGTCCCAGTTTTCAGGTACATTTAAAAATCCAAAGCCTGGATGAAATGATTTATGAAACATATTCATGTTATCTCTCAAAGAAAAAAATGGAGACTTAGGCTGTAACTGGAAGACCAAAAAGAGCAGCAATTACATATTATTATCCTTGTAGTGTTGATTTAGATTGCGTACTACACATTTTCCTTAAATTACAGTATTCAGCAATGGCATAACAGCAACTACATCAGTAGCTGTATTCATTAAAAGCCCTCACTGAAGAGGTATGTTCAGGATTAGATAAAGCTGATTGGCTCAATACTAAGAACAAAAAAACATGAGTCTATTCTGCTTCCTATCTTTATCCTTCCTAACAAGTTAGAGACATCTCTTCATGAAAGTTATTTTATGAAAGTGTCCAAGACTGTTACTTAAGAGGCCCAGCAAAGCTTAAATAAGATTCATCTTGAGAACTGTTACCTGCAGATACTGAGAAACTGCACCTTACTGATTTTTGCCATTTTGTGTTTATCCCCATGCAGGGACATGTCTGTGGACTTTGTGGAAACTATGATGGCAATGGAAATAATGACTTCACTACTCGCAGTCAGTCTGTGGTAGGAAATGTGTTGGAGTTTGCCAATAGCTGGAAAGTGTCTTCTAGTTGCCCAAACGCCAATCATACCAAGGATCCATGCACTGCGAACCCATACAGGAAAGCCTGGGCTCAGAAGCAATGCAGCATCATTACCAGCGAAGTGTTTGCAAAGTGTCACTCCCAGGTATGACAAAAACTTCAGTCTTAAATTCTCTTGAGCCAGAGATTACATTAATTTTTACGTGGGATGGCTGAAAAATACACTAAAACACACTTTGTCATGCTGACAAAGTGAAGTCAGACCAAGTTCCAGGGACACTGCATAGAAAGTATTTTCACTTTTATTTTCTCAGCTTGTGCCTTGAACTGGTACACTAAAGAAATTGATAGTTGGGGTTTTTTTGATAGAAAGAACAATCACAGTTAAATCTCAGGATATGTTTAATTTCTAATGGCATCATTTTCTACTAATACAAATATCAGCCACCTGATATATGTGACTGTGTGCTAGTTTGTAGTAAATAACAGTATTCTTTCTGCAAAGGTATCTTCAACATCAAATAGTTCTTTGCATTACGACTTATTAGTAATAGCTTTATTCTACGTTTTCCTCTTCATTTTTCGAAGTATTCTCATTGTTTCTTCCTTTCTTACCTTTCTCACACAGAGTTGTCAGTTTCAGAGATTTTATTCAGCTTTTTTAGGACAGTGAATGTCTTTTCAAAGAGGACAAGTACATGAGAACTCAAATGTTTTCTCCAACAGGTTGAACCAAATGAATATTATCAAGCATGTGTGGATGATGCTTGTGCCTGTGACACTGGAGGAGACTGTGAATGTTTCTGTACAGCAGTAGCTGCTTATGCTCAAGCGTGCAATGAGCTGGACATCTGCATTTCATGGAGAACCCCATCCATTTGTCGTGAGTCTCACCCTACTACTTTTTGAATGGGTCCAGAGGGAAAGAAAACAGAGAAGAATAAAAAAAGAAAAACAAGTAGAATGAAGAAAGAAAGAAGGATAAATTTGTATTTATAAGAGGTACTGCTGTATTTTAAAAACAGCAAAAAAAAAAACATGAAGAAGTTGGGTAAAACACTGGAAGCAAATCTATCTTCTTAAAATGATACCTATGATAGTAACTTTAGCAATGGTGTTATTAGTGTCTGATTTACTTATCAATCATGATACACAACGGATAAACTATAATATTATATTACACTCCCACCAGCCTACATTAAGCTCAATGTAAATAAATTTTAGTGCATACTAGCTAAAATCAGTGATTCAATTAATTGATTTTTCATGCTTAATGTGTATCTCTGTTCTATGCTTTATAACTTTATTGGTGTCAAAAGGTAGTAGAAGTATAACAATTGTATTAAATTAAAAATAAGGCAGTATACTGTTCACCACTTATGTGAGTATGGTGACCACATGGGATTTTTACCCAGTAAATCTGAAAGATTGTAGAGCAAAAAGACCAAAGATCATTTTTCCTTCCTCTAGCTTTGTTCTGCGATTACTACAACCCACAAGGGGAATGTGAGTGGCACTACAAGCCATGTGGAGCCCCTTGTATGAAGACCTGCAATAATCCAAGTGGGAGCTGCCTTCATGAGTTGAGAGGTTTGGAAGGTAAACATAATCATGCATATCCCATTCTACTTATAAAAAGCTAAAATGCAATATGATTAACAAAATTTATATTATTCAGTATATTACATGTTTATATTAGAAATTATAAGAAGAGATTTTCTAATTAGTATCTTACTCCCCAGTGGATCACTAACTTGTTTGAGGTGACGATGATGACAAAATGCTCCAAAGCTTAATGTGCAATCAAAGGAATAGTAACAAAGTCTGAAATTCCACTTATCATATGGGATAATTTGGGAAAAACAGATATAAACAGAGTATAGAATTACTTCCACTTGTGAAAGGCCTAGTGTCAACATAACCCTCATTATTTATTGCAGGCTGCTATCCACACTGTCCAAAGAATAAGCCCTATTTTAATGAAGAAACCATGACCTGTGTTTCTAATTGTGGCTGTTATGAAAATGGAAAAAACTACAAGCCAGGAATGCAGATGCCTTCCAAGCAGAATTGTCAATCATGGTAGGATTAGTAAAGATTTTTAAATGTTGAGTTTAAAGTTGTGGAACATAATGCATCATGCATTAGGTTTTTGGTTTGCCAACAGGAACTAGGCCAGTCCTAGGCTGCTGAATTTTCTTCCATTCCCAGGAACTTAAATGATGACATGGTGAAACATGTTACCATAGAGAGATTAATTGACTACTTATTCTGTATTCTTATTAAAGTATTTTAAATTATAATAATAATTAAATCATTATTAAATTAAGTTAAAACAAATTAAAATAATAATAGTAAAATTATAAATAGTAAAATTATAAAAATATTAAAATAATGATAGTTACAGCAATAGTCTGAGCATTTTTATTAAGATATCCCTAAAATCATTATATGAAATTATTTTTAAGTTAGTAGGCAACTAATCTTCATTGCTTTGAGCTTGTTTCTGTTATTGCCCTGGTACTTGCATATTTGCAACAGGCAGCAAGTATTCCCACATATTCTGTCAGAATTGATGACATATTGGGACAAATCCTGCTAAGCCTTCTATCAAAGTTAAAAGAACTAGTTGTGAAGCAGTTAACACCTGTCCTAAGATACCTTTAAAGTAGCTACATTTGAATACTGTAAGCAGTGCAGCCAGAATGGCAAAAAGCTTAGCACGAAGCCCATCTGAGCTAACCCAACTTTCATGGCATGTTTTGCAGTTCATAGGCAGCTTTGTCTGCATTGACTATGATATTAACAGCACTAAATCTGACCTGTTAAACACATATCTATATTTACTTAAGTTTATTAGTGTACAGATGCCTTAGTCACTGTAAAGAGATATATGAAGATTCAGTTCTTAACAGATAAATTCCCTTTAAAACCAGAATGCATTGTTGCATCTTTTGGAAGTCTGATAGAAATTCTCTGTGTAGACAACCTCAACATCCATGATACAGTGATCCTTTCTCAAATGATACGTTTACCACACTTTCCCTTCTAAAAAATAAGTGTACCTATCAGGGAGATAAGAACATTTCAAATTATCTCTCCCCACATCTTTGCCCAGTCTCCAAAAGCACCGATAAGGATACTGCATGTTTAGTATGCTGGCATAGAAGAGTTGCTTTTTTTGCCAGAAAACTGAGTGAGCCTACCTAACCTGAATTTGTACAGCAGAACTGAATATCTAACTCAGAGAGGGCAGGATCTTTCTTCATTTAAACACACATGAATAGCTAAGATCGAATTTGAAACAATAAAATTATGTCATGAACCAATATATTCACATTCTCCTTTTTTCTCTTTTCCAGTGAATGCACAGATGATGGCAAAAAATGCAAATATGATGAATATGGTATGTTGACATGTCAAGTTGTTTTTATCTGAATAGGATGCATTTGAAGTACTCTGCCCTGTGTTTCAGATCCCAAGGAATAACACTCTCTTTTGATTTACAGAATGTGTCTGCATTTATGACGGACAGAAATACAACTATAAAGATGTGATCTACAATACTACAGACGGCACAGGGGGGTGTATTGTTGCAACCTGTGGTCCCAATGGAACTCTTCAAAGGGTTGTCTATGAATGTCCAATCTCAACATCACCCACAGCAGCAACAACCTTTCACTTCAGCACTACGCCACCTGCCACTATTTCCACAGGTACATCCTTTATGGCCCATAAGAATGTATTTGGTTCATTAGTGAGAAAATATAGCTACAAAACCATGCCCACACTCACAGCATAGAGGAATTAATAGAACCTCAAAACAAATGACAGTAAGTCTCATTTGTTATTAGCATTTGGTCAGTCAGTATTTGGTAACCAAACTAATAGAAGAAAATAAACATAGAAAATAAAACCATTTCTGAAATACCAAAATGGAAACCACTGCACACTGGTTTGATACTATTATTTTGCTTATCTTCATAGTGAATGATAAAAAAACAGTATCAGATTTATTAGCTGTAATTGACACTATTTCTATACCTGGAATATTCTTTACTGAAGGAATAATTTATTTTCTTATTAAATTACAGAATAATTACTTTCTACAAAATTCCTGGTAGGCTTCATGGTATTTATAATTACAGCACTATGTGAATTGTTCAGATATTGGCATTGAGATACTGAAATTTTCATTTCTAGAGTTCCTGTTCAGCATTCATCAGTTTGGTAATCTCTAATTACTATGGACACATGTTGCTTAATGAAATAAAAATTCAGCATAAAATTTAGAACTAAAAGTTTTGAAATCACAGAAACCATCAGCACTTCTGGAATTCATCAGCTGTTTTCCAGCCATTTCACAATGAGAATTCACCTGCTAAAGATTATGGACTTCTTCCAACCAATAAATGTTTTCTTAAGACCAGAGCTAAAGTACAAAGCGTAGGGGTGCTAACAATGCTGCACTAGGCATCTTTTACTTCAAATGGAAGAGCAAAGACAATGCAGCATATTACATGAAGAGTCAACTGATTTGGAAGAAAAAAAGCACCTATGAATCTTGATGCATAGACTAAATGTTATTCTTTCCATTGCATTTGAATCTGGGCTTTGACATTCCAGAGAGACTGATAAATACTGAAGCAAGATACAAATCGAGCAATTACACTGAATCAAATGCAAAAAAAATTGAGAGGTTTTTTTCCACCCAATGTGTATAAGTTATGCCCAAGACTTATTTCACGACTTCGTAAAAGATAATTGACATTCTCTTGGGAAGTGACAGTTCCTAGCACGTCAGTATGTTAAATCGCTGTGTAATGGATTTTCTGTTCTACTTCATATTAGATTATAAGTACACTAAACTGAAGCACTACAGGCTTAGAATGCAAGCAAATTACCTTAGGAAAATTTTCAGCCCATTTAACATAATAGAAAAGAGAATATCGACAAGAATTTATTTTAAATTTCATGGTCTCTTCTTTTTCCCTTTCACAGTGTCACCAACTACATCAGTATGTGTTCATGAAGTCTGTGAATGGTCAGAATGGTATGACGGGAGTCTGCAAACTCCTGGCTATGATGGTGGAGATTTTGAAACCTTTGATGATTTGAGAGCTAAAGGTTATGAAGTCTGTAAAACTCCAAGGGCTGTTCAATGCAGAGCAGAGAAATTCCCTAATATACCGCTGAAAGACCTTGGCCAAAAAGTAGAATGCAGTACAACAGCTGGGCTTATATGTTACAACAAAGATCAAGTTGAAACAATGTGCAACGATTATGAAATCAGAATCTTATGCTGTGTTTTTGTACCATGCTCTTCCACAACACATTTCAGTACGTCAAAATCGATCACAACTGCAGCTAAGACCACAGAAACATCAAGTCCAACTGAAGAAACTACATCATTTTCCAATGCTACAACATCACCAGTTACTACAACTTCTGAAAGTACAACATTAACACCTTCAGCTACTAAAGAAACAACCACAAGCACTACTGAAATGACAACAACTGTAACCAATTTTCCTTCAACAACTCCTCTTTGCATTAAAGAAGAATGTTACTGGTCAATGTGGTATGATGTCAGTTATCCAGGGTCTGGATATGATGATGGAGAATTTGACACAATTCAGAACATTGAAAATAAAGGATATAAAGTCTGTGACAACAGAAAGGCTGTTGAATGTAGAGCAGTAAGGTTCCCTAACACACCATATACCCTCCTGGAACAACACATAACATGTGACACACAAGAAGGGTTGAAGTGCTACAATAAAGACCAACTACCACCCATCTGCTATAACTATGAAATAAGATTTAAATGTTGTACAAATATACCAGTAACATGTGAGCCAACTCCGGCAACACAGATAACTACAGAAAAGACAGTAAGAACCCCGATTTATTCAACAACTCTAAGTACATCATCCACAGAAGTATCAACCACACAACACTTACAAACAAAACATAAGACGACTAAAATGTCAACAGCTCCACCAGAAACAGAACATATTCATAAAAGAACTACATCACAACCAATGACACACAGCCAATATGAAACAAAGTACACATCAACAGGAAGCCCAACCACACCAAGGCCTACCAAACAAACCCCCAGTATGACCCCCACCACCACCACCACCACCACCACCCAGTCCACTACTGCCTGTGAACCCGAAGTGTGCTCCTGGAGCGAGTGGTTCGACGTCGACTACCCCGCCGCGGGGCCCAGCCAGGGGGACTTTGAAACCTACCAGCACATCCGGGCCGCCGGGAAGGAAGTCTGCCAACAGCCAAGGGAAATCGAGTGCCGGGCCGAGGACTACCCCGAGGTTTCCATCCAGGACGTCGGACAGGCCGTGCAGTGCGACGTCCACTTCGGACTGGTGTGCAAGAACGAGGACCAGACTGGCAAATTTAAGATGTGCCTCAACTACAAGATCCGCGTCCGCTGCTGCAGCCTGAACTCCAACTGCCCAACCACCAGCCCCGTGCCCACCACCACCAGCCCCACCACCATCACCATCACCACCCGCAGACCAACCAGCACCGCCCCAAGCCCCACCACAGTCACGACCTCCACCTCCACGTCCTACTCCCCCACCACGGGGCCCACCTCCTCAGAAAGCACATCGCAGACCTCCACCAGCACCACCGGCCCTACGCCGACACCCACCAGCTACTCCCCCAGCGTGACCCCCACCACCACCACCACCACCACCACCACCCAGTCCACTACTGCCTGTGAACCCGAAGTGTGCTCCTGGAGCGAGTGGTTCGACGTCGACTACCCCGCCGCGGGGCCCAGCCAGGGAGACTTTGAAACCTACCAGCACATCCGGGCCGCCGGGAAGGAAGTCTGCCAACAGCCAAGGGAAATCGAGTGCCGGGCCGAGGACTACCCCGAGGTTTCCATCCAGGACGTCGGACAGGCCGTGCAGTGCGACGTCCACTTCGGACTGGTGTGCAAGAACGAGGACCAGGCTGGCAAATTTAAGATGTGCCTCAACTACAAGATCCGCGTCCGCTGCTGCAGCCCGAACTCCAACTGCCCAACCACCAGCCCCGTGCCCACCACCACCAGCCCCACCACCATCACCATCACCACCCGCAGACCAACCAGCACCGCCCCAAGCCCCACCACAGTCACGACCTCCACCTCCACGTCCTACTCCCCCACCACGGGGCCCACCTCCTCAGAAAGCACATCGCAGACCTCCACCAGCACCACCGGCCCCACGCCGACACCCACCAGCTACTCCCCCAGCGTGACCCCCACCACCACCACCACCACCCAGTCCACTACTGCCTGTGAACCCGAAGTGTGCTCCTGGAGCGAGTGGTTCGACGTCGACTACCCCGCCGCGGGGCCCAGCCAGGGAGACTTTGAAACCTACCAGCACATCCGGGCCGCCGGGAAGGAAGTCTGCCAACAGCCAAGGGAAATCGAGTGCCGGGCCGAGGACTACCCCGAGGTTTCCATCCAGGACGTCGGACAGGCCGTGCAGTGCGACGTCCACTTCGGACTGGTGTGCAAGAACGAGGACCAGACTGGCAAATTTAAGATGTGCCTCAACTACAAGATCCGCGTCCGCTGCTGCAGCCCGAACTCCAACTGCCCAACCACCAGCCCCGTGCCCACCACCACCAGCCCCACCACCATCACCATCACCACCCGCAGACCAACCAGCACCGCCCCAAGCCCCACCACAGTCACGACCTCCACCTCCACGTCCTACTCCCCCACCACGGGGCCCACCTCCTCAGAAAGCACATCGCAGACCTCCACCAGCACCACCGGCCCCACGCCGACACCCACCAGCTACTCCCCCAGCGTGACCCCCACCACCACCACCACCACCACCACCACCACCCAGTCCACTACTGCCTGTGAACCCGAAGTGTGCTCCTGGAGCGAGTGGTTCGACGTCGACTACCCCGCCGCGGGGCCCAGCCAGGGAGACTTTGAAACCTACCAGCACATCCGGGCCGCCGGGAAGGAAGTCTGCCAACAGCCAAGGGAAATCGAGTGCCGGGCCGAGGACTACCCCGAGGTTTCCATCCAGGACGTCGGACAGGCCGTGCAGTGCGACGTCCACTTCGGACTGGTGTGCAAGAACGAGGACCAGACTGGCAAATTTAAGATGTGCCTCAACTACAAGATCCGCGTCCGCTGCTGCAGCCCGAACTCCAACTGCCCAACCACCAGCCCCGTGCCCACCACCACCAGCCCCACCACCATCACCATCACCACCCGCAGACCAACCAGCACCGCCCCAAGCCCCACCACAGTCACGACCTCCACCTCCACGTCCTACTCCCCCACCACGAGGCCCACCTCCTCAGAAAGCACATCGCAGACCTCCACCAGCACCACCGGCCCCACGCCGACACCCACCAGCTACTCCCCCAGCGTGACCCCCACCACCACCACCACCACCACCACCACCACCCAGTCCACTACTGCCTGTGAACCCGAAGTGTGCTCCTGGAGCGAGTGGTTCGACGTCGACTACCCCGCCGCGGGGCCCAGCCAGGGAGACTTTGAAACCTACCAGCACATCCGGGCCGCCGGGAAGGAAGTCTGCCAACAGCCAAGGGAAATCGAGTGCCGGGCCGAGGACTACCCCGAGGTTTCCATCCAGGACGTCGGACAGGCCGTGCAGTGCGACGTCCACTTCGGACTGGTGTGCAAGAACGAGGACCAGACTGGCAAATTTAAGATGTGCCTCAACTACAAGATCCGCGTCCGCTGCTGCAGCCCGAACTCCAACTGCCCAACCACCAGCCCCGTGCCCACCACCACCAGCCCCACCACCATCACCATCACCACCCGCAGACCAACCAGCACCGCCCCAAGCCCCACCACAGTCACGACCTCCACCTCCACGTCCTACTCCCCCACCACGGGGCCCACCTCCTCAGAAAGCACATCGCAGACCTCCACCAGCACCACCGGCCCCACGCCGACACCCACCAGCTACTCCCCCAGCGTGTCCCCCACCACCACCACCCAGTCCACTACTGCCTGTGAACCCGAAGTGTGCTCCTGGAGCGAGTGGTTCGACGTCGACTACCCCGCCGCGGGGCCCAGCCAGGGAGACTTTGAAACCTACCAGCACATCCGGGCCGCCGGGAAGGAAGTCTGCCAACAGCCAAGGGAAATCGAGTGCCGGGCCGAGGACTACCCCGAGGTTTCCATCCAGGACGTCGGACAGGCCGTGCAGTGCGACGTCCACTTCGGACTGGTGTGCAAGAACGAGGACCAGACTGGCAAATTTAAGATGTGCCTCAACTACAAGATCCGCGTCCGCTGCTGCAGCCCGAACTCCAACTGCCCAACCACCAGCCCCGTGCCCACCACCACCAGCCCCACCACCATCACCATCACCACCCGCAGACCAACCAGCACCGCCCCAAGCCCCACCACAGTCACGACCTCCACCTCCACGTCCTACTCCCCCACCACGGGGCCCACCTCCTCAGAAAGCACATCGCAGACCTCCACCAGCACCACCGGCCCCACGCCGACACCCACCAGCTACTCCCCCAGCGTGACCCCCCCCACCACCACCACCACCACCACCACCACCACCCAGTCCACTACTGCCTGTGAACCCGAAGTGTGCTCCTGGAGCGAGTGGTTCGACGTCGACTACCCCGCCGCGGGGCCCAGCCAGGGAGACTTTGAAACCTACCAGCACATCCGGGCCGCCGGGAAGGAAGTCTGCCAACAGCCAAGGGAAATCGAGTGCCGGGCCGAGGACTACCCCGAGGTTTCCATCCAGGACGTCGGACAGGCCGTGCAGTGCGACGTCCACTTCGGACTGGTGTGCAAGAACGAGGACCAGACTGGCAAATTTAAGATGTGCCTCAACTACAAGATCCGTGTCCGCTGCTGCAGCCCGAACTCCAACTGCCCAACCACCAGCCCCGTGCCCACCACCACCAGCCCCACCACCATCACCATCACCACCCGCAGACCAACCAGCACCGCCCCAAGCCCCACCACAGTCACGACCTCCACCTCCACGTCCTACTCCCCCACCACGGGGCCCACCTCCTCAGAAAGCACATCGCAGACCTCCACCAGCACCACCGGCCCCACGCCGACACCCACCAGCTACTCCCCCAGCGTGACCCCCACCACCACCACCACCACCACCACCACCACCCAGTCCACTACTGCCTGTGAACCCGAAGTGTGCTCCTGGAGCGAGTGGTTCGACGTCGACTACCCCGCCGCGGGGCCCAGCCAGGGAGACTTTGAAACCTACCAGCACATCCGGGCCGCCGGGAAGGAAGTCTGCCAACAGCCAAGGGAAATCGAGTGCCGGGCCGAGGACTACCCCGAGGTTTCCATCCAGGACGTCGGACAGGCCGTGCAGTGCGACGTCCACTTCGGACTGGTGTGCAAGAACGAGGACCAGGCTGGCAAATTTAAGATGTGCCTCAACTACAAGATCCGCGTCCGCTGCTGCAGCCCGAACTCCAACTGCCCAACCACCAGCCCCGTGCCCACCACCACCAGCCCCACCACCATCACCATCACCACCCGCAGACCAACCAGCACCGCCCCAAGCCCCACCACAGTCACGACCTCCACCTCCACGTCCTACTCCCCCACCACGGGGCCCACCTCCTCAGAAAGCACATCGCAGACCTCCACCAGCACCACCGGCCCCACGCCGACACCCACCAGCTACTCCCCCAGCGTGACCCCCACCACCACCACCACCACCACCACCACCCAGTCCACTACTGCCTGTGAACCCGAAGTGTGCTCCTGGAGCGAGTGGTTCGACGTCGACTACCCCGCCGCGGGGCCCAGCCAGGGAGACTTTGAAACCTACCAGCACATCCGGGCCGCCGGGAAGGAAGTCTGCCAACAGCCAAGGGAAATCGAGTGCCGGGCCGAGGACTACCCCGAGGTTTCCATCCAGGACGTCGGACAGGCCGTGCAGTGCGACGTCCACTTCGGACTGGTGTGCAAGAACGAGGACCAGGCTGGCAAATTTAAGATGTGCCTCAACTACAAGATCCGCGTCCGCTGCTGCAGCCCGAACTCCAACTGCCCAATCACCAGCCCCGTGCCCACCACCACCAGCCCCACCACAATCACCATCACCACCCGCAGACCAACCAGCACCGCCCCAAGCCCCACCACAGTCACGACCTCCACCTCCACGTCCTACTCCCCCACCACGGGGCCCACCTCCTCAGAAAGCACATCGCAGACCTCCACCAGCACCACCGGCCCCACGCCGACACCCACCAGCTACTCCCCCAGCGTGACCCCCACCACCACCACCACCACCACCACCACCACCCAGTCCACTACTGCCTGTGAACCCGAAGTGTGCTCCTGGAGCGAGTGGTTCGACGTCGACTACCCCGCCGCGGGGCCCAGCCAGGGAGACTTTGAAACCTACCAGCACATCCGGGCCGCCGGGAAGGAAGTCTGCCAACAGCCAAGGGAAATCGAGTGCCGGGCCGAGGACTACCCCGAGGTTTCCATCCAGGACGTCGGACAGGCCGTGCAGTGCGACGTCCACTTCGGACTGGTGTGCAAGAACGAGGACCAGACTGGCAAATTTAAGATGTGCCTCAACTACAAGATCCGCGTCCGCTGCTGCAGCCCGAACTCCAACTGCCCAATCACCAGCCCCGTGCCCACCACCACCAGCCCCACCACCATCACCATCACCACCCGCAGACCAACCAGCACCGCCCCAAGCCCCACCACAGTCACGACCTCCACCTCCACGTCCTACTCCCCCACCACGGGGCCCACCTCCTCAGAAAGCACATCGCAGACCTCCACCAGCACCACCGGCCCCACGCCGACACCCACCAGCTACTCCCCCAGCGTGACCCCCCCCACCACCACCACCACCCAGTCCACTACTGCCTGTGAACCCGAAGTGTGCTCCTGGAGCGAGTGGTTCGACGTCGACTACCCCGCCGCGGGGCCCAGCCAGGGAGACTTTGAAACCTACCAGCACATCCGGGCCTCCGGGAAGGAAGTCTGCCAACAGCCAAGGGAAATCGAGTGCCGGGCCGAGGACTACCCCGAGGTTTCCATCCAGGACGTCGGACAGGCCGTGCAGTGCGACGTCCACTTCGGACTGGTGTGCAAGAACGAGGACCAGGCTGGCAAATTTAAGATGTGCCTCAACTACAAGATCCGCGTCCGCTGCTGCAGCCCGAACTCCAACTGCCCAATCACCAGCCCCGTGCCCACCACCACCAGCCCCACCACAATCACCATCACCACCCGCAGACCAACCAGCACCGCCCCAAGCCCCACCACAGTCACGACCTCCACCTCCACGTCCTACTCCCCCACCACGGGGCCCACCTCCTCAGAAAGCACATCGCAGACCTCCACCAGCACCACCGGCCCCACGCCGACACCCACCAGCTACTCCCCCAGCGTGACCCCCACCACCACCACCACCACCACCACCACCACCCAGTCCACTACTGCCTGTGAACCCGAAGTGTGCTCCTGGAGCGAGTGGTTCGACGTCGACTACCCCGCCGCGGGGCCCAGCCAGGGAGACTTTGAAACCTACCAGCACATCCGGGCCGCCGGGAAGGAAGTCTGCCAACAGCCAAGGGAAATCGAGTGCCGGGCCGAGGACTACCCCGAGGTTTCCATCCAGGACGTCGGACAGGCCGTGCAGTGCGACGTCCACTTCGGACTGGTGTGCAAGAACGAGGACCAGGCTGGCAAATTTAAGATGTGCCTCAACTACAAGATCCGCGTCCGCTGCTGCAGCCCGAACTCCAACTGCCCAATCACCAGCCCCGTGCCCACCACCACCAGCCCCACCACCATCACCATCACCACCCGCAGACCAACCAGCACCGCCCCAAGCCCCACCACAGTCACGACCTCCACCTCCACGTCCTACTCCCCCACCACGGGGCCCACCTCCTCAGAAAGCACATCGCAGACCTCCACCAGCACCACCGGCCCCACGCCGACACCCACCAGCTACTCCCCCAGCGTGACCCCCACCACCACCACCACCACCCAGTCCACTACTGCCTGTGAACCCGAAGTGTGCTCCTGGAGCGAGTGGTTCGACGTCGACTACCCCGCCGCGGGGCCCAGCCAGGGAGACTTTGAAACCTACCAGCACATCCGGGCCGCCGGGAAGGAAGTCTGCCAACAGCCAAGGGAAATCGAGTGCCGGGCCGAGGACTACCCCGAGGTTTCCATCCAGGACGTCGGACAGGCCGTGCAGTGCGACGTCCACTTCGGACTGGTGTGCAAGAACGAGGACCAGACTGGCAAATTTAAGATGTGCCTCAACTACAAGATCCGCGTCCGCTGCTGCAGCCCGAACTCCAACTGCCCAACCACCAGCCCCGTGCCCACCACCACCAGCCCCACCACCATCACCATCACCACCCGCAGACCAACCAGCACCGCCCCAAGCCCCACCACAGTCACGACCTCCACCTCCACGTCCTACTCCCCCACCACGGGGCCCACCTCCTCAGAAAGCACATCGCAGACCTCCACCAGCACCACCGGCCCCACGCCGACACCCACCAGCTACTCCCCCAGCGTGACCCCCACCACCACCACCACCACCACCACCCAGTCCACTACTGCCTGTGAACCCGAAGTGTGCTCCTGGAGCGAGTGGTTCGACGTCGACTACCCCGCCGCGGGGCCCAGCCAGGGAGACTTTGAAACCTACCAGCACATCCGGGCCGCCGGGAAGGAAGTCTGCCAACAGCCAAGGGAAATCGAGTGCCGGGCCGAGGACTACCCCGAGGTTTCCATCCAGGACGTCGGACAGGCCGTGCAGTGCGACGTCCACTTCGGACTGGTGTGCAAGAACGAGGACCAGACTGGCAAATTTAAGATGTGCCTCAACTACAAGATCCGCGTCCGCTGCTGCAGCCCGAACTCCCACTGCCCAACCACCAGCCCCGTGCCCACCACCACCAGCCCCACCACCATCACCATCACCACCCGCAGACCAACCAGCACCGCCCCAAGCCCCACCACAGTCACGACCTCCACCTCCACGTCCTACTCCCCCACCACGGGGCCCACCTCCTCAGAAAGCACATCGCAGACCTCCACCAGCACCACCGGCCCCACGCCGACACCCACCAGCTACTCCCCCAGCGTGACCCCCACCACCACCACCACCACCACCACCACCACCCAGTCCACTACTGCCTGTGAACCCGAAGTGTGCTCCTGGAGCGAGTGGTTCGACGTCGACTACCCCGCCGCGGGGCCCAGCCAGGGAGACTTTGAAACCTACCAGCACATCCGGGCCGCCGGGAAGGAAGTCTGCCAACAGCCAAGGGAAATCGAGTGCCGGGCCGAGGACTACCCCGAGGTTTCCATCCAGGACGTCGGACAGGCCGTGCAGTGCGACGTCCACTTCGGACTGGTGTGCAAGAACGAGGACCAGGCTGGCAAATTTAAGATGTGCCTCAACTACAAGATCCGCGTCCGCTGCTGCAGCCCGAACTCCAACTGCCCAACCACCAGCCCCGTGCCCACCACCACCAGCCCCACCACAATCACCATCACCACCCGCAGACCAACCAGCACCGCCCCAAGCCCCACCACAGTCACGACCTCCACCTCCACGTCCTACTCCCCCACCACGGGGCCCACCTCCTCAGAAAGCACATCGCAGACCTCCACCAGCACCACCGGCCCCACGCCGACACCCACCAGCTACTCCCCCAGCGTGACCCCCACCACCACCACCACCACCACCACCACCACCCAGTCCACTACTGCCTGTGAACCCGAAGTGTGCTCCTGGAGCGAGTGGTTCGACGTCGACTACCCCGCCGCGGGGCCCAGCCAGGGAGACTTTGAAACCTACCAGCACATCCGGGCCGCCGGGAAGGAAGTCTGCCAACAGCCAAGGGAAATCGAGTGCCGGGCCGAGGACTACCCCGAGGTTTCCATCCAGGACGTCGGACAGGCCGTGCAGTGCGACGTCCACTTCGGACTGGTGTGCAAGAACGAGGACCAGACTGGCAAATTTAAGATGTGCCTCAACTACAAGATCCGCGTCCGCTGCTGCAGCCCGAACTCCAACTGCCCAACCACCAGCCCCGTGCCCACCACCACCAGCCCCACCACCATCACCATCACCACCCGCAGACCAACCAGCACCGCCCCAAGCCCCACCACAGTCACGACCTCCACCTCCACGTCCTACTCCCCCACCACGGGGCCCACCTCCTCAGAAAGCACATCGCAGACCTCCACCAGCACCACCGGCCCCACGCCGACACCCACCAGCTACTCCCCCAGCGTGACCCCCACCACCACCACCACCACCCAGTCCACTACTGCCTGTGAACCCGAAGTGTGCTCCTGGAGCGAGTGGTTCGACGTCGACTACCCCGCCGCGGGGCCCAGCCAGGGAGACTTTGAAACCTACCAGCACATCCGGGCCGCCGGGAAGGAAGTCTGCCAACAGCCAAGGGAAATCGAGTGCCGGGCCGAGGACTACCCCGAGGTTTCCATCCAGGACGTCGGACAGGCCGTGCAGTGCGACGTCCACTTCGGACTGGTGTGCAAGAACGAGGACCAGACTGGCAAATTTAAGATGTGCCTCAACTACAAGATCCGCGTCCGCTGCTGCAGCCCGAACTCCAACTGCCCAACCACCAGCCCCGTGCCCACCACCACCAGCCCCACCACCATCACCATCACCACCCGCAGACCAACCAGCACCGCCCCAAGCCCCACCACAGTCACGACCTCCACCTCCACGTCCTACTCCCCCACCACGGGGCCCACCTCCTCAGAAAGCACATCGCAGACCTCCACCAGCACCACCGGCCCCACGCCGACACCCACCAGCTACTCCCCCAGCGTGACCCCCACCACCACCACCACCACCACTACCCAGTCCACTACTGCCTGTGAACCCGAAGTGTGCTCCTGGAGCGAGTGGTTCGACGTCGACTACCCCGCCGCGGGGCCCAGCCAGGGAGACTTTGAAACCTACCAGCACATCCGGGCCGCCGGGAAGGAAGTCTGCCAACAGCCAAGGGAAATCGAGTGCCGGGCCGAGGACTACCCCGAGGTTTCCATCCAGGACGTCGGACAGGCCGTGCAGTGCGACGTCCACTTCGGACTGGTGTGCAAGAACGAGGACCAGACTGGCAAATTTAAGATGTGCCTCAACTACAAGATCCGCGTCCGCTGCTGCAGCCCGAACTCCCACTGCCCAACCACCAGCCCCGTGCCCACCACCACCAGCCCCACCACCATCACCATCACCACCCGCAGACCAACCAGCACCGCCCCAAGCCCCACCACAGTCACGACCTCCACCTCCACGTCCTACTCCCCCACCACGGGGCCCACCTCCTCAGAAAGCACATCGCAGACCTCCACCAGCACCACCGGCCCCACGCCGACACCCACCAGCTACTCCCCCAGCGTGACCCCCACCACCACCACCACCACCACCACCACCACCCAGTCCACTACTGCCTGTGAACCCGAAGTGTGCTCCTGGAGCGAGTGGTTCGACGTCGACTACCCCGCCGCGGGGCCCAGCCAGGGAGACTTTGAAACCTACCAGCACATCCGGGCCGCCGGGAAGGAAGTCTGCCAACAGCCAAGGGAAATCGAGTGCCGGGCCGAGGACTACCCCGAGGTTTCCATCCAGGACGTCGGACAGGCCGTGCAGTGCGACGTCCACTTCGGACTGGTGTGCAAGAACGAGGACCAGGCTGGCAAATTTAAGATGTGCCTCAACTACAAGATCCGCGTCCGCTGCTGCAGCCCGAACTCCAACTGCCCAACCACCAGCCCCGTGCCCACCACCACCAGCCCCACCACAATCACCATCACCACCCGCAGACCAACCAGCACCGCCCCAAGCCCCACCACAGTCACGACCTCCACCTCCACGTCCTACTCCCCCACCACGGGGCCCACCTCCTCAGAAAGCACATCGCAGACCTCCACCAGCACCACCGGCCCCACGCCGACACCCACCAGCTACTCCCCCAGCGTGACCCCCACCACCACCACCACCACCACCACCACCACCCAGTCCACTACTGCCTGTGAACCCGAAGTGTGCTCCTGGAGCGAGTGGTTCGACGTCGACTACCCCGCCGCGGGGCCCAGCCAGGGAGACTTTGAAACCTACCAGCACATCCGGGCCGCCGGGAAGGAAGTCTGCCAACAGCCAAGGGAAATCGAGTGCCGGGCCGAGGACTACCCCGAGGTTTCCATCCAGGACGTCGGACAGGCCGTGCAGTGCGACGTCCACTTCGGACTGGTGTGCAAGAACGAGGACCAGACTGGCAAATTTAAGATGTGCCTCAACTACAAGATCCGCGTCCGCTGCTGCAGCCCGAACTCC
Source organism: Phaethon aethereus (assembly GCF_964289735.1). Lineage (NCBI taxonomy): Eukaryota > Metazoa > Chordata > Aves > Phaethontiformes > Phaethontidae > Phaethon > Phaethon aethereus. Next base: position 53,269,829 of record NC_138579.1, read on the forward strand.
AACTGCCCAACCACCAGCCCCGTGCCCACCACCACCAGCCCCACCACCATCACCATCACCACCCGCAGACCAACCAGCACCGCCCCAAGCCCCACCACAGTCACGACCTCCACCTCCACGTCCTACTCCCCCACCACGGGGCCCACCTCCTCAGAAAGCACATCGCAGACCTCCACCAGAACCACCGGCCCCACGCCGACACCCACCAGCTTCTCCCCCAGCGTGACCCCCACCACCACCACCACCACCACCACCACCACCCAGTCCACTACTGCCTGTGAACCCGAAGTGTGCTCCTGGAGCGAGTGGTTCGACGTCGACTACCCCGCCGCGGGGCCCAGCCAGGGGGACTTTGAAACCTACCAGCACATCCGGGCCGCCGGGAAGGAAGTCTGCCAACAGCCAAGGGAAATCGAGTGCCGGGCCGAGGACTACCCCGAGGTTTCCATCCAGGACGTCGGACAGGCCGTGCAGTGCGACGTCCACTTCGGACTGGTGTGCAAGAACGAGGACCAGGCTGGCAAATTTAAGATGTGCCTCAACTACAAGATCCGTGTCCGCTGCTGCAGCCCGAACTCCAACTGCCCAATCACCAGCCCCGTGCCCACCACCACCAGCCCCACCACCATCACCATCACCACCCGCAGACCAACCAGCACCGCCCCAAGCCCCACCACAGTCACGACCTCCACCTCCACGTCCTACTCCCCCACCACGGGGCCCACCTCCTCAGAAAGCACATCGCAGACCTCCACCAGCACCACCGGCCCCACGCCGACACCCACCAGCTACTCCCCCAGCGTGACCCCCACCACCACCACCACCACCACCCAGTCCACTACTGCCTGTGAACCCGAAGTGTGCTCCTGGAGCGAGTGGTTCGACGTCGACTACCCCGCCGCGGGGCCCAGCCAGGGAGACTTTGAAACCTACCAGCACATCCGGGCCGCCGGGAAGGAAGTCTGCCAACAGCCAAGGGAAATCGAGTGCCGGGCCGAGGACTACCCCGAGGTTTCCATCCAGGACGTCGGACAGGCCGTGCAGTGCGACGTCCACTTCGGACTGGTGTGCAAGAACGAGGACCAGACTGGCAAATTTAAGATGTGCCTCAACTACAAGATCCGCGTCCGCTGCTGCAGCCCGAACTCCAACTGCCCAACCACCAGCCCCGTGCCCACCACCACCAGCCCCACCACCATCACCATCACCACCCGCAGACCAACCAGCACCGCCCCAAGCCCCACCACAGTCACGACCTCCACCTCCACGTCCTACTCCCCCACCACGGGGCCCACCTCCTCAGAAAGCACATCGCAGACCTCCACCAGCACCACCGGCCCCACGCCGACACCCACCAGCTACTCCCCCAGCGTGACCCCCACCACCACCACCACCACCACCACCCAGTCCACTACTGCCTGTGAACCCGAAGTGTGCTCCTGGAGCGAGTGGTTCGACGTCGACTACCCCGCCGCGGGGCCCAGCCAGGGAGACTTTGAAACCTACCAGCACATCCGGGCCGCCGGGAAGGAAGTCTGCCAACAGCCAAGGGAAATCGAGTGCCGGGCCGAGGACTACCCCGAGGTTTCCATCCAGGACGTCGGACAGGCCGTGCAGTGCGACGTCCACTTCGGACTGGTGTGCAAGAACGAGGACCAGACTGGCAAATTTAAGATGTGCCTCAACTACAAGATCCGCGTCCGCTGCTGCAGCCCGAACTCCAACTGCCCAATCACCATCCCCGTGCCCACCACTAGCCTTACCACCGTTACTACTACACATGCGTCGTGCTGCACCAATACTTCTTCCACTCCTGTATCAACACCATGTTTCTGTAAAATTGGCGATGACATTTTTTCACCTGGTTAGTTTACTATTTTTATCAGTTTTTATGTCTCATATTTAATGCTTTGTGATATTTTTACAGCATATTTTTTCTAATTTTCATTATAATATATTCACAAGTTTTACTTGCATATTTTGCTGTTATTTATTGAGTTTTTTAACTGTTTTTTTAATCTTTTATTTTTCTTTTTTTTCACTGCATTATCTTTTTTCTTCAGGTGATATGATTTACAACAGAGTGGATAGTGTTGGATGTACATTTTACGCCATCTGTGGTCCAACATGCACAGTTGAACGACATACACTACATTGTAACGGTACTACTCCTGTTACCGGTACTTCCCCTGAATGGTCTTCTGTAACAACATCAGTTCCTCTGTCTACAACTTCCAGAGGAGTTCCTTCTCACGGTTGTGTTTCTGGTACTTACCCTCCCCTACAGGTATATTCTTTCTCTTTTATGTTATCATTTTTGAAATAACATCAATTTCACATTGATACCAAAAAGAAGCAATCTGTAGTCTTTAAACCTGATATATGTGCAGATTGACAGAATAAGTTTTGCTAGTGATGAGCAGTATATATGATATAAAATTTATATGTGCCTTCTTGATATGTTTTCTTCATACTGAGAAAGCAAGCTACAATAATCTTTTCTAATGTCGTTTGTGCTAGTGAAACACTGTCTGATACACTTCATTGCATAAATAACAAATCTTCCTATTGAAATAATGAAGGAAGTTTCATTGTGCAGTTTGTTTCTTGACTAAACAAAAAAATTTAAGCTACTGTGGAGGCTTGTATCTGTTTCTATTCTCCTGCCCTCTTACCTGTACTTCTGTACATATTCCTTTTCTGGTTTTCTTTTTTTTGTCTTGATAGTCATGGTCTGTGCTGATATTGAAGTACAGTATATATAGGTAGTATGAAAGACATCAGTTCCCTTAACCTAAAACCTATCCCACCCAAACCTTAGAAGAGCTCCTTATGCAGAAGAAATAGATGGAATTAAGGTTCCCACTTCCTTTTGGCATAAAAATTTAATTGTGTAGAATATTGACAACGTTGTCAAACTATTAGTGAAGATTTTCGTTTTAGTCTTTGCTTCAGATTTGGAAAACAAAACATTTTCTGATCCTCCATATCATGGTCAGAATTATGAACACCTCTGGTCACCATTACAATTCATTAGTACCACAAATTGAAGTAACACATATTAATTTTCTCTTGCAACACCACCATTACTGGAAACAATATACCATTAAACTAAAAATACGAGTAAAGTTCATATCTGTTTGCAAACTCCTGTGACAGCAATTTTTATTCATTTTGCAGCCTGGACAGCGATACAAATTATCCAACTGTACAGAACTCATCTGTAAGGGAGACAACAAGGTGGAAGTAATTCCAACACACTGCCCACCAGTAAAGGAAATTACCTGTGCGAACAAGTATCCAGCAATACTGGTACCTGATGAAAATGGATGCTGTTACCAATATGAGTGTCAATGTAAGCACCAGTAAATTAAGGAATACACTTTTTTGAAAAAAGCAAAACTTTGCACAGATTATATGGGCATTGTGTTTTCTTATAGTTGCTCTGTAAATTGTAGTATATTCACTTCAGTTTCTAAATTCTTTCTTCTACGTTAATTTTCATGTTAATCTTCTAAATATTTTCTCTCTACCAGGTGTGTGCAGTGGATGGGGTGATCCTCATTATATTACTTTTGATGGAACCTACTACACATTCCTTGAAAACTGCACTTATGTCCTGGTGAAACAGATTGTACCTAAATATGACAACTTCCGTGTTTACATTGACAATTATTACTGCAATGCAGAAGATGGACTTTCCTGCCCTAAATCCATTATTATTTTCTACAAATTTGCAGAAGTGGTGCTGACCCGTAAACTCATGAACGGTGTGATGACCAATGTGGTAAAATACTCATTTTTTATTTCTCTATTTTTGCAAAAAAAAAAAAGTCCATAGATCTTACTGATTCTCATTTGAAATACAGTCTGTTAGAATAGAGGTTATCATTAGGAAAACAAAAGATCACACCAGTTTCTAAGACAAAATGTCATAAACAGCTTAGCACCATGCAGATATGAATATATTATGTGCATGCATATGTATATACAAGTAATACTAGGAAACAGACTAATACAGCTGATAGAGAAGACAGAAAGAATGCTTACACTGATGTTTGATTCATGTTTCATGAAAACTAGCACATTGTGCCATTCACTTATGTAAACAAACACATTATGAAGAAACACAAATGCAAATCAGAAGCATTATTCTTCTGCCATGGTGAAGATGGGCATGTATCCCTTATCAGCTGGATGACTAGGAACTGCTTCCTCTGCACAGGGAACTTCAGGCACCAAACAAAGCCATGGTATGATTCTCCCTCCGATTCTCTGCTGGCAAGAGAGATATAGCCAAAGAAAAGGGGTGTCTGGGGGTGTCACCTCACCTTCATGATCCTAAACTAGTGCTGGCAAGCCCATGAAAATGAAAAGTCAGTTCCACTGTTCCACGGGGGAATTTATTAGTTGATTAGAGAACAGAGAGAGGTGTGAGGAAACGTTTGTCTCAATATGCACTCTCTCCCTGCAAAGCCATGCCAAGTTCTCCTTACCTATGGTCAGAAAGGCATGCTGAAACAATTAGTCCAGTGATTCCCTGTAAAAGAAAACTGCAACTGACAACTTTAATTCTTACTTTATCCCAATTCAATGAGAAGAAAGTTGCAGAATAATTCCTGAGAAAAAGTTATTAAGCAAATATGTCCCACTTCATTAGCTCATGTAAGATACAGGCTGCAAATGGAACATCTTAGATTATCAAATGACCGCTACTTAAAACTGGCACTTCTAGTGACTAGTAGGAACATCTACTTTGTTTTGAATTCAAACAACTCTTCCAATGGCCAAGTAACATGTAGTATAGGGACGGTGTGATTTTGCAGCAAAGTTATTACATAATAATGTCAGGAATATTTCTATAGTTAAAGAAAGCTACCATTCATTTTCATATGAAAAATGTTTACAATAAACAAAATTATGAGGGATACAAAGAAAATACTTGGATTTAGAAGGCTGTGCATTAGCACAAAATCTGCACAAATCCAGTACATAGAGGCCACTTCAATTATTATCACAATGTAGCAATATAGAAATACAAACTGATATATTAATGCATATATATGCTATTATTGCGATGCCAATGGTCATTGGATGTGATGGAGTTATGCATGATTAGGAAGATTAGAAAATACATTATTTAAAACAATCAGGCAGAAGCAGTGCTTATTCTGAAGTTGTGGTTTTTTTTAACCCTGCATACAGATGTACTTCAACCAAAAGGTTGTCAAACCAGGCTTCAAAAAAGATGGCATTTTTTTCTCTACACTTGGCATCAACATGATTGTTGAAATACCAGAGATTGGTGCAACCATCACCTTTAGTGGGCTGATTTTCTCCATAAAACTCCCACACAGCAAATTTGGCAACAACACCGAAGGACAGTGTGGTAAGACAGATGCATTAATTTGAGGTGGGACTCTTTCCCCACCCTACCATGGTTATTCTCACCCACTGTAGCTATGCAGTCTTACAGCTGAGAGATATTTTTAAACAGCAGTAAAATGGAAATGAAAACAGTTCTGCTCTTCAACTTCTGTGGGATCAAAACCTCAATATTTCAGCAACCTTTTTTTTTCTTTGGGGATGGGGTTTTAGGTTTGTTTCTTTTTCCCTAACCTAAATTAAAGTTCATATAACTGTAAAGAAAGCAATCCCTATGAAGCAAGGCACATTATACATTTCATGAGCACATCACTTCTAAATGTGATATCAGCACAAGAATGTCTTGTGCATCTCTGATGTGGCTTGTGAGACTTACACAGCTTGTCTCTTCCAGGAACATGTACAAATAATAAATTAGATGAATGCCGCTTACCAAGTGGTAAGGTCATTTCTTCCTGTCCCCAAATGGCTCATCACTGGATTGTTGATAAAAACAAGTCATGCCATGGAGTACCGATACCACCAGTTGTAACCACACCTTCACCAAAACCTCAATGTGAAACACCTCATCTCTGCAAGCTTATCTGGAGCAAGTAAGAAAAAAACTGAATTAATTCACTCTTTCTAGACAAAACTGTCTCAGTATCTTACAAGAATAGTAAGAACTGTAGCCCTAGTATATGATAATAGTTGAAAATGCCAGTTTAATGACAGGATATATACAGTAAAAGGCCTTTGCAAAAGGAACTGCTCTTCTTTAATGACTTGCATGCCAAAGATAACTGAGCAAGGAGAGGTGTAGTCAGAAAATAGGGATGCAGCAAGCACTGCAATCCATATTACCTGTGTTGCAATCACACAGATTCAGGTTATCTTTCTCCCTCCCTACCTTCCAGGGTATGCTCACTCACTCTTATTTACACTATTAAGTAAAGACTAAACTTTAAATTTGAAGTGGGCGTTCAGTACAAGTTGTAAAGAACCTTGTTACCAACCAGTTTAACAGAGCAGACAGAAACATCTAGCCAAAAAGTGTCCTTCATTCTTTGTACATTTTATGTAAAACATGAAGCTCCACAAGCACAAAGGCTTTTTTTCCTGTGGCATTTCCTATATTTGTGTGAGGTCTGACAAAAGCTTTTTATCAGCTGGGTCACTTATAAAGGCCCTTTTACACATGCTTGCTGTAATGTCTAATAATTATGAGCTATTGTATGTGCAATTTTTCTGTCTCTCGGCTACTTCTATTACCCATTTTTTCTCAATCTGATGTTGTTGCCTTTTTCATGAAATTTCTGCAGTCAGACTGATGAAAACTTGTGTATGCATACAGAAAAACTACAACCATTAGCCTCTTTAGAAAAAAAAAAAGGAGTTTCAAATTTTCTAACCTTTCCTTTCCTGAATCTATCTCCCAGATTATTGACCATTCTTAGGGTTCTGTTTCTCATAATACATTCCTTCCTGAAGCAGAGTCACATGCCATTAACTGAGAAGTGCTGTATTTTATATAATGACTGGTTAACATAAAAGGGGTTTGGTTTCTTCTCTGCCTACAGGATTTTTGCAGAATGCCATGCCGTGATACCACCAGAACCATTTTTCAAAGGCTGTATTTTTGATGGATGTCGCGTAGCTGATGAATCCGTGCAGTGTTCCAGTCTAGAGATGTATGCTACAGAGTGTGCTGCTAGAGGTGTCTGCATTGACTGGAGAGGGAAGACCAGCAACACATGCCGTAAGTACTGCAGAACTCAAAAATGTGTGAGAAATAGTAGTAATTAGCATTTTATTCAGTAAACACATCTTACATCTAACACTTGACTACTGTCTACAAAAATACAGCGACATCCTTACTCACAGAAGCTGCAGATGAAGGTGGTAAAGCTGTAGTCACTTTTGCTGCAAAAATGCATCTACTGTCAATTTTTTGTCTTTTTTCTCCTTTTTCCATACAGCATACAAATGTCCAGAAAGCATGGTATACAAGCCATGTGGGCCCATTAATCCTGCTACCTGTGACCCAAGGTATGAAAAGACAAAAGTACCCCACCCCAAAACAACTGCTTATGTTTTTCTTTTTTTCTATTTTTACCTACCTGCTTTCCGTAGAAAATGAATTTACTTTACATAATGAAATGTCTTGTGAATTTGGATAATTTATTCAGGATTTATAAATATCAATCAGCATTATGAATATGCAGTTCCTGTTGCACTTCAGAAAATGTAAATTCTTTTGTCTCCCTTGTATCTGACATGGCAACTTTCTACATATGCTGCTCTCTCTCTTGCTTCACTGCAAAAATGTTGTCCTCAAATACATACTTCCCTCCCACTCTAGTGTTGTTGAGCTTCCTGGCTATGGAGTAACTGAAGGATGTTTCTGTCCTGAAGGAAAGACAGTCACAAGCAAAGACAGCAACATCTGTGTCTCTGAATGCTGTAAGTAATCTGTAGCTAGTTTGGGAATAAAGAAAGATAGTCATGAGGCCTGTGCTCTACTGCCATCTTCTACATGGTCAGATCATGGGAAAATCAGCCTCTTTTAAGTTTCTTTAGTCTCCCCAACTAAAAATTGAATAATAATCAGTATTAGCTTTTTTCCATCTTCATTCCTTACATGCGACATACCAAGATGGTAGAATTCTACATTTCAGAAGAACTAGTCTGCATATTCATTTTATTTCATTCATTCATTCATTCATAGTTTTATCGTCACAGTCTTTCCATTTGAAACTGCATAAATTTACTCCTTTATGTCAGTTTTCAGTGGTCTAAATCTCCATTCTTTTTTTTTTCCGCAGCATGTAGGGAACCAAATGGAGTATCCAGATGGGTGAGTATCACAATCAGTGTGGTTTTTCAAGCACAGACAAGTGAAACAAGAGGATATTTAGTGTTTCACAAAAACAAAATTTTGCTTAGGTTGGAGGAGACTAGGTTTTTTTCAAATGTTCATTCCCCTTTAGACTTGAAAATAATTATGAGTGCCAGAGCAGAAACCACATTACTCCCTAAGAAATTTAACAGTATGTGATGGGATATTCTTTCAATAACTATCACCTCACATACTGAAAAAAAAAAAAAAAGAAAAAAAAAAAGAGAGAAACAGAAAAAAGATAGATGGTAGTAGCAGAACTTTGGCATATGTGCTACTTTTATTTCCACAAATTTACCTCACTAAAGTTACTAGAGATGAAGGGACAGATGGATAACAAAGTTCACCTGTTGCTGATAACATTAGTCTGCATTCTTAGTTCCTCAGCTGCATACAAATCACCGAAAATTCTTTCTGAAACCTAATGTGCAGATGAGTATGTAGCATGACAATTTCTTATTCAAAAATGCATGTAAACTCACTCACTTCTCCTTTAGGCCTCTTGTATCCCTCATACTAACACTACAAATAAATAGAAAGTGATAGCTGTGTGAACACACTCAGAACCTTCAGTGGACTTTAATATCTTTCCCTAATTAGCTTCTATTTGAAGGTTTCTTATAAAATCTAAAAATAATAGAAATATGAAAAGGCTGATGTGATCAGGTATCACTGTACACATGAATAAGTCAACTAGAAAGAAATAGAATGATTTTGGGTTGAATTTTTATATAATATTTTTCTTCCTTTTTTTCCTTTTTCTTTTTTATATAGCCAGGGGAAAAATGGACAAAAGATTGCCAGGAATGTGTCTGTGACAAAAATACACTTAAAGTACACTGTACAAAACACAAATGTTCTTTGACACATCAAGTATTTTGTGATGAACCAGGTTACACGTCTGTACAGATCCAGATACCAGAAGATCCATGTTGTACCAGGACTGAGTGCTGTAAGTACTGTCTTTGTTCTTTATCATGGGGAATATACTATATTCATTTTGGGGAACTACAGCAAATATTTCTAATTTTTTTAATACGTTGCATTGATTTCATAATGTTTTTCTCCCTCACTCCACTTCTTAAGACCTTCTTGCAGAGCATTTACTAGATGCCTGAAGAGAACAAATTTAAAGATTAAAATATTTTACACAGTTACACACAGAAAAGTGACTGGAAATCTCCTATAATTGAACGTTGAAAACCTTTAATGCTGCCACCACCTGAAACAATATTAAAAAACTGTTCAAAGTATTTTCTGTTTCAAAGATCAGTATAAAAAAAAAAATCTTAATTTAAAAAAAAAAGTCTTGAACATTTAAAAACTGCTCAAGAAAGTTCCTGAACCTCTGAGAGTCATCAGATTTCCCAATTGGTACTAATTTCTCTTTGGAAGTATCTCTTTCCAGCAATCACCACTTTATTCTTCTCAGACAATGCTTTGTTTTACAAAGGTTATGGAAAAACCCATTCACTTTAAAATAGCTGGGCAAATATACTGAATTAGTCATTAAACTAGCTTGTGTAAACACCACCATATTTTCCCCATGGGAAAACTGCTGAAGTTCATGCAAAACAAAACTACTTTCTTTTTAAAATTCTGAGTTCATTATTTTCTATATTTTCTTACATTAAACAGACTGCAACACCAGCCTCTGCCCTGAGACCACACCCCAGTGCTTAGCAGGACAGGAAGTAGTCACAGTAATGCAGCCTGGAAAATGCTGTCCTACCTTTGAATGCAGTGAGTACTATGTACCTTCTTCATGTGTTATTCACAGCTACATTTTTCTAAACTTATGAATACAACAACCTTAAAAGAGAAAGATGCAAATTATCCGTTTTATTATATTAGGCCAACAAAGCAGCAGTTTTTTCACATACTACTTCTTCTTAAAACTTACACCTCTATGACACCATTTTTCCTCCTTCTTTACAGGACATGGCTGTGTAGTCAATGAAACCTACTATGCAGTAAGTATACAGAGTAACTTACTATAAAAATGCACCTTCACATAGGTTCATAATGCAATGTTTTGAGACTCCTATCATGGACCACATTTTGCGGAAAGGCCTGAGATAAAGCATTATTAATTATTCAGTCAAGGTCAGCATATCAACACCCTCCCTACAAGCAAAAGCATTTTCTGCTCTCCTTTCTGCATTAGCAGAATTTAATTCCAAAATTGATATTACCAACAACAGAAACTCTGCTTAAATAAAAAAACCAAAATTGTATTTAAGGATAGTTTAGCCCATACACAGTTCAGCTTTGTATTGTCTATGATGTACATACACAAAGTAACTTGCTTTTACCGACCAATAATGACTTTTTTTCTGACTTTGCCTAGCCTGGAGCTGTCATTCCATCAGGCCCCTGTGAAAAATGCACCTGCTCTGAATCCTCTTACTCAAGCCTTCACCATGCCACTGTCAGGTGTGAGCCTGTTACCTGTGACACATACTGCCCAGTGGTGAGTGTTATTTTGCTGTCAGTAATTCCTACCCCCCTCAGCTCAAATATCCACCAGTTATGGTCAGTGTCCTGACTCCATGTCATTTCCTCTCTATTTCTTTCAAAACAGGGTTATAAGTATACAAAGAAACCTGGTCAGTGCTGTGGCACATGCAAGGCAGTGGCCTGTACAGTGACTGTGGGAGACAACATTACACACGTGCTTCAAGTAACTATCCCTGGTTTGGTTCACTTTTGGTGAACACTGTTAGTCTTTTCACACTTTCCTCTCCTCGTCTTTGTCACATTTATTTGCTGCATCTTTTCTTATGTTAGACAAATGCATATTCAGGCAGGGAATGGACTGTCTTACACAGCTTGAACAGAACCTCAAGCCATGAAACTCCAGTTCTAACTAAGACTTCTGGAAGCAACTGTGATACTGAACAACAGCTTTCAGAAATCAGCATAGGAAAATACATAGGTGAAAGCAATGGGTCCTTATTTGCCTTCAGCTCTGAAAATATAGCACCCATTTTGTTCAAAGGATAATTTTATCTGTGGACGCAGTTTTCTGCTCCAAACAGACAATCTCAAGTTAGCCAAGAGTTTTAGTAGAGGATAAGTTAGTGAAGACAGCAGAAATTCTGCCATGTATCTGAATGGACATACCCATAAATTCTGATGACAAAACCATTCAAACAAAAGTTAATCTTTCCAAATGTGTCCGCATACTTATCCTATTCACAAAAAAACCTTGTCCATATCCAGATAAAAATTCAGCCTCTTCACTTGGTTAATGAAAAAGGCTTGCAGCTGCATGATATTATGACAAGTAACTGTCAGCTGAAATTCAAGGAAATTTTCAGAATACTCAAACCACAGTAGGCAGCAATGATAAGACACTGGGGGTGGGGGGAGTGTTTCATTTTTATATAAGAAAATTTTCACTCACTTTAATTTTAACTACTTTCAGGTTGGACAACACTGGAGCCCACCTGGTGATAACTGTACAACTTACACATGTGAAAAATATGATGACCAAGTCATTCAAGTTGCCTCACAGAAAAGGTGTTCTTCCTTCAGCCCTGATGACTGTGATCCAGTAAGTACTCTTCTACCAGTTCTCATGTTTGAAAAGGTTGGAGTGGCTAACACTGGTTTTAGAAAGATCATGGTGTCCAAAGAAAAAACCTAGCAGAAGCATCACACAGGATATACTTCTCATTTTATCCTCTCTGAATCTGTTTCCCGTCAAATTTCATTTCAGAAAAACAAATCAAAATTCAAATGGGTGATATATCAATCCTCATTGAGGATTGGGCACTAGATAAAAGACTACAGCATAATGTTTTGGATTCCTAAAATGTCAGGTGACCTAGAAGCAAGAATCTTATTGAAAAATAATGGGATTTTTATTCCTAAATTTCTTAAGATTATAAATTCTTTTTTAGAATTCACTTATTGAAAACGAAGTTGAAGAAAAATAAGTTACTTCAGTTCACAACATCATTCAACTTACTACAGCTCAGGATAGATTAGAATCAGCCCCACACATCTGGAGAGTCAGTTATTTCATCAATTGTGTTACATTTTCTGACATAATTCTTCACTTGTACTGACTTGGGTAACTTAAAATATCCCACATGTGCTACAAGATTTATTTCTGAAACTTTACTACTGAACTTTGATGACAGCAAAGCAGTTCCAGTCCCTCTTAATATCAGCTTTCAAAGAACTCTTATTAATATTGAATTGAAGTAGTTATATGCCTTAATATTTAGATTTGCTTGAAATAAGATACCATGTCATTACAAAGAACTTTCTGGTGCCAGAGAAACTTAGGAAGCAGGGAAAGTCTGCTTTAGTACGCAGATATGAAACTTGAGTTACCTTTTTCTGTTTTCCCACTCAAGGATGACATCAAGATATCTGATGATGGCTGCTGTAAAGAGTGCCGAGGAAAACCGAGGAGTAAGTAATGATAATGTTGTTAGGAGTAAGTAATGATAATACGTGCCTTATAAGGTATATTAGTCTGTCTTGCATGGTAGATGTATAGAGAAGAGGTGAACAGACCAAGTTTGGGACCACTGCCTCACACTGGGGTGAGAAAGGAAACAGGTGGAAAAAGAAAGGAACAGAACATTTCCAGCATGCACTTTAGGGCCTTGGAAAACATGGATATAGTAAACTTTCCCATTCCCTATTGTTAAATGGTAGCTTTTTTGTGGGAGGGAGAGGACTGTGACTCTTCTCCAACTTCCATAGATACATTCTCTTTAAGAAAGAAAGTGAAGCCAGTCCTGGGAGGTGGGTGTGCATTGAGCAGTTGCCACAGTACTGCTCTTTATTTCTGCATGCTGCACCAAAGTTGCATAAGCAAAAGGGAATTTTTCATTCATGGATAACACAAGCAGCAAGAGTCATCATTTGTCCCTTAGTAATTAAAAGAGAAACACACTGTGACCTAGTTTCCTATTTTAGCTCCATCCATCTCAGTTTTCTACTACAAACTGTCTACGATACAAAGGTACCTATTTATATGCATATATATTTTAACCTATTTTCCCTTGTCTTGTGACAACCTCAGCTTGCATGAAGCACAATACTACTACTGTCATCAAATATCATGGATGTGTATCTCAAGCACCTGTTGAGATGACATACTGTGAAGGCAGCTGTGATGCTTACTCACGGTAAGTAGTATAAAAGATGGCTGTGGTCTCTTGTCTTCTACTCTTTACATTAGTTACATAAAACAAATGGCAAGGGATTTTCTAACATATCCAACATCCACCCACTCATCAGAATTTTCTAATGTGTTAGCAAGAATTTTTAACAGACATGATGTTGTACTAGTTTAATTACCTCAAGACTCATAATGTTTTAACAGCCTCTTCAGTGTCAGAGGGAATAGACCAGAGTTTTGATTTTGCCCATGTAAAAGTGAGGTTATTTGTTTCTCACTATTCTCTCATTTTGGACTGGCTTAATATGTGATCTCGATTAATTAATTTACTTTTTCTGTGCCTTAATGAGGAGCTAGATCCATCCATTTTTATAATGAGGAGCAACTTAAATTTCATCACAATACTGTAAGAATGGTGATATTGAACAACAGTCCCACATGCAAGCTCCTGTTTATATTTAGTAATGAGTGAGAGGGACAGTGGTATTTCTCTCATAATTTCTGAATATTTCTCTTTTATTGGTTTTGCAATCAGATATTCTGCAGAGGCAAACATGATGGAACATAAATGCTCATGTTGTCAAGAAATCAAGACCAGCCAAAGAAAGGTGACTCTGATGTGCAGTGACGGAACCTACCTTGATCACTCATACACCTATGTAGAGAAATGCAGCTGTGTGGGTGCTGAATGCATTCCCCAAGTCAGCACCCAACAGGCAACAAACCAGATAAAGGCCTCTCAGGAACAAGGGAATGCCTAAAATTAGAACTAGAGAGAAATCGTCAAACAAGGGTTGAACATAAGACTAAAAAAATGCTTTGAAAAAATACAAAAGTGTCAAAAGCAGCTAAAATTTTGAATGAACAGATGATATTTTCTGTATACAAACTCAGTATGTCCGTCTACATTATTTCAGTTTTCATTACCAGTATATCTCCTATTGTTTTTCATGTCTTTTCTTTTACACCTTGAGAGGTACAGCATAAGGTCATTTTGACATTTTCTGTTAGTTTGTTCGTCTTGAGTAGTGTTCTACCATAAGACTGAGAGCTGGAGTTACACTTGCACAAAGTCTGGGAACAACATTCTTTTCTGACTTGAAGCTTGCCTGTGATGGCATAATACAGACACTTGACAATATTTAATATTTCCATTGACGCAGACTGACCTTTTCTATAACATTTTCATTCCAGTTCATTGAGACAAATCAAAAGCTAAAGTCCAGAAAACAAACAAACGAAACCCAAGGAAAACTGTACCTCTCTGTTTCTTTATTTTTCTTTTTACATTAAGATAGATTTAGACTGCAGAAAGCCATACCTTCTCAAAACTATAAACTTCAATCTTTTGAACAATTTATGATGGGCATATTTCTCTATATATTCCTGTGAGAAAAAGAAAGAAATCCTACCATGAGAAGTTGCTGCACACTACTCTTTGTTTACATAATACCATCAGCATAGTAACTGGATTTTTTTTCTTTGTGGTTAACTGTTTACAGAAGAAGTATATATATATTTTTTTTTTTTGCCAACATGGGCATATGAAGGATTTTTGTAAACTAATAATAATAATAATAATAATAATAATAATAATAATAATAATATGTACATTCTTTCATAAGATGCTTTTAAATGTTGAACCATTGCTATTTATTGTGGTTTTGGAAAATTGATTTATTGGGTCATTTCTTTCAGAATTAATGTTATGCCATTTCTTAGTCTTAGTCATGTTATCTGGGTGTGGTATATTTTCTTCTTCTATTTTGTTTTGGAATATTGTTTTATTTTTGTTCCTTACAAAAAAAAGTAATGACGATTAATAAATTTTAAGCATTTTAAGACGTGTCTTCTCTGACTTTTCACTGTATCCTTCACATAAGAGTTGCTGGCCCCGTAAAATATTTTCTTCCCATCCTACTAGAGCCATTTCTCAATAGCTCCAGGTCAAGTGTCAATCTAGGCTGTGGTACCTAACCCACTATAGAGCTTTGATACTGCTTTGAATGAAAGGGACTCAAAAATAAAGTGTTCCAAGCACATCACTTCAGATACTATCAATTAGTGAGCTTCTAGTAAGCAAGCACAACTTTGCGTCTGTACATATTTTGTAACTCTGAAAATTCTTTACCTGACAGACAGAAACTACCCAAAGTATTCAAAGGCAGTTAGTCTCTTATTTTAGAGCCCACTGCAACATACATAAACCTCAAACCTGAAATTGCACTGTGGTAAATCTACAAGTTTTGACAGGTTATTATGCAGCTTTAATTACACTATACTTTAAACCAGCCACCACAGATCTGACTGTAGATTGTGTAACACCAAGCAACATGTTTTACACAATTTACAAATGACTGGTCTAGTATCAGGAGGAGGAACAGTAAAAACTTAAAGATGATGACCTTTCTCCTAGCCTAGTTTGGATGGCTCAGTAGAAGGAGTAACAGGGTAATAACATTGGCTTTCTGCAGGTGCCTTGCAGCAGCTTAGGTTGTTTTCTTGCCTGTTTTTCTTTCACAGAACAGTAACAACCCATATACACCCTCACTCAGAGGTGAGCACTGAGTTCTCCCTGAAGATCACTAGTAATGTCATATTTCCTGACGGCAAAAATCCTTACCTCCTCCCAGCTTCCTGTTGACAAATTGTTACTTCACTGTCTGTTTTTTCACGTCCTTAGGCTCTTCTACTTCCCAGTGAGGCCTGAGATGGCATACTGCTCTTTCCTCCTTTCCTCCTTTCCACCTAACCCACCAGGCTTTCCAATGCAGCACTGCGACTGAATTCATGACCGGTTAGGTGAGTGACAGATTTTCTTGCCTTCCCAGGCAAACTAGGAAATTATTCTTCTCCCACTCATGCTGCAGAAGAGGAAAGAGGTTGTCTGTAATATAAAATCAATTATTATAAAATTCTTTGGTCCTCAACAGCTCCTTGTCCACAGTTAACCGACTGAAATAACAGGTTCCCTGCATGTTGCTTCAAGAACATTGGTTGGTTTTCCATGCAAAGCTTGTATCTCAGCATCCCAGTAGCTACCCTTTTCCCTGGAAAACTCTTTGTGTATTAAGTCCATGACACCAGCCACTTCATACAACTAGCTGAAAGAGGAAAAACTGGTATGATGAGGAAGAAAGGAATGAGAGACACATAATATGTGGCACATGAGAAGACTGAGAGGTGATAATGACAGGGACAGCAGAGGCATAAGAAGAAAAAAAAAGAAAGAGAAGTAATGGCATGGACAGACTTTGGTCCTGACATAGGGAGACAAGGAAACAAAGAAGGGAAACACGAGCCAAGGCAAACCATAGAGGGACACAGAACCTGTGGCTGAGGACATACTGGAGATGCTGCCTTGGAGAAGAAAGGATCTGTATCATATATCTGTGCTGGAAAAGAGCAACTGAGAACCCTCAATTCAAGAGAAAGAGAACAGGGGACAACAGATTTTGGGCATAAAAGAGAAACTGGAAGGACTTGCAGGAACTCCCTGAAACAACACATAGAGTAAGTGAAAAACAGAGAGCTGCAGTGGGCGTAGTAGACCAGCCTTACAGGCTTCCTAAATTTTCCTTCATATAGACCTGTCTTTGCTCTGAGTTATTGCTGACACAGACTGGGTAATAGCCCCAAAGTAAACCTTTCTAAAAACTGGGATAAATGAGATCAGTTCTCTCTTTCAAAAATAAACCATCAATTTTTAAACCATATATAAATAATAAAATCAATAAACAATTACGTCTATGTATTGAGTTTGTGTGGTAAAGTTTTAGTAGTGAGGGGGCTGCAGGGGCTGTGAGAAGCTGCTAGAAGATTCCCACATGTCCAGTAAAGCCAATGCCAGCTGGCTCCAAGGCAGACCTGCTGCTGGCCAAGGCCAAGGCAATCAGCAATGGTGGTAGCGCCTCTGGGATAATATATTTAAGAAGGAGGAAACAACCTAGCACAGAAATTGCAGCCAGAGAGAGGAGTGAGAATATGTGAGAGAAACAACTCTGCAGACACCAAGGTCAGTGAAGCAGGAGGGGGAGGAGGTGCTCCAGGCACCCTAGCAGAAATTCCCCTGCAGCCCCTGGTGAAGCCCATGGTGAGGCAGGCTGTCCCCCTGCAGCCCACGGAGCTCCATGGTGGAGCAGATCTCCACCTGCAGCCCAGGGAAGACCCCATGCCAGAGGAGGCGGATGCCCGAAGGAGGCTGTGACCCCGTGCGAAGACCATACTGGAGCAACCTCCTGGCAGGACCTGTGGATCTGTGGAAAGAGGAGCCCTGCCAGGTCTCCTGGCAGGACTTGTGACCCCATGGGGGACCCATGCTGGAGCAGTCTATTCCTGAAGGACTGCACCCCATGGAAGGAACGTGGTTGGAGCATTCCATGAACTGTAGCCTGTGGGAAGGACTCACATTTGCAAAGTTCATGGAGGACTGTCTCCCGTGGGAGGGACCCCATGCTGGAGCATGGGAAGAGTGTGAGGAGTCCTCCCCCTGAGGAGGAAGGAGCAGCAGAGACATGTGATCAAGTGACCACAGCCCCCATTCCCCATCCCCCTGTGCCACCCTGGGGGGAGGAGGTAGAGAAATCGGGACTGAAGCTGAGCCTGAGAATAAGGGAGAGGTGGGGGAAAGGTGTTTTAAGATTTGGTTTTAGTTCCCATTACCCTACTCTGATTTGATTGGAATAAACTAAATTAATTTCCCCAAGTTGAGTCTGTTTTGCCCATGACAGTAATTGCTGAATGATCTCTCCCTGTTCTTATCTTGACCCAGCTGAGCAGGGGGGTGATAGAGCGGCTTTGGTGGGCACCTGGCATCCAGACAGGGTCAACACACCACAGTGGAAGAAAGTGATTGGCTTGGTAGCTCTTTATTGACACAGGTCAGAATACTGTGCAGGTCACACTGAACTATACTAATGTAGATAATTAATGTACATTACATCAACACTCACACCAGAGGGCTCTAGGCTCACAGTTTACAAGCCTGTATGAAAAGGTTTTCTGTCAAAAGGGTTTCTTTCAAGGCACTTTGAAGTGAGACACATAATAACTGTTGCCTTACTTTCAAATCTTTAAGATAAACTTTGCTCTTAACTTAGTCTTGAATCAACAGACATCTACCCCACATAACATACCAAGACTTGTTTATACCTCACAATTTTTTTTTTTTCTTACCTGATCATATTTGGACTTAGGAGAGAACTTATTCCAGCTATACAAAAAAGCATTAAAAGGCTTTGGGTCTAATTTCAATATTGGTTGTCAGCAGTCCTTCCTTGAGCGTTCATACACTTGCTCCCCTCTCAGGATCCCTGTTATGTAGCCTAACTACTGCATGACCAGCTTATTTTTTTCTCCTTTTCCACACAGCATTTTAAAACTCTGCAGTGTAAATAACAAATCACTAATAATCACTTTTCAACTATGCTTTGTAATTATCAGTAACATATAGAATATAACCTGAAATTACATATTTATTCAGATTTACCACCTAGGAGTATACTTCAAGTAATTCATTTGACTGTTAAAACACAACAGCCAGCTTTTAAGCCAGATCATGTTCTGAAAAGAGCTATGGAAAGACTTCGGATTGTTTGTGGCACAACCCAGGAGCAGGGCTGATAAAGAATGGAAACCACACTTGATAAAGCAAAACCAAACTCAAGGGAGGAAGCTTTCTTCCTCTTCAATAGTTTTTGTTCTACCATTGCAAAAAAGAGCAGCTCTGTTGTTACTAGCCAAACTAAAACAAAGTTTTATAATAGAATGCAAATGATACAGTGCTCATGACTGTCACATTTTCTTTTGCTCCTTACTGTTTCAAAAATTACCTTCCTTCTCAAGTCTCAGATTTCTTTCAAGCATTCATTATAACTCTTATTTATAACTACAATTTTGTTATAAGGAACCAGCAAATGTTTGCAATGTTACAATAATTGTTGTTACTAACAACTATTCACATAGTTAATATCTTTTAAATAGACAGAAATTTACTGTCTGCTAACTCCTTTCCTGTTGTTACAGTCATACATGCAAATAAAATTCCACTTCTGCCTCCCTCTGTTTTAAGAAAGCAAAGGCTGTCCATGCAGTCAAAAATGGAGCCATTGAACATGAGCAATTATAGACATCTCATGAGCTAAGTCTCACAAAATGCTGTAGACAACTGCGTGAGTCTAGTATCCAATCCTGAAACTAAATCAATGCTTCTGCACATGCACCAGTCTAACTGCAAGGATATCCCCATGGCTGTTACTGGTTTGCACTGACCTCAAAAAAATAAATGCCAGAAATACTTGAGGGGAGCCTGATTCCAAGGCAAATTTGGAACTGGGCTAAGTTTTGCAGAATATCAGACGTGGACTCTGCAGCTGTTCCCTCACTCAGAAAGGAGCCAATCAAAACCTCACATTCCACTTTAGCTGGGAGGGAGGTTTGGGGCCAAAACTGAGCTTTATCACATTGGTTAATGTCACACCTACTGAGGCACAAGACTGCCAACTGCAACACAGCCACAATATGAGAACTGGCAAACAAAATATGACGGTAGGTGATATAGAATCTGTGGAAAAGGCATAATAAACAGCATCATGGAATAACCTCCTGCCACAGCAGAACTAACTTTCTTCATATTAGTTGGTGGTTGCTCTGTATTCTGGAGAATGAGATTATTCTATGTGATGCAGTTCTATCAATTGCTCTGCTATTAATGCTTTCGTGCTTTATGAACTCATTCTAATGGAAATTCAACTCCATTATTCAGGTATCTTCTATTTTACAGGAAATGAGCATTATAATTGCACTAAATTTGTGTTGACTGAAGATAATGCAAAACAATACTGAATTACATACCTCATGGCAACATGCAGTTGCATAGCGTTCATAATAGAGAAGTTGTCACAGTACACTTGCTCTAATACAGACATGTAAAAAAACCTTACCTTTAGCAAGGAAGCTATGGGATCAATACAATCCATCCCCTCAGTAATCCTAGATAGGATTTTAATGACCAGTATTTCAACAGTCTTTCAATCTCAGTTGAGATGCCATCAGAAGTAATTTTTCAATCTACACCATTCTTAGATTTCCAATACACTTTAGGCCTTTATAACAGAAAAAATAAGTTTGTTAGTCACTGTAAATGTTTATTCCATTGTTATAGGTTCTGTATTTATTTTTATATACATATGTGTGTAAAGACCAAAAAAGGTATGGTAAGGTGAGATAAACTCATCGATAATCCTACCTCCTGCTTATCTTTTCTCTTCAGTCTGAAATGGTTAGCACCACAGGCTTTATACACACTGCCTGTTAATTCAGAGCAATTACTAACCAGAAATAAGAGAGTAGCCTGCGATTTTGTTTCAACCTAGCAAGATGGAGGTCCTGAAGAAAAGGCATCTCTGAAGCAAGCTTTCCAGCAGAATACAAATGTTTAGCAGAAAATTCACAAAATCTGACTTTTTACATAAACAAAGA
The DNA here is from genome assembly GCF_964289735.1 of Phaethon aethereus. Taxonomy (NCBI): domain Eukaryota; kingdom Metazoa; phylum Chordata; class Aves; order Phaethontiformes; family Phaethontidae; genus Phaethon; species Phaethon aethereus. The sequence continues at coordinate 53,290,717 of NC_138579.1, forward strand.
ATAGCCCTTTACCATGTTAGCTTGTGATTGATATATTAGATCTGCTCTTAAATTCTTTCATGAAGAATTCTTCTATGTCACTATCTTTGTGAGGGGAACAGTGGGCTTGAGGGAAAAGGAGGAATGCCACCAAAAAGCATATGAACTTCAGTCAGTCATCAGACCACATGGATTCACATGTGCCTTTCCACCTGTGCAAGAACTCACCCATGAAAGGAAGCCCTTCCATAGCAGTGGGTGACAAAGGCCTTGGTTGTACCTCTGTAAAACCAGCACAGCCACTGTTGAATCGCACCCTGGAAAAGAGAGGAAACTTTTGTGGTATCACCAAAAAAGCCAGGTAGGAGAGGGAACACAATAAAAAGGTACAACGCATGGGAATACTTCTTCTTACAGATTGTCTTTATATGCTTAATTCAGAGATTTATTTGTGCAAAAATCTGGTCCAAACCTGTGTTTATACTTAAACTCCTGCAAGTTCTGTGACACAACTGCACTATAAAATTGATTTAAATCATCAGCCACTTATTTGGCACAAGGAAGACTTCAGCTGATTAAAAGATTATATGATCTACTCTAATCACAGGATAAAGGATAGCTCAAGTTTCCTAAACTCCTGCAAACCTCACAAAGCTCACGAGCTCTTCTGCCTCAGTATCAAAGAAGACATTTTTGCACACCTGAAGCAGAAATTCACGCAAAACATCAATCCTAAGCCACAAGGCCATCAAAGCTAGCCTGCACTCCAAGATACACAGAAAAACCTGTCAGCATTACACTGATGTAGCTACAATGGACATGATATTAGCAGGATCTCAATTTCCCTCACAGGAAAATATGAATATGTGTTGTGACTAATCTCTGAGACTTTCAGGAAACTATGAAAATGTCTTGGAGACTCTTTTTTATGGTTCATCTGCCCCAGCTGAAAAAATTACTGAATGTCCCAAAAGCCACGGTAATCACATGTCACTTACTTACCCAATTGAGGAAGCACGTTTGGGCAACAGAAAAGGGTTAGAAATAAATAAATAAATAGACAAAAGTTACGAGAGAGAGAGAGAGACAGAGACAGAGACTTTCTCCTACGATGGTTCACTCATTCTGGTAAGGTCACACTGGAGCTATTCCACAATTTTTCTAGCACGCATGATAGGACCATCAGGCCTTCATGTGCTGGGAATCAAACAAAAAGCAGAGCATGAGGATCACAACCTTTCTTGTATTTATGATATCAACAGTAAAGAAGGGGCCATCTTTCTAAAGGCAGGTTTATTTTTTCACTTTAAGTTATTTGAGATTAACCTGATCTGGTAATGTGGCCAAGCTAAGCATCCAGAAACTGCCCATAATAAAGCTGCCCAGTAGCAAATTGCTTCAATCCTGGCAACTGTGTTTTTTAAAATCTTAAGATAGAATTAATGCAATGCATTACAAATAATCTTTCACACATAATTTAGTCACAAATACCATTAAATAATAAAGAATCAAACCACACTGTGCCCCACACGGCTCTTGGAAAACTCCTTTTACAAGGACTCAGAGTAAAGAGTACGAGATGAAACAAATTTATCTGAATGTGCCACAACCTGTTCATCTATGATGTAGGAGCATTTTGGGCAGGAGGAAAGAGAACAACCACCCACTGCCTTTAGAGAGCTTTTCCCACTCAAAGCACCACCAACAGCTGTCAAAAGCTGTTGAAATAATGCTGCAAAAAGATGGCAGCACCGGAGCTGTGAGGGACTGGGCAGAAGGAGGTTGTGTCCTTCCCAGGGCCTAACCCAAAACTCACCGAGCTCCAGGAGCGTCCTCCTGAGAAATATTGAGAAATACAACAGAGGGAACACCCCCTTCCCTAGGTGGCCTTCAGGTATGCCATCTAAAACCTACAGGGCCACCGCGGGACTTGGGACACCAGCAGTAGGAAACTCCTTGCTCTTGCGTAGCTGGCAGTTGAGCAGCTAAGGTGGCCGCTCTGAGGCATGCCATGCTCCCCAGCTCTCATTGAGGCTCCGTAAAGCCACCAGGGATGACGTCCGTCCAAATGTGAGATGTCACCAGCCTCCCAGAGAAAGCTCAGCCCTTTGTGGGGGCTGCAGGGCATATTTTACCTCCGCACAGCCCCCCAGATGGAGGGGTGACTGGCACCACCCAGGCAAGAGCCTCTACCACACACGGAGGGCCTGCGGCTCCACGGACAGCAGTTCACCATCATCACCACTTCCTCAGGAGAAAGGCAGCAAGCTGTGTAACCTGCAGCGCAGTACTCCTAACTCTTGGGGAAACTTATTCTGAGAGGATTTGGCAAGTTTGCTGCATTTCTGCTCCTGGAACAGTGACCAAAATTGTACGTGAAAGGCCAGGGACTTTTTTCCCCCCCTTTCTTTCAATTGCTCCTTCTTTTTTTTTTCCTGACAGGAATGTGGGGCAGAACAACACCATCCCCTCGTGCAAGCAGGCACCACAAACAAAATCACAGGCTTTCCACCCCAAAACAACTTAGTGGAGCACAAGCTAATCCACCTCAGCAAGGTAACATGTTAATTCATACCTGAGATTACATGTAGAGGGTGTAGCAGTGGTGAACTGCCCCCAGAACGCCCCAGGTCATGGTAGGCCTCCCCTGGCCCCGCTGCAGCCCCAGGGCCAGCCTCCCTCGGCCCTGCAGCCAGGACACAGCAATGCTCTGGCTCCCTCCTATATCCTCTGTGGCAAAGCACACACCACGCAGTATTTATACAGGTGGTATAAAATACACAGGTGAACAAAGCAAGCTACCCCACCATCCTGCATAAAGTCCAGTTTCTAACATGACTGGGATTTGGTACGGTTTTAGCTTATTTAAAAATTAAAAGGGAAGGGAGATAAAAATGTCTCCAGCTGTTTTTTTTTCAAAGTATGCCCTTTTTCCAAACTCTTTGCTTTTATCAGCAAGTTTTCCTGGTTGATCCTGGTTGCCTGGCACAGCAAAGTTGCACAGATACTGCATTTTACAGCCATCTGTGTGCCATAGCAGATGCTCCCCTGTCTCAGCCTGGTGCACATTTCTGCTCTGTTGACAGGGCCTTCAGGCAAGGCTGAGGATTCTGTTAGTTTAGACAGTGGGCTGAATCACGACGATATAAGAAAGGCTCAAAGCCGTACACACTCCTCTTCTTAAGGTGTGCCAAACTGTGTTCTGGCACTGCTGAGAATCTGATGTGTCATACCAATGAACTCGGGTATCCTGACTGCAAAAGGAATGACTGTCAAGATCAAACAGGTCACTTACAAGGAAACAGCAGAGTGCATGTTAGGACAGCCTGTTTGCCACCTTCTTAAACGAGCAATTCTATCTTTGCTTATATTTCTTGCGGCTATGTCTGACTTGTTATTTATTCTTCATTCTTAATGTCCATTGTATCATGAACCTTAATGCATATTTGTACTGATGATTATATTGCATTTCTTCTGTTACATGATATAGGATACTGACTGTTTCATTCTCTTTACTGGCAAGCATATTTTTTTAAAGTTTCAAAACATGTATTTTAAGCATATTCTTTTTAAATAATAATGTGTATTTATATTTTAAATGAAACCCATAAACTTTTCTGAAGAAACTATGTTGTTAGTCTCCAGGAAATATAGCTGGCTATAGAATCACACAGGAAGTGTCACAGCTGTGCATTTCATTTATTCACCTATCAGCAGTTGCATAGATCATCATTGGTCTATCTTGTCAAACTTCAACTTTTGTACACTACAACAGTAAACAGAGTGTTTTGCTTGAGGCAACACGTTATTTTATTCCTTTTTCCAAAAAAGTTGTGTGTCATCTAGGATGTGACTCAAATATTTCAACTGTGTTAGGCAATCTGTGTTGCTATATAAATGAACTCTTATGTTAAAAGTACTTTCTGTGGTTAGTGCACAAGGATCCCAAAGGGGAAAGGATCTATAGGGAAAGTGCAGATTTGTTGTCTGTTGTTGTTTGCTATTTCAACCAAATTGTTTCCTCTTATTTTCAGTATTCAATCTGGAGCTACTTTCATTACTTCTCTGAAATCTATCCAGTCTTCTCTCTCAAATGAAGGTCATATGTAGAGAGAAAGTTTCATTGGCTCAGCTGGCATAATTAGAAAAATTAGGCAAGCTTTCTGTCACAGAAGCCCTCCAGTCAGCTTCAAAAAAAGGTGACTAAATATTTTGCCATCAGAGAGTTATTTCTTAGATAAGTCTACCTAAGGAAGTGGTGAAAAACAGCCAAATCCTACTCTCCTAGCCATTCAGCTGAAGCCAGGAGGACTGGATTTACACAGTCAGGACAGAATTTGGCCCACAGTCAGCTTCAGCAAAACATTCGCATAATTGACACTTGAAAAATCCTGCATTATTTTAGTGATATGTTAAAGGCTTGCTTTTGTACTTCTATTCCACTATAGACACTCTAAACAATTAGTACTACTACTGAAATATGTATACAGGTGGCTAGATGTAAAAGGAACTTACAGGACTCACTCCTACGAGCTGTACTGGTGTAATGTTTTTTTACTTCAAGTAGAGCATACTGCAGTGTTAAATTTACATGTCTCTACACTGCATATAAGACACATACATATGCAACAATCATGTAGACAAATTCTAAACAAGCAGTCAGTATTTTACCTGTAAAAACATCCCAGCAAGACTGCTGGGTCTTGAGGGATTGTTCCCAGCAGAAAGGATTGGTCCCTCTAGTATTAACATTGGTATGGTTGGGGCGGTGCTGGTTGCTCGTTTTACTGAATCTGGTTTCATGGTAGGTTGTTTCAGGGTCCTCCACTTCTATGTATGCGTGTGACACCATTAGTTGCTGGTAGTAGATAAAGTCCTCCTTCTAACTGGAAAAACTGCTTTGCCCTTGAGTTCTGCAAAGGTTGAGAGTAGTTGTCATTTTATCCCTGATAATAAATCTCTCATTCATTTTGACAAAGGCTTAGATATTTAACAGGCGTCACACAAACTGAATCCATACAGAGCAAACAGTCAGACAGAGGCTGCCATTGTGGATGGCTTGTATTACTGTCAGCCTTGTGCCTAAAAATGTCCTTAAGGTGTGATCTTGGCTCTACCCCAACACAATGCACATGCTGACAGGTCAGAGCCTTGTAAAATAATTGCTGGTAGATAAAGTAAATCCTCATCAAAAATGTACTCTCTGATGAAAAGATGAATATAAGTAATAAAGACACTGTGATTGGAAGCTATGTGAAGACTACAGGAACACAGAACAAGGACTGGGAGTTTTGGTTGAAATATTTCTGTAAGAATCATGCAACAGCATGAGTAACATTTGTTTATAAGAGGGAATGAGTAGCAAGGAAATGGTGATGCTACTCTGTCTCCTCTCTCTCCCTCTGTTTTTTCTTCCTCACCCCACCCTCCCATTATCTGTTGTTTTTTTCTAGTTTTCTGATTGCATTTCATTAAGAACATTTCCATTTTAGGGCTGTGGGGCACTGGTTCTTAGTTGTCAACTCAGCAATATTCTTGAGAATTTATGAAATTCTAAACTGTGTTGGAACTACTGGCATTACTTATGTCTGTAAAGTCAGATTCTGCTTGATACCCAATTCCATTCCACATACTTATTCAGAAAGGTAGTTTAAGAACATATGCATTTCAGAATAAACTAAATGCCTGCTTTGGTGTTAGTGCTACCCTACCAGCTAAGAACCCCACTCACATGGAGCAGGATTTTCCCATGGTAGGCACTATAATATACTATGGTCTAAATAAATTCTTTGAAATATGCACATACATGTTTTGCCAAACTGGATTAGAGTTTCATTTTGCTTACATCTCTCTGCATTGTCCTATTATTATTTATCTAGATATTTATTAAGCCATGGTGGTGCTTGTAGTAGAATGGCATAGAATTACTCTCTGCTGCACAAACATGAAACACGAGAATTCTTAGAGATAAAAGGTAATATAAAGACACGGAAGAGAGGAGAAAGAGAACAGCAATAGACGTCTAAGGTCCCTTATGCTATTTTTGAAGCTTAAAGGAAACAGACAACTGCTTGAAACTGGGATTTTGCTAGTTATTTCTGTAGTAGTGTGTCCCTGTTCTGGTAGTTTTAGCACAGTAGTCACAGTGTTCATGGAGTGAACAGTAGTCATCAAGCAGTGGGGAGGGATCAAAACTGACTTGGGACAGAAACTTTTCTTAAACTCCAGCAAGCAATGTCATTTAAAGGAAACTCTGAGATACAAGGATGTCCGTGCACCACCTCCAAGACAAATAAAATTCAGAAGCATGACATCCTTTCCATGGCTTGCCCAGAACAGTACAAAAAGGAATTCTTTATAACGAGTTGTTTAACTCTTTCAGTCACAAAGGCCAGCCAGTATCTTTAGTTGTTTTAAATTTTGTTTACCTCCAGGACCTGGAGGTACAAACAGTTATATTACCCCATTCATTTTTTCACTTGCTACCTCACACACATTCTCAGCTTCCTCACTCATCCATACGTACCCACTTCCTTCTGACACCTCTCTGCATTCTATCTCCTCACTCGTTCTTTCTAGTTATTCTCCCTTTATGATCCTCAAGTTCCACTTCCTTCATCTCCCCTCTCTCCCAGCCAGTACTCCACTTTCCATCTCCCTTTGGCCTCTCTCTGTAAGAGGAAGTTGTCACACTCATAGTCTGGTAGCAGCAACAGCAAAGGGCAAAAAGAAAAGCCAGCAACAGCTGAGCTGCAGCACAAAGTCATGAAGAAAATTAAACTGGTCAGTCTTCAAGGTCTTTTAACTTCTATTTTAGGTTTGCTTCTTCTCCATACTGATTGCAACCATATGCCTTTTTAACTTTATAACAACAACAACAAAGCCAGATAGTGAACCTAAAGGTATCACATCAGAATACCCTGAGCCACATATCTGTGGAGTATAACAGGGTATTCTTCAGAATTATCACTTTGTGCTTGCTCAGCTCTTTCCTTGACATGCTATGTTGGCCACTGCCACAGATAGGGTATTGGGTTGGGTGGACATTTCCTCTCATCTACTGTGGTCATTCTTATACTAAATGAACAGAGTGGAAGTAGTTCTCATTTGGATAAAATGAACACCAACATACCTACTCTTCTTGTTTTACGTTAACGTTGGGGGAAAAAAAACTCCACTGTATTAGCAAAGCAAACATGTATTTATCAGAAAGGTTTGATTCTGTTTCCCAACACCTAGTTTACTTTTCTGCTGAATTACAGAAAGGTTAAGAGTTTGATTTGGCATCCATTAAATGCTTTAGCACACAATGGAAATATCGGGATCTCTCTGAGCTAAATGTAATACCCTAGGATGGCACCAGCAGTTGTATGAACAACTTGAATTCCAGTAAATTCTAATGAACACTATTTTGCTTTTCAAGTATAGTTGTCAAGACGTGCTTTTTAAACAGAAGCAAGATCCCCCCAAATTTCCTTATGCTGCAAGATATTGATTTGTTAAATATATCAAGCAATTTATTCTCTTGCCACTTTCTGAACAGCTGGATCATTCTGATTTAAATATTTACACCTCCTCCTTCCAAAAATACTTGGCACAAGTAAATCAAAAGCCTATAAAATGTCGACTAAATGACTAAAATCTTGACAAACTCATAGCAATTGGAAAGAGGGACTTAGCATGGAAAATGTATAATCACAGCTGGCAGTGCTATAAGGTAAAGATGTAAGAAAGATTCAGGAACAAATCAAAACTAGAGTCGGTCATGTTCTAGCTAATATATAACTGATGGTTCAAGATAATAATACATGCCAGTAGATACACAGTCATTCAGCTTCCACGATTCTGAGTTGTACATTGCCTTGGGATAGGAAGCATTTTGCCCACTTAGTAAACCAGCACGTGAAAGGATACAATCATTTTCAAAGTATCACAGAATCACAGAATCATTAAGGTTGGAAAAGACTTTTAAGATCATCAAGTCCAACCATCAACCCAACACCACCATACTCACTAAACCATGTCCCGAAGTGCCACGTCCACACATTTTTTTGGCCACTGCCAGTGCTGGTGACTCCACCAACTCCCTGGGCAGCCTGTTCCAATGCTTGACCAGAGTATGCATTATTATAGGATTAACAAAATTTGTATGAGCTTCCATAGAAGTCTCTTCATTGATTTCAGTGGGAGGTGAATAATGTTCTACAAACATTGAATTCTTACCCAGCTGTAAAGAACAGAGGATATCTAAGGTTAATCATTAAAATACAAGTGCAAATTCCTATGTTTTAGCAAATCAGCATAATTTAAGAAAAATATGAATTTGCATAGATCTTTGTCATAACTTTCATTATCTGGATCTCTGGATCACAGAAAAAATATCCGAAGACAGTTCTTTTCCCAAGGTGTTCTTCACTAAGTTAATTCATATAATCTTCCTGCCTGTAAGGCCACAGGAACAACTTCCCCACAGTAATATTCAAGGGCCATGGAATAGAAAAGCTTTGAGGAAAATGATTTTTTAAATAAGTTTTTGTGTAGAACTGACTGAATCACATGCATAAATATACCTACATTCCTTTCTCTTTATGAGCAAATATTAGCTAGAATAGTGACTAATTAGCAAGTACGCCCAAAAGAACAACCATGAGAGTTTCCTGGCATTCTATTCTATTCTCTTCTCCTTGGCTTCAAGGAGAAGAGAATAGAATAGAATAACATACCAAATGTTTTGCTCCATTCAAGAACTTTTATATGGTTTTGATCCACAAATATCCTAGCAAATAATTCTGGAGCCAGATGTCTTCTTGGGTACAGTTAGTATCTCTGACGTACAGAATGAGCTCATTCGGTTCTTTCATGAGTGGTCAAACTGGAAATTCTTTCCCAAAGTCCTACTTGTCTTTGATCTTGATATATACAGGATATTGCTTCTGTTAGGAGCAAAGTAGCACAAAATGGAAAAACCTACTGGATTGTCCAGGGTGTAGGCTTCACAATTAAGGTGTGTCATATGTTAATCCAACAATACATTTTATTACATCCAAGAGTCCCAAAAGGTTGCTTCATAGTTGACATGATTATGTTTAAACAGAATATAATGGAAAACTCTTTATCAACTTGAAAGGGAGCAGAAAATAAGTCAAATTATCTCTCAAACATATAAAATGTGCCTGGAAAGGCCTTGAGTTGGCCAAGTTTGTGGCTTAAAACTGCAAATGTTACTTTGAAATTATCATTTGAAGTGTCATGGAAACACTGTACCAAACTCAGGGTTGCTCTGATACTGACTTGTGAACCACAAAGGATAGACGTAAGGCATAGAATCACAGAATCATTTGGATTGGAAAAGACCCTTAAGATCATCAAGTCCAACTATAAACCTAACACTGCCAAGCCCACCACTAAACCATGTCTCTAAGCATCGTATCCATACATGTTTTAAATACCTCCAGAGATGGTAACTCAACCACTTCCCTGGGCAGCCTGTTCCAATGCTGGAAGAAATTTTTCCTAATATCGAATCTAAGCCTCCCCTGGTGCAACTTGAGGCCGTTTCCTCTCATCTTATCACTTTTCACTTAGGAAAAGAGACCGACATCCACTTTGCTACAGCCTCCTTTCAGGTAGTTACAGAGAGCAACAAAGTCTCCCCTCAGCCTCCTTTTCTCCAGGCTAAACCCCAGTTCCCTCAACCGCTCCTCACAGGACTTGTTCTATAGACCCTTCACCAGCTTCTTTACTCTTCTTTGGATGTGCTCTAGCACCTCAGCGTCTTTCTTGTAGTGAGGGGCCCAAACCTACACACGGTATTCAAGGTATGGCCTCACTGGTGCCAAGTACAGGGAGACAATCACTTCCCTACTCCTGCTGGCTACACTATTTCTGATACAAGCCAGGATGCTGTTGACCTTCTTGGCCATCTGGATACACTGCTGGCTCATGTTCACCCAGCTGTCGACCAACACACCCAGATTCTTTTCTGACGGGCATCCTTCTAGACACTATTCCCCAAACCTGTAGTGTTGCATGGGGTTGTTGTGACCCAAGTGCAGGACCCAGGACTTAGCCTCATTTAATCTCATACAGCTGGCCTTGGCCCATCGATCCAGCCAGTGCAAATCCCTCTGCAGAGCCCGCCTACCCTCCAGCAGATCAACACTCCCACCCAACTTGGTGTCATCTACAAACTTACTGAGAGTGCACTCAATCCCCTCATCCAGATCATTGATAAAGTTATTAAATGGATCTGGCCCCAACACTGAGCCCTGGGGAACACTGCTTGTGACCAGCCACCACTGTGATTTAACTCCATTCACCACAACTCTTTGGGCCCAGCCATCCAGCCATTTTTTTACCCAGCAAAGAGTACACCGTCCAAGCCATGAGCATGTAGTTTCTCCAGGACAATGCTGTGGGAAAGAGTTTCAAAGGTTTTATTGAAGTCCAGTTATGCAACATCCACAGTGTTTCCCCCATCTACTAAGCTGGTCACTTTGTCATAGAAGGAGATTAGGTTGGTCAGGCAGGACCTGCCTTGCATAAACCCATGCTGACTCAGCCTGATCACCTAGCACTGCATATGCCTCTTGATATGGAAGGACACGGCAGAGCAGATTTTTGGCTTCATCTGAGCACTACTCAATAAAGTCAAAGCAGGAGGTGAAACACTGCTTCCACAAGTGGAATAAGAGAGGACTAGTTCCTTTGCTCAGATTATGACAACCTGGAGGATACTTTAATTTGCTCCTAATGCCAAGATATAACAAAGTCATTGCAGGTGGAGGACCCATTCCTACCTTCTGAACACCAAAATCTGGGAAAAAGGGTTAGCATTTTTAATTAGCAATTTTCTAATAATTAGCGTGTTTTACTCCAGTAGCAAATGGTATCAAGTTCCTATCATACTAGTACGTAAACACAGAAATTGTTAGTTCTTTCTTAAGACATTTATAATAAAATTATTTTAGCCAGGCAAAAGATAGATGGGAAATCAGACACACAGAGTATTTTGCACATTGGCATTCTGCAAGGAAATCATGAAGTTGAAAATAAATCTAAGGACTCATGGCTCTCAGCAGACTACCATAGCCATTTCTGAAGAGACCATGGCCCCGCTAGATTCCTGCTAATGATCACACCGCTACTTTGTTTCTGAATTAGAGGCAATTTATTTTGATATCTTTTGTAATAAGATTTCTTGCAATATACACCAAGATTCTTACTATGAATTGTGTCCTATTCTCGTTCGTACGCAGACATAAGCAGAAATACCCAGCTTTTTTCTCCTAAGTACTTTGAATGAGTTGTAAGTGGTTTGAAACTCAGTTCAACTGCTTTACCTACACCAGCAGTGGCAGGCAGCACTTTGCTGTCCCATAATTCTTGCTTGGTCTTAAAATAAAGGATGATGCTGCAGTCAGTGGAAAGCAGAAGCTTGCTTACCACTATTCCTGCCTATCTTCTTTGTCTGATTAGACTGGGGCAAGAGAAATAACACCAAATTCACAACCATTTTTTGCCTCTCATATTCTGGTTGCTGGCTGCAGAACATACTCAAGAGAGCAGGTGCTGTACTCACCACCAGGCTGGAGTGTGTTTTGAATGTTTAATCCTTACTAGTGTTTTGACAGATAATTGTAACAGGGTAATATAGCCACAGCTACATGGCTCACAGCCCCTCTCCTCCACGGATATGGCAGCTCTTGTGATGTCTTATGTACAGGACAATGCCTAGGCATTCAGAAAATCCTACTTCTAGGGAGCATTTGATGAAACATGACTACATATAGAATAAGGAATTAAACCAGAACACTGATTCCCTGTCCCTGAGCAGCCAGAAGTGCATTTAACAATCTCATGGTGATTTTTAAACGTTAAAGAAGAGCTCTGAAATTGAAATAGGAATGATTAAGGAAAAGAAAGACAGAAACAGAATTAGTAGGAAGGGGAAAAGCCTTACAGGTGGTCCTGCAGCATCTAGATGTGATACAAGAAGACAAGGAGGGATTGTATGGCATCCTAGAAGCTCCTTCCAAAAAATTTCAAGCTGCAAATATGTTATGTACAAAAGGTGTGTTTTCAGTTCATGTACCAAACAATCTGGAGAAACAATAGATCATAAACCACAAAAATGATTGATTCCTGTAATTGTCAAAGCTTTAGAAAATAATTAAATTTATGATGAATAATCTTGCACAAAAGGGTGATCAAATTTTAGAGTTGAGTCGTTCACTGTGGGGTTCATAAGAGTTCCAAGGCTGGAGCAAGGGAGGGAGTGGACATGTGTAGCCAGTGCAGGGGAAAAGGAGATAGCAGCAGCTCTGGGTTTGAACTTTTTGGGAACTGCATCTTAACTAATTGGGTAGAACAGAATGTCAGAAGAGAGCAGCAGGAGGAACTGCTGTGGTCATCTGCACTGACCATTAACATCAGCCATCCCAAAACAGATGGACTCTGCTGCACACTTGGTAGCCCACAACAAAACTATCCACGTTGAGGTTCTATTTGCAAATTGGGCTATTCCAGGAGTTAGTTTGCGTAAGACTTTTCTCAACTTGTAGATTTGTTTCACTGTCTCTATTGGTGATAGAGAGGGGAAGAGGGAGCAGAAAAGCCATGAACTGAAAACTGAATTGTTGCATTGTTGTTTGTCTGCTGAGGATAGATGCCAGGTAACTTCTGTTAATCTGAAGAGTAGTGCAGACAAGGAAATAAGGGATGATAAACTTGACTCCTTAGGCAGAACTTCAGTTGAGTCTCTAAACACAGTCAGCACTGCAGACAGGAGTTAAACTTTGAGCCTGGTCCCCGCATACAGTCTTCAGACTGAACTTAAATTTACCTGCCGATATGGGCATAAACTTAGTCTGTCAAGCATTGGTATGTGCAGCACTAATGAGCATACTCAAATCTGAAGAGTTTTTCATTGAACAGATGCAGAAATGACTCATCAAGTGTCACTGAGAAAGCCTCCCAATACAAGGAAAAATACACCAAAATGTATTCAACAGCAGATTCTGAAGTAGGCAAAGAAATGCAAATGAAAATTTGAGAGCGCTTTGGAAAAAAAGAGCCATTAAAATGAGGGGCTATATGCAATTACTGGGGCAGGAAGAATAATTATTCCAAGCTTGTAGAGAGGAAAAACAAAGGAAAAAAGGAAATATATCTAAGTCTCCCACTAATAATTCAACAGGTTAGATTAGGCTCATGAATGTTATTAGTATCCCACAGAATAAGCAATTTATGAAATGAAGAAAAGATTCACAGTTATGCTTTCAAATGAATTAAGTGCACAATGAATCTAAGGACTTTAAACCTGGTAAAAATTATTCATCACATACACATCTACATTTTCCCAACTTAAAAAAAAATAGCATCCAACAGTCAAAAATACTGAGATAAGACAAGGCATGGCAGCTTTCTGGCAGCAAAGCTGTTAAGAGTTTTTCCAGATACCTTTAAAGTATGGCAATAGATAAAAAAATTACTCAGCCAGTACAGCTGAGTACTCACATAGTTAAAGCCCAGGAACAAGAATCACAATGAGAAAGGAGGTGTTGCACTCACCTGGGTTATATATTGACCACATAGAAGTTAAGCAAGCTGTGCGTTTAAGAAGAACTATTATGTTTGAAAACCACAACATGAATGACCACATTTCATTAACTCAATTTGAAATGCACAGAAGCTATTGTTGACAAGGTATTAGACAAGAGTTTCATTTGTTTTTCTTGCATCTTTCATTCCCCTTAGTTAAGGTGACCAGAGCAACAGCTCTGGTCTTCCTTGCCTGCCAACAGTTCAAGATACCAGTTACAGGCTCCTCTTCCAAATCCTTTAAAACAGAATCAAGAAAAGGGAAGACAGCACGACTGTGCACTTAAGGTGTCACTCTGTAGTTAAGGAACTATGACTAATGTCACTGGCAAATGAGGCAAGTTACTTCATTTCTTCTAACCTTTGCTACTCTTAGCTCTCACTTTTTTTCAATTTAGACGATCTGATCTCCACAGCTAGAGTTTTCTTGCACATTCCACAATACCTTGCTTAAAGAGTTCTAAAGTTGCTGGAACAAACTAAAAAGCGGTAACAACCATATGCAACAGACCTCATCTGCCATTCACTGTAGGAGCTTAACACTCTCTCCATATGCTTTTCACTGTGAGGCTGTGTGCATCTTTGTTTTCCATAGAGAAACCTCTCTGAGATTTCTCAAGTGGTGTGATGTTACACTAAACAGGAAACAGACTGCCTCATCTATTCCAAGAACCAGGGAAAGGAGCCTATGGCCAGAGCGTGTCCACCATTTTTTCCCCCAGTGGCAGTGCACATATTTATTAGGGGGAAGTTAACAGGCCATTGAAAAAAGGGTGGAGAGTGAGAATGAATCCCTGGGTAGGGCTGGAAAGCGAAACCCTTGTGAGTCACCTGCAGACTGATGGAAGGAAAGAACAGTTGAGCCTATCAGAGAAAGGTGAGAAAAACATGAACAGGACAAGCCAAGGAGAGCAACTAAACCTCTATAGAGCTGGGTGGGAAGGGTGTACCGGATCCTCTGCTTCAGGTAATGCCAATTTGGTTTATGTTAATTGCAGACTGTCGTTACTTTCTACACCACAAATAAATATTCTCTTCTCTGACCAATCCAACCATTCATTTTCCCAGTTCATATGGCAAGCAACGACTTCACAGATCTGAGGCACAATGCAGCTTTACCCAGGTCTCAATTATCTCTGGTTTATCATGCTTCTAAGGAGGTAGAAGTCATGAATACTAATGGAGTTGTAATTTGAACACAGAAGGTAAATGAATTCTGGTTTCATTAATAGCCTTAATACCATCACTTCCTAACTTCTGAATGTTTGCTTTTGCCACCTTCATATTATTTGATATACTTTCAGGTTGCAATTGTAATATTTATAATATATATGATATCCACAATTTATCTGGCATTTGAAATTTCACATTGAATTGGTATAATCCATGTCTCAAATTCTGTCCCTACTTCTATGCAAGAAACCAAGAAGAAAAGGTAAAATTGGAGAGTTTATATCCATTGTCAGAATTATGGGTTAAGTAGCACATATATTTGATTTACTGTTACAAGAGGTACTTTTAGTGACTAATCCATTAGTATAGATTTTTTATATAAGATCAAAGTAAGAGTCAGAACAATATTTGTCAGCCAGATCCTTGGCTGTTGTAGTTAATTTCCGATAACTTCCTATAAAAAGAGCTGGTCCATACCAATTCTACAGGTCTATCCTAAATTAATTTCCATGTTATTTGACACTGAGATGTCAAGATAAGCTTCTGTGTTTCCCACAGCATTAAAACTGAGAAAGACAAAAAATTCAAGAAAGAAATAAAAATGCTTTCAACACCCCCCTGAACACTCCCTCCTGCAAAAAAAAAGGCTTTGTTTTAGTGCCGGGCAATACCAAAACTGTGGTACCTTAGTGGATTCCTGGTGTACCTTAACAATGAAGACAGCTGCCTAAGCTTCTTTTATTAAAATACCTCAAAACTTGCTTCTGGGATATCTTTCCTCTCATACAACTGAAGAGGAGAGCTTGCTCGTCCCTACCTACATAGGTAGGCTCTTTTCACTGTACCATCTGTGAAACTCAGAAGTCCTCCAACTACTCTTTTTTTAATCTACAAGACCCACTTGGTCCAACCACCCATGTGACCAATGAACATGTTTACTTAAACCCTTCTGGGTGTTGTGATACTCTCATCTACAGATATGATTCCTCTAGCAATCAGTAAAATCTCATAGCCTGATAATTTTAAAAATTTCATAAGCCACCTAATAGAGTGAGCTGAATTTCTTCTGTACATGTTTTCTTATTACTCATTTCACCCACTACTTGTGGTGGAGAGGGAGGAAGAGAAAGAGAGTGTATGGTTGGATAAGCTGAACACTGGAACATCATTTGAATATCACTACTACCTGAAGACAAAAATTTCAGTCTGAGCAGTAACAATCATAACAACTCCAGAATATGTAAAGTTTTGAGAAAATATCTGAGAAACATCTTTTGACGAACACCTTCATATACAACTGGGACAACCTTCACAACAGTTATATAATACTGTGCACTGACAAATGCTTAGTGAAGTAGCATATTCAAGCTTGACATGCATTGTTCTAGTCACAAAGAATTATAATGACTGAAAATTAGAAACTGTCTTAGAAGAAGAAAGAAGCATTTGATATTAGCACTCTGCTTAGCAACAACTTCAGTAAAAGCGACAGGGCAGAGGAAAAAGCAACCTGGATCCCACTGACATGCCTAGTCATCCTAGGTGCAGACACCTTCTTCAACTTCACCAGATGAGTATCAAAAACACTAATTGCCCCTCAGAAAAGTCCTCCCTTTATCAGTAGTCCCTTGCTTTATATACCCAATGGGAAACAAGAAACTCTCTCCAAATGTTTTAAAGTAACACAAGAAGATCCTGGTATTCTCTTATTCTCCTCATGCAGAAGTGGGTGTAACTAAGACGAGAAGCAAGCTCTATTACTTCTTACCTTCACGTGTAGCCTATTGCTAAAGGTGTATGCACATTAGCTGCTGAAAGTCTAGTTTGTTGGGTGGCTTGTTTAAGTACTTAAGTGGGACTAGTGTATATTTATTTAGCACAGCTAACTGGTCACGTAAACAAGATATCATTTGCCTTCTCTATGTACAGATGAATTTATATTCATTACGATTACTGGCACAGAATAGAACAATGCTCTATGGGCAGGAAATCCAGTCTTTTCTTTTCTCCTGGTCTGCTGAAGCATGAAGATCGAGATCTAGGCTGTGTAAACAGCTTACTACTGATCATGAAGATGTAACTTCATTAAACATCCTGTATATATTGACGGGGAACATGTTTCATGCTATAGCGTGACTTAAGTACCCCAACCTTGCCATAGTAAGCTACCACTGATTTCAATCCAAAAATCAAATCCAGATAACACTTCATTATTTTATAATACTACATGAGTGAGGATCTAATATATTTAGTGATAAACAAAGGTGGAAATAATTGCTGAACTGAAATAAATTGGAAAAAAATTACACAATTCAGTTCAGTAACACCTGAATGGAATATTGTATAATACTCTCCTATTCTTTTACGGAAATATTTTTAAATTTATAATGGCGGGATAGGATTTTGATAAGAAACCAAGAGAATTAGGCATCCAGCTGTGATCACATTTCACAATTAGGACACCTTCCCAACTTTGTTTCCTTCCCCCACTTCAACAGCAATGACAAACATCAGAAGAGACTGCTGAACTGAATCTTACTAGACATGCAAAAGATAATACTGTCCCCTTTTACAGAAGGAAAGTCCTTTCTGCATCTCTACACATCCTAGTACACATCATTCTTTTTTTGCTCCTCCTGTGGCTCCCCCCCCCTCAATTATATCTCCCATGTGCTTCTTCAAGCAGGAAATCTTAAAGGCGCAGGAGCAGGCGGTCCCCATGTGCCGTAAGAAGAGCTGGCGGGGAAGGCGACCGGCCTGGCTGAACAGGGAGATTTTGCTGGGACTCAGGGAAAAGAGGAGAGCTTATCACCTCTGGAAGAAGGGGAAGGCAACTCATGAAGAGTACAAGGATCTCGTTAGGTCAAGCAGGGACAAAATTAGAAAGGCAAAAGCCCAGCTAGAGCTCAGTCTGGCCACAGTCGTAAAGGATAATAAAAAATGTTTTTACAAATATATTAACAACAAAAAGAGAGGCAAGGAGAATCTCCATCCCCTACTGGATATGGCGGGGAACATTGTCTCCAAGGACGAGGACAAGGCTGAGGTACTTAATGCCTTCTTCGCCTCAGTCTTTAATAGCCACTCCAGGTATCCACAGGATATTCAGCCCCCTGAGCTGGAAGACGGGGATGGAGAGCACAATGTACTCCTCATAATCCAGGAGGAAGCAGTCAAGGACATGCTAAGCCACATGGACACCCACAAGTCTATGGGGCCTGATGGGATCCACCCAAGAGTACTGAGAGAGCTGGCGGAGGAGCTTGCCAAGCCACTCTCCATCGTTTATCAGCAGTCCTGGTTAACAGGGGAGGTCCCAGAAGACTGGAGGCTTGCCAATGTGACGCCCATCTACAAGAAAGGCCAGAAGGAGGATGCTGGGAACTACAGGCCTGTCAGCCTGACCTCTGTTCCAGGGAAGATTATGGAGCGGTTGGTTTTGAGAGTGCTCACAGGGCATCTGCAGAACAGCCAAAGGATCAGGCCCAGCCAGCATGGGTTCATGAAAGGCAGGTCCTGCTTGACCAACCTGATCTCCTTCTATGACCAGGTGACCCACCTAGTGGATGAGGGAAAGGCAGTGGATGTTGTCTACCTGGACTTTAGTAAAGCCTTTGACAGCATCTCCCACAGCATTCTCCTGGAGAAACTGGCGGCTCGTGGCTTAGACGGGTTTACTCTTCGCTGGGTGAGGAACTGGCTGGATGGCCGATCCCAGAGAGTTGTGGTGAATGGCGTTAAATCTGGCTGGCGGCCGGTCACGAGTGGTGTTCCCCAGGGCTCGGTTCTGGGACCAGTCTTGTTCAATATCTTTATAGATGATCTGGATGAGGGAATTGAGTGCTCCCTCAGTAAGTTTGCAGATAACACCAAGCTGAGTGGGAGTGTTGATCTGCTGGAGGGTAGGAGGGCTCTGCAGAGGGATCTGGACAGGCTGGATCGATGGGCAGAGGCCAACTGTATGAGGTTTAATAAGGCCAAGTGCAGGGTCCTGCACTTTGGCCACAACAACCCCATGCAATGCTACAGGCTTGGGGAGGAGTGGCTGGAGAGCAGCCCGGCGGAAAGGGACCTGGGGGTGCTGGTTGACAGCCGGCTGAATATGAGCCGGCAGTGTGCCCAGGTGGCCAAGAAGGCCAACAGCGTCCTGGCCTGTATCAGGAATAGTGTGGCCAGCAGGAGTAGGGAAGTGATTGTGCCCCTGTACTCGGCACTGGTGAGGCCGCACCTTGAATACTGTGTTCAGTTTTGGGCCCCTCACTACAAGAAGGATGTTGAGGTGCTGGAGCGTGTCCAGAGAAGGGCAACGAAGCTGGTGAGGGGTCTGGAGCACAAGTCTTATGAGGAGCGGCTGAGGGAACTGGGGTTGTTTAGTCTGGAGAAGAGGAGGCTGAGGGGAGACCTTATCGCTCTCTACAACTACCTGAAAGGGGGTTGTGGCGATGAGGGTGTTGGTCTCTTCTCCCAAGTAACTAGTGATAGGACAAGAGGAAATGGCCTCAAGTTGCGCCAGGGGAGGTTTAGATTGGATATTAGGAAAAATTTCTTCACTGAGAGGGTGGTCAGGCATTGGAACAGGCTGCCCAGGGAGGTGGTGGAGTCGCCATCCCTGGAAGTGTTCAAAAAACGTGTGGATGTGGCACTTCAGGACATGGTTTAGGGGACATGGTGGTGCTGGGTTAATGGTTGGACTTGATGATCTTAAAGGTCCTTTCCAACCTAGTGATTCTGTGATTCTGTGACTCTGTGATTCCTAAGCCCCCCACTGAGCAGCAGCTCTCATTCCTTTTCTTATGATGAAGATTTTTGGATCCATTGGGTACCTTCATTCTTGTAAACAGGCAGGAGGCTGAAGACGAAGATGAACTGAGGATAAGTCTTATGTGTATAACAAGTGCTGGACTGTGCATCATTTTTGCCAAACCTAGCAGTTTTAAAATAATTATTTCACTAGCTTTGAACATTTTTGTCTGTCTTTTACCATATTAAAGTAAGGTCTGTTGAGCTTGGAAAAAGACAGAAATCTGCCCAGAGAAACTCATCCTACCTATGTCTGATGCCAAGCTAAAAGAGGAGGATAAAGTGACATGAAGTAACAATACTGTCTGTGTTTATTGAAGTGTACATTAATTAGTGCTTTTGAAATTATAATCCAGTAGAAAAGCCAGTGTTCAGATAAAAAAGTGTGTTAAACATTTACTGGCAAGCCTTATAGGCCTGATTCATTGCCTGTTTCTCTAATTTGTAGCCCTCATAACTCCATGGATGTGAACAGAATTACACAGGAGTGCTACTGAAATGATGTGATCGTGGTCACAGGCCATAACCAATCTAACATTTTTTTCTCCTACAAAGTTGGTGTAAGGCTGTCTGACTGTCTGAAATTACTCCTGATATTTTCTACGAGAAGGCAAAATCAAATTATGCGCAGAATTCAGAAGCAGATTTCAAGGTTTAAGCCCACCAAATGTAGGATACAGTCTAGGTGAACCTGGCTTAACGTTCCTCAGATAGCTGCCTAGTGCTTGTCAGTGCCACACAGAAGGTTTTCCATGGCATATACTCAGTGTGACTGTGTGGTAGTGCAGGACCCTTCAAGTTTATTAATCTGTTCTTTTTACAAGATTAGCTGCCGCAAGAGGCATGGAGGGACTTCCTAATGCTGAGTCCCCACATATGAAATACTCCACACCCCCTCAGACTTCAGAAATCAGCAGGGTTTTTTACCAAAGAGCTGCCTAGTATCAGTTATGGTACTGAAAAATTTAGAACAGTTACTTGCATGTCATCTGCATAACTGCAAAGAAACCCCAAATCAAATTTGTTCCAGGACCTGTTATTTGTGGAGGAGGAGTTGTGTTTTATTTGCAATCAGGTTACGTTTCTTTCTTAGAATAAACCTTAACAGCGTATATGTACGTATATGAATCTACTCCTCCCGAAATGCAAATACCATTGGCCAATTTCTGAGGAAGGAAGAGCATCCTCTGTTTACCTGTTCATTTGCTAAAATCCCCCAAACCCCACCTTTCTAGACTCTCTGAATCAATCTGGGACTGAAGCCAAAGCCACTTACTATATAAGACTTTCAGAGCACAGGTGAACTATTCCTCCTAACCGACTTTAGACCCGACATCCTTGTGCCAGACTCCGCTCAAGATGGGGTTTGGCAGGGGGATACAGGTACCAGAATGGGCTTTCCTGTTAGCAATTTGCTGTATCCATCAGATAGGTAAGAAGTTCTCTTTTTTAATTGGGAAAAGAAAAAATACTCTTTAGATCTAGTAATGTGTTTTAAACAACTATACTAATTTTGTTTCACTTAACTGATGGTTGTGTTTAAAAAAGATTTCTTTAATTTTTTTTCAATTTTCATTAAATATTTAATGTCTGTCTATTAACTGGACTGATTTAATTTAATATTGCCTCAAACTCCTACATAATAACTACATTTGAAAGTTAGCCTTGAAGATAAATCAAACAGAACCATTATTCATGTCTTAAAATGTCAGTTTTTCAGTGTTGCTTATGCCTTACAAAAACATTTTGTCCCTGTTGTATTTTGCATTAGGATTGATTATAAATGTTATGTTTTTTATGAAATATAAAACACTACATTTTCCAGTTGCTAGATCAGACCACTAGTCAATCTTTTCCAGTATTTTGTCACCTACCGGGACCTAATACCAGATTCCTCAAGATTTCTTGCAACTTCTTTTGCAAAAGAGACTAGAAGGGAATATTCATGTGACAATGATTTTCAGTAACTAATTGTGCATTGATAATGCGCTATGCAAAATATTTATATAAATTACTGACAGTGAGTGTGAGCAGGACTGGGAGATTTATCTGACACATGCAATCCATCATTTTGTATACTGGGGTTTTTTTCCTGTAAATATTATATACATCAGGGCTGATCTTGGCAGTTTTTATTACTCTGAGTAGCCCTATTAAGTCAATGGGACCACTCAAATTAAAATTACTTGCATGACTACAAGCTTGCTAAGTCAATCCTATTCATGTACAGTAATTACTGTCCTGTCAGCTAGCATTTTTAACTCTTCAGATTGCCTATGTGAATTTATCTTGCATATAATTTTCAAAACATTGACAAGAACAAATGTAATTTTACTTTACAGTTTGTGAAAGAAACACTAAAATACTGCAAGTTGATTTAAGCACAAAATACAACAGTCACTTAGAGTAAAAGCTTACGTTTAGAGTTATACAATGTCAGTGAAAAGTATCTTCAGCCATCCATTGAACAAGAAAGTTATTTGCACTGTGCAATGTTAATCTGATAAATTGTTTTGAAAAATGAATATTGGTTAGACAGTGTCCAGCAAACTCTTCTTTATTTAAATCACACTCAGTGGAAAATATTTTCAGATGTCCTGAGTGACTAAAGAATATTGGCCCAATCCCATGCCATCTCCACAACCATTCTATACCTGACTTTATATTTTGGATCAATTACTGACTTCTATATAGATATAGACCTAGAGAGGTGCATCCAGAAATATTCTTAATATTTAGGTCAGTTACCAAATTATCAAATAGTAAATTATCTTAACCATTCTTAGAACTGAGGGACATTTATTTTTATAATGGTCAACAACATGGCATTGTGCGATTGCTAAATAAACCAAGGCAGCTAGAATTTCCTTTGGAATGATGTATTAGCTAAGTAAACAAAAACCCCTGCTCTTTCCCTGAGAAAAATTAACAGACCAAAATACACATATATACTATTTTGCTCTGTTACAAAGGTTCTCATGCTAGAATAAACAAACATTCTATGATTCTATGCCTATTGAGATTCCTCTAAATGTGTTGAGTGAGAGCAAAGTCTGGCCTATTAAGACATACAGAGACATTTGTCTCACCTAATCAGCATCATTTTTTCTCACCTGATCAGTATCAATTATAATGATAAGAATGCAATAATGATATTATCTGTGATACTGAAAGACTAACAGGAAATGGAGAATGGTTAAAATCTGTCCTTAGTTACTTCTTTGTACATCACTAGTGGTCACACATAAAGTTAGATGAAAAAAGAATTAAAAGCTTAGGTCTGAAAGAAACTGCAGACACTGCAGCAACTTCTAGATATGGTGGGGCTGCCCAGAATCCCCTCCTCCAAAGCCAGCAGTCTCTTGAGGACCTATTTGGGAGTCGGGGCTTGAATCCATTCAGACAGGCATCCTTCAGCTCTGGGATCAAGTACTCAATCTGCTTACATGGTGGGCACAGCCAGGAGTTACATTAGAAAAATAATTTAAAAATAAAGGTGCTCCTGATTCAGTTATTTTTAAGGCCAAAGCAGTTGTCCAGTTTTCATGAAGCTATCTGGCCTGAAGTTCTTAAGTGGAGGAAATGCTCAGCAAGGAATGTAAGCACCAAAGGGAACTGGGGTTTATGGCACACTTCAGCATTTCCCCCTCTTCCACCAGTGTGGCTCCTTGTTCAGTGAGATGGGTGTTACACATCCAGTTCTGAGTCAGTGAACTCTTCCCACCTGTTGTATAAAGAAAAAGGGGGCTTAACTTAGGACTAAATTACATAGGAGGTTCCTCGTTGACCGAGAAATTCTCTAGACACCTAGTGTACTCATTCCCATAATCCTGATGAGGATTCGGATATTAGTCATTTCATCACCTAAATCCTTTGAGGATTTAGACTTGGCAGGTATAGGTATATGTTAGTCAACATGTTCTAAGCACGGATATCACATGCTGACAGGATTCAGTGCTTCACAAAATAAAGTTGTGGCAATTTTTCTTTTACAGGACATGCCTGCCATATTTACTTATAAATACAAGAGCTCAGAGCACCAACCTAGGAACTTACGGTCAATCTTTTTTGAGGCATTAAAATGTTCAGGTCAATATTTGTCATCTCTCAAAAGTCTTTGCTAATACCTGCTTTGGTATGGTATTGCTGGGCTGTGCATTGAAAGGAATTAAAAACATGGAGTCATGATAGAGAGAAGGAGAAGTCATCTGGAAGACAGTTCATGTAGTTGATCCAGTAACCATTTAACTGGAGGTACAAAAATAATCCTTGAAGCAAGGCACAAAAATAGGATGGTTTTGATGTAGCTGAGTGCCCTAATCATGTGGTTATATGATAGTGGTCTATTTTTGCCTCCTTATTCACTATCCCACTGTTTTCAGCACCGTGTCTCATCTTCAGGTGGGGTAGCAAGAACCCTTGGTCAAATAGACTTACAGTGTGATGTTTAAGGTTTTCTGCAGAGAAGATGTGAGTTTGAACCATCTCGGAGTGAGAAGAGGGGTAGAACAGGAAACCTGGTTCTTTGGGTTACTTCTCCTGGGTTACTACTCAGGCTATGGGTCCTTGTATTATCACTCAGAGGTACCTTCTTACATCTGGCTGTAAGGTAAATCTAGATCCCAGATTGAGGTTTTAGATTTACTCCAGATGGAAAGGCCCTATGCTTAGGCACTACAGAAACTGGCATATAAATATCTGCAGCCATTACTGGATCAAGACCAGTTTTAACCAGTTCTGTGTCTTTTCTTATTATTACCTAGCTACTACACAGCAATTTTGATAAATGACTTTCTTACATTTTGTAAATTCTTCCTGTAATTTTTTCACATATTAGTGAGATGTAGTGCAGCAGTGAAATAAGGGCTGTGACCCAGTCATTAGAATTCCTTGTAGTGAGTTTTAAGGGAAACAAAGAAAACAGATATACATGAAATGTTATTTGGATTTCAGACTGTGTATTTGTAACAGAAAGTTTCTTTCTATAATTACATTTTACCTTTTTGTGGGTCCTGTTTAATTTTTTCTGATGTGATAAAGGACACTCCCCTTTGTCTTACAGCGATGCATCTGTGTCCTTTGATCCTATTTAAATACTTTGCTTTAAAAGTTCAGATACAGGATATTGTACTTAACGTGATTTTTACAATTTCTTCACAGGAGGCCAGAAATCCATTGAAATCCAACAGGAAACAGGAAGCAAATACACTGAGGATGTTCAGCAGAAACAAAACTGTATGTTCATTTATACTGTGTATCTGTATTTATTTGCTACATCTCTGCTAAATAATAAAAATGCCTAAAAAAACTCCTTAGTATGTTGCCAGGAATGTCAAATAAAGACAAATGTGTATTAACAAATGTCTCTATATATAAGAATAGTAATATCTTTATTAGATACCTATTACTAAACACATACAGTATGGTTATATTTGTATAATAATAATTTGTAAATGTTGTATGCATATGTGCATGAATGCATATATAAAATCAAAGTGGAATGTACGTGCAGGATGTTTGGTTCCTTATAAACAAGGAAATGAGACCACTTTGGCAAGCTGAAAGTCAGCGGCTGATGTTGGGAAATCAAGATGGCCACCCAACTTCATTGGTTTTTACCATGCAATGATTTGTGATCATCTTGTACAACCGATTCGTGATCATTTCTAAGGGTGTTCAGCCCCTTAACAGAAAAATATTAAACAGACAGTAAAGGGGATAATTAAAGTTTTTATTCCCTCCTTAGAAAGAGGAGGTGTAATGAGAAGGCAACTATGCTTTTGTAGCATTAACAGGCTAATTTAGTACAGCTTAACCCTTCGTATTGTTCAGTGTGTCTGAAGCATTCCAATATGCAGAACTGTAAATTTCTGCCTCTCCTAACACAACACAGACTTCCATAAAAGGGTCAAAATTAAAAGGTAGAAAGTATGATTATCAGAGTTGAAAGCAATTTCTTATGATCTAACTATCCTGATTTTGAATTTTAGTACACTTTCAACCTGATACGTAGCCTGTGTAAAACAAAACAAGTTTAACAGTGTTTCATTGGATCTTGTATATTAACTTTCTAGTCCTTTCTAGGTCAATATAGGGTGCAAATTTTGGTATTGTTATACTAGTTTTTGTTTTCTTTCTTACTGTTTTCTAGCTTCTGCTACAGTTTCATCTAAGGTGAACATCATCCAGCCAATGCTGACAAATCCAATAATAACCCGTAAGTAAAGGAAATTAAGTGTATTCAGTAAGTTTTCAGTTTTAGGGGATGTAGACAGAGGAATCTAATACAAATGGGAAAAGGCACTGGTAAAGGAAGTTGTGAATTATTAAGAGGAGAAAGAGGGTGGTTAAGAAATATAATATTGAACTGTTATCTTAGCTGAAATGTGGACAACTAATAAAGCTCTAGCTGAACATAACTACAACCATCTATAGGGTTATATAGGATGAGTAACAGATATGACTGAAGAATGAATACACAGTTTTATAATGGACAGATGGATGGAAAATAACAAATGAAGGTAGGCAGGCAGAAACTATTCAATGACAAAATGAAGCCTTGGACAAGCTGATTTTCACTGTGTTAAGGCTGGGAATTTCAAGTCATCTTTTACAGCTAGTTTTAATTCACAGCTTCAAATCCTGCTCACAATGGCCGTGTGTGCAGCACATGGGGTAACTTCCACTTCAAGACCTTTGATGGAGACATATTCACCTTCCCTGGGCTCTGCAATTATGTTTTTGCATCTCATTGCAATGCTCCCTATGAGGATTTCAACATCCAGATTAGGCGCACAGTGGTGGAAAATGCTCCAACAATCAACCGTATCACCATGAAACTTGAAGGTGTAGCTGCTGAGCTGACAAAGAATGTTGTGATGATCAACAGCAACAGGTACATTTATTCATAACACTTGTTTGGTAAGCACAGACCTTTTTTTCAAACTTGTCAAGTACTTTTGTGTATTTGGGGGGAAAAATTCTGAGTTCTTCAATAAATCTGACAATTTTACCAACATAAATAATTAATAAGTTGCTATTAATTCCTTTCACAGTAGATCAATCCTTCCCTTAAAGATTACCTCAAAAATAAAACTTGAATGAAAAATCCTGAGAGGTTGGATCCAAATTCAGATCCGTATTTGATGACGTTGGACCATCTTTTTTTTTTAATCGCTTTTATTTCCACACAACTGCATTGTTTTAGATTTCCTACAGATGCTGGATACCATAAGCCATTTTTTTTCCTCTTCATCAAATATCAGAATCAGAAAATACCTAGCATTCTTTCTGCTTTTGCTCAGAGTTCAACTGCCGTACAGCCAATCTGGAATTATGATAGAGAAAAGCAGCATTTACGTGAAAGTTACCAGCAAAATGGGTATTCTGTTAATGTGGAATGAAGATGACAGTATACTGGTAAGAACTGCTCCTGGACCTGTCTACACCTTCAGAGACCAGAGCTAACCATTGAATAGGCCAGTCCCTATTTTTTAGGGCGTTTTTATTGCCTCCCCATCTCATGCTATTAAACAATTCTTTCTTAATAAAGATAAGTTTGCATCCAGGTAGTCCTAAAATTACATGGATTTACTTCTAGTGGATAGCACACATCTGCTTAAAATAGGATGAAAAATCACTTTTACTATATTATTAACATATTGGCATTGTTACAGGGCCTACTTACCCCTCCAAATACAATTTCCTAACAGAATTTCCTTCTCTTAGGACTTCATTTTTGCTGTGGATTTGATTTTCTTTCTGAAGAATGAATAGAGAGAAAGAGGCTGAAAGCAATATAGATATTACAGTGAAACTTAAGTCTACATCATAGCATCAATAGCTTGGACTCTGCATTATAAATCAAATCCAAGCCAACTCTTCATTCTGTCCCCAAGGTTTGAATTTGATTGCTGAATAAAATTACACAGATCTGATGCCAAATACTTAGAGGCAGCAAGTGCAGGTGCTTTCATCGGTCTTGAATATACTTTAGAATTATTATACTAACTTCTATCAACTTATTGTCCGTCATTTTAGTTGGAATTGAATGCGAAATATGCCAATCAGACCTGTGGACTTTGTGGGGACTTCAATGGCTTTCAAATTTACAATGAGTTCTATTCAAACAGTAAGTTTTTTTAATAATAAAAACTGGGTTTTGGAGGCTCCAACATGCTTTTTTTGTATTCTTTAACATCATCAGCATTCCTTTTTCCTATCCTGTTAAATGATTTACCCAGAAGATATGATTCCATCTCTGTTGAAAAATATGTAGTACAGAGATCAGATAATGTGATTTAATACTTTAAGTAGAAATACGATACTGGTGGTAACAACTGATCGCATATTTCTTATATGCCATGGTTTTATTTACCTAATCATCTAACCCCATATAAATGAGACAGATTTTCACTAATAACATAAATAAATTTAGAAATATATTTAATAAAACAAAAGGCGACTATATTGTCTAGTCACTACATTTTTTGTTTCAGTTCTGTCTTAAAATTGGTATATCCACATTTGCCTGCTGAATTGCATAATCTTTATAAGATCTTATCTTCATCATTCTATCTATTCCCAGCCTGAGCTTTTTCCTAAATCTTGTCTCACAGCAGTCACCATTGTCCAAATCCCTGTTCAGATTCTTTTCTCTCTTCCCTGCATAGGCTCAATATAATCTGAAAAAAGCTTGTAATTTTTCTGGTAAAAATCTTAGTTTGTATCTAGGTGTAATAGGCTGAGAATTGTTTTCTAATGTTTACTTTTTCCACAGTGCTATGCAAAGTAAATGGAGACAGTGATGTAGTGCTTCCTTTGGAAGGGATGATGATCAAATTTAAGGACTTAAGGGAACTAGCTGCCTTGGCCAGTTTTGAGCAAAATCCTTGAGAGGAGAAAAAGATAAAAGACAGTTGCATTGAACAAAAAAAAACAACCTTCATTATTAAACTTCTTTTGCACAGATATTAAAATGACAGCCTTGCAGTTTGGGAATCTACAGAAAATGGATGGGCCAACCGAACATTGTGAAGACTCCACTTCTACCCTGCCAGATAATTGCATTGATAATTTTGTAAGGATCTTTTTACTATTCTTTTCTTTTTCTTTCAAATTTATCTGTACATGTCTACAGTTTCAGATGGGTCAACAGGAAAAGCCCTCAGGTGACAGCAACTTAATGAGTGATATAAGATTCTATCAAAGAATTATTATACAAAGTAACAATACCAAAAAATTGCTCATCTCTATTTTCTGGAAGTTGTTTAATTTTTTTTTTCTCCAAAGGATGACATATGCCAGAAAACATTGACCAGCTCTGCATTTGCAGAGTGTAATGACCTAGTTGATGTTAGGGAGTACATTACGGCTTGCCAAGATGACTTGTGCCGCTCTGAAGAGTCTAAAAATGCCTCATGTATCTGTGACACCTTTGGTGAATACTCCCGGCAGTGTGCTCATGCTGGTGGGCATCCTCTGAACTGGAGAACCTCAAAACTGTGCCGTGAGTATCACTGGAGATAGCCTTACTTTATGCTCAGTAACTAACAAACAAGCAGCTCTCAAATGATGCTGAGGATGCGTGAGAAATTAGTGGCCATTCAAGATTGTATTCTCCAGAGGGTTCTGATGTACAAGTTCCAGCATGAAGACTTCAGCAAGAGCTCAGGGTTTTAATGCCA
Organism: Phaethon aethereus; assembly: GCF_964289735.1. Classification (NCBI taxonomy): domain Eukaryota; kingdom Metazoa; phylum Chordata; class Aves; order Phaethontiformes; family Phaethontidae; genus Phaethon; species Phaethon aethereus. Next base: position 53,319,957 of record NC_138579.1, read on the forward strand.
AATGGATTAAATATTATCAGACACCTACGTGGATACTCTAATTTGAGAGTCAAAGTGTTACTTAATTAACAGGGACAGTAAAGGAAGCAGATAAAAGAGAAAGAAAGAGAAAGGAGGAGAAAGAAAGAGAAAGGAGGAGAAAGAGAAAGAAGGAGAAAGAATGAAGTGTACTTGCTTGCTTGTATTCCTGTTTCTTTCCAGTTCTCATGGTGGCTACAACATTTTTTATTCTCAATTATTAACTGATTGGGTCTTCATAGGTGTTTGGCTGATTAAGCACTTATTTATCTCCTCTTGCTTGGTAGTGAGGAATTTGCACCACTGTAATCTTCACAGAGATTTGCACTGAATTAAACCCATAGTAGATTATGGGGTGTAGCTGCTGACACTGTCACCAACATTTGCTCTGAAACAAAGCTGCATGAGGTACTATTTGCCCTTCCAATGGTATCTGAAAAATGCAACTATACTAAAGCTTTAGGAAATTGAGTCTTACATTTCACGAGCAATACCGGTGTTCATGAGAAGGGTGCCTTCAATAACAGCCTTGCTGACTTGTGGGGTCATTACCTTGCTGTGCCCAGAAATCCAGTCATTGAGCCAGCTCAGCACCAGACAGCCATGGAAAGCACATCTTAACTGTAAAATATTGACCTAGGTGACTAAACTTGCAAATTTTGAGAGCTGGTGGTGGATCTGCAGTTTAGTGTGGGTTTACATGTAGCTGAAAAAACATAAATTAATATAAATATTTTCATATATAGTGAGCTAGAAATACTTTTGACTGAAAAAGCATGTCTCTTTCTCTAAAATTTCAGCCAGGAAGTGTCCTTACAACATGCAGTACCAGGAGTGCAGCTCGCCCTGTGCTGACACATGCACCAATCCTGAACGATCTCAGTTTTGTGAAGAACACTGCATGGATGGCTGTTTCTGCCCCCCAGGCAAGTTCTTATGTACTCACATATCTGATCTCAAAGAACAACAGCAGCTTACTTGTAGGATTTGGGCAGGTTCCATGGGGTTTAAGCCTCCTGTATTTGCATTTTTCACAGCCGCAAGTGACAAGCATTTGTCACATCTCAGCTGACAAAAGATATCAGAATTAATTGCCAATACACGTGCAATATTCAGAAAGCAGGAAAGCAGACCAGTGAACAGGACAAGACCAGTCTCTCAACAAGCCACCTGTGCTATAATAGTCCCTCTTTCGAAGCAGTGGAATTTAAGAATACAAAGGCTGAATACTTCACTGTGCAAATTGGCCTAGTCCTATTGTTCTTAATGCCTCTTTAATTGATCAAGGGTTTGTCTTTTTTTAAATCTAGGGACTGTATTTGATGATATCAACAATTCTGGCTGCATTCCCCATCAGCAGTGCTCCTGTGTTTACAATGGCAACACCTACACTACAGGAACTTCTTTTTCAGAGCAGTGCCATTCTTGGTAACCTTTGTTCCTTTTCTAACTTATTATTTTGTCTCACATATTTAATGAGTTTAATGGTTTATTATATGCTGTTGCATCATTGGTAGCTGATATGTGTATTTAACTGACCGCTACAGTTCCAAGATATTCCTAAAGAACATTCTTTGTTTTATTTAGCAACAGCATTAACTAGCTTTGAACTCTAACTCTAGGTGATCAAAGCAAGGATTTACAATGTTTAGATTTCTCACCAGTCAATTAAAACACTTCCTCTTCATTTATTTTGTTCAAACATTTGGACTTCTCTAAGAGGAATGAAGTTGCAGTCATTAATGCATTTGCAAATATTTATTTTCTCTGGAGAAAGCAAAGGATGACACAATACAACCTCGATTTCACAATTATTAATCCTGTACCTGTGCACTGCTACATCACCTTAGAAAACTGATATGCTCTGCATCAGGAGTAGATGTGGGGCTACATTTCTGTTAGTTTCTGATACATTTGTATAACAAAACAGAAGAGATTTTAATTTATCATTGTGCTTTATGTTAGCTGCAAAAAACAAGTAATTACTCATACAATACCTGTTGCTGGAGACTTCACCTCTTCAAAGGAGGAAATAAATTCAATAAGTGAAGTGAATGCATACCAGAGTCATTCCTTTTACACATGTTCACGATGTTTTGAAAAGTCTTAAACCTAGATTTGCTGTGTGTGAAACTACAGCTTAAAGGGAAAAACAGTAGCAAAACAGCTGAACCTAATGTCACTGTAATTCCTTTTACTCTGGACCACTGTTACTGATTTCAGCTAACTTTATTCTCTCTCTCTTCCAGTACCTGTAATGGAGGCCAGTGGAGTTGCCAAGACACGTCATGCCCAGGAACATGTTCAGTAGAGGGAGGTTCACACATTTCCACATACGATAAAAAACATTATGATCACCACGGAGACTGCACTTACGTCCTTTCTAAGGTGGGAATCAGATATTACTACGTCATAAAGCCTTATATATTTATAGAAAGAAAAGGTGATCTCAATCAACACTTTTGAAACTTACGTCTTTTGATATACACTTAGCCAGATGTTTACTAGAACATATGCTGCCATTCAGATTACAATCATCGGTTAACTATTAGCATGTCATGCAACAGTATATGGTGTTTACAGGAGACTTTCCAGTTTTGTGATGTAGTAATTGCTGAAGAACATTGCCTTTTTTAAGAACTTGCTTAGTCTACATTCTTCAGTGTGATTAATCCAGCTTTCTTACTGACTTGCATAATTTTTGCCACGTTACTGTATTATATAGTATTGGGCCAAATGGTACAAGTCTGAAAAATTACACTAACAGTTCTGAAAAAAAATTTTGAATTTATAGGACTAATATTCTTATTTCATTTCTGGGAAGTTCAAATACAGAAAATAAGTTCAAGTCAAGTGATACATTTAGTTTAGGTTTTGGACATTTTTAAACAGATTTTTAAAAATGTCAAAAGAAATTGAGAGATTAAAAGTTAATTATAAAATTATTTAATTACAGCAATGTGCAAGTGAAACATTTTGATCTCTTAGGGGCTTTTTCTGTTTGTTTTTTGCCTTCCTTTTCCCCCATCTGCACAATTCAGTAAAAAAAAAAGGCGTATGTTACTGTTCTCCTGCAAAATGTTTTATCTGAATTTTTTATCTCGCATTGATATCAGCTACAGAAATGTGAGTAGAATTGAATGAAACATTAGAAGTGGGCATGAATAAAAACTCCAAATATGGATATCATCAATAAAATGATAACCAGATTCTAATACTCTCGTTGTTCCTAATCATTACAAAAGGCAAAACTGAGGCCAAAGAAGACCTGGAATTTGGGAGAGTCTGGATCTTCTCCAGAAACAGAAATATTTTTTCAGAGTTGAGAGAAAATTTTACAGGGAAAGCTTTTGTAATTAGCCTTTCAGGAAATAACTGTTGGCATTTTTTTTCAGCACTGTAAAGACGAAACATTCACCATCCTAGTAGAACTACGCAAATGTGGCCTAACAGACACTGAGACATGCTTAAAGACAGTGACCCTCAACATGAATAACGGACAAACTGTAAGAATGAAAACTAAACATGGGAAACGACTATTAAAAATATGGGGAGCAATGAAGCTAGACCTTAATCAGTCAGGGAACAGAATTTCTCTCTCAAATGGTCAGCATATGTGATAAGTACATGTTATTTTTAATCAAGTGAAAAGAAATTGATTCTGTTATGAAAATCAGATCAGCTATAAATTTGGCTTTGTGGAAGTTCATTAACAAAAGTATTGTACTCACAAAGCAGAAAAAAGCTATTTACTCAGCCAGTTAGACAGAAAAAACATGAACTTTTAGGTTAGAAACTACAAGTACAACAGTAAGGGGTATAATTAATCACAAAGATGTGTGCAGAGAAATCAAGATGATTTAATTCCCTAAGGAGTTGAGAAAGTCTCTTTAAAAATAATTCTTTTATGCAGGGAAAATTAGGAAAGTGCACAAAGTGGAAAGAGGTGAAATCACAAAAAAATACCCTTTTTGTATAATATCTTTTAAATTAGTATCACTGAAGTTATCACCATTATTACCCTTTGGCCTATAGTTATCCTTCACACAATTGCCTCTTGTTCCTCTTCCTTATCAGCTCATCGAGGTCAAACCTGATGGTGGTGTGTTCGTGAACTCCATCTACACCCAGCTGCCCATCTCAGCAGGTATTTTTTTCTATAACAGTCTGTGAGCAATAAGCTCAGAACTTCAACATCACACCTGCTTGTTTTCTTAAACTATGGAAGATAAAGGACTGTGAGTTGTTCAGAACCTGCATGTTCACACCTCGGTTCTCTTTGGGATATTTCCTGAGTCACACAAGTGCTTTTGAAGTAGAAGTGGGAAGTTTGGTGTCATAGAGAAATGGGAGACAGTACAAGCATAAGCAAGAGTTCAAACAGAAGCAAACAGCATTTACAGTCTCCTGATTTGATCACTGTAAGGTTTACTTCCTTCTCACTGCCCAAAATTGAACAGAAAAGACATCTGTTTACCTCTTCTACTTTTTTTTTAACTTACCACCCCCCTCAGAGAGAAATTTGATTTTTTGCTCTCTGTCTCAATAACTAATAATTCTATGTGATACCTCTGACCTTCAGATTGGCTTAGTTTCGCTCTCCATCAGAGCAAGGGCACCAATGTATGCTGTACAATCTTAGAAACAAAAATAGGAGTATTCTTTTTAATGCTTACTGCCATACTTTTTTCCTTCTTATTCTCTTGTAAGGAGTAATCTCCAACTGCTTAATAAAGTTAACAAATAAAGTTAACAACTTGGTAGCTACAAGTAATTCTGAACTGTAAATTTTGATTTATATTTCTGATTCATTTTCATAAGGATTGGCTTTATTTCACCTCAGCATTTGCAACAAGTGCAATAGAAATTCAAGGATAATATAATGATGCACTGTTTCCAGCATTCAACCTCATTCAGAAAGTGATTTCTCACTCTGTTTTTCACCTATAGCTAATGTTACTGTGTTCAGACCTTCATCATTCTTCATCATCATGCAGACAAACTTTGGCGTCCACCTTGAAATCCAAATCATACCCCTCATGCAAGTGTTTGTGCGACTGGATCCTACTTTCAAAGACCAGACCTGTGGTAAGTGAATGAAACACAAGAACATCATGCTTGATGTCTTTTGACTAGTAGGAGCAATATAAACTTTTCACTGCTTTTAACAGGTCTCTGTGGAAATTTCAATAATATCCAAACTGATGACTTCAAGGCTGTAAGTGGAATAATCGAAGGAACAGCAACAGCATTTGCTAATACATGGAGAACTCAGGCTTCATGCCCTAGTATCCAGCGCAGTTTTGAGAACCCTTGTGCACTCAGCATTGATAATGGTGAGTGCTGCTTAGAATTTTTTCCAGGTTTTTTTTTTTTGCTCATCCCTAAGGAAAATGCGGGAGAAGGATGGACTTCACAACTCTATGAGAGTTATATTCCGAAGCCATTTATTGTCTTGTCTGACTCCAATATATATCATAATTTTCGCTTAGTCACTGCGCACACACTCATGATTGGTTACAACTTGTTACACACACTGTTGCAATTGGCTATATACAAAATATCACACGCTGTCCACGCGCCCCTCACACAGTCAGGATTGTTGCTTGCAGGTGTTCCTGTTTTCCTCGCTTCTTCTTAATTGTTTATCACAGCTCCTTCTCCTCAAGGCCGAGCCGTGCAGATATCCAGCTGTTTACCAGCTTCTCAGTGCCACAGCTCCTTCTCCTTAAGGTCGAGCCATGCAGATCAACGCCACAGCTCCTTCTCCTTAAGGTCGAGCCCTTGCAGGGTGATCCCAACAGGAAAACACATCCATCGGAAAGCAAAGATAAGAGAATAAAGACTTACATACTTGGTAAAAAATATAGATGTGAATCAGAAACAAATATTCACAATGAAAGCATTAGGGATAAGTAACAAAGTAAAGGAAGAGTCATAGAAACATAACTGAAGGAAACTGTATGGTCATTGAAAACAGATAGGATGTCTCAGCTGACAACTTGGTGTCAGAGGAGTGAATTGACAGAATATCTTTGGAAATCTTTTATTCATCCCCTTCAGCATGTCCTCTTCTCTGGTTTTAGGAACCATAGCACACAAGCTGAGTGAAAAAAAGGCGGAAGAAGAAGAGGTTTGATGTAATTTCACAACTACGCTTCATAGACCAGGGCAGTGTGTTTTTACAACTAATGAAATGCAAAGAATAATGTGTGTTTGTATTGTTTGTTCTCTTCACAGAGAAATATGCTCAGCATTGGTGTGGACTACTAACTGACAGCAAAGGACCTTTTTCTGATTGTCACTATGCAGTGAATCCCTCTGTTTACCACATGGTACTTTGTTAGACTGATTTTCCCTTTAAAAACAATAGAAATAGGATCATTACAACTAGCTACCAGAACAGGACTGTTCCAGACATGTCTCCTGTCTTACGCGATGCCTGTATTTTCATTTCTGTACTGCAGCACTTCCTTCTTTCAACATGTGTTTCTGTTTGTGTTGAAACATTACCTTCTTTCAATTGTCAGTCTTGACTTCAAGCTCCTGACTTGCTTGCAAATGAAAAGGCAGCTATTTACTCCTGGGTGGATATACACATATAGTAGGAAGCATATTTAAAGGCATGTCGAACGCTTGTTTGAATATCCGTGAATTGTTGTCTCATCAGCCTTGTATCTCATTAATAATGACTTGGCACAGAAAGCCCATTAGCTAATCATCATCATTCTGCATTCAGTGGTTGCCAATCTTTCTTCTCACTATGTATCATCCAGGTATGGACACTGGTGAAATTATGTCTAGACTGCATACTGTGAATAAAGCTTTGCATGCCATTGTGCAGCATATTTGTAAATATGGTTCAGAGGAACATGAATCTGTTAAACGTATAACAGACTTTAAGACCACTATTTCCCAATAACAACTACAGACACCAACTGAATTTCTGTTACCTTCATTCTCCCCTGCCAGGAAATTTAGACAAAGACTGGAAAGAGAGAAAACTATGTTAATGTTGTCCATGAGTGAGCTTATCTGAAGAAGGACTAGTGCGTAAGACCAGAAAGATAACATTCATTTTTTTTTTAATTGACCAGTCCTGAGACTTTATTTTTCTCTGCATTCTTAGAACTGCATGTTTGACACATGTAACTGTGAAAATAGTGAGGACTGTCTGTGTGCAGCCCTGTCTTCCTATGTGAGAGCTTGTGCCGCAAAAGGAATCCAGCTGGATGGATGGAGGACTGATGTCTGTTGTAAGTACTCTTAACTATCCCCTATCCCAAGAATACACATCAATAAAAACTGCTGATCAGAGATTATTTTATACTGATTTCTAGACAAATATCAGAAGTGTTGAGGAAAGGATTTTGTTAAGTGCACTCCTGGCAATAATTCTCTGCTGTTCTCTTAGAATCAATCCATTGCTAGCAAGAGCAAATATGAATAGATGAGAGACATAGCTTGTTTAGGAAAGAGAGTGCTGTTATGGAAGTTCCACCACCTGTTTCTGTGCAACTTTGAACTTCATTGCAGCTTTATGTATCAGTTATTGTAGAGAAAATGTGGCATATTAGCATAACAGTACTAGTAATACTAACCAGAACACTTACAAATGAAAGGTCTCTGAAACTGTGTGCTAGGTTTCACTGATCCAGTAGGTTTGTTTTCAGAATACCAGAAGACATTCAGGGACATATCTTGTCTCATACTTCAAAAGGTTTAGAAGTCTTGGCAATGAATGGCAGCACCAAATGAAGGTTCCTTTCCAAAATCTCATTTGAAAAAATATTTTCTTCTTTGCATACATCACTTATTCCATGTGTACAGTAGCTTTTCAGGTCTAACTCTGTATATATCAGAAATACAGTTACATGAAAGATGCAACACAGGCAGAAGTGGACAGTATTGTTTACATGTTATTTCTACTGCCTATGGTTTCTTTTTTCCCCACCAGAAATTACTATCTGGAACTAAAAAAACTATTATTATATTTGCCTCTCTCTAGCAAAATACACCACCTCATGTCCCAAATCCCTAAGCTACAGCTATACCATCTCTTCCTGTCAACCCACTTGTCGGTCTCTGAGTGAGCCTGATGTCACATGCAATATTAAGTTTGTCCCAGTTGATGGCTGCACCTGCGTAAATGGAACCTACATGGATGAGAGTGGCAAATGTGTGCCTGCTAATGAATGCCCCTGCTACTACAGAGGATCTCCCATACCATTTGGGGAAGCTGTCCATGAAAATGGGCTTGTATGGTAAGTGAATGCTTTGCAAAATACTCAAGCAACAGTATATGTATTTTCTCATTAAAATCTGCTACATTTAAAATGGTCTCACCCTTCCTTCCCTGAATTTCCATACAATGTTCTCTCATTTTTTTCAACTTTATTTTCAACTTTTAAGAATGGTACATATTCCCCTGAGCTGGAAGACAGAGATGGGAAGAAGAATGAAGCCCCTATAATCCAAGGTCAAACGGTTAGCAACCTGCTACACCACTTAAACATACACAGGTCTATGGGGCTAGGTGGGATCTACCCCAAGCTGGCAGAAGTGCTCACCAAGCCACTTTCAATAATTTATCAGCAGTCCTGGCTGACTGGGGAGGTCCCAGTTGACTGGAAGTTAGCAAATGTGACGCCCATCTACAAGAGGGGCTGGAAGGAGTATCTAGGGAGCTACAGGCCTGTCAGTCTGAACTCAGTCCTCGAAGGTTATGGAGCAGCGCTTCAGGGAGTTAGTCAATAGAACCCCCTGGGAAACTGACCTCAGGGACAAGGGAGCAGAACAGAGCTGGCAGATCTTTAAGGACACTTTCCATAAAGAGCAAGAGCTCTCGATACCCACATGTAAGAAATCAGGAAAGGAAGGCAAGAGACCAGCATGGCTGAGTTGAGACCTGCTGGGCAAACTAAAGGGCAAGAAGGAGATGCACAGGCAGTGGAAGCAGCAACAGGTACCCTGGGATGAGTACAGGGATGCTGCCCAGATGTGTAGGGATGAGGTCAGGAGGGCCAAGGCACAGCTGGAGCTGAACTTGGCAAGGGATGCAAAGAATAATAAGAAGGGCTTCTACAGGTATGTCAGCAAGAAATGGAAGGTCAAAGAAAGCATACCACCCTTGATGAGCAAGACTGGCAAACTGGCAACAACAGATGAGGAGAAGGCTGAGGTACTCAATGACTTCTTTGCCTCACCCTTCACCGGCAGTCTCTCTCCCCACACCTCTCGAGGGGATGACCTGCAAGATGAGAACTGGAGGAGCAAAGTCCTTCCCACAGTAAGAGAAGATCAGGTTCGAGACCACCTGAGGAACGTGAACATGCACAAGTCTACGGAACCCGATGAGATGTACCCCAGAGTCCTGAGGGAATTGGCTGAGGTAGTGGCCAAGACCCTCTCCATGATATTTGAAAAGTGCTGGCAGACAGGTGAAGTCCCTGGAGACTGGAAAAAGGGAAACATTGCACCCATCTTTAAGAAAGGTAGCAAAGAGGACCCTGGGAACTACCGACCTGTCAGCCTCACCCCTGTGTCTGGGAAGATCATGGAACAGATCCTCATAGAAGCTATACTAAGGCACATGGAGAGCAGGGAGGTGATTCAGGAGAGCCAGCATGGCTTCACCAAGGGAAAGTCCCACCTGAACAACCTAGTGGCCTTCTGTGATGGGGTAGCCACATCAGTGGACAAGGACAGAATTACCAATGTCGTCTATCTGGACTTCTGTAAGGTCTTTGATACGGTCCCCCACAACATCCTTCTCTCTAAATTGGGGAGATATGGATTTGATGGGTAGACTGTTGGGTAGATGAGGAATTGGTTAGATAGTCCCATCCAGAGGGTAGTGGTCAACAGCTCAATGCCCAGTTGGAGATCAATTACAAGTGGTGTCCCTCGGGGGTCCACACTGGGACCAGTACTCTTTATCAATGACAGACAGCAGGATCAAGTGCACCCTCAGCAAGTTTGCAGGTGACACCAACCTGAGTGGTGTGGCTGACATGCCTGAGGGATGGGATGCCATCCAGAGGGACCTGGACAAGCTCCAGGAATGGGCCTCTGTGAACTTCAACAAGGCCAAGTGCAGGGTCCTGCACCTGCTCAGGCAACCCCCGGTATCAGTACAGGCTGGGGGATGAAAGGATTGAGAGCAGCCCTGCCGAGAAGGACTTGGGGGTACTGGTGGATGAAAAGCTGGACAGGAGCCAGCAATGTGCACTCACATCCCACAGGGCCAACTGTATCCAGGGCTGCACTAAAAGAACCATGGCCAGCAGGCCGAGGGAGGTGATTCTGCCCCTCTGCTGCGCTCTGGTGAGACCCCACCTGGAGTACTGCATCCAGCTTTGGAGTCCTCAGCACAGGAGAGACATGGACGTCTTGGAGAGGGTCCAGAGGAGGGCCACAAAAAGGTTCAGAGGGATGGAACACCTCTCCTATGAGGACAGGATGACAGAGTTGAGGTTGTTGAGCCTGGAGAAGAGAAGGCTCCAGGGAGACCTTACTGCAGCCTTCCAGTACTTAAAGGGGGCTTATAAGAAAGATGGGGACAGACTTTTTAGCAGGGCTTGTAGTGATAGGACAAGGAATAAACTAAAAGAGGGCAGATCTAGACTAGATACAAGGAAGAAATTTTTCACCATGTGGGTGGTGAAACCCTGGCACAGGTTGCCCAGAGAGGTGGTAGATGCCCCATCGCTGGAAACATTCAAGGTCAGGTTGGATGAGGCTCTGAGCATCCTGATCTAGTTGAAGATGTCCCTGCTCACTGCAGAGGGCTTGGTCTGAATGACCTTTGAATGTCCATTCCAAGCTAAAGATTCTATGATTCTATGATTGTGAGTGCCATCACACCGCATGTGCAGGACAACCAGGTGATCAGACGTAGTCCGCATGGGTTTATGAAAGACTTGACCAACATGATCTCCTCCTATGACAAGGTGACCCGCTTAGTGGATGGAGGAAATGCTGTGGATGTTGTCTACCTGAACGTTAGTTTAAGTCTTTGACACAGTTGCCCACAGCATTCTACTGGAGAAACTGGATGTTCATGGCTTGGACTGGCGTACTCTTTGCTGGATAAAAAAAAAGGCTGCATTGCTGGGCCCATAGAGACAACTCTGTGGTGAACGGAGTTAAGTCACGGTGGTGGCTGGTCACAAGCAGTGTTCCCCAGGGCTCAGTATTGGAACCAGTTTTGTTTAATATCTTTATCAATGATCTGGATGAGGCAGTTGAGTGCACCCTCAGTAAATTTGCAGATAACACCAAGCTGGGTGGCAGTGTTGATCTTCTGGAGCATAGGAAGGCTCGGCAGAGGGATCTAGACAGGCTGGATTGATGGGCTGGGGCCAGCTGTATGAGGTCCTGCACTTGGGTCACAACAGCCGCATGCAACACTACCGGCTTGGGGAAGAGTGGCTGGAAAGCTGCCCAGTCGAAAAGGACCTCGGGCTGTTTGTCGACAGCTGGCTGAATACAAGCCAGAAGTCTGGAGAAAAGGAGGCTGAGGGGAGACCTTATCGCTCTCTACAACCACCTGAAAGGAGGTTGTAGTGAGGTGTGTATCAGCCTCTTCTCCCAAGTAGCAAATGATAGGATGAGAGGAAACAGCCTCACATTGCACCAGGGGAGGTTTAGATTGGATATTAGGAAATATTTCTTCACCGAAAGGGTTGTCAAGCATTGGAACAGGCTGCCCAGGGAAGCGGTTAAGTCACCATCCCTGGAGGTATTTAAAAGACATGTAGATATGGTGCTTAGCAACATGGTTTAGTGATGGACTTGGCAGTGTTAGGCTCGCAATTGGACTCGATTATCTTAAGCATCCTTTGCAATCTACGTGATTCTATAATTCTGTGATATTTCCAGATTGACACAGCAATTGTATTTAGGTGCATTTTCTATTTAATTCCATGATTTTACAAGCATAAAATAATGACAACACCAGCAAGGAGATATCTTATGAGAAAGTAGGTAACAGAGACATACACTCATTTCAACCTGTGATTTTTGCTGTTAAGCAATAATGGATATCATATTAAAGCAGCACTGGTAGTGCAGTTGAGGGGAATTCTTTCCTAAGACTGCAAAACATCATTCTGGAATTCCTTTGAAAATTCTGAAACTTGTCAAAAAAGAGAAGTAGCTCTCAGTCTCAATACATGGTTTGAGAGAAAAAAAAAAAAAATCCCTCTCTTACAGCACTTGCATCCAGGGAAGACTGAATTGCATTGGAGCACCCAATCCAACTCCGGGTAAAAAAATCTTCTCTTTTTCACTTCTCTTTTTCTCTGTGCCAAGTTTTGGACAGAAATATTTGATAGAATTTATTTTTCTTAATGGATTTTTAAATAATAGGAGTATTTCTCATTTAGTTATAGTGCAACAGTTATCATAAAAGGCAGGAGTGAACCTAGATTAATGGTAAGACCTCTTTATAATAAAGATTTTTTTATTAAATTCGGGGGGGGGGTGTCTGGGAATTCAGTGCTCTGAAGTGAATCTATTTAGCAGATTGAATAGGGACAGAAATCCATACTAACTGAAATATGCAATTTCCAAAGAATTTCTACATGGTTTTAATGGCTCCAGTTGTGGGATATACCCTGAGAGCCATCTCTTACTGCTCTCACTTCTTTCCTTCCTCTAGTCTGTGAATCTCCCATGTTCTACTTTGACTGTGGAAACATCACTGCAGGAACAACTGGAGCAGAATGTCAAAAAGGTTGCCAGACTCTGGATATGCAGTGTGTAAGTATGTCATGGCTGGATGAAATGGTGCTTCCAGGTTTTATCTGCGCTCTTGGTGCTGAAGTAATTGAACTATCTATCTGACCTACTTTAAATCTGCAACACAGATACTTTGTTCTTGTAGGAAAAGCCTCAAACCATGTCATGAAGCATTAACAATGGGACCCTTAGACCAAAATATAATAAAGTAACATCCAATTAAATTCATAAGACTAGTGTCTACCTTTCTTCAGCTACTGCAGGTAACAGTAATTAGTAGTGAAAATATCTAGGGCTCTGCCACATATTTTCACAGCATCACAGAATCTTTACCGTTGGAAAAAATCTTTAAGATCATCAAGTCCAACCATCAACCCAACACCACCATGCCCACTAAACCAAGTCCTCAAGTGCCACATTCTCCTTCTTTAGGAGAAAAATACTGGCTATAAACTGGCTGGGAGAAATCATTCTTTCTCGTACCATGATGCAGTTGTGAATTTCTCACACATCTAATTATAGTACTCGACCTAGGTGCATGATAGCCACATGTCATTTCTTGAATAAGTACCGTATGTGATAAACTGATTTCAATGTAACTAAACCAAACTGAAAAAAATATTACTTATTTTCTTTTTAAAGTTCAATTCAATCACTAATCACCTGCTACAAAGTGCAAGGCTTCTTCAGCTAACACAGAGAAAGACTTAAGATTAATGTGTTTCAAATTTCACAGACTCCAGCAGAACAATCAGGATTGGCATAAGTAAAACATTTATCTTTAACAGATTTATATTCGATTAAATCAATGGCTAATAACTTCCTTTTTGTTCCATTGACCTAGAAGTACTTTGTAGTCCTCTCCCATTTAAGCTGGGCAGCAATAAGACCACATAAAGACATTTTATGAGAATTTAATATTCCTTTTTCTATTGTGATTTCATTCTGAAATTATATCATCCTCTTGATTTTCCAGTATAGTACGCAATGTATATCTGGCTGTGTGTGCCCAGCTGGGCTTGTGTTAGATGGGAATGGTGGTTGTGTTCCTGAAGAAGAATGTCCTTGTATTCACAATGAAGCCGTGTATCAGCCTGGGGAAAAGATCAACGTTGACTGTAACACTTGGTAAATATTTCCTCAGAAGTAGCATTCCTGGTTCTGTCATTTGCTTTTCCAAAGATCTTAAGTAGTACAGCAGTGAGGAAAGATTTGGATTGCACATTACATCAATTGATGGATCTTTCAGTTTTGGATTAAACAGTATGAGCAGGTTTCCTTCTGATGTAGGCAGATGACCAAAGCACAGAATGTGAGGAAATCATTGGGACTATGGTGTTCATTAAGTAGTATCCTATTTTGCAGTTAATGCATGTAAAGAGGCAGAACAGAACCTTGCTATAATTTTTTACATGAAAAATGTAAAAGATTATTTTAACTCCACAACCAATATAACATTTACCAGGGATGAGTTGCCAAACAAATACTGAGTTGTTGGGATATCTCCACACAAAACAGTGAGTTGTTTTATTATTAAAATATTTTATTCTCATTCCTAGTGTATGCAAGAATAGGAAGTGGGAATGCACCAAACATCAATGTCTGGGCACTTGTGCTGTTTATGGAGATGGTCATTATAATACCTTTGATGACAAAAGGTTCAGCTTCAATGGAAACTGTGAATACACACTAGTCCAGGTACTGATAATTGGCAATAGTAAATGAGACATAACCTTGATCATGTCTACAAAAATAATATATTTTTAAATGTTATTCTTTACCCAGGACCACTGTGGAAAGAGTGGCACAGCCAATGGGACCTTCAGGGTTATCACTGAAAATATTCCCTGTGGCAACACTGGGACAACTTGCTCAAAATCTATCAAAGTTTTCTTAGAGGTAAGAAAGTTTTGCATATAGACCAGTTTTGTTCTGTATCTGTTTAGGGCTTAGGAGAAGCCTAAGATATCCATTGCTTCAAGGAAGTTGGAGAAATATTTCAAAAAGCAAATCAACTTGTAAATTAAGCTTATATCAGATTCAAGTGAAATAATCAGTAGAGCTTCCCAGCTTTCTATCTTTTCCATTTCCCACCCTATCTTATACCACTCTTAGGCAAACTACAGATCTACAGGAAAACTGTGGTTAGCAGAAATTTAGCCTATCATGCCAGAAGATTATTTTATTTCATGCAGTGTAGTTCCTCCATGACTACCAAAACACCCTTTTTTGACCTACACCATTTAAGATACCTTTTTGCCACAGTTCCAGGGACTTGCAATTTGAACTATATAATTTTGATTTATTGCATTTGGATTAGTTGTTTTCATTATATAAATTATTCATAGTACTCTTGAAAGCAGAAAAACATGTTTAAGAGCACAGCTGCAGCTACTGAGTACATTTCCAATCAACTTTTCCTCCTGTTTCAGAGTTATGAACTAATACTTGGTGAGGAACGTATCAGTGTCGTAAAGAGAGGACAAAATGATGAGGTGCCATACACAGTTCGCTATATGGGTATGTACTTGGTAATTGAGACCACAAGCGGACTGATCCTCATGTGGGACAAGAAAACCAGCATCTTCATCAAGCTCAGCCCTGATTTTAAGGTGCGGAACTAGCAGTTAAACGGCAATTTACAGTCTAAGTTTGGACTGGGTGTAAATTTTGTTGAGACCCTGCCAAGATCCCAAACAGGTGATGTCTCTAGCATTCCTGCAGGATATCCCATGTTGTTTTTGTGAGCAGTCATAACAGTAAAGACTCATGAGTAGACTATGTGTCTGGACTAGTAGTATTTATGACAGCTTTGTAAGGCTGGTTTTTATATGTACATCTATTGTATAAAACAAGGCTTAAATTAAAAGCTTTGTTGGCTAACTGTGAGTCCTCATTTACTCATTAAAGACATACCTCAAAGACAGAAAGGTACAGTGACAAAGACGGTTTTATTGTTCAGTTTTAAAAGAATAAAAGTCAACAGCAGTATCCTTCTAACCTTAGTAGTCATGTTCTGTTGCTGATGAAACAAAGGATGAAGATCTTCAGGAACGTTAGAATGGAATGGCACCATTCTAAAAGCTGAATTTCAATATTCTTTCAATCTCATATATTGTTTTAAGTTTTCTCACATGCATTATTATTTACTTCCTTTTGCAGGGCCATATCTGTGGCCTCTGTGGAAATTATGATGGCAACGGCATCAATGACTTTACT
Organism: Phaethon aethereus; assembly: GCF_964289735.1. Taxonomy (NCBI): domain Eukaryota; kingdom Metazoa; phylum Chordata; class Aves; order Phaethontiformes; family Phaethontidae; genus Phaethon; species Phaethon aethereus. Next base: position 53,335,938 of record NC_138579.1, read on the forward strand.
ACAAGGAGCCAGTCTGTGGTAGAGAATGTCCTAGAGTTTGGAAACAGCTGGAAAGTATCCTCTACGTGTCCTGATGCTTACAGCATAAAGAACCCATGTTCTACCAACCCTTATAGAAAGTCCTGGTCAGAGAAGCAGTGTAGCATCATCAACAGCAACGTCTTTGCTGACTGTCACTCTCAGGTATTACCAGGGCAGAAGTTTACTGTGTGAAGACTAGGTCTGTGTATGATTGAAGCTGCTATCCTCATACATTTTAACATACATGCCTAATTCATTAGCATGTTTCACTTGGAATTGTGTCGAGAAAACTTTAATCTGAATCCCACTCACTTGGATAGATTTATAGTCCCTACCTGTAAAAAATAAAAGGACATTTAGTTCATAGGAAATATTGACCTATTATGAGAGAATAGTAATTTCATAATTACTATGTATTTTCTTGTAGTGTGACTTGAATAAAAATTCTCATACACCATGTACAGAACACAAGCTCAATGAAATAATAACCTAATAATGAAGTAGCAGCATAGCCTTTATCTGACACTAAGTACATAGCAAACAATGCAGGGTAACTTTGCTCTTCCTATTACCTTAGTTCTTTCCACTAGCAGCGCCCTAAATTTTCAAGGGGAGTTGCCTAATATTGCTTGGGAACATAAATCTGATCTTCCACCAGGACACAAGTCTGGGTGTCTAAAAATCTGTCAATATGTGATTTGGATGTATCATCTGGCATCACCTCCAGTGTTTAACAGTGTATATACAGAAAAGAAAAAGAAATTACTGATGTAGGCCTTTCTTCTGAAATATTACAATTTTAAGAAAATTACCCTACCAAAGCTAAGAAAGAATTTAGAAGGCAGGATGTATAGTATTACATTTCTTTTTAATAACAGGTTGAACCAGCAAGATATTACCAAGCATGTGTGACAGATGCTTGTGCATGTGACACTGGAGGAGACTGTGATTGCTTTTGTACAGCAGTAGCTGCCTATGCTCAAGCATGTAGTGAAGTTGGTGTCTGCATATCCTGGAGAACCCCATCAATCTGTCGTGAGTTTTATGTCATAAACACTTCTACTGAGAGCGTAGTTAAATGTACAATGCCTTGCTGATGTCCTTGAACACACACTCTGGGTATCTCATATATGGGCATTATAATCTCACTGTGTAGACTTTTCACACTAAGCTGTTTTGATGGTCACACAATTTCACCTATTCATTCATGGTTTTCCAGACTGTCCAAGCAACGTTGCAGGGATATGATGAACAGGTATGAGTCAAAAAAAGCTCTTGGTTTTTTTCCTGAACATGTCCAAATTTCTGTTTCTCCATAGCACTGTTCTGTGATTACTACAATCAACAAGGGGAATGTGAATGGCACTATAAGCCTTGTGGAGCCTCCTGTATGAAGACCTGTAGGAACCCAAGTGGAAAATGCCTCCATGACTTGCCAGGTTTAGAAGGTAAAAAGACCTGCAAGTACCTTTAAGTGGATACATTTTATTATATTTTTAATGGTCTTTAATGGAGTGTATTTCCCCCATCAGCTGCATTTGCACCATTCAATTCTCTTTAACATCATTGCATTGACATGAACGGAGGCAGAGTGTGGAAACTGGAGTTAAAAACATCTCTAGGACTAAGTCCTTGTGGGTGTGCTCTGCTGACACTAGTACTCTGCATCACTTGTAGAACTATTGGAAAAAAATAAGCAGTAAAAAATAAGACTATTAAAAACAAGACCTGCAAACACATTATGCACAAAGTTTTGCTGACTGTATCTCATTCTCTACTTTCCATATGCCCTTTTGCCTCCTTCAGGCTGCTACCCTAACTGCCCACCAGACAAGCCATATTTTCATGAGGATCAGATGAAGTGTGTCAGTCTCTGTGACTGTTATGATAAAGAAGATGGAAAGATATATAGACGGGATGAATGTCATTTATGGTAAGACTTAACGTACCAGCCTAATCGTGTACAAGGAAAAATGATCAAAATAAGCAGTGGGAAATTGCATGTTCCTGTTACATGACAGGACTAGTTTATGCTGCCTGTGTTAAAATAATGACTTACTATCTAATGCCAGTTTTCTTACTACATTAGTAGTAAGAACTTCTTATGTGATTTTATGTTCTGCTCAATTTATTCCTGATTATGATGTAAATCCTCAGCATAAAGATACAAGAAGAACAGTAAGTCCTTTATGATCAGGCTTTCTCTATTTCCCATTCCTATGGCAGGAAAAATACTGTTCAAAGAGTACAGGTATCTAATTGGGTTCTACTTTATTTTATTACATTCTTATACTGCTTGTAGTATTTAGCCTCTTTTCCTTTTTAACCTGCTTTTTAATACAAAAACATTGCAAGAGCAAGGAAAGTGATAAGGAGGAAAGAAGGAAAATCTTCCTTAAGACTTCTACCTGTAGCTTTGCATATTATTTAGCTTCACTTCTGTTTATAAGTTTGAGTTTAATACAAAGAAAGATTGTGGAAAACAATGGCAAAAAAGAAGACAACATAAACTGGTCACTCAAGGAATAAACACAAATAAAGTGTCCTATCTTTTGCTGCTAGTTTCTGGCAGAAAGATGAGTAATAAAATTACCTGTATAAAAAAAATGTGGTTTTTTATGATTTTTATTTCAGTGAATGCACATCAGAAGGTTTACAGTGCAAGTTTGATGATAAAGGTAAGACAGCTAAGAAAATTAAGAAAATTAAATACTGGATATTATATTTTCATAGATGCCTGACAATAAACTTCTTCTGAATTACAGCATGCCACTGCATTTATGAAGGGAACAGATATAAATATGGTGAACTCATCTACAACACCACAGATGGAACTGGATGGTGTTTCAGTGCAACGTGCGATGTCAATGGAACAATAAACAGAAATACCTTTAAATGTGGCATCTTTACAACACCCCCATTTACATTTTCTACAAGTCAGCCTATAACTACTGCTTCAGGTATGCATGAATATTCTTTAAAATAACAGAAAAATCTCTGGAAGGACTGAAAATTGCCTGAAAGGGAGGGCCTTTTCATCAGTTAATGGCACAAAATTTTACTTGAAACTGTTGACTTCTGCTGGAGCCACCAACTGAACTGGCAGCTTCAGTTGCTAAAGGTGACCATAATCAAGGATGTAGAAATGAGTACAGCATTTCTTACAAAGTCACTCTCCACTGTTTCACGATGGTTTTTCCAGGGGAAAAAAATAATAGAGTTTATTAATCATTGCACCCTGGAGAATCTCCTCATTTCCTTGCAAACAAAAACCAGCAGTTCTAGACTAACTTCTGAAAACACAAAAGACAATTATTGCCATTTTTTAAATTACTGACCATATTAGCTCAAACTGAAGAGAAAAAATCTAGTTTGAGGGAATGTTCAAATTATTTAAAAATATTTTTTGGAACCTTTCCTAATTGTAATTGATAACAAAATCAACAGTTTCCTTCTACTCCTGTAGTACACCTCGACATTATTCCTGCAGTTAACTCATTATAGTGACCATGTAATTCTGAGAAACTGTGAGAAACATTTCCACAAAATTATACAACACTATAGCAAGAACTAAATATTGAACGTTGTCTTCTATTAAGTAACATTCATATGAATAAAATGATATATATTCCACCTTGTTATCTTCATAATGCTAAGAATATTAAATTTTATTAATAAGTAGAAAATAGATATTATTTATTTTATTATATTATATTTCATCTCTATCGTATAAGCATATTCTATATTATAATGTATTATATATAAAATACATGTGTTATATATTTTCTATTTTGTATTTATAAATATAGTATATGTTATAATATTAAAATAATTAAGAAAGTCATTAACCTCTAAAAATATTTTAAAGCCTCTGTGGTTATGCAGTTAAGTGTAAATAAGTACAGAGATAATACCAAGGAGAATAAAATATTCTCTTATATCATAGCAATCATGAGATCACATTATCATATGTATTGACATTCCACACAAAGCATATCATATTAGCAATATTCAACTACAATTTTTAAATAAATGTGACATAAAGTACCACTAGAAAAATAATACAGACATTACATCAAAACCTACAATAGAAATTAAATTAAAGGTTGTCAAAGCAAGTTCATTAAAATTTAAATACTACATTAACTTATATAATATAACATACAACATTAAAATGTATGGAAGATTAATAATTTTTTCCTGGCACTTTCTTTAATAAGAGCAGACAAGACTTGTATTTCCTCATTGTAATTACAGAAATGACAACCACAACACCAGTGACAACCGTGTGTGTGAAGAATGCATGTGCATGGTCAGAATGGTATGATTGCACACAGCCTGAAAACAAAGAGGACGGTGGAGATTATGAAACGTTTGAAAATCTCAGAGACAAAGGATACAGTGTGTGTAAAAACCCAAACGGTGTTCAATGCAGAGCCAAAGAGCACCCAGATATAGAAATAAACAATCTTAACCAAACAGTGCAATGTAGTCAAAGCAGAGGATTAATATGCAATAACAAAGACCAACAATCTAAGCACTGCTATAATTATGAAATCAGGGTATTATGCTGCAGCTACATACCATGTTCCGAAATACAAACTACAACACTGAGAACCACAGAAGAATTCACAACTAGTGTTGTAAAATCAACACCGTTTACATTAGAGACAAAGATAAAACCAACAACACCACAAAAACAAGAAACTGAAAGACAAAAAACTGAAATAACTACAATGTCAACGAAAGACAGAGAAAACATGACTCCACAGACACAAACATCAGTTACAGCAAAGACATCACAAGTCTCAACAACAGGTTACCATACCACGTCTGCTCCAGAAGAAACCTCCACTGTGCCAACCCAGGCTCCGACATCACCCACTACTGCCTCCACCCTCCCTCAACCAGCAACGACAATCACCACTGGCACCACCGTCGTCCCCAGTACCACTGCCCCGCCAACACAAGCAACAACCATCATCACTACCACCATCAGGGTCAGCACCTCCAGGACCTCTCCACCTCCAACACAAGGCACAACTACCACACCCACACCAACCGTGTCCACCTCAGCAGCCACCACTGCTGCCAGCACCTCCAAGACCACAAACAGCTGCGAGCAGCACTGTGCCTGGACGCAGTGGTTTGACTTGGACTCCCCTAGCCCTGGCAGCCAAAACGGAGACATAGAGACGTTTGCAAAAATCCGAGCTGCTGGGTATGCACTGTGCGACAAGCCAGAAGACATCAAGTGCCGTGCTAAAGATTACCCTCATAGGAGTCTGGACAAACTGGGGCAGAAATTTGAGTGCAGCCTTGACACTGGGCTTGTGTGCAGAAATAAGGATCAGATCAGAAAGTACCCCATGTGCTTCGACTACGAGGTCAAGGTGCTGTGCTGTGACCGTAAACACTGTCAGACAACTTCAGCGCGCCCAGGCACCACTGCCGGCTCCTCCACCACATCCTCTCCTGCAGAAACCTCCACTGTAGCAACCCAAACTCCAGCACCACCCACTACGGCCTCCACCCTCCCTCAGCCAGCAACAACAACCACCGCTGGCACCACCGTTGTCCCCAGCACCACTGCCCCACCAACACAAGGCACGACCATCATCACTACCACCAGCAGGGCCAGCACCTCCAGGACCTCTCCACCTCCAACACAAGGCACAACTACCACTACCACACCCACACCAACGTTGTCCAGCTCAGCAGCCAGCAGTACCAGCACCTCCAGCACCACCACAGAAAGCACCACGACGTCCACAGCCACGTCTGCTCCAGCAGAAACCTCCACTGTGCCAACTCAGGCTCCGACATCACCCACTACTGCCTCCACCCCCCCTCAAAGAGCAACGACAACCACCGCTGGCACCACTGTCGTCCCCAGTACCACTGCCCCGCCAACACAAGCAACAACCATCATCACTACCACCAGCAGGGTCAGCACCTCCAGGACCTCTCCACCTCCAACACAAGGCACAACTACCACACCCACACCAACCGTGTCCACCTCAGCAGCCACCACTGCTGCCAGCACCTCCAAGACCACAAACAGCTGCGAGCAGCACTGTGCCTGGACGCAGTGGTTTGACTTGGACTCCCCTAGCCCTGGCAGCCAAAACGGAGACATAGAGACGTTTGCAAAAATCCGAGCTGCTGGGTATGCACTGTGCGACAAGCCAGAAGACATCAAGTGCCGTGCTAAAGATTACCCTCATAGGAGTCTGGACAAACTGGGGCAGAAATTTGAGTGCAGCCTTGACACTGGGCTTGTGTGCAGAAATAAGGATCAGATCAGAAAGTACCCCATGTGCTTCGACTACGAGGTCAAGGTGCTGTGCTGTGACCGTAAACACTGTCAGACAACGTCAGCGCGCCCAGGCACCACTGCCGGCTCCTCCACCACATCCTCTCCTGCAGAAACCTCCACTGTAGCAACCCAAACTCCAGCACCACCCACTACGGCCTCCACCCTCCCTCAGCCAGCAACAACAACCACCGCTGGCACCACCGTTGTCCCCAGCACCACTGCCCCACCAACACAAGGCACGACCATCATCACTACCACCAGCAGGGCCAGCACCTCCAGGACCTCTCCACCTCCAACACAAGGCACAACTACCACTACCACACCTACACCAGCGTTGTCCACCTCAGCAGCCAGCAGTACCAGCACCTCCAGCACCACCACAGAAAGCACCACGACGTCCACAGCCACGTCTGCTCCAGCAGAAACCTCCACTGTGCCAACCCAGGCTCCGACATCACCCACTACTGCCTCCACCCCCCCTCAAAGAGCAACGACAACCACCGCTGGCACCACCGTTGTCCCCAGCACCACTGCCCCACCAACACAAGGCACGACCATCATCACTACCACCAGCAGGGCCAGCACCTCCAGGACCTCTCCACCTCCAACACAAGGCACAACTACCACTACCACACCCACACCAACGTTGTCCAGCTCAGCAGCCAGCAGTACCAGCACCTCCAGCACCACCACAGAAAGCACCACGACGTCCACAGCCACGTCTGCTCCAGCAGAAACCTCCACTGTGCCAACTCAGGCTCCGACATCACCCACTACTGCCTCCACCCCCCCTCAAAGAGCAACGACAACCACCGCTGGCACCACCGTCGTCCCCAGTACCACTGCCCCGCCAACACAAGCAACAACCATCATCACTACCACCAGCAGGGCCAGCACCTCCAGGACCTCTCCACCTCCAACACAAGGCACAACTACCACACCCACACCAACCGTGTCCACCTCAGCAGCCACCACTGCTGCCAGCACCTCCAAGACCACAAACAGCTGCGAGCAGCACTGTGCCTGGACGCAGTGGTTTGACTTGGACTCCCCTAGCCCTGGCAGCCAAAACGGAGACATAGAGACGTTTGCAAAAATCCGAGCTGCTGGGTATGCACTGTGCGACAAGCCAGAAGACATCAAGTGCCGTGCTAAAGATTACCCTCATAGGAGTCTGGACAAACTGGGGCAGAAATTTGAGTGCAGCCTTGACACTGGGCTTGTGTGCAGAAATAAGGATCAGATCAGAAAGTACCCCATGTGCTTCGACTACGAGGTCAAGGTGCTGTGCTGTGACCGTAAACACTGTCAGACAACGTCAGCGCGCCCAGGCACCACTGCCGGCTCCTCCACCACATCCTCTCCTGCAGAAACCTCCACTGTAGCAACCCAAACTCCAGCACCACCCACTACGGCCTCCACCCTCCCTCAGCCAGCAACAACAACCACCGCTGGCACCACCGTTGTCCCCAGCACCACTGCCCCACCAACACAAGGCACGACCATCATCACTACCACCAGCAGGGCCAGCACCTCCAGGACCTCTCCACCTCCAACACAAGGCACAACTACCACTACCACACCCACACCAGCGTTGTCCACCTCAGCAGCCAGCAGTACCAGCACCTCCAGCACCACCACAGAAAGCACCATGACGTCCACAGCCACGTCTGCTCCAGCAGAAACCTCCACTGTGCCAACCCAGGCTCCGACATCACCCACTACTGCCTCCACCCTCCCTCAACCAGCAACGACAACCACCGCTGGCACCACCGTTGTCCCCAGTACCACTGCCCTGCCAACACAAGCAACAACCATCATCACTACCACCAGCAGGGTCAGCACCTCCAGGATCTCTCTACCTCCAACACAAGGCACAACTACCACTACCACACCTACACCAACGTTGTCCACCTCAGCAGCCAGCAGTACCAGCACCTCCAGCACCACCACAGAAAGCACCACCACAGAAAGCACCACAATGCCCACAGCCACATCTGCTCCAGCAGAAACCTCCACTGTGCCAACCCAGGCTCCGACATCACCCACTACTGGCTCCACTGTCCCCCAGTCAGGAATTACAAGCACCATAGGTGGTACAAATATTCTTCCAAGATCTGTTCCTTCTACTGGACATAGTACTGCCACTGCTGTTTTTCCCACAATTTTCACTACCAGAAGCAGCCCAGGTATGTCATTGTCTTTATCTGGAAAGGTTATAAACAGCTATGTCAGTAGTACAACATTGATATCATTGTCTTTTGTGATTTCTTTCACTATCATTCCTATGTTTTCCAACACATAACCACTTTTTCATCTATCAGCCACTCTGCTACTACTATCTATGTTATACAAGTGTGTGAGTGGACCCCGTAGCTTGATATTACTTATCCTGAGCTCAAAGGAAACAGTGGTGACTTTTGAAACAAGCTAAATGTCATAAGAATTGCCAAATCCCAGATTATATTCAGCTTAGAGCTACAAGATTTCCATAATCTCCACTTAGCAGTAGGTCAAATAGTTGAATGCAACAAAAATGTTGGCTTGAATTGCTGGAATGTTGAACAGTTGTCTCTGGTATGTTAAAATTATGAGATCAAAATCCTGAGCTGCAAACTAAAGTATGTCTTCTGCTCAAATAGGTACAACTGGTACATCACAACCAAGTCACATTACAACAAGCACTTCTGCAATCTTCAGTTCTTCCCCCAGTGCACCTATCTCAACAGAAGCAAGTACATATGTTACATCAAGTAGAACAACTCTATGTTTTTGTCACGTGTTTGGAGCTTTTTTTTCTCCTGGTAAGTGTCTTATTTTATGGTTATAAAGATTTTTATAAGCAATATAAATGCTTAATACTCTATTAAATTAAAGATGGCCACTCAAAATCATCTCAACATCAAAGTTTTTATACAGGAATACACTTCATATTTTACAATATTTTCTTGGTTTTTGTTCCCCAAGTATTTTTATCGGTCTTTTAATTTCTTCTCCAATTTTTCTCTACAGGGGAAGTGGTATACAACAGAACAGATAGCGCTGGCTGTAATTTTTATGCACTTTGCAGCAAGGAATGTGAAATTGACCCATATCAGGGGCCATGTCCTTCGACAACTCCTTTCACTTCAGTTGCCTCAGGAACTGTAACACAAACTGCCTCATCCACAGAACGTGTATTTTCTTCTGCCTCACCAACCACAGCAACATCCCTCACAACTTCAGTAGAAAGAAACTGTACTGATGTCAGTCCTCCACGAAAGGTGGTTCCCCTCATTATTTTCTAATATATCATGATTGCAAAACCAACCCAATTTCTGTCCTCTAGTAACCAATTCAAGTCAACTTGTATGTATTTCAGTAACAAGTTGGTCTTGTTACAAATGACCTGAGAGCATAGAATTCTTCAACCCAGCATTACCAGGTTTTTAAGTAATCTGGAGATGGAAAAACTCACTAGTACCATGGCAGAGACTTTTTTTTAAATAAATGACATTTAAATGTCTTTGAAATAAGTAGACCAGCTACATAAGTGTAAAAATCTCATTACTTCTACACAGAAAAAAATTTTGTGATTGTTCTCAACTTGCCTGCTTTTAAGGCCTGAAATCATATGCTAAGAAAACTCTGATCTGAACTCCCTTCCAATTTTGCAAGTCTATCTCAAGGTGACCTGGAACAACTAGGGTGAGAGAGCACTTAAGAATAAATCACTTACATATTTTCAGCCTGGAGAGAACTGGATAAGTGAGTGCCAGAAGTGCGTCTGTGACCCCCTCACTACTACTGTACAATGTGAGCCACTCCTATGCCAAACAACTCGAACACCAATTTGTGACCTAGGATTTGTTTCCATGCCTGTACTACCACCAAAAGACCCATGTTGTCCTGAATTTAAATGCCGTAAGTATTAAAAATACATATATGCACACCATTCTACACACTCTGGTAAACTACATTTGCAGTTCTGTTAATATCTAAGCAAGTTCTTCATGCATCACAAAAAGAGCAAAAACTTCCTTGAATTCCTGCATCGATTTTTGGCTAAATATACATTAGAATCTTGTTTAAAAACAAAATGTTATTTTCAATGAAGTTTGCTGAGAGAATTGGAATGAGTGAGAGAGCAGGATAATACTTTGAACCTTCAAGTAGTCTATGTAGCTCAACTATTTCTGTATCTGTAATCATAAAGGTTATTAACATATTCTATTCAACATTATTAATTTAACATTGGAGCACATTAAAATTAGCTTAACTGTAGCTAAACTAAGATGCATAAACATAAGAATAAGCCAGCAGAAAGAGTAGCAGTTTACTACAGAAGCAAGTAACATGAAGCAATAATACAAAGTGAATTGTAATCAGTAACTGAATCGTTGATGTATGAAAAATAATAATTACACTTACACTGTTGTTGAATGCTTATGAAAATGTAAAAGTCCAACAGTTGTATATGTTTATTTATATACATAAATTTTTATACATATATTTTTATACACATATATTTATACAAAAGAATAAAAAGAAAAAGGTAGCCATACATTAAGCCCAAAACAAGAAGATCAAAACAAAGGAGCAGCCAAGTTTGAAGTAGTTTTGTGAAAGACATGATTTGACATGTTGTCGAATTATTTATATGACCACAGTAAGAATACCTTTTTTTCCACTCAGAGTCAATCTTCCATCCAAGCCATGCTCTGAGAGGTCATAGAGAATCAATAACAAAGGCATCTTTGAAGTTTACTGGACTTCTAGGGTTCAAAGAGGAAACAACTAATTTAATTTGAAGTGAACCTGATATCAAAAAGGCAAAAAAGGGATTTTTCATGTGTAACTCGAGTTTGAAGCCATTCCTTCTCAACTCTTCTAGCTAATTTCAAAGATGAAACTTTACTTAAACATCCAGCTATACTAAATGAGGTCCAAGCATGTAGGGGGGATTGAATTCAAGTTTTCCATAATCTCTGTGTTACTAACAAACATTGATAACATTTTGACTTCTCACGATTTGAGTTTATCTCAAATTTTTTTTTGTTTGTTTTTCAGAACAAATACATGACATCTGTGTGATTAATGGTACAGTGTACACGGTAAGAATGTTATAGTCATATATTGCTGGAAATGAAATGTACACCCTTTCTACCAAAATAAGCCTTTGAGAAAGTTCTTCTCCCAGTACATCTTGTTTTATCTCTAGCTCTTAACTGTAAGCCATTTATTTTCTAATGTCAAAACCAAAATTGTCACAGAAGAGTTCCTCAACATGTAGCGTAAAACAAGAGTGTACCATTTTTAGTGATGTACTTTCTTTTTAAGATCTCTCCCACTTCTGGAATTAATGAATTTTCCAAATGAGCTGAGCAATAGCCCAAACTCAACCATTCTTTGAAATAAGCCCAGAGAACCTTTGAAAATAAAGCTAGGATTTTTGCTTTAATTGATAGATAAATCTTTTGCTAAAATTGGTATTGAGGTTATGTAATCAAAATTTAAACATTAGCACTGGACCCTTTTGGAGATACGTTTCAGAGAGACTAAAATCCATGTATGAATTCATATCTCTGCTTATGTATCTGCCTGTGTATCCAATTATTTTAATCTCCATTTGTGAAGTATAACCACTGAACATGATTTACAGGGGAAAAAAAACTTAAATGGAGCATTGAAAAGCTGGTAAAATAATGAGGCAGTGCGAACCAGTCATATCTGCATTTTATTAATCTACTTTTCTCTTTTATATTGCTTCATTTAGTCTCCTCCTAATGTGTGTTTTCTTGCAAGTCATGAAGTCAAACAACTTTATTATGTTTGAAGAGAATTGAACAACTCGGTCGCACTTACATTTCAACAACCTTACTGTTTCTCAGCAATGCTTTCAACTCTGCCTATACATTACATAGAAACTGTTTCCATTTGAATTTTTTTCTTCTGTTTTCCAGGTTGGAATGTCAATAGTAACCGATTTATGTAAGAAATGTACCTGCAGTTCTGAGAAAGATCCAGTGACTAAGGCAAATATTGTGCATTGTGAAACAGTGCAATGTGAAACATCTTGCCCACTGGTGAGTTCAGATTCTCTAGGCTGCCCAGTCAGTCCTCAATTACAGGAAGACTAGACTTCTCCATCACCAACTCAACAAGCTTTCTCTTTCATCTCCTTGTGAGTAGGGTCATCAATATACGACTGAGGATGGAGAGTGCTGTGGGAAGTGTATTGAGGTAGCTTGTAAAATCAAACTAAGTAACAACACTGTTCATGTGCTCAATGTAAGTATTCCTTTCGTTTTCAGATCTCTGTATTGGCCAATAAAGGTTAGAGCAGTTAGGATTCAACTCATGTCCCTTACTAGTAAAAATCTAATTAACACTGAAATTATTCTAAAAACACCACACTGGTTTTCTGAATTGAACCCTTACTCAGAATAACAAATTCTTGATATGTGTGATTAACTGGGCAATCAATGGTTTCTAATTTGTGATCTGAGTGTTCAGATCCAGGATTTGCACTTTCAAGCCAAGCACAGTTTGCAAAATTTTGCTTTTGTTACTTGAAAGAAGTTCAGAAGCATCTGAGAATCTTTGAGGTGTAAGAACTTAATTAGCTCAGAGATTTTTGAAGTAATTGTACAATACTTGATCACAACAAAAAAATCATTTTCTTTTCTTATAAAATCTTAGGTTGATGAGATCCTGCCACTTGATAATTGCAGTCATTACAAATGTGAAAAAATTGAAGATCAATTTGTTGCAGTCCAAACTAAAAGAATATGCCCTGAGTACAACCCAGGAGAGTGTGATCCTGTAAGTTTTAATCAATTCTTCATCGACAGAATGCAATTTAAAAGAATGAGGGGCAGGGGGGGAAGGAAGAATACAACAAATCACTTTCACTAAAGTTGCAGGAATGTCTTAAGAATGAAATTAATCTTGCTGTAATATTAGTAATGAGAAAAGCTTAGTATATTTAAATGAGGCAACAAGGATTCAAGACTTCTATGGTAGGGACAGTAAGTCATCCATGGTTTCATGCAGTGTTCATCACAGAGGAGCCTTCTGCCCACTATCAGTAATGCTGACTCATATTCTTACTCATGATTGTCATCTGTACATTAATACAAAATCTCCTTATTTATTTCTGAAAAGGATGAAGCAGAAACTACTCCTGATGGCTGCTGCAAAATATGTAAACGTAAGTAACATCAAGTTCATGTTTTCTGCTTGAAGAGTGCTGTATTCAACTTTTATCTTTGAGTGGATGGAAGGATTCTTCTCTCCCCAGTTTTCACTTATTCTATTTATCAAGACCCTGTGTTTTGCTATTTATTCACAAGGAAAAAGCAAATTTGTTTCCTGATACTGAATAACACAACTCAAGCCACCAATGCTCGAGCCTCTGCATTATCTCCCAAAGACACTACAGCTGAGATCAAAGAATAACCTGAAAAGTCCAGATACATTACTGCACTGTCACATACTGCAGAGTCTCAGTAATCACACACTTTGAAATTGTTGTAGCATTCATTTAGTTCTGAACTAGATATTTGAAGTATACATTTTTTTTCCCCCCTCTTCTTGTGAAGCTACAAACTGCAAAACTTACAGCAAGAAGACTGTGATCCGCCACAGTGACTGTGAATCTTCTCAACCTGTTGAGCTGACATATTGTGAAGGAACTTGTCCTGGCTCCTCAGTGTAAGTTCCAAAAACTTAATTTAGCATCTCTATGGCTTCATTTATACTTGTGGTTTCTCAAGTTAATCAGTCACCCAAGTGAGCTGGTGGAAGTGCACACCAAGCCACTTTCAATCATTTATCAGCAAGCCTGGCTAACTGGGGAGGTCCCAGCTGATTGAAAGCAGTGTTCCCCATGGCTCAGTATTTGGCCCAGTTCTGTTCAATATCTTTATCAATGGTCTGGATGAGGGGATCAAGTGCACCCTCAGTAAGTTTGCAGACAACACCAACTTGGGTGGGAGCATTGATCTGCTGGAGGGTAGGAGGGCTCTGCAGAGGGATCTGGACAGGCTGAATCAATGGGCCAAGGCCAACTGTATGAGGTTCAACAAGGTTAAGTGGCAGATCCTGCACTTGGGTCACAACAACCCCATGCAAGACCACAGGCTTGGGGAAGAGTGGCTGGAAAGCTGCCTGGCAGAAAAGGACCTGGGGGTGTTGGTCGACAGCTGACTGAACATGAGCCAGCAGTGTACCCAGGTGGCCAAGAAGGCCAACAGCATCCTGGCTTGTATCAGAAATAGTGTGGCCAGCAGGACTAGACCAGCAATTGTCTCCTTGTACTTGGCCCTGGTGAGGCCACACCTTGAATCCCATGTTCAGTTTTGGACCTCTCACTACCAGAAAGACATTGAGGTGCTGGAGCATGTCCAGAGAAGGGCAACAAAGCTGGTGAAGGATCTAGAGCACAAGTCCTGTGAGGAGCAGCTGAGGGAGCTGGGGTTGTTTAGTCTGGAGAAAAGGAGGCTGAGGGGTGACCTCATGGCTCTCTACAACTACCTGAAAGGAGGTTGTAATGAGGTGAGTGTTGGTCTCTTTTCCCAAGTGATAGGACAAGAGGAAACGGCCTCAAGTTGCACCAGGGGAATTTTAGATTGGGTATTAGGAAGAAAGGGTTGTCAAGCATTGGAACAGGCTGCCCAGAGAAGTCATTGAATCACCATGCCTGGACGTATTTAAAAGACATATAGATGTGGCATCTGGGGATATGGTTTAGTAGTGGACTTGGCAGTGTTAGGTTTATGGCTGGACTCAATAATCTTAAGTGTATTTTCCAAACTATTCTATGATTACAAAATAGCAACAAAGGTAATGTGTTTATATGATTCCATTGAGTAGAATCAGACTCAATGGAACCAAAAACAGTTTCACTATTGAAGAGACAGGTAATTAAAATTACATTTGTGAGTGTGTGTGTGTGAGGAAGGAAGAGAGGATGTAAAAAACCCCACCTCCAAAACCCCCAACAAACCCCAAAACAAAAGTCACTGTAGGCATTCTGTGGGTCAGTTTTTAATGAGAAAATATCTCTTCTTTTCCTGGTGGAATACAGCTATTCTCTTGAAGCAAACGAGATGCAACATGAGTGTAGTTGCTGCCAGGAGTTCAGCAGCCAAACAAGAGAGGTGACCCTGACTTGCCAAAATGGAACAAGTATAAATTATAACTATGTGCACGTGGAACAATGCCAGTGTATGAATGCATGCACTTCAAAAACCTCTGCAGGGTCTGGTTCCCAATTGAAAATCAGCAGAAGAAAGAGATGATTGTTGCAAAAAAGAAAGCAGGAAGCTGGTGTCACACTTTCCCCAGAATAACTTGTGCTCCTTCTTTAATAGATCTTACTTGCATTTCTGTTACTACATTTTCTCATTTCTTACTTGTAAAAAAAAATAATAAATGTCAAATAATTAAAACTTGGGGGTTTTATTTTAAGTGCTACAACATTCAAGGGTAAAAACAGATGACCATGTAAAATATCTATGTGTGAATTAGGGAAATATGCAAATATGTTTCCATTAAATCACAAAACTGACATTTTGGAAAAAAGGTTTAAGGGGCCTCTGAAAAACAAAACCAGACAACATTGTAGTTACGTCACACTTAACTCTTGTGCTTATAGAAAGCTTTATTGCATATAATTTTTATGGATTAAATGATCCTAGCAGGCATCACAGTGACAGGGAGAAGACTGTTTTCCTGTTCAATTTGTCTCTTATTTGATCAATAAAACTTTCAGCATTTTTCAATTTCAGTGACTGGTGACTGCTCAATACCCATCTTCATTATCCAAACAAGAGAGAGCCCAATGACATCAGGGTTTTTTCTAACTCAGATGGGTCTATTCTTTAGCAGCCTTTGGGAATGAAGAGCCTCTCAAAACCTTTTTCCTGGATGAGGTTAAATTGCCTCACCCAGGTCTAAATAGCTCTGCTCACTGGCATAAAAGGTACAGAAATTAAAAAAAAAAAAAACAAAACAAAAAACAAAAAACCTCTCATTTGCTCACTGCATTCTAGTTGCCAAGATGGTGGGATAACAGGCAGTTTGTTTTCC
This sequence comes from Phaethon aethereus, assembly GCF_964289735.1. Lineage (NCBI taxonomy): Eukaryota > Metazoa > Chordata > Aves > Phaethontiformes > Phaethontidae > Phaethon > Phaethon aethereus. The sequence goes on from NC_138579.1 coordinate 53,352,352, forward strand.
TTGTAATTAGGGGAGAGGTCCAAAAGACAAGTATATAAAAAAGAGGAAGGGAAAACTTTATTCATCACTATCATTTCATGTTCTAGATCAAAAAGTATCTGGCTTTAGAAATCAGCGCTTGCTTCTTCAGCTGAAGAAACAAATCTATATATAAATGAAAGCTCTAACTAATTGAAGAATACTTAAGGTGAAGTCAGTGAACTCAGTAAAATCAGAAAATTCTCCTGCCCATAATTTTAACAATGTTCACAAATAACTTCGGGATATGTTTTTAAACTATGCATTTGTTTCCTGTGCTACCTAAATGATTTTGGTTGGAGTTACACTAGTGAGAAAATCAGCTGCCTTTTCCCACAGTAGTTCATCATGTTTACCTGAACTGCTTGGAGCATTTACCTTATCAGTAGCTGTTACAATACAAAGCCTGAAATCTTCCCTAAAGGCTTGGCTGGAAAATAAAGGAGGAACTGTTTGATCAAATAATTGCACATTCTATACATGCTTATTTAGAAGCGAAATTCAACCCCTGAACAAAATCAGTAGAGCCCTATCTATTGGCCTTCACAGGCATGATCTGATATCATATTAGGATTAACCAGTGGGGAGAAGCAGGCAGGTTTGTAAGCTTTGCATTTTACTGCTGAACTCAATTCATCTCTCAGGTACCCACGGTTTTGCCTGCCCCACGACAGGCACGCAGGCTCCAGGCAGGGTTACTAGCTGTGATGGCGAAGCAGACCTTCGCTGACCCAGTAACAAGCCCCTTTTACATCGGGAACCTGGGCTGAAGGCAGACCAGCTGCGCACCACCAGTTTTACAGTTTCACCACTGCATCCTCAGACCCTGAACACCAGGTACGGCCATGAGGAGACATCCAAACAGAGGCAAGCAGCCTGACAGCTTCAGCATAGCTTCCCATAGGTTCCTGGCTTCCAGAGGGCTTAACACATTGGGCATAGCACCACGAGAACAGAGCGCGCCTGATGGGGTCTAGAACTGTAGCGCAGAGAAACACCAGCACTGCTGGCTGGAGGAGGGATTCCTAGGCACGAGGCATTCACGTATGCCAGCCATGTTAGGCCCGGTGTGACAACGCAGAGCTAGTAACATATGACAAGCAAACATCTGTAAACGCTTCTAAAGTTGGCTTTGAGCTCAGGCTGAAGCCAATGAAATCTGCGCGCTTTTCCCCCTTCCTCCCCAACTCCCTAGTCCCTATATTCTGAGTATGTAGTAGCATGTCCGCCAGTTTACAAAGCTTCCCTAAAATTTTCTGATCTGCAGGTTTTCCTCAACTCTTTTAAGCACTGTATGAACACGTTAGCAGCACGTTCCAGTTCAAGTCTTAAGCTGCCCTCTAACGGTCATTATTCACTTCTCTAAAGAAAATTAAACCAGGAACTATTTCCTTAACTCTACTGGAAACATTGGGCTTTGCAGGGCCTGTTCATCCATCAGAGATCAATCATATTAGCATGTAAGATTATTTTTTTTATTTTAAATTGCCAAATTATGGAAAATGTAGAGGCTATTTTTCAAAGCTGAACACCACATTATTTCCAGGTAGCTGATCTGTTACCAATGAGTTCAATTTGAAGGTTCCATTACTGAAACTTGGTGGGACAAATCCCACAAAGGGAGCGTGGCTCTCAATTGCAACAAAATTGGACAAATTGCTACAAATTAGTGCAAAGGCTGTTCAAAAGGGACAGGCGAGGAAGGAACGGCAGAGGTGTTGCCCATTACGTCAAGAAATGGATAGTATGAAGAGCTGTCTCTGAAGAATAGCCACAAGCAGGTTGAAAGCTTCTGGGTAAGAAACAGAGACCAAGGCAACAGAGGGAACCTTGTGGCTGGTGTCTACCACAGGCCACCTGATAAATTGACAAAGCCTTCTCACTCTGGCTACAGGAGGCATGGCACTTGCAGGCTTTCATCCTGCTGTGGGACTTCAGCCACACCAACATCTGCTGGAAAAGTAGGATGGCAAGCTGTAGGCAATCCAGGAGAGTCCTGGAGTGCACAGAGGATAACTTCCTGTGCCAGGTAACACATAGCCCTACCAGAGGGGATGCCATACTGGACCTATTGGTCACCAATGCAATTGAGCTAATTGGTGATGTCCAGATTGGAGGTAGCATGGGCTGCAGTGAGCATACACTGGTGGAGATTGCAGCCCTGAGGGATATGGGGAAGGCAAAGAGTCAGAAACTGCTTCAGGGACAAGGGAGCAGAACAGAGCTGGCAGATCTTTAAGGACACTTTCCATAGAGAGCAAGAGCTCTCGAACCCCCGCCAGCATTAAGGAATCATGAAAGGAAGGCAAGAGACCAGCATGGCTGAATCGAGACCTGCTGGGCAAACTAAAGGGCAAGAAGGAGATGCACAGGCAGTGGAAGTAGGGACAGGTATCCTGGGATGAGTACAGAGATGCTGCCCAGCTGTGTAGGGATGAGGTCAGAGGGCCAAGGCACAGCTGGAGCTGAACTTGGCAAGGGATCTTGACTTGGATGTCATCTATCTGGACTTCTGTAAGGCCTTTGATATGGTCGCCCACACATCCTTCTCTCTAAACTGGGGAGATATGGATTTGATGGGTAGAATGTTGGGTGGATGAGGAATTGGTTGGATGGTCCCATCCAGAGGTGCAGGATGCAAAAACCCAAAGACACTTATGTAACACATGACAAGCAAATATCTGTAAACAATTCTGCAGTTGTCTTTGAGTTCAGGCTGAAGCCAATGAAATCTACATGCTTTTCCACCTTCCTCACAAACTCCCTAGTCCCTATATTCTGAGTACGTAGTATCATGTTCACCAGTTCCGAAGCTTCCCTAACATTTGAGTCAATGGCTCAATGCCCAGTTGGAGATTGGTTACAAGTGGTGTCCCTCGGGGGTCCACACTGGGACCAGTACTCTTTATCAATGACAGACAGCGGGATCAAGTGCACCCTCAGCAAGTTTGCAGGTGACACCAACCTGAGTGGTGTGGCTAACATGCCTGAGGGATGGGATGCCATCCAGAGGGACCTGGACAGGCTCCAGGAATGGGCCTCTGTGAACTTCAACAAGGCCAAGTGCAGGGTCCTGCACCTGCTCAGGCAACCCCCGGTATCAGTACAGGCTGGGGGATGAAAGGATTGAGAGCAGCCCTGCCGAGAAGGACTTGGGGGTACTGGTGCATGAAAAGCTGGACAGGAGCCAGCAATGTGCACTCACATCCCACAGGGCCAACTGTATCCAGGGCTGCACTAAAAGAACCATGGCCAGCAGGCCGAGGGAGGTGATTCTGCCCCTCTGCTGCGCTCTGGTGAGACCCCACCTGGAGTACTGCATCCAGCTTTGGAGTCCTCAGCACAGGAAAGACATGGACGTCTTGGAGAGGGTCCAGAGGAGGGCCACAAAAAGGTTCAGAGGGATGGAACACCTCTCCTATGAGGACAGGATGACAGAGTTGAGGTTGTTGAGCCTGGAGAAGAGAAGGCTCCAGGGAGACCTTACTGCAGCCTTCCAGTACTTAAAGGGGGCTTATAAGAAAGATGGGGACAGACTTTTTAGCAGGGCCTGTAGTGATAGGGCAAGGAATAACGGTTTTAAACTAAAAGAGGGCAGATCTAGACTAGATACAAGGAAGAAATTTTTCACCATGTGGGTGGTGAAACCAGAGGTGGTAGATGCCCCATCCCTGGGAACATTCAAGGTCAGGTTGGATGAGGCTCTGAGCAACCTGATCTAGTTGAAGATGTCCCTGCTCACTGCAGGGGGCTTGCTCTGAATGACCTTTGAAGGTACCTTCCAACCCTAAGATACTATGATTCTATGCCATTGCAATCCTCAGTGTTCATGTGCTTCATTCAAGGGGAAAAAAGAAAATAAATCAACACCACAATTGACAGCTTGGAAGAGATACTCTTCATTAGTGGGGGTTTTTTTGTTGTTTTGGGTTGTTTTGGTTTGGTTCGTTTTGCTTTGAAAACCAACCTACTGCAAAATGTTAGAAACCACTGATTTTTCTCTCTCTTAAAAATACAGCTTCCAATGGTTTTTTTAAAGGAAAAATCTATTTTTTGTACCTTTTTTCTCTCAAGCCTACACAGAAGAAAACCCAGGAGATTTGCACTTTAAGTAAACGGGATTCAGGAGGAGACAAATGTAGATTTCTCTTTGGAACAAATGTTATACTACAATTACAACTTCAAGGAACAACTAGTAATTACTTTAAAGCAGATAAATTAGCTAAATAGGAAAACATGAAGACATACATTTGTTTGATATACAAGAAGATACCATTTATGCTAAAATGTATCTAGTTATTGTATACTATATCAAGCTCCTTAGAACTTGAAAAAAATGATAAAAAATGAACTTGACAAAATGCATGTACATCTTAATTTCATAGCAAAATCTCCAAATAAGTTAAATGTACAGTCACAGCAGACAAATAGTTCCAGTTATAGAACTACAGATTAATAAATAATATTTTAAATAAGTAACGGTATATAAAATGAATCCTGAGCTCTTTCCTGTAATTTCCATGGGCTGTCAAATTAATCAGAAAGTGCTGACTTTTCATCCTATGATATTTACCGTATTAAAACATAGCAATGTTTCACTAAAATTTACCATAGAAAAGCATTTACCTACATCAGGAAATGGAACACTCATTTTCCTATTCCACTAACTGGTCAATTACAGGGACGACTGCATTAGAGAATGTTATGTAGTAATACGCATATATATGGTGAAACTACCCAGTGACTGCATTTTATCGATGTGTCCACATAATGCCTTTTAATCAAATCTGTCAACAATACTGAGAATCTTAAACAGCTCATTGAATAAAATGTCCCATTAGCAAATAATTTACAGGTTTTATTGTCTGATGATCTAAACTGCAAATATGAAGGTTCTGTAAAAGTCAGTGCACTTGTGGAACTGTAATACTTAATGATATAAAGGACATTTGTTAAGCTTTAAATTAATACCTATAATATATACCCAGAGTTCATCAGCTGGAGGACAGATTTTAATATCCCTGAACAAACTAAATTGGACAAGATATCTGCACAACATTCATATGTAAGGCCCTTTAGCTCCCAGTCCAAATTAATGACTTATGAGACTCCAGACTTTCCAAAACAGAAAATACCAACAACATTCAATCAGGTGGAGGACTGGAAAATAGCCAAATAGACTAAAAGTAATTTGAAAGATTAGATGAAGCCAATTACCCTGTAAATTAAGAAACAACAGCTCCAAATTATTTTAGTTAATAAAGAACAGTAGGTCCCTATTTATTAATCTTTCCGTAATTCTTAAGCATATTTTGAAAAATTTGCATGATATAGAAATACTAAACAACAAAATAAATACTTCTCCCTTTACAACAACATTTCCCCTTCCTCCTCACCTTTCAGTGTCACTTTTCATGTTTCCTCTTCTTTTGAAGCAGCACCTCCAGGCAGGAGCCATTTCATTGATTTTGGCTTCTGACTTTCATTCACCACCCTTACCTCCCTTCCTCTATTGATATTTGACAGCAATTCCCATGTTTTCAATACAATAACATTGTGCCTAAGGACTTTGATGTGTTCATTCATGCCACCTACTTGTCTCCCAACAACACATGGAGTTTCTGCGTTGTTAAATTTGCCACTACACATAATGCAATTCCATCTGTTGAGAGAGCAGATTCTATTCTCTAAGAGACAACATGCTTCTTGGCAATGAGTTGTACCAGAACATTCTTATGGATACCTTTGCTTGTAGATCTCCTGTTTTCACACTTTCATTTCCTTAGCCTCAAGATTATGTTGCCAACAGGAGGCTAAGTCACTGATTTGGCTTATTAGGCTCCCCAAATACTGTGCCAGTAGCTAACAGCAGTATATAAAGTTCACTTATTGTAATCCTGAATATAGGAGGTATGTGCAAAAGGGCTTCCCTGATGTATAGTATCATACAGAGTCCTGACACTCTCATGATCCAGAACTTTATATGGAGTTGGCTACAAACTAAAGAATACCTCCTTTCTACACAGTGTCAGAAGGGACCACGAAAACACGGTATGCCAACCTTCTTTAAGTGACCAATCACACTCCATTTATTTTTGTTACTGAAAAAAAAAAAATCATAGATATACTAGTTTGGAATCTAAAAATTGAGATATTGCAGACCTTGAATCCACTTTTACTTATTCCTCTTTGTAAAGCCTTTTCCTCTCTACAGAAGAGATTCTTAGTTGGATTTTGCCTCCAGTAGAAAAGGATTGATAATTTCTTTTGCATAAGCTTCCTTTACCCCATCCAACCCAACACACATATTAACATAAACAAGCATTTTTATTTAAAACATAAAAGCAGCAAAGAACCAAAATGCTGTGTTCTAACACCTAGTATCACAGCAACTTTGTGGTTGTTTATACAGAGCTAGTCACAACATAGTCTTTACGGTCATGCTGTTTTCTGACAGCTGACTATACCACAACACTAAAGTAATTAAGCTCCCCTGATTTTCCCAGCTGCTTTCAGAGTTTGTTTTGTTCCCCCTATTGAAGATAGCAGTAATGGATCACCTTCAATATAAAAATATTCAGATTACCTCAATGGACTCAGCCATTTCTGAGGTACATTTTAGCACTTTTACTATATTTCACAGAATCACAGAATCACTAATGTTGGAAAGGACCTTCAAGATCATTAAGTCCAACCGTTAATCCAGCGCCACCATGTCCCCTAAACCATGTCCTGAAGCGCCACATCCACACGTTTTTTGAACACTTCCAGAGATGGCGACTCCACCACCTCCCTGGGCAGCCTGTTCCAATGCCTGACCACTCTCTCAGTGAAGAAATTTTTCCTAATATCCAATCTAAACCTCTCCTGGCGCAACTTGAGGCCATTTCCTCTTGTCCTATCACTAGTTACTTGGGAGAAGAGACCAACACCCTCGTCGCCACAACCCCCTTTCAGGTAGTTGTAGAGAGCAATAAGGTCTCCTCTCAGCCTCCTCTTCTCCAGACTAAACAACCCCAGTTCCCTCAGCTGCTCCTCATAAGACTTGTGCTCCAGACCCCTCACCAGCTTCGTTGCCCTTCTCTGGACACGCTCCAGCACCTCAACATCCTTCTTGTAGTGAGAGGCCCAAAACTGAACACAGGATTCAAGGTGCGGCCTCACCAGTGCCGAGTACAGGGGCACAATCACTTCCCTACTCTTGCTGGCCACACTATTCCTGATACAGGTCAGGACGCTGTTGGCCTTCTTGGCCACCTGGGCACACTGCCGGCTCATGTTCAGCCGGCTGTCAACCAGCATCCCCAGGTCCCTTTCCGCCGGGCTGCTCTCCAGCCACTCCTCCCCAAGCGTGTAGCGTTGCATGGGGTTGTTGTGGCCAAAGTGCAGGACCCGGCACTTGGCCTTATTAAACCTCATACAGTTGGCCTCTGCCCATCGATCCAGCCTGTCCAGATCCCTCTGCAGAGCCCTCCTACCCTCCAGCAGATCAACACTCCCACCCAGCTTGGTGTCATCTGCAAACTTACTGAGGGAGCACTCAATTCCCTCACCTATAAAGATATTGAACAAGACCGGCCCCAGAACCGAGCCCTGGGGAACACCGCTTGTGACCAGCTGCCAGCCGGATTTAACATCATTCACCACAACTCTCTGGGCTCGGCCATCCAGCCAGTTCCTCACCCAGCGAAGAGTAAACCTGTCTAAGCCACGAGCCGCCAGTTTCTCCAGGAGAATGCTGTGGGAGACGCTGTTTTCATTTCAGTAGTGAAGACACAGATTGCATTAAATTCTTTTGAAACATTCACTTGACATGAAGGCTGAATCCTGGTCCTCAGGTAATGAGGCTCTATACCACATGAATTTAAGTCCTGAATTATGCCAGAAAGTATTTAGCCGCTTCTTGCTTCCATGCTGTGTGAAAATGCTGAAACCCTAAGAGACACACAAATCATCCTTCCCCTTCTTTTGAAAAGACATGTGCTCCAGAGGGGTTATCACACTTGTCTTACCAGCTGTTTCAATGGAATTATTTAAATTTATCATCTTAAAGCATTCCCATAACACTTTGCATCATAAAAGAAAAATAAAATCATCATTTCTTTTGGCAGCAGCCAGCTATGGTTTTCTTATTCAGACACCCACATTTTAGTAGTTTCAAGTGACCTTTTTCAAACGGAGAAGGCTTTTCAATGACTTTTTTGCCTCTGTCTTCACTGACAAGTTCTCAAGCCACACTGTCCAAGTCACAGAAGGTAAAGGCAGGGACTGTGAGAATGAAGAACCAGAAGAGATCAGGTTTGAGACCATCTAAGGAACCTGAATGTGCACAAGTACGTGGGACCTGAGCAGATGCGTGTGCAGGTCCTGAGGGAACTGGTGGATGAAGTTGCTAAGCCGCTATCCATCATATTTGAGAAGTTGTGGCAGGGTGGTGAAGTTCCCACTGACTGGAAAAGAGGAAACATAACCTTCATTTTTTAAAAGGACAAAAAAGGAAGACCTGGGGAAGTACAGGCCAGTCAGTCTCACCTCCATGCCCTGCAAGATCATGAAGCAGATCCTCCTGGAAACTATGCTAAAGCATATGGAAAATAAGGAGGTGATTGGTGACAGCAAACATGGCTTCACTAAAGGCAAATAGTTCCTGACAAATTTGGTTGCCTTCTATGACAGGGTTACAGCATTGATGGATAAAGGAAGAGCAAGTGACATCACCTATCTGAACTTGTGCAAAGCATTTGACACTGTCCTGCATGACATCCTCGTCTCTAAATTGAAGAGACATGGATTTCATGGATGAACCACTCAGCAGATACAGAATTGGTTGGATGGTTGCACTCAAAAAGTTGCAGTCAATGGCTCTATGGCCAAGTCGAAACCAGTGATGAGTGTCGCTCCTCAGGCATCAGTATTGGGACTGGCACTGTTTAACATCTTTGTTGGCAACATCGACATTGGGACTGAAGGCACCCTCAGCAAGTTTGCCAACACCACCAGGCTGTGTGGTGCAGTCAACACACTGGAGAAGGAACGCTATCCAGAGGGACCTGGACAAGCTTGAGGAATGGGCCTGTGTGAACCTCATGAAGTTCAACACGGCCAAGTGCAAAGTCCTTGGCAACCCCAAGCACAAATAAAGGCTGGGCAAAGAATGGATTGAGCACAGCCCTGAGGAGGAAGACTTGGGGGTGTTGATTGATAAGAAGCTAAATATGACATGGCAATGTGCACTTGCAGCCCAGAAAGCCAACCGTATACTGGGCTGCATCAAAAGTAGCATGGCCAGCAGGTCAAGGGAGGTAATTCTGCCCCTCTACTCTGCTCTGGTAAGACCCCACCTGGAGTACTGCGTCCAGCTCCAGGGCCCCCAACATAAGGACATGGACCTGTTGAAGCGAGTCCAGAGGAGGGCCACAGAGATGACCAGATGGATGGAAAACTCTGAGAGAGTTGGGGTTTTTCAGCCTGGAGAAGAGAAGGCTCTGGGGAGACCTTACTGCAGCCTTCCAGTACCTAAAGAGAGCCTACAGGAAAGCTGGAGAGGGACTTTTAACAAGGACATGTAGTGATATGACAAGAGGTAATGGCTTTAAACTGAAGAAGGGTAAATTTAGGTTAGATACAAGGAAGAAATTCTTCACTATGAGGGTGGTGAGGCACTGGAACAGGTTGCCCAGAGAAGTTGTGGATGCCCCCTCCCTGGAAGTGTTCAAGGCCAGGCTGGATGGGGCTTTGAGCAACCTGGTCTAGTGGAAGGTGTCCCTGCCCATGACACAGGGGTTTGGAAATTGATGACCTTTAAGGTCCCTTCCAACCCATTCTATGATTCCAAATAGATAAAAATAGCACTTGAAAATATATTATTTAGGATGAAAAGGAAAAGAGTTCTCAATCCTCCTGCTACAGACCACATACCGATTTTTAATTTGAGCTGAGAAAAAAAAAAAATCTCCCTTCACAACTTCTTCTTACCAGTACTATTAAACTCAAGCAAGCACCTTGGAGGGTTTTTTCCTGTGCAACGATCTCAGTACCAGTTTCTGCCAGCAGCAGCACACAGACTACTTGACAGCCTGTTTCTGCTAGTAGTACTTAAATGAAATGGAAGCATCCAAATGAACGTATATTATAGCTTTATAAACATGGTCAGTTAGCAATCTAGGAAATTCAGGGTTGATGAACAAAAGACATCTGAAAATTTAACACTAACCCAAAGTCTCTCACACTCCAGTGCTTACCATGTGACCTGTAATGAAACAGCCTGAAATTCAGTGAAAATACTCCTGCTGATATCAAGAGGCTTTGAATCAAACATAGCATTTATGGGAAAAGGCAGATAATGTTCTTTAAATTACATTAAGTATCTCACAAATCTGCAGACTTACTCTTATCACTGTAATGATTGGATTTGTTAGTCACCTGCCATGAGAAAGTTTGTTTTTAAACACTTCTCAAGCTTGTCAGAAGCATTGCCAGTGGTAATTCATTTCTTGCCTACAGATACCTCTCTTCACGAGAGAGGATTCAAGTGCACGTTACAGAACACGAAAACCTGACTGTTTCCCTCCTCTCTCCAACTAGGCTAAGTGTGTTTTCACACGAGGATATACTACTTGCCCCATACTTCAGGATGCAAATGTATTCATGGAGAACATAGGCACTGTGAGACACCTTGCTCTTAGGTGTAATACCAAGGGTGGGCTAACATGAAACAGAGGACGTGAGAAATCCCTTGCCAGTTGTGCATATTGATAATGTAACAACTCAAAATGGGAGACACAATGTAAGAACTTCTAAGCTGTAAATGAACCTGCCCTTTCTAATCAATTAGAAATTTTAATGGTATTCAATAAGATTCAGATTTACACTTTGTAAAAATTAACTTAGATAGGAATTTTCTTCATAGTATTTAGGATATTTGAGATGAAGAAAATTATTACTGAAACATAAACATTTTAACACTTTGCTACTGTAGAAAACACTTGAAGTGAAAATATTAAAAAATAGCACACTCCCCAATTCTTTAAGAGTTTCTCCATTTTTTCTAACACCATTTGTTAGAATGGTAACACCATAATGGGAGTTTCGAACTTACTACAAAATTCTATGCCACTAAAACCATGCTGTTATAGCCTTTTATGTTTTGTATTTTCTTCAGTAGTGCTATGGCTGTGCTGGAACTGCACATCTGATTTCTGGTGTTCAATGCTCTTCAATGCCTTACTATCTGCAAACAAACAAATCATTATGTGTGACAATCAAAAAAGGTAAGACAGGCTGATTAACAACAGGCTGATTACAAGAGCTTGCAACAAACAAAAGTTTTAAGCTTGGAAACCTCTACTAGAACAAGCTGGGTGGCATTTTCAGTCTTCAAAATGATAGAAAATTATCAAGCCCAGATAAGAAGTCACTACAAAAGTCAACATTGCAAATTCATTAGAAGTAGGACAAATGTATGAATCAACCTCCCTTTATAAAGCTCAAAACCTAGACACCTTAAAGTTGGGGAGCTGAACTGATACTGTTCTCAGCTATCTAGATCTATAGTTTCCCAAAGATTTATTCCAAGAACAGCTGTATTGTTTGAAACTATATTAAGCACCTTCTGACCTCTCAGAGTTATCAACCAGCCATAAAACTGAACTGAAACTGTTGCCAGCTTATTTACATATCACATTAAAATAAAAACATAATACTCTTGTGATAACAAGTGAGCTTGTTAATTCATACTGTGCCATTTGAAAACAGAGTAAGTTCCATTTTATCTAGGGAATTTTTACTCAGCTGGCTCTAAATAAAAGCTACTATCATAGACTATCTCAAGTTGGAAGGGAAACATAAGGAGCACCGAGTCCAACTCCCTGCTCCTCGCAGGACTACCTAAACATAAACCATATGACTAACAGCATTGTTCAGATGCTCCTTGAACTCTGACAGGCTTGGTGCCCTGACCACTTCCCTGGGGAGCCTGTTCCAGTGACTGACCACCCTCTCAGTGAAGAGCCTTTTCCTAATGTCCAATCTGAATGCAGCTTCATTCAGTTTCCTCGTGTCCTATCACTGGTCACCAGAGAGAAGAGATCAGCACCTCCCTTCCTGCTGTCCTCCTTGAAGAAGTTGTAGACTGTGATGAGGTCATCCCTCAGCCTCCTCTTCTCCAAGATGAACAAGCCAAGTGGCCTTAGATGCTCCTCTTAAGTCTTGCCCTTGAGACCTTTCACCATCTTGGTCACCTTCTTCTGGACACACTCTAATAGTTTGATGTCCTCCTTACGTTGAGGTGCCCAAAACTGCACACAGTACTCAAGGTGGGGCCATACTAGTGCAGTGTAGACTGGGACAGTCACCTCCCTTGACTGGCTAGCTATGCTGTGCTTGATGCACCCAGGACATGGTTGGCCCTTTCAGCTCCCAGGTCACACTGTTGACTCATATACAACATCCTACCAATGCAAACCCCCAGATCTCTTTCCGTGGGGCTGCTCTCCAGCCTCTCATTCCTCAGTTTGTATGTATAACCAGGATTACTCCATCCCAGGTGCAGAATTTGGCACTTGCTCTTCTTAAGTTTCACACAGTTGGCAATTGCCCAGCTCTCTAGTCTATACAGATCTCTCTGTAAGGTCTCTCTACCCTCAAGGGAGTCCACAGCTCCTCCTACTTACTTACAGTACATTTTACTCCTGCATCCAGATCACTTAAAAACATTAAAGAGCACTGGCCCTAAAATTGAGGTCTGGGGACACCCACTAATGACTGGCCACCAGATTGATGTAACCCCATTTACCACAACTCTTTGAACTCAACCTGTTGCTCATCTGACGTATTATGGACTTGTCTAGCTTTATGCTGGACATTTTGTCCAGAAGGATACTCTGAGAGACAGTATTAAAAGCTTTGCTAAAATCCCAAAACACCACATCTCCTGGCTTCCCTTAGACAACTAGATAGGTGACCTTATCATAAAAGGAAGTTAAGTTAGTTAAACAGGACTTTGCCCTCATGAACCTGTGTTGGCTGGGACCAATGACTGCATTGTCTCTCAAGTGTTTTTCAGCAATTCCCAGAATAGCCTTCTCCATAGTTTTACCAAGCACTAAAGTGAGACTGACAGGCCTGTAATTACCAGGGTCTTCCTTCTTTCCCTTCTTGAAAATTGGGACAATGTTTCCCAGCTTCCAGTCAACTGGGACCTCTCCAGACTCCCAAGACAATTGAAAAATAATGGAGAGGTTCCACGATAACATTGGATAGATATTTCAGTACCCTGAGATGAATCCCATCAAGCCCCTTAGATTTATGTGCATCCAGACTGAACTTGAGATTTGCTGCTCTGAGTCAGCTGGGAGTTTATTATTCCCCTCCCCCACCCCCTGCTCCCAGTCACAGTCTTCCAACACAGGGCTTTGGAGGTCCCAGGGCCCATCATTGGTGTTAAAGAGCAGAGGTGAAGAAGGCATTGAATGTCTCCACTTTGTTGAGATCCCTACTTGTGAGGTGACCAACCTCATCAAGCAATGAATCAATGTTATCATCTCTGATTCTCCCCTTTTGCTGTTAACATATTTTAAAAACCCTTTTTGTTGTCCTTCATAGTGCTGGCCAGCTTGAACTCCACTCAAGCTTTGGCCACATGAATTTTCTCCCTACAGTGCAAATAGCATCTCTGTAGTCCTCCCATGTTGCCTGTCCTTGCTTCCAATGTCCATACACTTGCCTTTTCTGCCTAAGTCCTAGAAGATGCCTGCTCAGCTAAGCTGGCCTTCTGCCCTGCTTGCTTGACTTTCAACACATTGGAATTGCCTGCTCCCGTGCTCTTATGACACTTAAAAAGTGACCAGCATTTACAGACCCCAATAATCTTCAAAAGTAGATTCCCAGGAGACCTTACTAAATAGCTCCTTCAGCAGCCTGAAGTGGGCTCTCCCCATATCCAGGGTTGAAGTTTTACTGGCAGTTTTTCTCCTATTGCCAGTGATTTGAAACCCAACTACTGCACGGTCACTGTGACCAAGACAGCCACTAACCACCACTTCACCCATGAGTCCCTCTCTGTTTACAAACAACAAATCTAGGAGGGCACCTTTCCTAGTTGGCTCCATTAGTACCTGTACCAACAAGTTATCTTCAGTGTGCTTCAGGAATTTCCTAGACCTGTTTGTGTCCACTGTATGATATTCCCAGTTGACATGTGTGAAGTTAAAATCACCCATAGGACAAGGGCAGTTAGAGATACCCCTTAATTTCTTGTAGAATAATTCCTTGGTGTCATCATCCTGGCTGGGTGGTTGATAGTGGACTCCCACAACAATATCCGCTTTAGTTGCTTTCCTCTTTATCCTTACCCAGAGACTCTCAACCATGTCGTTGCCAGCTGCAAGTGCCATACAATCCAACCCCTCCCTTGCATACAATGCCACCCCGTCATCCCACCTGCCCTGCCTACGTCTCCTGAGGAACCTACAACCATCCATCATGGCACACCAGTCACAGGACACATCCCAACAGGTTTTGCTTAAGCAATGATGTTGTAGCTCTGGGACTGGGTCAAAGCTTCTAGCTCCTCTTGTTTATTCCTCATGATGCGTGCATTAGTATACAGACACTTCAAATGTGCTCCAGTGCACTCAGCAAGGACCTTGCTAACACACTGTCCCTCACTGGCATGCCTCCGACAGGCTCATCTCTAGCAAGCCTGGTTTTATCCCTTTCCCCCTTCACATCTAGTTTAAAGCTCTTTCGATGAGCCCTGGCAACTCTGCACAAAGATCTTTTTCCCCCCTTTGAGGCAGGTGTACCTCACCTGTCACCAGCAGGCTTGGTGTCATGTAGACCGTCTCATGGTCAAAAAAGCCAACATTTTGCCAGTGACACCAGTCACGGAGCTGCTGGGTCTTGATCTGCTGAGTCTTCCTGTTTCCTTCCTCATTCCCTGCAACTGCAAGGACAGAGGAGAACACTACTTGTGCTCCTGATCCCTTAACCAGTTGGCCCAAAGCCCTGAAGTCTCTTTTCATTACTCTTGGACTTCTTATTGCAACTTCATTGCTGCCTACATGAAAAAGCAATAATGGATAATAACCCAAGGGCTGTACCAGAGTAAGAAATTTCCTCATCACATCTTTAACCCAGGCCCCAGGGAGGCAGCAGACTTCCCTAAGAAGTGGATCTGGTTGGCATATTGGGCCTTCTGTTCCCCTCAGAAGAGAGTCTCCTGTAACAACGACCCATCTTTTTCTTTATGGAAGTGGTTTTGACAAAGTGCATATGCCAACTTAACCTCGGCGACACCTCCAGCCTAGATGAACCATTGTCCTTGTCATTGTTTGGTTCCACTTGCAGAGCCTTGTATCTGTTACACAAGGGCACCTGGGAAGCTGAGGTAGCCAAGGAGGAGATTTGCCTGCTGCATCAGGCAGGAACTTATTGCCATTCCCCTCCACTATGTTCACTTTTATAATTACTTATTGGTTCATTTTTAAAATAGCATTAAGCATTCCAAATCAACTTGAATGCTCCACTTTAAGATGATTACTATTACAGAAATTATGCATTTAAGGTGGAAAAACATTGTCCCGTGACACAGTGCCGAGCTCCTGAACCTAATCCATAAAGAAACAGGGACAGCACAGACATGGAAGGTAAATTCAGCGCACTTTTTCACTCACTGTAGTTATTTTATAATTGGAGATCATTTTAAAGTAAATTGAATCGCCCTTTATCCTCTTGAATGATAATTGCATCAAAATTATAAAGGTTGTCCATTTGTATCTAGTCTGCTTCATATTCCAGATTAGTACACCTAATGTTTTAAAAACATGTTCTAAGTTAATTCTCTGAATACTCCAAACAGCAGTACTTTCATAGTTCTCCCACACATGAGAACACAGACATAGCTAAGATTAATTTCAATCTACTTGCTTTCCACAAAGTCACTTTTTCCATCTACATGTAAATTTTACTTAAAAAGCTGTGGTATACCATAAGTATAGACTGTTTGTTCTTACAAAATTAATTATGCTTTTTGGCAAGACAGTAAAGAAAATCCTTCTAAAACATACTGTAGTATGAAAATAGATCAACTTGGGTTTCTAAACAAGCTTCCTGAAGATCTAGGAGAGAAGGCTGATGTCTTCAGTAGGCTACAACTTAAAACTGCATAGAAAACTGTTAATATGGGTTTTCATTCATTCTAAGAAAACACGTATTTGCATTTCTTCCTAGGGGCTCTGCTCTTATTGATGTACTTAATGTTTTAATAATTCAAAATACACTGATTTCTATTTAGACCCTCACATATCATCAGTGGTTGATTAGCATTGAAATTAAAAAGCAAATAAATATTAAAATGCTAAATAGATTCTTTAGCAGCCACAAGAACACTGACATTTGTTTAAGTAATTCTCACTTTTCTCTCAGTGCACTGGAGAAATGTGAAAAAAGTTGTAAGCTTTAGAACACAAATTGGGATAGAAACTGACACTCGAGGGCTATCAGAAACCACAATTTGAACACAATTTCTTTTCATAGGAGGTACAAAGTACATTAAGGAAATAAATCAAAGGAAATTCAGTTATGAAAGACTCCTCTCAACTATCATTTGCTAAAAAAATTAACTCTTGATAAAAAAACCTCGCTTCCAAACTGGACAGTAAAACCCAAAATGTTAGCTTGATATTGCGCTAATACTACAGACTAGCAGTTGATTAATAATCACTAAGCATAGACAGCAATGCTGTTAAATGAGAAAGAGGACCTCAGATAGCTTTGCAGTTAATCATAGAATTAAAAAGAGATGCTATGTAAACTAAATGTTTAAAATACATTAATTATATATTAGCAGATAAAGCCAGCTCTTATTGCAGCTAAAATAGCACATAACAAAGTCTATTTCATAACTTCTTTTGGACACACTCTCATCTAGAGACTTCTCAGTCCCGTCGTACTACAGAGCATCTCCTCCATACCCACACACTGTTCTTCCATCCTTCCTTGCCCTCCAACAATTGTCCTTCAAACAATGCAATCTCACTACTGCCTCACTCCGTCCTCTAGACCCACAATACTGTAACACTTTCTTGAGGAAGTGGTATCTAGGAGAGCTAGAAAAAGGCATCTACCTAGAGATGAATGCTTAAAATACTTTTGAGCATTTACTGTACCAGTCCCACCAGATGATCACATTAAGAACCAGCATAACTTGTTAACTAATGTGCAAGACTTAATAAAAGACAGTAACTAATACCTGAATTCTAGATAAGTCTATAGACAAAGACTCAAATTGTAGTGTTCTCCAACAGAGACATGGTACACTTTCATTTAGATGATACGTTTATTAAATTAGAATGAAAAAGTTAATGTACTTTAGAGTGCAAGAAACATGTTTGGACACTGGACCTCAATACAGAGAAACAATGTCTTCAGAATTATTACAGCAAAAAACATCCTCTGTATGGTATTACGTATCAATCAAACAAGCAATAACATTTGTAAGGGAAAAAACATTCAGTACCATCAGCCGATGCAAAGAGCAGTAGAGAAGAAAGTAGCAAGGATCTAGCTAGACAAAAAATGTTCCTACTTTCAGCAAGTTTAGGTTCTTGGCAGGACCCAAACCACTAAGAGCACTAATTTTTAGCAGATGCCAGTCTTAATACAGCTGGCTTTGGTTCCAAGCTGATTGAAGCTGTTGAACAGAAGAGCAGCATCAAACACAGTATTATCCCATTAGCGTTTTGTCAAAAGCTACAATCATGAGTGACAATTTGTTTTAAATCAAGAAACAGACTTTCAGTTCCAATATCTTAATTTCACAGACCATAGAATAACTAAACACTCCCTGCTTTTTTTCATCTCTTCAATTCAAACCTGACAATGAACAGTTTGACTGAGAGGATATGTATGCTGAAAAGCTGAGTAGGCTTATGATCAGTGTTTTGTTCTTTTTAAGAAGATAAAGTAGCACATCTTGACATAAGAGTTTCAGCTATAATGCTTAATTAAATCAAGACAAAAAATCCCCAGAACAATATTTAAGTATACTGTAATATGCTGAAATCCATCTACTGGCCATACTGGTCCTACATATCCCATCATACATCTCATACATCTACCCTGTTTTGCATAATATTTACCTGGAACAAAACAAGAAAAAAAATTCTAAGAACAGGAGCCTCCCTCAGAGGCCCAGAGCCTTGTTTATGAATAAACCTGGCTAAACTAACATTCGCACTTACCCCTCCTGGTAATTAGGATTGAAAGGCGTTTATTCTGTGCTTGAAATTGAGCTGTGATAGGATGCAGTACAATTTACCAGCCATTAAGTTGAACCATGACCATTTGCTTTTATAAAAAGCTGTATTATGGATCCCAACGTTTTAATATAAAAATTTACATATATACATTTTCCCTGAATTGTTCCATCCCCAGCAATTCATGCTATCTGTGTAAAAGTTAGAGCAAGGGACTCTTCCTGTAGATATCTAAGCATTAAATCCTTACCAAGATTTAGCCTTTCAGGTAACGATATCACAAATCACTGTGCTATAAAGACCAAATGCCTCTACACCTACTCAATCACAAAATTTACCATGATTGTAGGGAAGGGGCAAGATCAGTTTCTTGATGAACAACCATTTTATTTTAGAAAACACAAGTGTGGTGACTCTACAACAAAAGCACACAGAAACTATAGCCTTGAATCTCATTATTGAAAAGCCAATTGGAGTATAAATAAAGACACATGCTTTCAATGGTAAATTTAAGATAAGGGATTCATAACAAAACTTAGAATCATACATTATGAAAAGACAGCTTTCAAAGGTCAGAAACTGGGATTTTTGGTGCTGTATTTTAAAAGTTTCAGTATCACTTTTAGCTATATTAAAAAAAAATTCATGCTCTACTGCCAGTGCTACCGAAAGGCTTCTTGAATGTAGGTGGTGGGTGGAAAAAAAAAAAATAAAATCAGCTTTTCAGCAGATATTAACAAAAATATTTTAAGCATAGGGCATGAAACAAAGTGTGGGGAATAAGAGAATACAGGTCCCTTTCCCTATTCCAAACCTGGCTTTAATGTTCTCATGAATCACTCAAGAGCCTAGATTTCAAGTGTACATTCATTCCAACTCTTGAAAATATAAAGGTCTATGGCTATTGTAGAAAGTATTTTAAATCAAACATTAAAAAGATAAAACAGCAACATTGCACATCACTGGAAAAATAAACTGGTGCATACTATTTAAAGTGCATTACTTTACCAGCTACAAAAACAGATACCGCAGAAATTTATCCAACAGATGTAACTGGTGCATACTGTAAGATTCTGCAGCTCCAAGATGAACTGTTATCTGAAAAAATAACACTAACAATAAATACAAGCAACCTACAACCTCCTCCAAGGATTAGTTTATAACTCAGATATGTTAAATTTTCTCTCACAAAGAATTTATTTCCATCTGCATCAAATAATAATAAAATGACTACAGCAACCGTAGTCTTAACAAGTCACTGAGCAACTCATAATGCCATTCAAAGATTGTGAAGCTACTTTTCATGCTTCTTATTTCAGATTAAAGGGAAAACTACAATAGTTTTTCCACTGATATAAAATGATAATTGTGCTGAAATATAGGTGTAAAGAAACTAGCCTTATAACCAGATCATACATTTCTGCTTCTTTAATGTAAGACAACACCTTAAATAATTGTTTCTGGCTTCAACAATTTTCCAGGTATAAAAATCTTTCCTTCTGCACTTATTCTTTGAAATAGTCATGGGAATGCAGAAGCAGTATCTGGAGTGCAATTAACTGTGGAAGTACATTAGGGCTCAGTCCTGTTCTCTGCTACAGCAATATATACTGTACAAGTTAAGAGTTACCTGTTAAGATTTTACAGATACATAACAATACCATATGGGAGGATAAAGCCCCAAATGCACGCCAGCTAATATATTGCTTTGGTGCCCAATGACTAGATTGAATAGAAGATGCTCATTACAAATACCAACAGCACAACCTAAGAAATTTACCTTATTAAATTAAAAATCTTCAATCAGAAACAGTTGAATATATCACAGCAATGACTAAATACTACAGGACAAGGAAAGGGGGTTCCTTTTAATTTCTGGCAGAAATAGGCTGCTTGATGAAACCTAAATAGTTTAACAAACCAGTTATGCTTAAAGAGCAAACCCTCCATGGAAAAAAAAAATTTTTTTTTTTTCTTCAATCTAACAAACAGTAGTAAATTCTGTACTGCATAGAGTTACTTTGTAAGAACAAGTTTATGAAAAGGGTAGAGAAAGACAAAAAAGCAGCATTACTCGCCACCCCATCAGAATATAGCCACACAGGGCACAGCTGATAGTAAATATGCTTCAATGATATATTGTAGGACATAAGCTAAACTGAGTATGTACAGACTGAGAAAGAAAGTGAAAAAGATCCAAATGTCCAAGGAGAAAAGGGGTATAATCTTTCACACAGGATGCGCTAACAGAAAGCTGTTCAGAAATTCTTCCTCTAGCTAAATCCCTGGCTTGGCAAGTAAAAATAAGTGGTGTCAAGGATAGGGACTATGCAGGAAGTGGGGATCTATGATTCTTCAGCCATCTGAAGCAAGGAGTTGATAGCTGCATCCTTGTTCCCTCTCTGAGCTTCCAGCACTGAGCGGATTACTTCCCTGTCCATGTTGGGAAACATGTCCTGGATAGATTTCAGGTCCTCTTCATTACACAGGTGCTGAGGGTTGACCGCAGGAGGTGGTATTGCCACTGGTACCATACCTGGATTACAGACCGCAGGCATCCCTGCAGGCAAAAAACCAGAAGAACAAGGGAAAAAAACCAAAACACACATGAGTGAGGGTAGGGAAAAAAAAGAAAAAGAAAAAAGCATATGATTTTGAAGAAAGTGGCTTGACTCGCCCCAATGCACCAACTTCAGCATTTTTTTTTTTAACCTGTACTCCAGGAAAAAAAAAAAAAGATTGCAGAAATTATACCTAGACTGTTGCAATCAGAATACAATTTTCTGGAACAGGCTCTCTGCCCAAGTTATGTTCCGTAAGTGGTAAACTGCAGTATGGCAACAAGTACAGCACAAAATTAGGTACGAATTGCATTACCCAGGTTTACACATAAATCACTAACCAAACACTAAGCCCACCACAGAAAGGTGGGGGTGGTTTTTTCTCCCCTGCTCTAAACTCCAAAAACAAGGCACCCATCATATTTTAGTTCCTAGTGTATTTATGTTGCGATCAAAAAGATGGTTTTACATGAGCAACATACATAAGTGATATTTAGAAACTCATTGAATGCAACCTCTATTGCATTCAAAGGAATGCAAAGTACTTAGGTCCACTAGGAAACTGGACCACACTCGTAAGTAAATTTTAAGCAAATGTTTTTCCCTGGTTAAAGTTCCATCCATTTCAGCCTGCAAAGTCACAAAACAGCAAAAGCGCAATTACTCTTATGCCTATAGGGGTACACACTGCTTTTCCCTGTTCCTCCACCAGAAGACAAAATTCATCTGGTATTTTTCATGAATTTCTTGTATGTCTGTAAAATTAAAGCACTGTCAGTTTACAAAGACAGTTTTAGAAAATTAGTTTTCTAGTTCCTATTAAAATGAATTACACAAAGTCCCTTTTCATCACTTAACAACTGCTATCATTAATTAAGCATAGATCCATTGCTAAAAAAACTACTATTTGTTTTATAAAACTGAAACCAGGTATAGTACACATCCAGAGTCTTTTGTTAGTGTTTCTGAAAATGGCATATTTCATTTCTTCTTTAAGTAGTTCCAGACCCCTGATTATCTTAGTCCCACACCTTTGTTTGTTACTTTTCCATTCTGCTGTATTGTTTCTATACTAGGAGAAGGAGAACTACCTGCATCTAGATGCAAACATGGTACTGCTTCATACAGCAGCATGATAAAGCTTTTGTATTTGTTCTCTATTTGCTTTCAAGCATTCTATCCACAGTTTCAAATACTGTTCACCTGGTATTTTCATAGAACAGTCCACAGTAATTCAAGTATCTTTATGTGTAGTAATGACCAATCAAGAAATCATCACCAAATATATATTGGTTAAGATTTTTCTTTAACCACAATACCTTAACACCAGCCCTAATATGTGATTTTATTTCCCATTTACTCTAATGAGATCCTTCTGCAACGAGACTTAGAAAACTGCTGAGAGTTTGTTTTGACAAATTGGCTATTAGTCCCATTCCCTTGATTAGTTTTTAAAAAATGTGATGCACCTCACCAAAGGCCTTCTGCCATTAGGGGATGACTCATCACTTATTTTTATCTGTTCATCACCTTTTCAAAATAGCTATTTAACCACAAGAGGACCTTTATTGTATCAGAATATCATATGACAGGAAGAGTCCTTAGCAAATAACATTTTCAAAATGCAGCTGACAAGGCGATATACACAGACCACATCATTCTTTCCCACATACTCATACACCTATAATTTCTAAGGTATGAGCTTTTCCTACATAACCATGTCACCTCCTTCTAAAGTTTACCCAGTTAGTAGTTTGTTTTAAATCACCTTGTTCTAATCCCCATAGGTTTTAATGAGTTTATGCCATGGGGAAAACAGCTATTTCAGAACTGTTTTTAAAAAAAAAAAAAAAAACAATACTCAGTTTGCTATTCTCCAGTCCTCTGAAAGCAAGAGTAATTAAACAATACGTTACATATTGCATTTGGAAAAAAAAAATCCAAAATACTGATCATCTTAGCAATTAGTGTTAAACTCTAAAATTATCATCTGAGGCTCCTTCTCCATAAAAAAAGCATTCCTTCCTAAGAAGAACAAACCCAAACACTTTCTTCCTCCGCCCATTATGGTCTCACATTCCAACTGGGTTGTGGTTTTTTTTGTCCTCCCTTATATACTTATATCTTTATAGTCACTTAATTACCTAAATGGTTCTAGGTTCTCTGCTTCTTTAAAACAAATAGTTCTCAAGTCCTTATACATTTATTCTTCAAAAGCTTTGTTAGCCAACCTTATTACCAGTTTAGATTTAATATATAATTTAACTCTCACATTCCCTCATTTAGGCAGACCTACCAATTGTTGGTAGAAACCTACTTTACTGCTTTATTGCAGAGACTTTTTAGGATTCTCCAAAAGCGCCTTTTTTTTTTTTTTTACAGTTTTTATTTCACCTGTGTAGTTTTCTTTCTCTGACCTTAATTACTTCTCCTTAAGTTAAACAAAGGATGAACTATTTGCATCACCACTATTATACATCTTCAAAATAAGGTACTTTTTGAACTAGGTTTCATATATTACTCAGGAATATATCAAAAGCTGCTTCTCTTTTATTGAATTCTAACTACTCAAAAGCATAACAACATAAAGCAGATCTACAATCAACATAATTTTAAAGTGTGCCTCTTTGCAACCTCATGACTCTTTTAGCATGACTAAAGTACTGAAGTGATCAAACATATTGCAACTATATTATACTACTTCTAGTCAGACTTAACACCTCCAAAACAAAAAAAACAGAGTAAAGAGCAATTTCAATACTTACTTTGTCTCTTCAAGATTTTATTTAACCTGTAACTATTGAATCAGAAATGTCTATGCTCACTCTAACTTGCACAAATATTTTAGCATCTCTGTGATTATCATTTTTCTATCAGCTTTAAAAATACTATATTAAAATTCACATTCAAGGTTGGATCAGCTAAACTGATCTTAACTTACATCATCTCTGGCTGACAAGGTACTGTAACTGAATATAGTCTGACTGCGTGCATTGCAACCGAGATTTTACCTAATGTATTCTTTGCTATTTCTTTCATTTACTTGGACTTCTGTCCTATCAGAAGGGATGCATTACTGAATAGTAAGCACCTCCAAATTTATCAACGTTGTCCAATTTTTATTTTAAATTTCCCCTTGTAATCATCTGAAGTTTAACTAGAAGCAAAAAAGGAACATAGGTGCTTTAAGTTTAATGTACAGGCTGCATCTATTTGAAAAGGTTCATGCTGGCAACCTAAAGAAATGTCCCTCTCACCATAAATTTATTACCTACACACTGGAACCATGTCGCTGCCAAGCCATTTGCATTGCACCACTACGAAGGATGCTGCAACAACCTAAACTTTAGCTCTAGAGCTTCTTATGCCATTTAGACGATGGCCCCCAGAATTCTGTCTGGCACTATCTATTTGAACATCTGGCAAATCAGACCATGTGTGCACCCTGGTGGCAAACCACTATGCAGTCCTCACCAACACTGCAAACACTTTACCCAATAATCATATCCAACAGCATTTCAGATTGCCTGTTCTATAGCTTCAACAAGCCTCAACTCATTCCTTGTGCTTCCTACAAACAATCTAGGCATTTACAAGATGCGAACAAAGATTTATGGCCTCAAAAAATAAAGTTGCAAGATGCCTAAAAGAACAGAGCAACAGAAGTTAACGTCTTACTTCTAACATAAGCTTTCTAATATTCTTCAGTAAGTCATCAGCACCCTAAGATTACCCAACTATCAGCCTAAGTTGTGTAGGAACTGTCCATATAAGAGGTCAGTTGAAAATATTAATCCAAATGAAACATGACACTCCGACTACCACAGCATTCTACAGCTCACCAATAAAGTTTGTGTCCAAAAAACAAGACCAGCACACAGGGTTTTTTGTTGTTTTCATCAAAACAAGATAATTATGAAGCCAGACATCTGCACACAGTATTCAAGAAGTATTATCAATATAAATATTCAATTTTAGAGACAAGAAATTTCTTATTAGTATTGTTTTTCACTAATGATTTTCTAAATCCATTTTCTCGGCTCTTACAGTTCTAGAGTTAATGCTGTCTACAACTACACTGTATACAAATAGAATTTAGTATCACAGTGATTTTTAATAAAGTATTATCATGACACATTTACTTTTCATGAAACTCAGCATTCAAGCTATGCAAATACCAATTTAAAGAGTACCTTGGTTTCATGCTTTGTTCTGCACTCAGACTAAAAGCATCCATTTCTGATTTACAAAATAGTAAGCAAGACTTAAGCATAAGTTAAGACTTAAGCAAATGTCAAGAACTACGCACTAAAATTTAGCAAATATAAACATATACATGCAGTTATTAGAAAAAGTTACAATAAACTTCAAAGTTATCAATGTTCAGTAAAAAGCTGCTTTACATGTTAAGCACCTCACTTCACTAACAGGTGAAAACTGAAACTAAACCACATAAGAATCCACTATAAATGGAATTGCACACTCCTGTGTTGCTCTCAGATATTAGGTAAGTGTTATAAATCAGAAGAATGAAGCACTGTTTTCCAATTCAGTGAAATGGCCACGACAAACATGCTGGCATAAGCAGTGACATTCCAATAGATGAAAAGAGTATGTACAATAGCAAGTCAATTGCTGTGAGCAGCAAGGGAAGCAGCAAAGCGGCCTTCACAGGGTAAACTTCTTCTAACTGCACACAAGGCATTACACACTTTTTATTTATTTTCTTGTTCAGTCAAGTGCCCTATGTTTAATTTCTTGACTCATCATTATTCCATCCCACGCACAGACCCTTTCAGAGTAAACTCTGGAACCTTCTCAGCACAAATTCTTTCATTTAAAGAAAGAAATCAGTATCATCTTTTTAAAAATATACCAACAGGTCTTAATGATATTTGCTTCTGAAAAAAATTCAGTGCTAAAATATGCAAGCCATCATCTCAATTTTTTTTTTTAAAATGTTGCTTCTTTGCAAACTACTAGCAAAGTGAAGTGTATGGACCCACAAAAAAATTCTGCAATGCCACTGCTCTGAATAAACCAAATACGCTACAACCACATCAGTCTTATTTACAGCATCTTTCTGAAATTCAGAACATAAAGAAATGACATTTCATCTCACAGAATCATAGAATTTTCTGAACATACTTGATTGAAGACCAATGCTTTTATCAAAGTTAGGGATGTCACAATATCTTTGCACAATTCAAAATCAAAGGTGTCATAGTAAAATGAGTCTAAATTGATGGAAATTGATTTATAGTAAAGTAATTTGCCTTTAGAGTTCAAGTCTGATGCTCAACTTGATGTGGATCCAAAACAGATGTGCATGAAAGACACACTGATGAAAAAAGTTTTCTTTTTGAAAAAAAGGCTTATTTGAAGATTAACAGAAGGCAACTGGCAGGCTGTCTTCTCAATGTCATTGCGGAACTGAGTTCTTTAATTTCAAGTTTCCAAAAAGTCATGACGTTATCTGCTTCTCCCCATACCTTGCAGTAGCAAAATAATTGCAAGATTGAAGTTTCTCTTCTAGGAAACTATACTATCACCTGTGCTCACTGACATACAACAGTTTCAGAATATTAAGATCACACTTTAGCCATCAACACCACTACCACCAATTACTTTAATCATTATAGCTTGAAGCTGAGTGGATGCCTTTAAAGACCCTCCAACAGGTTAGAGGGGCTTTAACCATTTCCAGGAGACACATTAAATTGTTCTATTGTGACATCCAAGTGGCAATACCTTGTGAAACAGTCTGCTGTAACAATTAAAGCTGTTCAGATAAGTTCATGCAAAAACTTGAGTCAATGATGATGGGAGTGAGAAAAGAGCTTGGAAACTTACCCAGAGCAAAGTATTCAAGCCCTAAAGATAGGTGAAAATGAAGGGGCAAGGGGAAAGGAATAAGACATGGGAAAGAAATATTAATCTATTTTTAAAAGGAAATGAACCGTTTTGCTTCTGAAGGTGAAAGTTGGATAAACTGATGCAATTGGGTAAAAACTAAACTACCTAATATCAAAAACTAAATGCTGCTTCAGCCTCACAACTAATTTGCTTCAGCACTCTGAACAAGTTTCATAAATGTGTTTTTACAGAAGTAACAATTAGAGGAAATGTTTTCAAAATAAGTAAGCCAACAGGTATTTGCTGCAAGGTTTGCATTTTATAGCCTACAAAGGACAAAATACATCCACAGTTTTCTGAAAAAATACCAGTAACATCACAAACCAACCAATGAAACAATACAGACACCTAAAGGAGTAAAATGTACATATACACACAACTTTGTCTCAATGAAAAATTATATTCTGGACTCTGACAGAGCCCTGAAACACATATGTTTTTAATCTACTTTTTACATAGGTGTTTATAAGTTAAGTACAAATAGATTTCGTATTTATCCCATGAATACTACTTTTTTTACCTTACTGTCTTTGATACACTACCCAGATGATCAGCTTAGACTGTAAGCAACCAGTATACCACAATTCTACAGCTTAATTTAAAGTTTTTAATTCTTTAATTCTTTTAGAAAGAGAAATGGGAAGAAATGGTAGATAAACTCAACTTTTAGAAGAGCAACAGTACTGACCAGTTCAAATTTTCCCAAACCCAATCCATAGATATCATCTATGGCAACTACAGTTTGTAGCAACTACCACTACTGTCAGCAGGTTTTATTTAAAACTTTTGAAATTAATTAACATGGTGCAAGAATATTCTATGGCCATTTCTGATTTCATCAGAGTTCTGTAACATGTACCATCAAATGTGGGGGAAAAAGCATTACTTGTGTTGGCATTTCAAGCTTCATCTGCTTATCACAGTGACAACCAACCAACCAACCGCTTGCTACAACCATTTAGCCCAGTTTGTATGATACACACACATGTGCCAGGAATTAATCGCTTCGACCTTAATTAGAAGGTTACTTACATATGCTAAGTTTTGAACAGAGATTTTGTGTTACGGAAAAAACAGCTTGGCCTTTGTAACAGCTGTATTTGACAACACCATCTCTAAAGCACAATTATTTTGGACTATTAACAACTGTTAAATTGCCTGGATAAGCATTTTAGTCCACCCATTGTATTTCCATCATAGATAAGACTTAGAATATAACAGTCTTGCCCAACAGTAGAGTCTCATCCATTTCAGATTAAAACACTATTCAGTGCTGCTCTTCCACTCTTCTGAAGGAAACAAACAGAACTTGCTTATTGACTACACTCATTTAAATGGATAGGTAAAAAAACCTGAACTAAGAAGATGCGAAGAAGGTAAACATTTTCCTGTGGAGCATACTGATGTCCTGCCATTGCCATTCTTGAGTGAGTCTCAAAAAGACAAAACCCTCTACAGAATTCCAAAGAAATTATACCAACAAGTTTCCCCAGAAGATACAATGAATTCAGCTGGGCAGGGAAAGCCAGCAGTTTGCACGCACCTTTCTGAAAGAGTTTACAGCATCCAGGAGGAGCATCTAGTTTAGTATATAGAAAACATTCTGAACACTCTAAGCCTTCCAAGATGCACTATTGGTTCCTTTATAATTTGAAATTACTTTAAGCCATACAATTAAATGTATGAAACAATAAAAATATTCTGAAGTCAAGTCAATTTCAAAGTCTAAACTAAGCCATCCATCTAATTACTATGAGTGGGTGAATAAGCAAAAGCTTTAAAACTCAGTGCTTTGAAAAATTTTGATGGTGTGCACAGAAATTCTAGAACACCAAACACGAAGCACAGTAATATTAAAAAAAAAATCAAAAATACAAAAATCTAAATACATCTAAGATGGCTTGTAGTACGTTTGGCATTTATAAAGTCAAGGAAGTGCATTCAAGCCTTCCCAGAACAAAACAAAAGTTCAAATCAAGGGGTGGGA
Source organism: Phaethon aethereus (assembly GCF_964289735.1). Classification (NCBI taxonomy): domain Eukaryota; kingdom Metazoa; phylum Chordata; class Aves; order Phaethontiformes; family Phaethontidae; genus Phaethon; species Phaethon aethereus. Next base: position 53,381,091 of record NC_138579.1, read on the forward strand.
CTTCACAATGCTTTAAATAGACAAGTCATAGAATCAGGAAAAATTTTTAATCAAGAAGATTATCATAGCAGTAATTAAACATGATGGATCTTTGCAGAAGGGCAATGCTCCAACATACAGATCAATAATAGTTACATAAAGCCAAATTCTTATATGCTGTCAGGTATTACTATCACTTGCTAAATATTAGTTATTTCTTCACTTGTCCAAGTAGATTTAATAAGTATTTATCTTGCAAGTACTTTCAGTAATACAAAATCTACAGAACACCAATATCTGAACATGAAGATACACCACTGTGCTTGTTTTTCAACTTTGAAGGTCTACTATGAGTTTTATCTGTTCAGTTCTATGTCTAGTTTCAATTATACCTGAAACTAGTCTCTTCATTTCTACTGTTTGTACTCTGATGGGCACAGTAATTTTGCACTACGAATATATTCATTTTGATCTGTTTAAGAAATTCTGTAGCAACCTTCCATTACATAGCTACATGTAAGCACCCCAGCTATTGTTTTTCCTTTAACCATACACAAGAAAACTATGTTTGATGTTCACTAACTGCTTCAGTATATAGGGATGCAATGAACCTACAAGCAAAAAGAGACATGACATCTAATTCAAATACAGAAAAGCTACACAGAGGTCTCATGTACCACAATAGAATCACACTTCAGGACGCACACACAAGTTGAAACTAGTTCGTTGGCAAAGCAAGCAAGACTTAAATCCTGAGAATTAAGCTATAGAAATAAAAGCACTTTAAATGAAGCAAACTGCATGTTTTCATCAGGGAATAAAGTATGTAACCAAACTTCTCCATGTTTTGCTCTAACTTAACTCTATGAAAATTAAACAGGAGGTATAAGTCTTTAAGCTACATGCAGAGTCTTCTGCAGAGGAGGTTTGTTTTTACAGAGAATGAAATTTTAAATTCAATCAGGAATTGAGTCTTAGAAAAAATACATTTATCTGTGTTAGCCCTTAGCACTGCAATTATGTCCCACACACTCTATCACTCATTCGTACACTGTATGCAAATAAATTCAAAATATGTAAATGTATATCTTATTTTCACTAAAAGGTACACATACTGCTGAATAAATGGTCATACAACAAACAGGAGCTTTTAAGAGCTCTAAGTGAAACACACAAAAAACCCAACTGAGCTTTACTTATCACTTATCCAAGTAGGGCAAATTCAAACTTATTTACATACTTTAAACTTTTCATCCTCGACAGAAAAGCTACAAAACTGAAGTTAACACATCTTTCTATATAAATCCAAAACTTAGTTTGCACAGACTAAAAGAACTGACAATACCTGCTTTAGCTCTTCTTGATGTATTTATATAACTATCCAAAACTTAGTTTGTACAGACTAAAAGAACTGACAATACCTGCTTTAGCTCTTCTTGATGTATTCATATAACTATCCAAAACTTAGTTTGCACAGACTAAAAGAACTGACAATACCTGCTTTAGCTCTTCTTGATGTATTTATATAACTATCCCAGCGCTCCCTAACATTTTTATTCACTGTGCTACCCACTTCACATACTGTGTAACAAGTTTCCAACAAAGCATCTTCAAAGACCACAGTAGAGTCAATCCCTTTACAGGCTATTTAAGCTGCAATTCTGACAGCACAAGTCATTTGGTGCACTTTCTGAAGTCTGAACAGTTTCACACATGGATTGCCACCATTTAAATAAGCACACGTTATATTAAGAGTGCAGCCTGATAGATATTTAGTTATTCAGTGACCTGACATAAGTCTAAAATAAACACTCAAAAAGAGAAGCCTTCAGGCTACTTGTTCCAACTTGACACTCATTTTAATTCATTTCATCAAACTCTTGCAGCTCCCTTAAACAGGATACAAGACCGAAAGCAGATCTAAACTTAATTTGCTTGCTCTTCCTCTCCCAAAAATGTATCATGGGAAAAGTGGTTACACGCAAAATCATTTATTCCTTCCTTTACATTCCAAAAATCACAAGAAATTTGGTAGTTATTTCTGCAAAACCCTTCATCTGGAAGTTTTAAGAGTCTTCAAGTAGAGAAAACATACCTGCTATAGGCACATATCCAACTCCTTGCTGATATACAGTGGGCATCAGGACCACTGGCTGGGGCTGCATCATCATGGCAGCTGGCAAAGACTTGATGCAAAAAGCACAACAGACAGATTAGAACTACTCAAGAAATAGAAAAAAATAAACCAGCAATTAAAACAATTAAAAGAGTATTTGCAAAAAATCTGTCACATTGCAAATCCATGTCCCATGTTCAATACTACCATACAACTAAGTGGTGCTAATCTATATCAAGCAAAATGTGTGGCAAATTAAGTGAACTACCATCCTTAAGTGACAATTAATTTACCTGTAAATCAATATAAACATATCATGTCAAACTAGCCTTTTGCAACAGTTTGATACATTTTGCCACAGAAATTTTGTTACTGAAGCAAATTATTTTAAAATATGGGTTTAATCAGCTTTCACACCTTACTCTTATGAAATGAATATACAACATATTCATCATAAATGAAAACTTAGAGCAAACCTGAATTTTATTAAACAAAGTATACAGCTTCTAGAAGCAAATTTTACTTCAAATTAATTACCTTAGAGGTAAACCAGTACTTTAAACAAAATATCAATTTAAGTCCATTCCCTTTTACTACCCCAATTCCTGTTCAGTTTGGTCCTATTAAAAGGTCAGATTCTATGTACAGTACATTCATGGGCAGACAGTTTTAAAAGTTAATTACGAACTCATTTCTTCTAGGAATAACGTAACAACTGTTCAATTGTGGGGCAGAATGTGAATTTCAAACAGCAAGGAACATCTGTTCCCAGTTGTGCACTCAAAAGCAGCTTGGAACTTTTGATCATGTACAAGTGTAGTAGGAAGCATTCAGGACTGCACACGCTACACATGCTATGGAACAGCTACTTAAGACAAAAGTGATAGATGACAGAATAGTCTATGAGCTGTTACATGGACCAATGTAAGTCAGTTCATGACTAGGAGCACCAATTGAACGAGAATGGAAGTAAAAAACAAAGTAATCAGGAAGATCATTCAAACTAACCAGAAAGACCTAGAACAGAGAAGAGTTTCTATTAATTTTACTTTTAAATTGACATGACTTTCTAAAGATTTTTGGGGAAAAAAATAACTTATTGTTAGATTCCATGAAGCTTCTTTTAAATAATTATTATTATTAAATTAGAAATGACAATGGACCACTTGACTGAGGATTTCTTTTTTATATATAATTTACCCTTTTTAGCACAGGAATAAACTTAAGTTTTGTAATTGCAAACCCAGATAAATAAATACGCATTTACCACCCCACCAAAAAGTATCTACTGCCTTAACTAATATTTTTGACTGCTATTCCTAAAGTTAACCACAATTATTTTAAATGCTAACACACATAAACACCCAGTAAGGTACAATGGAACTACTTCTACCTCAAACTAAAATATCTCCCTCCCACTACCCAAGAAGCTTCTCTCCTTTCTTCCCCCCACCCCAAACTTGGCTTACCGTGTACGACATAACCAGATTAATCATTCCTTCCTTGTCATCACCCTGCCTCCCACTCAGGCTATACCATTCATCCTCCACACTTCCTTGTTTCAGAGACTCAGGAATTGTAATGTGTGTCCAAGCAATGCGGTCATCCATTGAAAAGGCCCGCTGGAATAGGATTAAAAAAATATTATCAAGTTAATTGTCCTGGAGAGAAAAAAAAAAAAACACACACAAAAAAAACACCCTAAAATTATTCTTGACTCACACTTCCTTCAGTTTGATGCTATTTCATTTTGCCAATTTTATTTTTAAGCTATTCCTTTTGAAATTACTAAAATGTCAGTAAATATTTCAGCCATCTCCTTTCCAACAAGGATGAATGATGCCCAAAGTGGGATTATAGACTGACTGCAGATAATTAATAATAAGAAATTGAAAATTTGAAGCAGAATGCTTCTAGAAATACAACATACTAATATCAACACAGTTTGTGTGAATCTAGCGACATCATATCAGAGGCCATTAAATGAATGTAAACAGCTTCTGTTTACACTGCTACAATAGGCTGTGAACTTCAGTAATTCAAGAGCAGATGCAAGTACTGATCTGCCAGCCCTGTTGCAGCAATGAAACAGACACTTTAACCAATCAACTAAGGCCATGAAATAGCATCCCAAAGCCCCACTTGTGTAATGACCACACAGCTGGTGCAGCATTGAAGTTTACTGCACACAGTAAGAGAGGCAGCAAAAAAAGGCAAACCACAGACTTTAGCCTCAGTTGTAGACTCTTAGTTTAAATTGCTCCAGAAGTTATGTTTGTGCTAAGTCAAAGTCAATATCCTGATCTGGAACAACTGAGATGCAGGCACATATTCCCTGCTGCCAACAGGAACAACATACTAGAATTCAAGATAGTACTCTTCTAGAAAAGCTTTGTGAGCAGACCACCTACCAGAGCTGTTAATCAGACCCATTCAATCTCTAAGAAAATTAAATTGTTCAAAGGTTAGGTATTTATTACCACTGTGTCCTAAGTAAAGCACAGACAGATGCCTACAAGCCCACCTGGAACAAAATTCAGGTAAGTATAGATTAAGCTACATTTCTGCTAATAAACCCTGCTGACTACACACGGTCTGTATTTGACCGTTTTGTTCTCAGCATTTCCGAGCTTAGGAAACCTTCCAAGTTCCTCCTGGGTTAGATTAACACTTAAGAATTTCTGAGTAAAACAGCATTGTATAAACAAGCTATTTTTAACAGGGACAGTACAGACTATAAGACTGCAGGGCATTTTGATAGTGAAGAGGAGCTTAAACACCACTCAGACATTTTTGCTTCCATCCCTTCGCAGAGAATCTTGCTAATGCCCCTTATCAGCTACCAAAAGAAAAGTAACAGCTCTGCCATTCTTGGGGAAGAGTGAAGCCTTATTATGCATTGCTGCTCCGGGGATTCTGAAAAATTTTTGTCATCTCCCAGATGACAGCGAAGGAACAGCCCTTGGTAACTGTCCTGGTTTCAGCCAGGATAGAGCTGGTTTTCCTCACAGAAGCTAGTGTGAGACTGTGTTTTGGATTTGGGATGAGGAACTGTTGATAATGTGCTGATGTTTTGGGTTGTTGCTGAGCCGTCAAGGACAGTCCAGCTTCTTGTGCTGGCCTGCCAGCGAGCAGGCTGGGGGTGCACGGGGAGCTGGGAGGGGACACAGCCGGGACAGCTGACCCAGACTGGCCAAAGAGATATTCCCTACCATACGACGTCATGCCCAGTACATAAACTGGAGTTGGCCGGGGGGGCGGAAATCGCTGCTCGGGGATGGGCTGTCGATCACGGGGTGGTGAGCAATTTCTGTATTGGGCCTCACTTGTTCTTGTACATTCCTTTGTTGGTATTATCATTATTGTTCCCTTCTTTCTTTCTGTCCTATTAAACCGTGTTTATCTCAACCCACGAGGTTCTTCCTAATTCTCCCCCCCGTCCCATTGTGGGAGGGGGAGTGAGCAAGCGGCTGCGTGGTGCTTAGTTGCCAGCTGGGGCTAAACCACAACAGTAACTCAACCCTCTTTTGCAAGATTCTACCCAAACCTCAGTCCAAACGGGGGGTGGGGGTGGGGAGCAGGGCTGAGAATATATAGTAGTTCTGACCTCATCAAATATCTCTAGATAAAAAGAGTCCACACCCGGTGGAACAGTGCACTGAATAACTTTGTTCCAGCGGGGATTCTTGGCTCCGTTATGTGCTGTTGGAGTTTCATATACAGCATACCCCAGCCGTATTCGACAATATGGATCCATGCGGGTCATTCCATAGTTCTTTGCTAATTTTGCCTGGAAAGAAAAGAAAGCCTATAAGTGTATAATACATTACATTAATATATTTACATGAACTTGATAAGTTAATTACTATTAGTTCACAAAGAGAGAATCAGATATTGAACAAAGAACTAGATTCAATTATGAGGTAGACAGGAAGGAAAAAAAAGAAAAACAGCATTCATATTAAAACACAGAATAGCCAATGACACTGTTAAATGTCTGGGAGAACTTGAACAGGGATTCTCCTTTTAACCTGTCTGTTGTAGAAAATACAGATCTTCACCATAGCTAAAATAAGTTACTTCATACCAAGCCAAAAAGGTACATGATTACAAGGCAACAGTAGTAAGTTCAATTTTTGCCTAGGTATCTGTTCTCCAATAAACAATCACAAACTTAATGTGATAGGTAGCCTGCCCTCTTTCACTGATGTACTTTTAAAGGATGAAATACTAAAATCCAGTAGCTTCAAGAATATCACACAATACAAAAGCACAAACTGCAAAAGCAGTTCAATTGAGAGAAAAAATGTAGTAGATCATACTTTTTAAAGCAATTTAAAAAAAATGCACACTTAGTGTGTGCATTTGATATTACTTAATTCAGTGGGCAACTTGAGTTCTATGTTACTATAAAAACAGATGCTGTATAGAATCAGAAGAATCCAACTTAATTGTCCTGTAATGTTAGAGAAATAGAACAAAACAAGTTGATGAAAGTCCTGAACACAACACTGAGGACTGTTGCATAGCTATGCCAAAATAGAAATCAGACTTTTTGGACATGCTGTTTGTCTGACCAGGACTAAGCAGTCTATAGTTCTTTTCCTAGAAAGACAAGTGACAAAATATGGTGTCTAGGATGACTCCTGTTGGGATCACTCTGCACGGCTCGACCTTAAGGAGAAGGAGCTGTGGCATTGAGCTGCACGGCTCGACCTTAAGGAGAAGGAGCTGCGGCATTGAGAAGCTGGTAAACAGCTGGATATCTGCACGGCTCGGCCTTGAGAAGAGGGAGCTGTGGTAAACAGCTAAGAAGAAGCAAGAAAAACAGGGACACCTGCAAGCAGCAATCCTGACTGTGTGAGGGGCGCGTGGACAGTGCGTGATCAGATGCTTGTAACCAATGGGCGGCGATGTCTGGCGCGTGGACAGTATGTTAACCTATAAAAGCTGTGTACTTTGCTAAAATAAAGGAGAATGACCATACCCACATTGGGACTCATCATTACTCCGGGATCGCCTCCCACTCCGGCATCTGGTAGCAGAGGATGGTTACGTGCTACAATTCTTCGTGACTGCGGTAAGCGCAGCGAGAGAAGGGGAGTGGGAAACAAGCGACTGGGAGAGGTACTGTAATCCTCAAGCGTGGGGACAGATACGGAGCAGTCTAGCTAACTGCCTCCCAGAGGGTGAGCTGCCATCATGGAGAGTGAGGCAGCTGCTTCGTTGCTCGCAGGCATACTCTCTAAGAGAGGGATCGAGACAACAGTGAAACAGCTTACTAAGCTGATTAAATTAGGACAGTGCTTGGGACATTTTAAGGACGCTCGCACATTGTTTTCAATAACGGAGTGGTGAGAGTTAGGAGAACAAATGTGGCAGAAACTTATTGAAGGAGATGAAAAGCTGGAAAAGGAAATAAAGTCTGTGAGAGAACTGTGGAGAGACATGATAGAAACTTTAAAGGCTATGAAAGCGGAACGAGAAGTTGCATGTGCGGCTGCTCAGATGCTAACTCCAGGTCTGATGCCAGAGAAAGCGAAAAACGGGGAAGCCAAGGTGGGGCCGATCGCGCGGTTCTTTGGGCTACCTGCTGTGAAAGGGGTGACGGGGTCTACGTGTAAGACTGTAGCTGAGTTGCGTGATAAAGTTGAGCAGGATTCGGGGACGAAAGAGCCAGATAATCTATGCTCCCCGCTTTCGTCAAGAATGTCGCCTTCTCCAGAAAAAGCGGAAGTCATCGGGGTTCGAGCAAGACAGCAGAGACAGCAAAGGGGGTGCGGAAGCCAGCCATAGCAGGCACTGCCCCGGTGCCTGGAAGTCGCTTGCGCAACCGAGGAAACTGTTGGAATCTCGCCCTGATCAGGTGAGTGGCTGGGGAGGAGATGGGGTCCACGCTAACAAAAGAGGAAGAAGCAGTGGTTAAGCTCCTCCAACATATCCTCTCCAAGAGAGGTGAATAGTATGAGGAAGCCAGCCTAAAAAGATTATTGGTATGGGCGCGGCAAAAAGGACTAATTCCCTCAGTAAGTGAGGCTTTTGAGATCCGATCTGGGAAGGAATTGGTGCAGCACTGTGGGAGGAAGTCAGCACAGGCAACAAAGACAGTGTAAAGTTTCTGCACTCTGGAGGTTGATCCTAGAGACATTAAAAGAACTAAAGGCAGAATGCATCGCATGAAGAAGGGGCGATGGTCAGACTCCTGCCACATATGCTCTCTAAGAGAGGACTGAAATATGATGAATATACACTTAGAAGGCTTCTAATTTGGTGCCAAAAAGGGTACCCCCCCAATCTGTCTGTGGCGTTTAAGGCAGAGACGTGGGAGGAGATAGGAAAAATGTTATAGGAACATATTGGGAACGGAGATAAAACTGCTGCAGAGTTAGTGACAGCATGGAAGTTGATACTGACCACATTAAAAGCCTTAAAGGCAGAGAGAAAAGCTGCAGCTGATATGGAAGAGGCTGTTAAACTGCCTTCAACCAATCCCTTTTTAACCGAGTCAGAGGGTCCAGGACCTTCAGTGACTCTGACTGCACCTCCTGAGGTGCCAGATGCACCAGGTGAACCGGCTGCATTAGATAAGTCAGAGAAACAGATCTACGATGATGTATGTGAGGGCAAGACGGGACAACGTTGCCCAGAACAATGTACTCAAGGTTCCCCTGTGTGCCCGTGTGAAAGATCAACGGGGCGAGTCTCGAAAGGAGATGGGAAAGCAGCGGAGCTAGCAACAACGTGGCGATTGCTATTCGAGACTGTTTTGAAGAGCCAGGGGCTAGCAGCAGACGCTGCAACAGCTTTTGAGTTACCTACCTGGGAGAAAGCAGGGAAATTGGTGTTTGAGGCAGCCTCTAAAGGGGATCATACGGCTATGAAAGTGTTAACAACCTGGCGATTAGTCAGAGACTCTATAAAGGCGATAAAATCAGAGCGGACAGCGGTGGCAGCAGCTGCCGCTGCCACAGCCCTGGGAGAGAAGGGAGGCTGAGCTGGGGATGATAAGAACAAGTGACCCCCGCCCGCCCCCCCCTCACACCCCTGCCCCCCCCGCTAACGCAACCAACGGAGATGACGAGTCCTCCTTGGCCCCCGCCTCCTGACCCGGAACATGAGCGCTGGTCGCCCGTGGCGCAACAGGAGGGGGCTGCCTGGGGTGATCCTTCCCCCAAGTCAAGATACGACCCTGCCCAACATTGGTGAGGCATGAGACAAGAGGCCTTGGCAGAGGGGGAGGGAATGGAGCGAAGTGGCTACCGGCCAGGTTGGTACGGCCGGCAGTAAGACCAGAAGATCCTGTCACACGTCCCACGGACGCAGTCAACTCCGATGTACCGCCAGCTGACGCTTTCACTCTTTTGTATGCGGAATGATGGCTTGTTGACTGTCTCAGCGGCACTCCCTGGACGTTCAAGAACAAGAACTTCAATATGCCATATTTGTAAAATGGTGTTGTGGGTTCATTCTATGTCGTTGTAATTATTGTCACAAATGTATCATTTCTTTTGCAGGGAATCAAAGAGTATATTTCAATTGCTTTTTTACCATTCCCTTAGCAGCTGAGGATGCAAAGAAGTTTGCCTTTACGGTACCACCAGTAAATAAAGGAGAGCCAGCAAAGAGGTATCATTGGGTAGTATTACCACAAGGAATGAAAAATTCACCTACGATGTGTCAGACATTTGTGGCATGGGCTCTAGAGCCGGTGCGGAAAAAGTATCCAGATTTAATAATGTATCATTATATGGATGATATATTAATATCAGGGACACAATTGAATGCAGACCACATTTTACAGCACTTAGAGCACTATTTAGGAAAATGGGGTTTAAAAATAGCACCGGAAAAAAAAAAAAATTCAAAAGAAGGGACCATGGCAATATTTGGGCTGGATTATTACCAGGGGAGTGGTCCGCCCACAAAAAATAAAGATTAATTCGAAAATAGAAAATCTTTCTGATGTCCAAAAATTAATGGGGGATATACAGTGGGTTTGCAATATTTGCGGAATTACTAATGATGATCTGAGGCCATTGATGCCACTCCTGGGGTCTTCAGTGGAGGCTCCAGAGTGACGTCAACTGCACGAGGATCAACACCAAGTTTTGCAGAAGATTACTGAGAAGATAGCAACAGCCTATGCTCACAGATGTTCACCTACTGAGAGTATCTCGCTTATGATAGTTAATTTAGGAGGGCAACAGCAACATCCACTAGGATTGATCGTGCAGTTAGGAAATACGGCAAACAGTTTGAAAGTATTGGAATGGGTTTTTCTCTCCTATCAACCCAGAAAAACAGGGGTCACCAGATATGAATTATTTGCACAACTCATTATTAAGGGAAGACAAAGAATTGTAGAAATATCTGGATTAGAACCTGTAATAATTTATGTTCCTATATCTCAAAAGTACTTAGATTGGTTGTTGGTCAGTTCTCCGGAGTTTCAGATCGCAATTTTTTAAGACGCATTACAAATAGCTACCCGTCCGATGGATTATTGTCACTGTTGGCTAATCAACAGTTTGAAGAAATGCCTATGCGATCAGAGACCCCAGTGAACGGGATGACAGTCTTTACCGACGCAGGATGCAAATCCCATAGAGCGGCTGCCACTTGGCAGGAAAATGACAAAGGGAAACATCAACTGTTACCTGGGGTGTGTGGAGATTCTTTACAAACTATGGAACTTCGGGCAGTCCTTTGGGTATTCGAAAAATGGTCTCAAGAGGCTGTTAATGTTGTCTCGCATTCTCAATAGACACCTTTTCGCATGCCATTTGGGCTACCGCACAAGGCGGAGAAACAGCGCGACATGTTATCAAGCAAATGCATGCTGCTATTATGCCCTTAGGAGTTCCTTTACAGATCAAAACGGATAATGGGCCTGCGTATGTGTCTCAAAAATTTTCCCACTTCTGTCAGCTTTGGGGCATTCGACATATTACAGGGATTCCTCATTCCCCTACAGGGCAAGCTATCGTGGAGCGGGCACATCAAACATTGAAAGCGCTTTTGCAAAAACAAAAAGGGGAAAGCGTGCTGGACACGACAGAATGACTTGCAAAGGCGGTGTATGTGTTAAATTATTTGCGTTTTACGGGAGACAGGGAAGACCTTCCAATGGTGATTCATGATTCAAGTCTACGATCTGGGGTGTCCCAGACTGGGGAAAGAATTTTAGTACAGTATAAAGATGTGGTCACTGGAGAATGGAAAGGACCTGCAGAGTTAAAAATGACTGGTCGAGGCTATGCTTGTATTCTTACAGATAGCGGAGTGAGATGGGTTCCAAGTTGATGGCTTCGACCATGCCGAGCGCACCTCTCTCCACAAGCAGAAGAAAGTTTTTCGTGAGTCTGATAGTCACGTGTTTGATATGCCAGGTTCAGGCATGGTTTTCCGTTCAACCAAGAAAAAATATCTGGGTTACACTAGCTAATCAAACGGGCCAAGGCCACCTTGCTTATCTATATCCACTGCTGAGAATCCGTTTACAACATGCTTGGTTGGTAAGTGGGATAGATGGATGGCACATGGACCACAGGAGTTGTTGGAACCGCAGGAGTTGGATATTTTAGGATGCATTACAGCCCCTACCTGTTTATATTTTAATTGGTGTAATTATACAACAAGCAACATCTCGTGCTCTACTATTGTCCCAATAAGACTCCCTAAAGGAATATTTTTGATTTGTGGTGATCGTGCATGGCAAGGTGTTCCCTCCTGTTTGAGAGGTGGTCCTTGCACATTGGGGCGCCTGACATTGCTAACTCCCAACACTTCTATGATATTGAACCTTACCCGACGGCATAGAATAAGACAACAGATTTGAAAATATCAGGAAGGGCGCAATGACCAATTGGATTTTTGGACTGCAGACAAAACCATACTAGCCTCTTTCCTTGCCCCTGGGGTTGCTGCTGCCCAAGGCTTAACCACTTTAAATAAATTGGGATGTTGGCTAGCGAAACAAATCAATGCTACTTCTGCAGCACTCAGTGCTTTGTTTATGGAAACTGACTCAATAAGGCATGTAACATTGCAAAATAGGGCAGCTATCAACTTCCTACTTTTGGCCCAAGGGCACAGGTGTGAGGAGTTTGATGGCATGTGTTGTATGAATTTAACAGATACATCACAGTCGGTAACTCAACAATTGCGAAACCTGAAGGACTTAACGGACAGGTTACAGGCAAGTTCACTAGGCCCCGAATCATGGCTGTCAAGTTTGGGCCTAAAGCAGATGGTTACTTAGTAAAAGGGACAGTTGTTATAGTACTTGTTATCTTAATACTAATGCTTATTGTACTGTTTTTATTGCATTCTCTACAAGGAATGGTTCAAAAGGTAGTAAAGAATGCTTGGCTAGCTAATAACTCAAATGAGTATCTTACACACCCAATGAATGAGCTTTGTTAGATAAACATGCTCAAAACAAAAAGGGGGAGAGGCTACCACATTACCCTAAGAACGTTCGAATAAGGCCTTATATATGTTAAATTATTTGTGGAAGGAGAAAGGACCTTTTCAACTGCTAACCTGGGGACGAGGTTATGCTTGTGTCATTACAGACTCTGGAAATCATTGGGTACCCGCAAAATGGTTAAAACCATGGGTGGAACAGTCACCATCGTCATCGTCAGACACATCTTGACACTATCAGGTGTCATCGCAATCTGGATGCCATCTCAGCCAAAAGAAAATGTATGGATAAATCACACTGAAATTAGCAGTATCATGAGAGAAACATGGAAAGCTTTTAGGGCAAGGCGCTCTATAACTACAAATCCTTTAGTAAGATACAATATTGGTTTTCATAGTTTTGTACAAATGCTTTTTCCATCGCTAGGAGTAGTACAACTAGAATTGTTTGCCTTGTAATATTCTGCTATTAATTTAAGCACAGTTGATATGTGACTGCTGGATTATGGTAAGATGCCGTGTGAACAAAGCCTACGAACCAATAGACGGGATGGCTGTGGCGCGTGCAGCACGTCTGGCCAGTGGGTGCATACGCCATAGGCTCCCTGTGTTAAAAGGTGACAACTGAGGTGAGTTCTGACACTCGCTGGCCACATGTGTTGAAACTCGTTCCTCTACAAATGTGTAATACTGGGATTTCCCGAAGGGCAGTGGGCCGGTGTACGGCAAGGCCATCGTTGCCTCCGTGGGGACGCCCACATAAAGCTGGCACCTACCAACTGCTGGGCTGAGTTCACGGCACAGGATGATACAAGAGTGTACAGATGGTCCATCTTTCTCACAGTCCTTGGGTTGTGAATGATCCATCCGGTTTTGTTTATATAAAAACAAAAAGGGGGAGATGTTGGGATCACTCTGCACGGCTCGACCTTAAGGAGAAGGAGCTGTGGCATTGAGCTGCACGGCTCGACCTTAAGGAGAAGGAGCTGCGGCACTGAGAAGCTGGTAAACAGCTGGATATCTGCACGGCTCGGCCTTGAGAAGAGGGAGCTGTGGTAAACAGCTAAGAAGCAGCAAGAAAAACAGGGACACCTGCAAGCAGCAATCCTGACTGTGTGAGGGGCGCGTGGACAGTGCGTGATCAGATGCTTGTAACCAATGGGCGGCGATGTCTGGCGCGTGGACAGTATGTTAACCTATAAAAGCTGTGTACTTTGCTAAAATAAAGGAGAATGACCATACCCACATTGGGACTCATCATTACTCCGGGATCACCTCCCACTCCGGCAGACTCCCACATACAGGACATTTAAAGAAATGGAACAGTTGAGATTTGCATAAGATTTAGTCACAATGGCTTCAGCTCTGGCCTGGAAAGCCCTTTTCTCCTTCAGGGCATATGTTGGTTCAGTAACTCATACATTAGAGCTGGTGAGAAATGTCTCAAACTGTTCCTTGTAAATGTGGGCTTAACAAATAAAGTAGGAAAATTGGCACCTAAATTATGTGCTCTCTAGACTCTGAAGCCCTGAAATTAAGCAGTTTACCATAAAACTTCATCAAAGGAAGTAAGAGCATATAAATTGTCTGTCTAGTAATTTAAAAGGGCACAATCAACTGTGCTTAGACAAACTCACCACCATTCCTATATATCTGCAAGGAAAAAAAGCAGTCAATCACCTTCCCAAAAACATTTTCTGATCTTCCACCAGTGTATTAGTAACAGAATTAAGGCATGCTGCTCTATATACTTTGTCAACACATAATTAAATACAAATGACTTCAACCAGATTTTCATGTTCCGCAGTTCAACTATGTCATGGTAAGTCTCCTATGCAGAATGCCACATGCCTCAATACACAGCCAAGATTCCCACAGCATTCTTGCATAAACTCTCAGACAGGTATAGAACACTATCCCCTGGGTCACCATAGGGTTGTATTGCCATTCAGAAGGACCTTGACAGGCTGAAGAAGTGCGCAGACAGGAATCTCAAATTTCAACAAATGAAAATGCAACATTCTGCCCACATGCACCACTACAGGCTGTGGGCCAACTGGTTGGAGAGCAGCTTTGCAGGGAAGGACCTGAGGGTCTTGGTGGACACCAAGTTGAAAATAAGCCAGCAATGCACCTTTGCAGCAAAGACAACAGACAGCATCCTGGGCTGCATTAGGAAAAGCATAATAAGAGAATCCCTTCTACTCAGCACTGGGGAGACCGTATCTTGAGTACTGTCCTCTTTAGTTCTGAGCCGCCCAGTAGAAGACACAGCCATGCTTGAATGAGTCCAGCAAATGGCCACTAACACAATTAAGGATTTCAAAGAATCACAGAATGGATGATGTTGGATGGGACCCCTAGAGATTGGCTAGTCCAAGTTCCCCACTCAAAGCAAGGTAAAATGCTCAGGCAAGTTTCGAGTGTCTCCATGGATGGAAGCTCCACAATCCCTTTGGGCAACCTGTTCTGATGTTTGACAACTCTCACAGTAAAAATGTTTTTCATATATTTAAATAGATTTTGCTGTTTTTCAATTTGTGCTCTCTGCACCTCTGGTCTTTCCTCTAATAGCACTGGAAAGAGCCTAGCCATCTTCATAAATACCTGATGGCAGGGACTACTCATTGATAAGATTCCCTCCAAGACTGTTCCCCAGCTCTCTCAGCCTTTCCTTGTATATAACATCCTCTTTATACCTGGATTAAGAGACTGGCCTGGGGAGAGTAGAGGTTGGATAAGGCTTGGACAAAATAAATGCCAGAGGTCCCCTCTAACCTCAGCCATCATGATTCTATAACAAGTGGTTAGTTACAAGCAAGGCATCAAAAACAGCCATTAGGTTTTATTCTTCAAGCAAGATAAGTATTTTTTTCTTGTCTGCATAAGCACCTAAAAATAAGTGAGGATTGAACCAGATAAAGACCAGTATCATCTCCATCAGTTCACCTATCCAAACAGGAATCTAGATGTTTCTGTATGTAGCCACTCAAAGAGAGATGCAAAACTCCTTCTTGAACACTGTACTGTCTGCCCCCTTATCTGCTCCAGGAACCTCTACCATCTATACTGATTGAATCAACATCCTGTGACAAACAGCACTTGAAGCTGTCCAAGCAAATAGCCAAAGATGAACAACCTATGGAGTAGCATACAAGTTGCTAGAAACTGCTAGAGAGTTAAGACAGACATGACATGTTGTTTGATAAATGTTTTGTTTTCTTATAGGTCTGCAGGTTAACCTGAATCATCTATTCCTAGCTCTGGAAAAAAGTTACACTAAAGGTTCTTCCACTATGCTCTGAAAGTGGTAACATTTTTCTCTGTTCAAAGTTGCAGAAGAAGCTTCCAATCTTACACACTCTGAACACAGACTGGGAAACTCCTCAGAACTAGAAAGAGGGCTGCAACTGAGTGCAAGCAATGGGTGCAAGACCTTAAAAGTAATAAACTTTGAAAAAGTATTACTCCCAGTTTTCAGAGGAAAGATATTGGCTGTGAAGGAGCAAACTGACCAGTAAAGGACATTGAAAGGGAAAGATCAATGCCTCTTTTCCTGAGACCTTCTATATAGGTTTACTCCCCAATAAGGACCTCACCATGGAAGCTGTAGCCAAACATGTACTATTCCAGGCTTGGTAATAAATCGGAGGCTAAATACCTCTCTCGTATTTTTCCCAGAGAATGACCCGAAAACAGCACTTGTAAATAGATAGGTGTCTTATGTTAATATGAAGGACACCTGCTATGCTAATGTAGATAAACAGAATTGTGTTGACAGACAAGTTTTAAAACCTGAAATCTTATAGACAATGAATGCAGTAATACAGTACTGCCAAGAGTTGAAAGAAAGGGTAACAAGGGAAAAGGGGAAGCACAAAACAAAGAACAAGGACTGGGCACTTGTGATTAGAATGCCTGCAAAAAGCACTAGGAAAAACCAGCAAATGCATTAGAGGAAACAGGGATGGAACAGAGCAGTCACTTAAGGAAAAATATGTAAGGCAACTGCAGTTCCCTACAATATTCTCAAAATTGGCAATGTCTTCCAATATTAAGCATTTCTACAGGAAGCATTCTTAACAGAAGTTTTCAGAGAAACCTGTTCACTGTAAAAAAAAGTGAGTTTATTTGATTATGTGCTATAATAGCAAGGCTTATAGGAAATTGCTGCACCATGCAGCTATGAAATGGGAAAAAATGCTGATGTACAGAAACATGAAGCTACAAAAACTTTTAGAATTACTCACTCCCTGTATACAAGTAATTTAGTCACTCAAATTCCAACACAAAACCTTTTTGTGGCCACTGATCAAAAAAGATTAATTGCATTAATTACAATTACTTAACTGTACAAAGATGGTAGAATTTATACCTGTACTACAGTAATGCTGAGTCTGCCCACCGTACCCATTGGTCCTCCATACTGTAGCTGCTGAGCTGCCTGGGCATCCAGCTGGATTTGCTGTTGCTGTTGGGTTGGGGTAATGCGAAGAAAATCTTGAGGAAGTTCACCAACATATACCTTGAAGAAAAGAAAATAAAACTTCAAAAATTTCAGTCTTCCACTTTCACAATGAAAGAGAGAATAAATAAATCAAAGAAAAGCTTAGCAAAAACATTCAGGAGAATCTAGTTTTGACAGCATGAACAAAGAACTAATTAAATGACGAAACTGCCAACTCATGGAGACAATATTCTCATACTCCCTTTCAAAAACACGTTTCCAACATAAGCCTCTGAAAAAAGTAGGACACACAGAGCCAATGCTGTTCTGCAACTAAACATTTAAATAGTCCATACAATAGTCAGAGCTACCAAGTTTTACATCCCATTCACATGACATCTGATGGCAGCCAGCTCTTTCACTTATTCATCATTCATATTGCATCCAGTCATTCCTATGACAAGACATAGCACCACCCTGCCTTCATTTGAAAGGGTCACTTTCGCAGTCACCTTCAAGATAGACCATAAAGATGTTTCCTATGAACCAAATCCTTTAACACAGCCAAGAATTCTTCACCATAACAAAGATGCCCTAATGTTTTTCCAATGTTAAACATGGCCGGCCTGCAACTACCTTTAGGGACAATTTGGGGACAAAAATCCCACAATATGCAAAACATTAATGGAGAAATTCAAGATCTGGTCTATCACAAGAAAGAACCGTGATGAAAAATGCAAAGTGGAAAAATCTTAGAGGAACTCCTTCACAGGTGCTGATATGAATCGGCAGTTACCATGTACCTTCTGTTAGCTTTATGGTAAGAGAAGGGAAAGTTTCTACCTATTACTTGTCATTTCTATTACTGTAAATTCAACAACTCAGGTTTTTTCTAGGTTTCAAATGCTCAGTGAACATTATCAATAACATATTTAGAGAGATCATCACATAAAAGTAACAATCATAATATAATAATAGATTTTAAACAGCACATAAAGTGGCATAGAAAATTCATAATTAAGCTGCAGTTATTTCTGTTGCCTATAGAGTTGCTTACATATTTATTACAGAACTGTCCACCACATCAACACAAAAGACAATTCAGTTTCTTATGTTGCTATCCCAGGCCAGATTACTCAATTGTATATATGACAGATGCATGCCTACAGAACATACTTTGAGAAGTTAACAGGCCTCTAGGACATAGCTTTTGAAGATCAGACAGCACTTACGTGCCAAGGTTGCATCTTGGAGATAGCAAAAGTCAGACAAAATGGGATTTGGCAAGAGCTGCAATTTCTGCCTGAGAGCCTCAGGATCCTGGCAACAGTAGGTGTTACATGCCAGAAAGGAAGTTTATCAAAAAACTAAGTAGGAAGTACTGAATGCCTGCTGCTAGGCTGCTCAGGGGGAGGCAAAAGAGGAAATCAGTTTTGCTTACAAGCATCTTAAAATTTGACACTTAAGATCCTAAGAAGCTTAAGCTTTAAAAAGCAGGGAGAAAAACGGGGGCAAAGAGGGAGAAGACTATGCTAAAAGGTAGTGCTAATATTAAAAGAAAACATATTTACGTTAGGCTGGAAATTAGACAGAGTCTTGTAACAGCCTTCTCCTTAGAATACATGCTATAAAAAAAGGAGTTAATTTTAAAATAAAAAATAATCAATTTAGGAAAGATTTGAAATGGCACCAGAATTAGCAAGGCAATGGCATTTACAACACAGCAGGTCCCTCCAACCCTTGACCTTCAGGAATTTTCAAATCTGGTATTGTTAGCATCTCAAAGAATAGACATCAAAGATTTCCCACAGTCAGAAGCGGTGGCTGCAGCCCTGAAATTACATTCTCACATGTGCAAGCTCCCTCTGTCAACTTCTCAGAAAACAGGATAGTATATTTTGTCTCAGCTGTCTTAACATGGGCATTGGAAAGCTTAATTCACTCAAAACAAGTGAGAAGTCTAATAATATCTTTCACTTTTAAAATTTTAAGTCATCCAAATACAGTTCCAAAATAAAACATATAAACTAGTCTCTGTACCGAAGTCCAAAAGGGACAAACAAAATGTGTAAGGGAGACCAAAGTTTTCTTAAAGCTTCTAAAGTTGATTTTAGGTCATTCAGTTAGTCTCAAACAAAGCTACATTATTATCCTGGAATTGCAGAGCAGACATACACAGAAACCAAAAACAGCTAGTGCAACTAAATTATCAAAAGATCCGACTGGTAAACCCCTCCAAAAGGAAGAGTGGGGAACAGGAAATGCATATGCTGCCATCTTAAGTATTCTGCTCTAAGATCTCGTATGCAAATCCTGGTGATATATTGAGTAAAATACCTAGGAGAGATGCTTATTGAGGAAGATACATTACTCTGGAAGTTCTTATGCTAATTATCAGTTGATTCCACATTGATAGAGACAAATGAGTAGTGTGCAATCTTTTTATCTGTAAAGAAAATAGGCTAATTTATGTCCTCCTCAAAGCATTTAAAAGCAGGCCCATAATTGCCACCTCCAAACCTGAATCAAAAATACAAAGTTACATAACCAGAGTTCAACCGCAGTTTGTTTTTAAAGCAAGGACAACATAAGTGACAAGCTTGTAACACTGATCCTACTCAACACCCACTTAACAATAAATGTACTTCTCTCTGCTATAACAATATTTAAGGAAGAATGTGAAATTCAACCCCATTCTGCCATTAACTGGAGAACAAAAAATTCCATTTAACATTTGAATTTTACTAGAACTCTCTTTTCAAGCAAGACAACAATATGACAGTGCTATGATAGATCTACAATTCAGAAGACAACAGTTGCAAAGAAATTCATATATCAAGTCCTTCTGGAAGCCATTTCTAGACACACAAACATAAAACTAGGGACCAGAAGTAGCCAGCCTTTACCAAGGGTTAAAAAAAAAAAAGCCTGATAAGCTTTTTAAAAGCCAACTGCCTTCTATAATAAAATTACTAGAATCTGTGAATAAGGAGAGAGCAGTAGGTATCAAAGCTGGGTCATTAGAATCCAAATGGGTGAATGGATGAAAAACTGTCTGGGTCACTGAGCTCAGAAGTTGAAGCTCAGTGGTTAATGACATTGGAGGTCAGCTGAGAGCAAAGTTTCTTAGAGGTCTGTACTGAGACTAACTTGAGGACAGGACCAACAACCAGAGAGACAGAAGAACTGACTGGCAGGAATCTCATGAAATTCAACAAGTGCAAAGTCCTGTAATTTGGATAGAAAAATCCCTGGCAACAGTACAAACTAGAGAACAACTGGCAGGGCTGCAGCTCTACAGAGAAAAACGTGCAGGTCCTGATGGAGAGCAAGCTAAACATGAATGAGCAGAGCACTCTCGCAACAATAAACCTAACAGCATACTACACTGGATCAACAAAAACCCAGCCAGTAGGCTGAGGAAAGCAATTGTTTCCTTTCACTCAGCACTCATTATACCACATCTGGAATACTGCAACCCATTTGGGGCCCAGCAGTACAGGAAAAATGATAAACTTGAGTGAGCCCAGCAAAAATCCCTCAAGATGGCCCATGAAAAGTGCTGTAGCACAAGACTTGTGAGGACAGGCTGAGTATTTGTTTAGAGCAGAAGAAACTTAGGATGCACCTCATAGCAGCTTTCCAGTACCTATGAGGAGGTCACTAAGAAAACAGAGCCAGGTTCTCTTCTGAGACGCAAGGCAAGAAGAAAGGAGATCTGAATTGTCAAAGTGAAACAGGGCAGGGTTTGACATGAAATAAGGAGGGGAAAAAATTCACCACAGGGACAACAACAGATAGGAAGAAATTGTCCAGGAAGATTGCAAAAACTCTCACCTTAGAGGTTTTGAAGATCCTGATGGACAAAGCCCTGAGCAACCTGGTCTGAATTAAAAATTGACCACATTTTTAGCAAGAGGTTGGACTACATGGCCTCCTGACATCCTTTCTACCCTGAACTATTCGATGCGCCTATAGAACGCAAATTATAGCATGACACCTCCCCAGCTGAACTCCTGTAGAATTGTAGTCAAAGGCTCTACTTCAGAATTTCAATTTAGAGATGGACAAAGGAAAGAATATAACAGCAATTAAGTTTATTACATTTACAGATTTTTGCTGTTTGGTGTTTTGGGGTTGGAGGGTTTTTTTACGTTTGTTGGTTTGGTTTTTTAAATGTCACCAAAATGAAAAAAAAAACAGTGTTATAGACTGCAAGGTACCAGACATTTCTTCTCCTGTTCTTATTATTTTTTTTCCTGTTGACAGAAATCTCACATCTACTTTGTCATTTCCATTGCTCCCATATCTCTACCTATAAAGGCTTTATGATTCTACAGTCATCACCTTAATAGCATTTTCCATTTCCCCCAATTACACCACATATATCTAGTCTTGACTAAGTATTTTGCCAGAAGCTATTGCCTCTGGATTTTCCCAGCACATCTAAATAATAATAAACAAAATTAAATAAATAAAATAATACTAAATAAACAAATCTAAGACATTAACATTTAAACTATTCGCAAAATACATTCCACAGTGCAAAAGCACAACTAATAAAGAAAAAAAGTTTGGTCTTACCGAATAAGAAATCAATACGAACCATTGATTACAAACAAAAAAAGATTCCCTTCTTCACTACAACAGTAATTTGAATTCCTGCTAAGTATGTAATGAAATCCAAATTGATTGCAACAACACGTGTCTATGAAATGTCCACCTTCACAGAGCAGGATTTTAATACTACCTATATCCACATTCCAGTAAGAAACAAAATATCTAATAAAATACTCAATTATATCCAGAATTATCAACACAATTATTTTGGTGATGGGACTTTGTATTCAAAATCGGTCATGTGACAGTATAACATATATCAATACTGGACAATGCAAACAGGAATTGCTTCTTTGTCACTTTTGTTCAGAAAACAATACCAAAGACTTTTGAAGAGTCTCAGAACAAAACTTGAAGTAAAATCAGAGACAAGACTTACATAGTTAAATGACAGTATTAGGACAAGAACAGAGAAGTAATCATAAATATAGCCTGCCCATTATAAGGTTTCAAATCATCAGAGTAGGGTTTATTAGGGAAATTAGAAGCAGAAATCTAAGCAGTCCTAGCTTAGTACTTGATCTAATTTTGGAGGACCTGACATATTTGCCAGCCTGGTGAATAACCACGGAGATTAATTTTGTGCGTGCATGGCTAGCTAAGGAATCACAAATACAAGGTTTTGGTCTGTCAGACTTAAGCTGAAGCCTGGTCAAACTTTTCATTAATACCTCTTACTTGGAAAAGGTATCATTTAGCAGCCCTTATATATTCAGCTGTAGTTTAGATTTCAAAAGCTGTTTTGTTTTCAAAGTATCACAAAACGTTGCTAATTCCATAACATCCTGAAAACAGCCAAAGAAATCTGTGTTCTAGCAGAATATTTACCAGTAGCAAACAGGATGAATTCCAGTCCCGTTTCATCTGAAATAACAGCAAGCAGAAGTTTTAATTACTCACCAAATAAGCATTGCCAAGCATTGCCACAAACTAGAAAGCACAAGTATAAGAATAAGACTGGCAAGACCATAGCAGCATTCTTTATTTTCTTACCTGCATGAAACAGTCTTGAATATTTTCCCACCTGCTCAAACAGAAAGAGACAGAACTCTTCTCTGCAGCACTAAAGAGAAAATGTTTCCCGATCCTTTAGCACCATTTAGTGGCTATCCATTTGTAATGCAGTTGTATATATAGAAACAAGTAGTATTCTACCTTGTGCTCTAGAGAGAAAGACTGGAATGTACCTATCAGCATCCTCAGCTGTGTAAATGGCAGCTTAATATTGCATAAGTTATTTTTCATTTGAAAACATTCAAATCTCTAAAATGCTTAAGACAAGGAAGAGAAACATACACAACAATGTTAGGAACACCTAAGAAAAAAAGATGTTTATAGTATTTTCTGAGTAAAACCTGTTACATATTGTCAGAATTCTATTTGGGTGCAATCACATCATCAATTCTCAAACACCAAGTCTTTGGGGATAGCAACTACCTAATTCACCACAGATTTCAGAACCAGAACAGCAGTCCTTGTCTTTTCATGATACCATCAACAGAGAACAAAAACCTTAATTCACTCTTTTTACCTTAATTCTCCACTTCAAACTTTCATTCCAACAACAGAACCATCATCACAATCCATTGTAAAAAGAATCTATTCTGGAAGACCAGACGAATGAAGCATTTTAAAGGAACTAAATTGATGACCATATAATGTTACTGTCATGAGGTAACAACAGACAGTGATGCAGTTTTTCAAGATTAGCAGTTTAATAATTCACTCCAGCTTTTCACCAAGGCTGCACAGACACTGCAAAAAAAGTAGCTGTTTCTAGGAAATAAAATACAGCATTTTAAATTGATTGTTTAAGAAAATCTTACTTCACCCTCAGAGCAACAATTGTATTGTCAGTTACTACGAGATCCTTCCAGACAGGAGGAACAGATAGGAACAGCACACATATCGAGAGCTAATGTTATACCACAGCTATACACCATAAGTAGAACATCCCGATGTGAGGTAAGATTATTCCAGGGTAAAACTAGACACACTCTCAATAAACTATCAACACTAACTCCCAGGAGAGTTGGTTTTAAATCTTAAATTGGTTTTAAGATTGCTCAGTTCCTCCCTCCCAACACACACGCCTACATACTACCACTGAATGCGACTTTCAGCACGTTTCACGTTCCAGCTTTCAGGTGGCAATTTCAGAGACGGCTACCTGAATCTGCCCAGCCCAACCATGAAAACACAAAGCTTTACTCTGCTTTAAAGTCCAAGAGGTTTAGCTCTGGTTTAGTTTAAGCCGTTCCCTCCTGCGGAAGGCCCTTAGGCAAAGAACGGGCAGAATAGCCTCTTCAAGCCCTACACACAGATAGGAGGGACTTTCCCCTCCCCTTTCCCAAAGCCTCTTCGCAAGGCGGAGAGCCAGAAGAGGCAGACTTTTCTTTCCCCGTCCCCACCCCCGTATCGCGACAGACTGGAGAAGAGAGGTCTTTTCTCTCCTCTCTGCCACGGGCCGCGAGCGGGAGAAGGGAGGGAGGCAGGGAGACAAGAAGGGTGAGTCACCCTCCCACCGAGGCCCACTGGCAGGAGCCGGGCCGAGGAGAAGAAGGACAGAAGCCGAAACCCAGAAGGGTCCAAGCCAGGCCTCACCAGCCCAACGCGGTACAGTCGCAAGAATTAACAGGAGACAACCTTCAGAGGCCCCTGCGGCTGATCCTCACCCGGCAGCACTCACCGGGCCCCGCTGAGTAGTGACGGTGGTCGCCATAGCGCCTTCCCCGGGCCGAGACCCTGCCCTCCGCCCCGCCAGGCCACCGCCGCTACCGTTACTGCTGCAACAGCCGCCGCTAACCGTCACTCAGCGCGAGGCTCCTACATCAGCTGACCCCAGCCCCGCCCCCAGCGCCGCGCGCGCCTGCAGCACTGCATTCCTCCCCCGCCCCTTCTGGCGGTTTCCAAAGCCGCGCCATGCGCATGCGCCAAGGGAAGGAAGCCGGGCACACAGCGCACCCCCTCCCTGTTCCGCATGCGCCTATCGTTCTACTGGGACGGAAGGAGCGGGAAGCGCGGTGTCACTTTACGCATGCGCCCTTCTGCTCTGCGGCCGCCGCAATGGAGCGGCGCGCTGCAGCGGACGCTGCAGTCGCTAGGGGGCGCCGCGGTTTGTGCGAAGTCTCGGGGCCGACATCTTGGGGCAGTCCTGGGGCAAACTGCCCCCTCCCACGCAGAGACGTGGGCACAGGTTTTGCGTGGGAGGCCGTGGAGCGCTCCCTGCTGGGTTTTCTGCTAGTGGGTGCGGTGTGTTTAAGGAACGACAGGCTTTGCCCAGCCTGTGCTCTGGATAGCTGGCCCGGTGTTAGTGGTTTTCCAAAGTGGAGCCCGTGACCTCCTTCAGCTTGCTGGGCAATTGCAGCCCTGTCCAGAAGAACAAAAGCGGCTTTAGTATTCATGTGAGTGCTGCTTTGGGAGATAAAATCTGATAATTTCAAAGCCTATTTAAAGAACATAACTGTTTCCTGTTGTTAGGATCTGCTGCATGAATTTAGCCCTTAATTAAAATTCTAGCACAAATTTCAGCGGCTGGAAATAGAACAGTGCAATTAGGAACGCTCCAAATATAGCGCCAGCTTTTTTTTTCCATGCTACCCTGACATCTACTTGGAGTGGGAATGGCCTCGTCTTTTTGCTTGTGTCTTGATACTCAGAAAAATGGGTACTACAGGATATAATTGATCGGGAGCCATTGAACAAATATAGTTGATGACAGCTGAAAAGCCAGGCTGTAACGGTCGTTCCTTCCTAGCCTTATATACAGTTCCTCTGCTGGAAGCAGAATTCAGGTCAACCTACAAAACCATTAAAGAAGCAAATCATCCTTCCTTTGTTCCTACCACTAGAAAAGAAACCAAACCTGGAAAGACATGGATTTTTTCTTTAAAAAAGAAGGGTAAATTCACACACACACTTTTTTTTTTTTTTTAGTTTAAGTCTCTGAACAGTCTCTTGACATAGGAGTTTTTTGCTGGGAGAAGGGGTTAGGTTTCTTGGAGGAAAGTAAAGTAGGTTTTTGTCATTGCCTCCCAGCCTTTCAGCTGAGACAGTGCACTATATGAAGGGGCTATGCAATGTAAAATTAACCTAAGTGGTTAAGAACATTCAGCATCTTATATGTGCCCTGTCTGTACAACGTTTTTGGACTGATACAGTTGATGTTAGTTTATAACAAATGCTATCCAGATTTCTTTTTCTTTTTCAGGAAACTCCCCATTTCTTCGTATTGTATATATCTGCAACTGAGTTTCAGTGATTAAATGATGGAAGTTTCTTGAGCCAACATGGTTAAAATAGTAGGTAAACCCCATAGACATAAGGGAAGAAGATCAGTGCCTATCTCCTTAATTACAGTCTTGACATCATGAGGGCAGGTTGGAGGAAAGAGAGTGTTGACAAGCTTCATTGTTATTCTTATGTCTATAACCACACAAGCTAGGAAATTAGTTTTACGTAAGTCATGGACAGCTACAACAGTTTTACTTACCATGGATTTCATTCTAAGACCTGGTCTAATCACAACAGTTTCAAAGAGATTAGACATGAGAAAACATTATTGTCTCGATAAAATTTATAGCAACAGAAAAAAAGTAGTAACTCAGAGATTCTTGAGGTTTCTTTTCCTCATACAGCGATACGCAGTGGCTAGAGTGAACATTTACACCTTCCTGACAGCATCAGAATTTTCTAACTGCATCTTTTATTTTCCTCGTTTATTATTTTTCCCAAGAAATCCCCATAGAATCTAATCGCTTGTTTTTAATCACCATCTTTAGTCTATGCAGTAAAGGATCTGTTAAACAAGCCCCCACTCTCCCTAGAGTAAGTGAGTATCTGAAGGTGGCCTGGAAACTCTACAAAAATACCGGCTTTGCCATCTGGTGGACATCCACTAGAACAGCAAGTAGCCTTCGACCAGGAGAGACAGGTGTTTTTGTTTCCCCAAGTGCAATATCACCACAAATAGGGAGCACTGGTGCAAAAACATTAGACGAAGCATCTGATGTCAGTGTAGTAATTAAAGTGGGAATGTAAGCCATGGGAAAGGTGAGAGAACAAAAGTCATAAAACCCTGTTATTTGCAACATATGGGCATCATTAAAAAAGGGTTGAAAGATAATTGAAGAAGCTATAATGACAATAAATTGCATTTATTTTGTAATAAAAGTTTAGACGTCAATTTCTCATGTATTATTCTTTCATTCTGATTCCCAATTTCTTCTCTGTTCTTCCCAGTTCTTTATCCATCCCTCCCAGAACCTCCCCTACCCAATTCTGCCCCTTTTTTCCTTTGCTTCTACCCCTTTTGCATCTCCTCTCCATTCTATCTTTTGCTTTGACACTCTGCTTCATTTCCTACATTTTTCTGTTTAATTTTGCTTCCTACAGATTTGTTGTAAGCCCAAGAATATTGTGGGATGGCCATCCATCACTCACATCACTGACTTGGGCCTGTCTCAGGCAAGATCAGCCCTTTTCACCATGTCCCTTAGGACTTTAGATGCCACACAAAGGTACAATTCTGTTGCATGGGATAAAGCATCTTTTCCAAAATGTGGAGCCCAATTCCACTGTCATTTCTTACACAGCCTCTCAAAGCTGACTTGAATTTAATAGCAGGCAAGGGTGACAGTGGAGAAGGCCAAAGGGATCTGCTGCCCTGTGGATCCAGCTCATACCAGAGTAGAAGTGCAGAAGAAGGAAAGGGATGTTGCAGGCTTCAAGCTACAGAAAAGCCCTTGGAGTCCTAGTGTGCTGAGCACAGCTTCTTAGGACGTATGCAGCCTTACATAGGTGCTGGATACAGCACCAAATACGTAACAGAGTGCAATGCTAATCTTTTGTTCATGGTACCAGCTAAAGCTTGGTGATGTGCAATAACATGGAAATCCCAGGTGGCATTCAGACTGGCTGTAACAAACAATTATATCCACTTCAATAGCATGCAAGATACTTGCAGTGCACTGCAAATTTTAATTAATCCTCACAGTCCAGTTGGGATGCAGAAGGATTACATCCCTCATCATGAAGGAAAGATAGCTCCAACATGGAACATGGCAACCCTGTAACAGCACACAACAACATTACCCAGGAATTTCAGCCTGGATGCATACTGCACTGAAACTACAAGTGAATTCAATTGAACAGACTGAAGAGAGAAAGAACTAAATGCAAACTGAAGCTCAAAATAAGCATTGCATCCCTCCTGACACTAGATCATGAAACAGAGATGTTAAACAGCAGGCAACTTACCACCATCTCAACCACAGCATAATTTCATACCCCAGCGTTATAGCTACTGATTGACCTAGATGAATATTGGCAAAAGTGTTGTTCAAGCAATTGCAGGGGATTCTAGCAGAAAAACCAAGAGCACTGTCAAGCAGCTAATAAATGGCTGTTCTTCAGTCACGCTGCACTCAAAATAGCTTTCCAACAGAGGAAAAGCAAATTCTATTGGCTTCAACAGCTGGTTGAGCAACTTAATATGGACAAAATTGAAAGTTAGAGCTGAATCATTATTTATTTTATAACTACATCTTCACCACACAGTCCACTACAAAATGGGAGTTATTTCACTTCAAATCAAGCTCATGCCAGGTTTTTCTGTGGGCTCATTCAGCACAGAGGTGAGGAGAAGGTTCTTTGAAAACGATTTCAGACAGCAGCTGCTTCAGAGGAGGAGAATGATCTACAATCATAGGAAGATTTTTTCCCTTTTCTCCTATCCTGCCATGCTTTCCCAAATTGTATTTCTTAAGTGTATTTTTAATGCACCAGAAAAACTGTAGTGATGCAAAGACTGTATTTAGTGTTATTTGGGTAACATGTCGATTTCCAGACAGCACTTCAAAAGAGATGAGCAAACAGCTATGAGAGCAAAATGTCTCTGTCCTGTCCACAACAGACGCAGAAAACAGCTTGTTCCTCTGAAATTACGGTTTATGTATTTGAAAACTGCTATTGTTTTACCTCTTAGTTTCCTTTTCTCTGAATTTCAGCTGTTCAGATGAATATCAGTCTAAATGCAATGCCTTCAGCCTTTCCTTATAAGTATACTTTTATGAAGCCTGATGATTTTTGTTGTCTTCCTCTGTTTTTTTCCCCAATAGGACCATACCTTCCTTGAAGTGTCCAAAATTGCACACAGCATCCCAGCTGGGGCACAGACAGCTCTAAGGAGAACTGAAGAATTACTAAATGTTTTGTAGGTGATAACACTGGCTATAAATTGCAGTAAGAGTTTGCCTTTTTTACAGCAGCATAACATTGTTTACTCGTGTTCAGCCTATGATCTATGTTAACGTCCAAATCTTTTTCTGCTGTGCTGTTACTCAGCTTGTCCTTCCTCACCTTATGTTTTTGTAGTTCATTATTCTTGCCTACGTGAGGTGACCTGTTTGTTTTTATTGAGTTGCATCCTCTCAACTCCCCCTGAAGTTGTTCTACAATGTATACCTGTTACATTTGATTGGCAAAAATACCTACCCATAGTAATTGTGAATAAATCAACATGTTTGTTTGTTTGTTTAAAAGGAAGTTGCTCTCTTCTCTAGAGAGAAGTCTAGCAAATTAAATCACATCTTTTTTATTGAATCAGATTATCCTTTTTTATCTACATTATTTTTCAAATAGAATTCCCTGCTGCCTCATTTTTAAAAAGACAGAATTCAGAAGTCATTATTTGAAAATAAAGACTAAGGCAACTTAAATTTTGGCATTCTAGTCTCACCGAAGGAGGACATGCAGCATTCTTAGTTATGATATCCATATTTCTACCTAGTACTATCCCAGTTTGTGAGTAGATATTGTAGAAATCCTGCTCATATGCTGTATATTTTCCATGTATTTGCTTCATTTTTTCTTTGCTCTTTTCTCTTTTGTTTCTTTTCTCTTTGCTTTGCTTTTTCTTTGCTTTGCTTTTTCTTTTTTTTTTTTCTCAGAAAAGAAAATAAATATGTAGAAAAACAAAGGAACTGTTTTTGTCCAATCACCAAACTTCCCCTCACCAAAATAAAAATTAAGACGTGGAAGAAGAGAAACTATGAAAACTAAGCGTGAAATCACACAGGAAGAAGTGACAACTTCCTTCAAGAAGTTAAGGATATTATTTTAGAGTAATACTAACAAGCCAATTTTTTTTTCAGATTTCTTCCAAATACTTCATAGTCAATTTGTTTATACATTTCCTATTTGATCTCATATTTTGCAAGCAGTGCAAATGTGAATCTCTGCTCAACATAAACATTTCCTGCTAGTTCAGGTAAGGTACAATTCCCCACATTCATACTAACGGGCAGAAATTCTTTCTCTCCCACTCGATCCCCAGTTGTCTTGTTCAAGACTACATTGCTCTTCTGCATATTCAAGCTTATATAGAAATCTTCACTTATGTGCAGCAAAACACAGTTTTTCTCCTTTGTAATTTAGCTAATTTCTTGCTCCTCCTCAATAACAAGATATATGTGCAAATCAATATGCTAGCGCTCTCATCTCTCCAACTGTTGCTTTTTACAGAATAAGCACCAATTTTGCGTGTATGTGAAAGGATTGAAGGAAGAAGGAATTCTGCAAGTTAAATGTCATACTTTCTCCCACTGGGTACTTCAATTTTATAGATACTAGTTTTTATAATTAACAGTGAATATTATGAGGACTCTACAATAATAGTGGCTTTCAGTAGTGATATTTAGCAGGTTCTTTCTCTGGCTGGCTCTCCCTCTGTGTCTTTATATTTGGAGCCTAAGTGCCTGCAAGGAAATAATTATTATCTGTTAGATGTTTAATCACAAACCTTGCAAGGAAATTTGCTGTTTTCCAAACAGTGCAGAACTAAATTCATTACCACACTGACACGCTAGATACACTTGTCAGCTCTAAAGTCCCATCTTCTTAAAAGTCCCTAGCCGACTTTCTAGCCTTTGGAAAAGATTATTTTCAAATAATACAGTAGCTTGATTTACTATTTCCATCTTTCCTCCAGAGCCTTTTTTGCTGAATGTGAGAGGTTATGGGGAGCAGGGAAGTTGCACAGAAATACACCTGGTGCCTGCAGTGAAAGGATTCTTATACATACTGGCTCTAGTTTCGTTGTGGCCAGATCCTCAGCCTCGTTTGGAGTCAGCACCGATGTACAAAGAAGGTCTGAAGGTCTGCCCAGGGAGGGACAGTGGTTTTGCTTCTCTACAGAGCTGCCTTACCTCAGCCTCAGGGAAGTCGACAGGAGCTGCAGGAGTGCAGTGCCTCCTAAAATGCAGCACGGCAACTTCTTAGCAGGTTTCTTCCAACAACCTCAAAGTTGCTAGGGTACTACAGACAGTCCTGAGGAAAAGCAACTAGACACTGAGTCAGCTGTAACTTCAGAGTTCTCAAACATCTGGACCGGATGAGTCTACATCCATAGCTAAGTACTTCAAGCATTTCCCAGCTCCTACTTCTGCTCACTGATCATTAGGTGTCACCAAATAAGGTGTCACCTTAGTGTTCAGTCACACAAGTATCAATTAATTTTCTCCTTAGAAGGGAGACTTCTAATGAGGTATGTTCATCTTGTTAGACTGGCTGAAAATCTAAATTCAGTTTCCATAGTCTCTATGATCTCGGTAACACTGCCTCTCCACTCCCAGACAAGGTGGTATTAACACACCTGTTGTGTGTTACAATTCTGCATGCTCAAGGGCAGGATCTCTGTGTCAATAAACATGCATAGAGTGTTTAGGCCAAAAGGGCATTTTGGTCAAGCTCTTCAGCACTTACTGCAGTATGTAATATAGATGCTGTAATTTACAGAAAGAGGTTACAAACCCTATATTTAGAGTGTACTTCATTCAAAGGATATGTGCAGCACACCACAGGCCCAAATACCAAACTGAATGTACAGCACAGCACAACACAACACTGCACCTTCTCAGGTTAACTGTTCCGTAGATCACTAACTTGTTAACATACAATGGTCTTCTAGTTAGGATAACTGCAGAAGTATGTGTGCATATGAAGCCCCATGAGACCACACGTACACCTCAAGTTGGCTGCAAGAATGCACTTGGAAAGAACGAATGCCAGAAAAAGTAATGAATTGAATCAAAGAGTGAAAATGAAATAAGACAGGTAAGAAAAGCTAGTTTTCATCATCTTTGTAAGTAAAGTTTTCAGATTAAGAAAACTGTGTTTAAAAGCAATTAATTGCTGCTATAAGTGTGGTTTTAACGGAAGTTGTAATAAACTGTAAAGAAAGCAAAAGTTTGTGTAACACACAGGTATAACATACCTGTTATACCAGATACATACTGTTATCTGTATAACACATATGCTCACATACCTGTTTCAAGTCGCTTCTTGCTCGGCTTCCCTTCTGCTGCTTATAGCAGTGTAGCACTTTCAGGCACATACGGTGTCTTCAACAGAAAGGTGTTGTCATCGACTGTAATTGTACAGCTTTCCCCTGCTGGAATTCAGCCCTGCAGCTATATTCAGAACATGAAAAATGTGTGAATTAAAAATATGACTTTGGGTTTTTTTGCAATAATCAAGCACATAATTTTCTGGTTGGGGGTTGGTTTTTTTTTTTTCTAAAATAAAGTTTTGGAAAGACAGGAACATCACAGGATTATCCGAGCCTTCTATTCATCATTCATAAAGACTGCAAATTGTAGAAGGGACAGTGCTGCATATGTGATTTTTTGCTCATTCTGGTTCTTTATCCCTGGTTTAACAGAAAAACCTTATTCTTGCATGACCTGTAAATACTGCTGTTAAAACAATTTATCAAAAACAGAGAGAAATTTGTTTTCTCTCTGGGCAGAATTCACCACGTATATGTGTTACGTGAAGTAACAATTTTATACTGTAAATACGTTTGCAAGCTGTAATGCTGCCATTGGCTCCTCAAGTTTTATGTAAGCCACCCTCAGGTTTCATGTCTGTTAGTGGATACAGGACAGCAGCCGAAGCTGGTTGAGAAGATCTGTTGAAAAATAAGGGCAACAAGGCTATCATCTACCCCATTGCAGAGT
The DNA here is from genome assembly GCF_964289735.1 of Phaethon aethereus. Lineage (NCBI taxonomy): Eukaryota > Metazoa > Chordata > Aves > Phaethontiformes > Phaethontidae > Phaethon > Phaethon aethereus. The sequence continues at coordinate 53,413,699 of NC_138579.1, forward strand.
TCTCTTCTGTAACTCTTCTCAGAACATATTTCTGGAACCCTTTCTTTGTGACCATGTTTCCTTTCTAACTTTGACCCCACTGAACATTTGGTTTCTCGTGGCTTTCCCTGTGGTACTGGGCAACAAGAATTAAGTAACATCAGCCTGGCTTTGCACAGCTGCAGTTGTCAATGAATTGCCAGGTGATACAGCTCAGACTACCTTGGCACAAATACTCACAGGCAGTTCACCTCTCATTATTAGTATTATCCAATAACAATAGTACTTAAAGGCCTCTGTTTAGATTGGGTCCTAATTGTACCAGGCATTTGCTCTGATTAAACCATTTTTATGTGTACATAAACTGTTCTGTCTGATGTTGTTGATCCAGGGTAAGAGATTCCTATCCTCAGCCTTTGCCACAATTTTGCTTTTGCCCCCTCCACTTTGCTCTTTCAACTATTTATTTTGTCATTCCCTCCCTCAGTTTTGTAAAGTTGTTCTAGTTTAAAACAGACTAACTAACAAATTCTCTCAAGTATGAAAAGAAAAACACCATTTAATATTACTGCCTCATTATTCAGTTGGGGAACCGAGACACAGAGAGATTAAGTGACTTGCCAGAGGAAAAGGAGGAAGGATGCAGGAAGAAAATTTAGTTCCTCTGAGTCACAGTTCAGCATCTTAAATAGAAATCTTCTTTGTTCTGACTTCACCTTACCTCTGAGCATTGCCTGATCTCTTTATGCTCAAACTTTCCTCTTCTAGACTGTATCTCTTCTCATTTCAAAGGGTGACTTGTCACACAGGACAGGCATGAAAGAGATGAAGGGGTTGTTCTAGCCTTTTCATCTCTGGAATTTTTCTCCACTGACACTGCTACAAACTGCAGTGAAAATGTCCTGAAATCACAACCTTCCCTTCACGGTCTAAGATTTTTTTCCTTGTATCATATTTGTTCAGTGTACTGTTTGTTTGCTAGTTCCTGCCTGGCAAGCTTCATCTACCTGCTTTGTGCATAATTGTCAGGGATAATTCTGAAGGCTCAGCATGACTACCAGTTGGCCAGCTGCCATGTTGGTCTTTAGGATTTAACTTTCCATCCACAAAATGGCATGTATTTATTTATTTGTATTTAAAAAAGTTCCTGTGCCTATTGTCTCTAGATGCACAGACAAAAGGTTTTAGCCAAATGCACTGTCTGAATTAACAACCACTAATGAAAGCCCTTCTTAACCAACCTCAACTAACATACTAAACCCTCCCACTTCTAAATTCCTCCATGCTCTTCCTCAAAGTCTGGAGAAAAGGTACACTCTGCAATGTGACCTATAGGTGAAAAAACTTAGAAGATGGCAGTTTAGTAGGGAAGTGGATTCCAGGATCAAGTACTGTACATTGCTCTCTTTCAGTCAGATTAGCACAAACTGCAATTTTTTTGTCTCCTTTGCCTGAGGCAGTGAGTTCTTTGTTGGATTTTTACTACATGCAGCTATCTGCTATAAAATATATTCACAGTTAACAATCGAGTTTAAAAAAGCTATGCTCAGAACCTAAAGTTTACCTTATTTCTAAAAAACCACATGAGCTCATGGGTGTTGTGGTAGGCTGCTTAGCACCACACAGCTGCCCGCTCACTTCCCCCCCAGCAGAATTAGGGGTAGAATCAGAAGGGTAGAAATGAGAAAACTTGTGCATTGAGATAAAGAGAGTTTAGTAATTTAAAAATTAAAAAAGAGGGCAGAAAAAAAAAGAGGGCAGAGAAAAAAGTAGAAACAACAAAGAGAGGGGGAAAAAATCACAACAATACAAACCCAAGAAAAACAAGTATGCGAAAGAAAAAAATTGCTCACCACCAACTGACAGATGCCCAGCCAGTCCCTGAGCAATGGCAGCCCATGCCAACCTCCACCCCGCCCGGTTTTATTGCCAAGCATGACATCTTATGTCACGTATGGAATAACCCTTTGGATAGTTGAGCTCAGCTGTCCCAGCTGTGTCCTCTCCCAACTTCTTGTGCACCCCAGCCTACTCGCTGGTAGGGTGGTGTGAGAAGCAGAGAAGGCCTTGACACTGTAAGCACTGCTCAGCAATAACGAAAACAACCTTGTGTTATCAACACTGTTTTAAATCACAAATCCAAAATGTAGCACCATACAAGCTACTGTGAAAAAATTTAACTCTTCCATAGCCAAAACCAGTACAGGAGGAGATTGATACATTTTATTATCCCACTATGCAGACATCTGGCAGGACACTTCCATGATCTCTACCTTCAGTTGTTCATTGATTTCATCCAAATTTTTATTGTGCAACTCTAATTGTTTGATTTTGTTTTCTTTGTCTTTAAGTGTGTCCCTGGCATCATCATTTCCCTGTGTAGGTCTCCTACTAATGTCCTCACACAGCTTGCCCTGGCTTGCAGTCGCCTGTAGCCCTCCTTCAAATCGTCACTTTCTTTCAGTAAATTCCAATTTTCTATATCCAGCTCTGCTACTGTTTCTCTGAGATGCCATCCTTGATTTTGTAAGTCTTCATTTGTAAAAGGTAATTTATTAACCAGGGAAGTTTTCATGTTGGAGGGAGAAAGCATGGCCAAGGTGGCAGGACACTGCCATGCTCTGAGAGCTTCCAGCCTGCCCAAGCGTGACATAGTGCAGATGTCACAATCCCATGGTTCCCAACTGCCTGCTCCCACTGAGCGTCCGTGGCTTGCAAGATGTTCTGGTAAAAAATATCAGAAGGTGTTATAAAGAAAATTAAGAGCTTTAGGGTAAAAAGCCTTCATTAGAAATAAGGTAAAAGTTAAACAGTGAGCAGAAATAGATTGTTTTTCAAAACAGCTATGTATTAACTGAGAGTGGTGAGAGGCACCATGATAGGACTGATGCTTTTGGTATATTTACTGAATAAATGTTCAGAGAAGTGTTATGAACAGTGAAGTGACCCCATTTTTAGATGACATAGCATTCTGTAGTATCATGAAAACCAAGAAATTTAAAAGGCACCTAGACAGATGATGTAATGACAAGTACATTTCTGATAGATAAGAAATACTGCGTGTTAGAGCAATTCCATCTGAATTGTACACCAGATTCTTTGATAACAGTAACCATTTAGGAGGCAAACATGGAATCATGGTGGATAGATCAATAAAAGAACAGCCCCCATACCATTAGCAGCAGCAGAGAGAATTCATTCTGGATTAGAAAAATGATAAGGTGAACAAAGACCTAGGGGGGCATTCCTGCAGCAGAGCTCCGCTGCCCCTCTCTCCTTGGCTCTCCCACCCATCTCCTGCTCCTACCCATGGCAATTCTCCTCCTTGGTTTTTCTCCAGCCTGAGCCTGTGGCAGTGCACCCTTTTCTCTTGGTTGGCAGCATATTTTATCTGTGCCTCTCCTGTGGTCATTTTAGAAGTTAAGGAGCAGCCTAGAATAGCTGTATGCAGCACTGAGTGTCATTGCTATTCCCACACTAGTCCCATCCTCACATACTCCAACATCAGCACAAGCAAAGTGGGCTGTATAGGGCTGTGTACCCCGTTCTCCAGTGGAAATCTCTGGTACCTTTAGAGGATCCATGTGTTGGAATAATTAATGAGGTTTCCAAGTCCAACTCATCAAACTTCATTTCCTCAGTGTGTCTGTCAGCAGTTCTTTTGCTTTGCTAATGAGTGTCCTTTCTGGGGCAGAGCCCACAGCTTCCATTAACTCGGCACACTTTCACACAAAATCCTTAATGCGGTGTGTTGTGCCTCTCCCAGCACTCAACTGTACTGCTCCTGTTTGACATGACTTGTAACAGGCTGTGCACATCCCTACGCCAAATGTCTCATTCTTCATTCTCAATGGCTGAAGCACACCAGTGACACCAAAGATACTGGTTTTGTCACAGCCTGTAATACTATGGAAAAAGAAAGGAGAAGGAAAAGAGGGCATTCATGAGATGAAGCTTGGGCAATATAGGAAGATTTCATTCAGATGCAATATACCTTTTTGTCTGAGTGAATTTAGGTGGCCTGTGTTAAGACCAAGCTTATTTCTTCCTTCTCTTTTCTTCTGCTTGTTGGCAATGTATCTCCCTGTTGTTTGAAACCAATTAGCAGATGTATGGCACTGCAGAACCAGCAACATGACTTTCCAAAGGATCTTCACTGTCTCTGCTGATTCTCCTTTACTACTGTTACATAATTCCCTCCTTCTGGATGAGTTATTCTTCCATTTTATGCTGTTCTAGCATGAAATTACAGAGCCCCATGCTGCAAATTAGATTTCTGTAGGGATATCAGGTGTATCAAGAAAGGCAGTTCCAAGTGGCCTCAAAAAAATGCCCTTTTTGAATGTCTCCTGAATGGCAGCATCCACTAATCTTGTAGGGAAAACAGAGGGAGAAGGGACAAGAAAGATTGTGGTATGTTTTGCATTGTAAAGTTTGAGCTTGTTAGCCTCATTTTCAGTGTGCAAAGTCCTTATTGTTTTTAATAAGTTTGGGACATACAGGAGCTCTGCATATACAGCGACTCACTTCTATTAAAACATCTTTGAGCAATGTCCCTTTAAAACACACTTCACTAAGAAGCAAAAAGGGAAGAGAGGATATTCAGAAATGTGCAATGAATTTCTATGGAAGGAAAACCTTGTTAGGAGGATATGAGGTTATGCCCCAACTTATTTTAACCCATACAGGATTTGTTCATCACAGCTAACGTTCACTAAAGTGGCACTCCACCAGCTGCAGAAAACTCAAGGGAGACTAAGGAGAGTGATAATCACTGAAAAACCCTGCTGATGACTCCTCGCATGGCTTCAGGCTGCCTCCTGAAGACTCCATGTGGCTGTTTCAGAAGTGCAGCCTCCCCGCCTGTGTTGTATATTGATGCAGGAGAGAAAGACAAACTCCTGTAGACAACAGTGTGGAAATACTACAGTTTGAGGAGGATAAAAAGTTTCATCCTTCAAAACCATAAGAAGGTACTCCTTGGACCACTGTGGCTTGTCATAAAACTGGAAAAGAAATATCTACATTCAACACCAATTCATTTATTAATTAATTACTAGAATGGAAGTCCAAAATTCTAACTTTCTATTTGAAAGGAAGTTGGAAAGCCGGAGAGTTACACCAGAGCTAAACTGGACCTGCTGTATTTAAGGGAGTATTCAGAAGGTTTTGGGGAGGGAGGAATAAAATGCACAAAAGAAAAGTGCTGAGTTGAATAACATGGAAATACTCCACAACAGGGGAAATCATAAAGTCCTCATGTATTTTAAACTCATTCCTTATTCAACAACATGACAGTTTATGTCAAAAGGAAGTTGGTGAAGGAAGGAAACGAAGATTTGGCCCTAAGTTAATTTCATGCTCCCCTTGCTTTGGACTGATAAGCACCAAAATAACTTTGTGCTAATCAAGAACTTAGAAAACATTATAGAGATGGATGATTTCTGATGATTATGGTAAAAAAAAAGGTATTTGTGACATTCAGACAATACAGCAGTGCCTTTCTCCTAAAATAATTAGTTTTACGGTATTTCAAATTTTCATGCACAAAAGTAGAAAGTCTTGAGAAGCCTTTTCTTTCTCTCCTCTCTCTAGACCCATCTGCCCTACCGCCCTCCTCAGTGCTTCACCACTTTCATTCAGAGAACAGCAGGAGGGAGAATCAAACAGAAAATCATGTTGTTCTGCTTTCCCTTTTATCATATTCAACACTTGACCCAAGCAATCAGGAAGCAATTAAGAGCTTCTGTTTCAACTCCCCATCCTGTTCAAATTCTTGCTCTCATTTTGTTTGTCTGAAACTTTGCTCTTTTAAAAGCTTGCCAGCATGTGTGAATGTGAGTGTGCGTGTACTTACAGATATATGTATGCCCTTGTTCTTTCATTCAAGTGATATTACAAAATGTCTTTTAATTTCTAACAGGGTTCTGTCACCTTTGTAATAAACACATCCTTTAACAACATTCTCAACCTTAATGCTTTTCAGAATGTGTCTAATGATTTCTAATTTGCTCACATTTTCCCTGAGCTCCTCATCAATTTAACTATTCAAATTGCTAACACTGTTAATAATTCCTCTGCCTCCAGCAGACCCACTGCAGACCTCGAGATCCCTTTGCTGCCTCTGCAAATAAGAGCACAACTGGTTCTGCATCCATACCATGCTGGATCAGAGTACATATTAGCCTGGCAGTGGAGTCTCATCAACATGCAGTATGATAATTAACAGCTTCATTTTCACCATTGCTATCCAGAAGGGCCTCTCATGGGGCCATTTCCTCCCCTCACTTGTATCTTACAGTGGTGTAATTCCATGTATTTCAGCACATGGAGAACAGCATGAGCACAAGGGTCTGTATTTCTAAGGATTTGTGGGGAAGATTTTGAGAAACATTTGGAGCTGCATGCCAAATTGTCTTCCATGCCTTTAAAAACGTCCAGATGCCTGTACTTTGGGGAAGATTTGAAGGGGAAGCAGATGCACGCTGACCTGTCTTCAGACAAAAGCACAAATTTTCAAAACAGTCCAATGCATGCTCTGCTGGGACTTTAGGGCTGAAGATACCGAAACAAGCTAGGCATGACCTTGCTGCATATCAGCTGAACTATGCTAATTGCTCTTACCCTGTGGTATATAAAAAGCGTTTGGAAACAGTTCATCTGTCAGACACAGTTCAGGCCTTGGAGTGTTTTGCATTCCAGACAAAGCTCCCATGCAGAGGCAGCCTGTTAAGTGGCTCACCTCAAAATTTCCTCGGCAGAAGTGCTCATATCTATGGTGGCACACATGCAGCTAGCAAGTAATACGTGACAGTTTCCTAAAAGAGACCCTCCTGCTTGTACGTGTAGAACAAAGAGATGAACTGCCTCTGATGACGCTGCCACAGCCAATGAAAATAACCAATAACCAAATGTCCAACTCTATCCCAGCTGAAACCAGGACACCAAACAAACTCAGCCAGGGATGGATGGTCTGCAGCAGATAGCCAGGAGAGTGGTTGTAAAGTAGGAGTGCTTCAGGGGAGAATCTCTTCAGAAGTGCAGCCCAGTAATTAGAGCATGAGGAACCTGGGAAAGATTATTCCAGAGTCTATGTCTTAACTACAAACTTCCTGTTAACCAAGTTACTTAAACCTTCTGGGTCTTGGTTTCCTTGTTTGTGAATTTGCAGTTGAGATACCCATCCTGGGGTGATGTATTTAGCTTATGTTTAAAAAATGCTTTGTGATACTCCAAGGGATGTTACTGGCTACATGGAAGGAGTGTTTTTCATATAGGACAGCATACATGAGTTTTTCAGCCTGTCTTGATAGCTGCATGTTCTGCAAAACTGGGGTAATAAAAATTGCTGAGCAGCTTGAATGAGTGGTCTCAATGCCTCTGGAGTTATGGATAACTGTGAAAAGTTGTCCACAGAAAACAGAAGTTTGCCTCTCTGAATAGTGTTTATTCCTTGAAAAACAATTTTTCTTCCATGAAAAACAAGCTTAGAAAGAAATCTAGGAAAATAATGGCAGAATTTTTACATCTCCACTCACAGATATTTCCAAGTAAGATAAAAAACATTATTTTGTAGCCCTGATGACATCCTATCTCCAAAATTCATAATGAGGCCCTAAACTAAAGTCCCTACATGGAACTAAGTTAATCCATTCCCATGTAACACTTCTGAATCATATTGTACAAGAGTAATTGGAGCAGAATTTGGTCACATGTTTTATGAAAATATACAGACACAAATTATGAACTTCAGCCCTAGATCAAAATCTGATAAACTCACTAAGGAAAAAAAAAAGTAAGTAAAAGCAGCCATACCTTCAACATCTGATAAGCTGGGCTCTGAGCTGTGAAGGAACTGCTAGTTGTGGGATAAAGAGGGCTACTAAGCTATTCTGATGTATTTAACTTCTTTGCAAGGCCAGCCCTATCACTGGGGATAGCAAGTGCAGCAAAACATCAAGGACAGATACCTGTCCAGTAAAGATGTGTGGGTGATGACACACAGGAGATTTGGTGCTTTGCCTGGGGCAACAGAGCCCTTAGAGCTGCCAGCCCTTCTTCTCTAGATCTTTCAGTCTAAGATGCTGCTAACACTCTATTTCTGAAAGGATCTGTTTCCCATATGTATTAATTTATAGTATTAAAAATAGCTCATGCATGCATAAAGGCTGAGTGAAGAGGGAGGCATTCTTCTCTTTTTTTCCATTTTCTCTAGTGATTACCCATAGTGGCAGTGACTTTTCAAACAAGTTCAGAGCAATATGTTTGAACATTAGTTAGAAACTTATCCTCACAATATAAGGAAGCAGTCAACATAGAAGATGAACATGTGTTAGAAAAACATAATGTCAGGGTTTAAAGCTCTTGATGTTGCCGTTGCATTAGCACAAAATCTTGATTGGTGTGCCTTACTCTGGCAATAGAAAGGAGAAAAGAAAAAGGAACATTCCCTGCAACTCCATGTTGGCCACACTCAGATTGTTTCTCTAAAGACATGAAAGAATAGAATCATAGAATCACAGAATCATTTAAGTTGGAAAAGACTCTTATCCATTGACTCCAACCATGAACCTAACTCTGCCAAGTCCACACTAAACCATGTCCCCAGGTGCCACATCTACACGTCTTTTAAATATGTCCAGGGATGGTGATTCAACCACTTCCCTGAGCAACCTGTTCAAATGCTTGATAATGCTTTCAGTAAAGAAATTTTTCCCGATATCCAATCTAAACCTCCCCTAGTGCAATGTGAGGCAGTTTCCTCTCGTCCTATCACTTGTTACTTGGGAAAAGAGACCAACACTCACCTCACTACAATCTCCTTTCAGGGAGCTGTAGAGAGCAATAAGGTCTCCCCTCAGCCTCCTTTTCTCCAGACTAAACAACCCCAGTTCCCTCAGCCGCTCCTCACAGGACTTGTGCTCCAGATCCCTCACCAGCTTCATTGCCCTTCTCTGGACACGCTCCAGCACCTCAACATCCTTCTTGTAGTGAGGGGCCCAAAACTGAACACAGGATTCGAGGTGTGGCCTCACCAGTGCCGAGTACAGGGGCACAATCACTTCCCTACTCCTGCTGGCCACAGTATTTCTGATACAGGCCAGGATGCTGTTGGCCTTCTTGGCCACCTGGGCACACTGCTGGCTCATGTTCAGCCGGCTGTCAACCAGCACCCCCAGGTCCCTTTCTGCCAGGCAGCTCTCCAGCCACTCCTCCCCAAGCCTGTAGTGTTGCATGGGGTTGTTGTGACCCAAGTGCAAGGACCCGGCACTAGCCTTGTTGAATCTCATACTGTTGGCCTTAGCCCATCAATCCAGCCAGTCCAGATCCCTCTGTAGAGCCTTCCTACCCTCCAGCAGATCAGCACTCCCACCCAAATTGGTGTTGTCCGCAATCTTACTGAGGGTGCACTCAATCCCCTCATCCACGTCATTGATAAAGATATTAAACAGAACTGGCCCCAAAAGTGAGCCCTGGGGAATACCACTTGTGACCGGCCGCCAACTGGATTTAACTCCAGGGCAACTCTTTGGGCCCGGCCATCCAGCCACTTTTTTACCCAGTGAAGAGTGCACCCATCCGAGCCATGAGCAGCCAGTTTCTCCAGGAAAATGTTGTGGGAAAGAGTGTCAAAGACTTTACAGAAGTCCAGGTAAACAACATCCACAGCCTTTCCCTCACCCACTAAGTGGGTTTCCTTGTCACAGAAGGAGATCAGGCTGCTCAAGCAGGACCTATCTTACATAAACCCATGCTGACTGAGCCTGATCACCTGGTTGTCCTGTACATGTGATGTGATGGCACTCACGATGATGCGCTCCATAACATTGCCTGGCAGGGGAGGTGAGACTGACAGGCCTGTAGTTCTCCAGATCCTCCTTCCGGACCTTCTTGTAGGTGGGTGTCACATTTACTAACTTCCAGTCAACGAGGACCTCCCCAGTTAGCCAGGACTGCTGATTAAAAATGGCTTGGTGAGCACTTCTGCCAGCTCCCTCGGTACTCTTGGGTGGATCCCATCCAGCCCCATAGACTTGTGTGTGTCTAAGTGGTGTAGCAGGTTGCTAACCATTTCCCCTTGGATTATAGGGGTTTCATTCTGCTCCCCGTCCCTGTTTTCCAACTCAGGGGGCTAGGTACCCTGAGAACAACTGGATTGAGGCAAAGAAGGCATTAAGTACCTCAGCCTTTTCCTCATCCTTTGTCACTGTTTCCCCCTGCATCCAATAAAGGATGGAGATTCTCCTTAGCCTTTCTTTTGTTGTTAATGTATTTATAGAAATATTTTTATTGTCTTTTAGTGCAGTAACCAGATTAAGTTCTAGGTGGGCTTTGGCCCTTCTAATTTTCTCTCTGTATAACCTCACGATATCCTTGTAGTCCTCCTGAGTTGTCTGCCCTTTCTTCCAAGGGTCATAAAATCTCCTTTTTTTACTGAGTTCTGGCCAAAGCTTTCTTTTCAGCCAGGCTGGTCGTCTTCTCTCATCTTTCAGCATATAGGGATGGTCTGCTCCTGCACCTTTAAGATTTCCTTCTTGAAGAATGTCCAGCCCTCCTGGACTCCTTTGCCCTTCAGGACTGTCTCCCAAGGGGCTCTGTCAAGTAGGCTCCTAAACAGGCCAAAGTCTACCTTCTGGAAGTCCAAGGTGGCAGTTCTGCTAACTCCTCTCCTTATTTCTCCGAGAATTGAAAATTCTATCATTTCATGATCGCTGTGCCCAAGATGGCCTACAACCATCAGGTCACCCACAAGTCCTTCTTCTCTGCAAACAACAGGCCCAGCAGGTTGCCTTGCCTAGTTGTCTCACTCACCAGCTGTGTCAGGAAGCTATCTTACACACACTCCAGGAACCTTCTAGACTGTTTCCTCTCTGCTATGTTGTATTTCCAGCAAACATCTGGTAAGATGAAGTTCCCCGTGAGAATTAGGGCTAGTGATCGTGAGACTTCTCCCAGCTGCTTATAGAATAGTTCATCTGTCTCTTTCCTAGTTGTGTGGTCTATAACAGACTCTCACCATGGTATCTGCCTTGTTGGCCTTCCCCCTGATTCCTACCCATAAACACTTGACCCTTTCATCACCATCAAGGTCTAGACAGTCAAAACACTCCCTAACATACAGGGCTACCCCACTGCCTCTTCTTCCTTGCCTATCCCTTCTGAAGGGTTTATAGCCCTCCTCTGCAGCACTCCAGTTGTCTGAGTCATCCCACCATGTTTCTGTGATTGCAATTATATCATAGTTTTACAGCTGCAGTATGGCTTCCAACTCCTCCTGTTTGTTGCCCATACTGCATGCATTGGTGTTAGATGCACTTCAGTTGGGCTATTGATCCTGCCACATTATTTTTGGAAGAAGTCCTACATCCTACATGATTGTTCTCAGGTGCTTCTGTGGTTTCTAACACATCAACAACCCTTGCATCTTTGCTGCTGTGTGAATCTCCATCCCCTACCTCCACTGAGATGGCTAGGGTGCTGTTCTCATTAGTACAGGGACATTTCATATGTGCTCCAGTGTCCTCACCACACTGTGGAGCAGACCAAAGGACCTTGCTTAGCACACTGCCCCTCAAACACTGGCATGCTGCCCCCAGGCTTATCTCTGGTGAGCCTGGTTTTATCCCTTTCCCCTTTCAAATCTAGTTTAAAGCTCTTTCAATTAGCCCTGGCAACTCCTGCACAAAGATTTTTTTCCCCCCTTTGAGGCAGGTGTACCTCACCTGTCACCAGCAGGCTTGGTGTCATGTAGACCGTCCCATGATCAAAAAAGCCAATATTTTGCCGATGACATCAGTCACAGAGCCAATTATTGACCTACTGAGTCTTCCTGTTTTCTCTCTCATCATTCCCATCATTATTCCCTGCAAGGGTATAGGAGAACACTACTTGTGCTCCTGATCCCTTAACCAGTTGGCCCAAGGCCCTGAAGTCTCTTTTTGTTACTCTTGGACTTCTTATTGCAACTTCATTGCTGCCTACATGAAAAAGCAACAATGGATAATAACCCAAGGGCTGTACCAGAGTAAGAAGTTTCTTCATTACATCTTTAACCTGGGCCCCAGGGAGGCAGCAGACTTCCCTAAGAAGTGGATCTGGTTAGCAAATTGGGCCTTCTGTCCCCCTCAGAAGAGAGTCTTCTATGAAAATAACTCATCTTTTTTTCTTTATGGAAGTGGTTTTGACAAAGTGCATATGTCAACTTAACCTCGGTGACACCACCAACCCAGATGAACCATCGTCCTCGTCATTCTTTGGGTCCACTTGATGAGCCTTATACCTATTATGAAAGGGCACCCGGGAAGGTGAGGTACTCATGGAGGAGATTTGCCTGCTGCACCAGGCAGGAACTTGTTGCCATCGCCATATCCCTTAAGCCACCACACGAATACATAAGGAGTATGTATTCCTCCCTATTAAGATCAAAAAGGCAGGGAATGGAAGGATCAGGCAAAGAAGGCTTTTCCTCCAGCAGGTGAAGGCTTTGCCTCCAGCAGGTGTAAGCTACTCCACAAAAGGGGCAAAGCAGCTTACTTCTCTAAGAAACAATGAGGAGATTGTCTGGTGTTCAGAAATCAGGCCATGATGCATAAAGGCATTTAGGTGATTGAGTGGGTTGCCCAAATGCCCTTGTGGATCTTAGCACATATATATATCTATTAGGAAAGGCTGAGGGAACTGGGTTTTTTAGTCTTGGGAAGAGAAGGCAAAGAGGAGAGCTTATGGCTATCTGCAACAACCTAATGGGAGAAATGACACCCCCCCCCCATTCTCAAACTGGGGGGCAACCACCCTCTTGTGGGGTGGTAAAAGGAGATGGGAATATTAGGTTACTGTCTCGCAGCCACTTGAGGTTCATCTGAAAGAAGGCTGCATCTCTGTCTTTCTGACAGCCATTCCTTGCAAACCCAGGGAAAGTACTCATTAATCTTCCTCCATCTGATTTCTATATTTCTGGAGAATTTTAAGTTGACAAATGGGACCTTTTGACCAGTTCACTTTCCCTTGCAGGGTATTTTCTCAATTCGTTTTTACCTTTGAGACCTTGTGCATTCAAGCTGTTTGGAACATCCACTTTACACTACGTTCAGCTCAACTGGTTCAGCATTTCGGGCTTCATAGCTCCTTGCCCATATCCTGACTCAGGAGGCCCAGACCTTAAAACACAGTCCTCAATATTATGACTGCAAGCAGGAATTACCTATGACTTTTTTATTCTGTCTCTGGTCTACCTCTGGACCAGCTTAGTTTCTTGTCCTCATTCTCTTCATACCCCTTAAAATAACCTTGTTTTTTCTGTCCGTATAATAGGACTAATAAGAATGACTTTAAACAATCAGAAGGGTCCTTGTCATGATTAAGCATCCTGAGCTATAAACATGCTGCTACCTACACATGCCAGACAAATTGCTAACAAATACAGTATAAGATTCTGTAGGATTTGTCTCCCTTAGAGACCACTTTGTTGATGTGAAACATTGTTGTGTAAAGTTCGATGGAAAGGGAAAGAGAGCACCAGTTCTGTCGCATATGACAGAAGTGACAATGGGGACTTGCAGTTTAACAAGCCCGGTCTACACAGGAAACTAAAGTAATTCTAAATTAACATAGCTAATTAGCAGCCTTAGATAACATAATTGCTATGCAGAACTTCACAGATTTAGTTAGCATTATGTATTAACTACTATGTAATTATTAAGGCACCATACTCAGCACCAGCAACTTAATTATCCTTAGTATTGCTCCAGTCTCAAGCTTGAATGCCGATGATTAATAAAACACAATTATTTACATTGTAATTGTGGCATTTTAATTAAACTGAAAATCACTTCATTTGCTTTTTGCCACAGTGTTAATTTTAAAAATTAAGGTCAGATCTTTTCATCAAGCTTTTTTTTTATCCTTAATTGGAAGTTAGACTGATCTCTTGTCATCTTAAGAAAACATTGTGACTGTTGGTGACAAATCGGTCTTGGTGTAACAAAACAGCCTCATTGCTCTAGAGTTATGTAATCCCAGTGCTAACAAACAATACCTTGATATGTTATTTCCATGATTCTCAAGTAACTTCAGTATGTGTAAGTCCCATTTAATTTTCTTTTAGAACTAGTTTTTGCAAGGGACAGTTTGTTATTGCTTACATTATGACAATAATTAGAAGGTCCTGTTCAGAACAAAGAATTTACAGACCAACAAGACCAAAGGTGAAAGGGGAAGTGTTTGCTTACAGAAGTAAAATGATCAGCTCATTGTCACCTAATATATCGCTGTCAGGGCTGGGAATGGTCAAGGCCTCCCAGCTCTTATTTCTGTGCTCTGCCTGCTAGATCGCATCGCTCCTCATGTTAGCAAGTTTAGAAATGCCAAATGCATGGAGGCAGAGGCTTAGTCCCTATTTTCGTAACAGTGTTCCCAGACTTAGTAATAATTAAAGATTTTTTAATGCATTTTTGTAAATCCTCTGACTTCAGCGGATTTTTTTTTTCTAATTTACACTAGCACGAGACAGATCAGGCCTGGGAAAGATAGCTTTCTTCAGAGTGCCTGAGCACTGTAAGATTTGCTTATATAGAGGAAGAATGATTTCCCTGCCATTACCCAGAGAAATTTACTGTGAACTTGCAGCAAGTTCTGCTCCAGTTTTTGCCCTCTGAGAGACTCTCGGTGCTAACCATTAAAAACTTTATAGGTAAACTTCAGTTTACTTTTAAATTAATTCAAAATGTCAGTGCATTTGCCTTGGGGGAGAATAGGAAAGAGAATTGCCTAGTCCATCTCAGGGATTAGTCTTACTTGGGCTTGCTTTGTTGCTATATCTTCCAAGTTACAGGACTGGAAGCCCAGAGGTGAAATGGCTGAACACTGGATCAAAAGCCAGGTTTTTGGGAGCACAGCGAGAGAGGATTTGTCAGGAGGACTGACTGAAAGCCATGATAGACAGAAAATGAAGACTGGAAAAAATCCAGAGGAGAAAAACATCTGTCATCTTAAGAAAGAAACAGGTTATGGAAAGGAGGATGCTTTGGGCTGGGCTACTTAAAACAGCAGCAAGGAATTAGCAGACTTCGGAAGCTAAAGAAGGCCGTGAGCTGAGAAGGAAGAAGAGAAGAAAATGTTATAATTGCAGTGTCACTTAAATGTGATCTAATCTCTGGCCTGGGCAAATCCAAGACCTATCTGTGTGCTCAGCCCAGCACAACAGTGAAATGACTGACTGCCAAGAAAGGGGAAACCAATTGCCTGTCTATAGAGATAGTGCAGATAGTTCTGGAGCCGTATCTTAAACACTTGTTGAAACCTGAAGAGGTAAGGGAGCTTTCAGTCTATAGAGAAGAAAAGTCTGTGTCCACTATGCAGATTCATAAGCATGTGTCCATCATTTCTAGCTTTTACAGAGGTCTAGTAAAAAGGCTAACTCCCAAATCTTTACCCCATATGGGATGAGAGTAGGTCACTAAAAAAAAAAAAACCACAAAGAAATGATGCAAAGCAGATCAACAGGTAACTGGAAAGATAAGAGCCTTTTGTGAGAAAACTCATATAAGCCTTTCCATCCACTTTCAATTCCCCTTCTACATTGGAAAACCCTGCTTTTTAAATATGCAATTAGCAATAATTGTAGGCCTGAATGCTCTTGTCATTTGATTCTTCTGCTGCTGTAACTTCTGTGAAGCTGCTATGGACTTATATAAGCAAAAGAAGAGTCACAAAGCTCCCTACTCTAGGGATCACTTCTCTGTTGTTTTTGTTGCAGATCTCTTAATCTCTGGAGATTATTCTTCGGTTACTTAAGCATTCTGGCTGAATTGCAAGACATTGTAATAATGAGTGGGGTGAGGACAGGGGATTTCTAGGCATTAAGAGAAGCACTTTCATTTTGTCCTGAAGTGGGCATATAAAGTTAAGGATGGCAGCTTGATTCCTGAAGCTATTGGAGGCTTTGGGAATGACAGTACTTGCCAATTTAGTGAGAAGATAACTGAGCTGATTTACACCAGCTAAAGACTGAGCTAGATTCTCTAGTGCTGCGCAGCCATCACAGAAGTGACCTATCTGATGGCCTCATTAGCTTGGAAAGATGTCAGCTGAATTCCACTGCTTAGCTAAAACAGAAGGATGCTAAAGCTTTTTTCAGTCAGATTTATTATCAATATTCCCATCTGTATCTGGTGAGAAGAGTGTGACTCTCTCTTCCAGGGGTAATCCCTGCCAGAGTAATCCATACTTCCATCACTTCAAGATTACTTAGTTTATTACACTTTACCTTAACACCCCTGGGAAACTCAAGCTGAGAAACAACTCTATGACCAATTTTCAAAGCAGCTTCATGACAAAATTGTTATTACACCAATATTTCTGGATCTGTAGCCGCTGCCACTAGGTTTCTAAAGGGAGTTTAAAATACTAGGATCAACCTGTAAATCCCTAAATTTATGGGATATGGTTACCAGAGGGACTGCCTCTTTATTCCTTCACAACTGTCTTGGCTGAGATTTCTAGGGGCACTTCAGTGGCAATTCTCTGACTATAAATCATAGAGGTCACAGACAGAATGCTTTTCACAAGGATAGGATAAGGGCTGGAGATACTTGGATAAAAACTGTATTTTGTAAAAAAGGAAGGAATTGGTTAGTGCAATTTTACTACAAATTACATATATCTGTAGTTCATAGGGTAGGAATGAACAGCAGGGCATGAGTTTTCTCTGCACAGGGGCTTTTATGAACTTATGGCCATTTAATTACTGTTATGTACTTAGTGTTTTTGGGGCAAGAGGCAGAGTAATGCTCTTCTCGTGCAAAGCATTGTCACCTGAAAAATTTCCATTTAGCTTTAGTGGCCCTAGATCAGACCTATTAAAAGGAACAGCCATAACAAAGCCCTTACAAGAAATCCAAGCTAGTTAAATGTTGACAACTGCTGTACAGAATAATAATATTTTCATAAAGCAGACAGATTTACAGAATTATGATCTCCATGCAATGAGTTAGATAAATGTTGAATGCTTTGCATAATTGTTCAATAGTTTTCTATTACTTTAATTTAAAGAGCTTGCACTTCCACATGTTGTCTTTCATATGTTTGGGATGTAATATATTTCCTGCTTTTTATAAACTAAAAAAAAATAACAAAAACCAAAAATAAATTATCCAATTACATGGTTGAGCATATCCACCTTCTGCTTCATAGGGTTTCTTCAGAAGAAGGAGCACTGAAAAGCTTTCAAGATCCATATTTCATTAAACAAGTAAATACAAAGGCAGTCATACTAAAAATGCATGGAATAGTAAGTCACATTCACTTGAGTATAAACAATATTAGGTTTCGATGTAAACCATGATGAATCAGAGAAATACAGACAGTTCCATTTATTCTATGCCAAATTGCTTTTTTCACATTTCCTTTCTTCATCAATTCTTTTTTGGTGAATTCACTGGGAAAATAGAAAACAAGCAGTCCCCCACCCCTCCACCATTACAGTACTTTACTTGTGTTTCTTTAATTTAGTTCAGTTTATGTTTATTTTAGTTATATCTTTCCGAGTTTTCACTGATTTACGGTTCCTATTGTCTTGGCAACACAGCAGCCCTGCTCCATCTTTCTTCTTCAGTTAGCCATAGAGAGCATTAATACCAGCCATTGTCTTCCTCTGCATTCAGTAGACCTCAGAGGGTGTGATGAACATCAGGAGATGAGTATTGCTGTGCCAGGTTCTCACTGTCAGCACAAACCTAAATGAAGCATAAATCAATGCATCTGTTTTAAAGGATATTGTATACCAATTCAAATGGAGATTTGGCCCCTTTTTGGCAATGCAGCTATTGGATAGCACATGAAGTAACTGGGGAGTGAAGGAGTCCGTTGTTAGTAACTTTAATAAGTACTTCCTCTGGGCTCTTTACAACTAAATACCAACTCTTCTGTTCCCTTTATATATGCCAGTTTGATTTGCATGGCTCTTTCTTGGTTCCACGTGATATTCCCCCATTTGTTGCCAAGGCTGGAAGGTGAGTAGCAGATGGACGTGGGGATGTTAAGAGGAGGACAGGATGGGCTCATGCTTAAGATAATCACTGATACCCTGGGAAACTGTATTCTTTCCCTACCACTGTGATAGTCCTCAGATAACATGCTGCAAGATAAGTCACATATTTGACGTGGGTTCATTAATTGCTTCCTACTCCTTAAGTATCTGATCAGATGTGCTAACAATTTGCAGCTAAAATTAGCATCTATGAGAACTATTTAATTTATAATGCCCAACACAAATTGAATAAACAATTTGCATCTAAATCACTCTGTGATTTAGAGATTTCCAGGCATCTGGAAAATATGAATAAAAATAACTAATCTAACAAGAATGTCGTAAGGAAAAAAGTGTGAAGTACTGACATACTACAAAGATGTCTGCCATAGGAAAACCCATAGGGAAATTAATAATTGTCTTTGATTAATGTTCAGTAAATAAGTAAGATCTGCTAACCAAACAGTTAGCAATGATAATTAAATAAATTTTTGTTAGCTAAAATTAAACACTTGCACTGAAAGTGGCATGGTCACCTGAAAAAAAAAATCCTGACATGAGATTGTGTTGCACTACAATCAGCTTAAACTTGGGAACTTCCCAAATTCAAAGCTGTCTGGCTTTGTAACCTTAGTGTTATTTGTACGCAAAACATCAAAACCACTCCTGAATACATCTCCAAAACATCAGGGTTTTTTTAAAAAATAAGGAAGCAGCCTCTATGCAGTACGTAAAAAGACTCCATGCATTGTCCCCAAACTTACAGCATGTAAGCTCTGAGTGAATTTTCTGATAACTTACAAGTAAATCCATTAAGTAGATTAAGTTAAATTAATTAAAAACAGCATCCTACCAGAGATTTGTCATATGTGACACTTTTGAAATGGACTTGAATGACCTTCCTGACAAATAACACAGATACATCCAACTTTTCACATAGCAAAAAGTTACCAAAATCCCCTCTTTGAAGACATTAAACGGGGGTTAGCAATTGTTATGATTATTTAGGTAAGTGACAAGCTTTAGTCAAGTTAGCATGTGTCAGCGTTTGTGGAGATCATGCAAAGAAAAATGAAGAAGGGGTCTGAATGTCTTAGTCTGATCAGGGAAAAGCAACTCTAAAACTATTAGCTGGTGTGAAGACTCATGAGAGTAATGAACTGGCAGTTTAAATGATGATTAAGCTGAATAGTGTCTGCCAGGAGAAAACAGAAAGCTCTATCACCAGGGAAGAAAAACAAAACTACAGCCTAAGCGACTGACAGCTCCTCATACCAATATCCTTGTATTCTCTTTTCGATATCCCCAGAACAATTGTGAGCAATGCAGGCTTCCTCAGAGCACGCTGAAGGAATAAAAACCTAGATTAAGCACTATGCCTGAACTGAATGTCCCAAGAGTGACATCTAAGTTGTGTCCTTGTCTGGAAATTGCTCTAAGGAAGCACTCAGATTTGTGCCTGTGACTCTCTGGATCCTGAGCACTTTCTCATCCTCAAAAGTTTTGTCTAAATTCATCCTTCTCAGGCTGTTGTTCCTCAAGGTGGTTTTAGACAAAAGCACAGTGAAGATGACATCCTTTCTAGAAGGACCATAGGGTCCAGTTTCCTCTATGCATTCCCTGCTTTCTTTTCACTCTTTCCATAGTGCATCTTCTCTCTGTAAATCTTTGCAAAGACTCCGCTCGCTCTGTCTCATGCCCTTGTGGCTATGTTGCTGTGTTGAGCAAACAGATGAACCATGCCTCAGTCTCTAATACTGCAGGGAGACACCAGCCAGATCTCAGAGGCTATAGAAAAAGTCCTTTATTCACATGCCAGGGGTCCCAAACAACACTTTTCATTATCTGGGGTTTTGGAGAGGGTTTTTGGCATAACATGAACTCATATATGGTTTCGTACCGACAGCTTCAGGGAGAAGGAGGGCTGTTCTTTGTGTTCATCACTGACTTGTTGGCCACAGGTCTGCCCACAAGTGATGGTGGAGTATGAGAGCTTCACTGACAGGCACCTGGCAGCAGCTACATTGAAGAGAATGACAGTATCCCTGTATGTCTGTCAGTTTGACTCCCCACAAGGAAGCCACTTTGGTACCAGTTTATGGACTGGAGCTGAAAGTATCGTTTTTTTCCATGCAGCAAAAACAGAGGCCTTGGCGCTTGTCTCCTTTCTGCCATCAGAAATCAGTGGGAATACAGTGCTTTAACTCAGAATAAGTTACTAGTAAAGTGAGAATGATGTTTTTACTGACAAGTTCTAATCCACAAGGTAAGTGGGAACAGTGGCTGCATCGGCTCATAGAGATGTAAGGTTTAAGTCCTCAATTTGTATACAAACACCCAATCAATGGGATTCCTGTGTATGCAAAACTCACTCAAGTCAATTATCTCTATTGGGTGTTAGATTAGACTCTGCCTGCAAGACAAATTGTGTACCTGTTGACTGAAACTAAAACCAAGGCTACTGTGAAAGGTACTTTGAAATCTAAGACACCACATATCTGAAGAGTGAGTTTACATAAAAAAGGCAAGATTATGAAGAGAATTGTCATTAAGCACCGTATTGATAAAGATAACCTCTCCCATTATTTGACTGGCATCTGTCCACTTATGCTTGCATTGCATACCTCCGAAATCATGTTGAAAGTGAAACTTCCATATTTATTCACGTTTCTAAAAGACGTGTGAGCAACTGAGGGTGAAGGAAAGGTGACTACTGTCAGGCAACTGAAGGCAACTGATTCATTAGCTACCCCAATTTGCTTCTATTTATGTCCTTTAAAGTAGTCCATCCTCACTGAACTTAAACTCCCTTAAAGCAGCACCACCACCTACAGCTCAAACATCAGACTCTCCACCATATGCTAATTGCACCTCTCTGTCCTGAGCTAAAGCCATGTCAGACTGAAGAGTAACAGATTACTTCTTTTGAAAATGTACAGTATCACTTTAATTTTCATAATAAAAAATTAGAAGTTGGTTTGAAAAAAAAAGAAACAAAAGAAATTAAACACCTCAATGCAACTTTTTAAAAAGAAAGATTCTTCTCTACGTCTTCATCCTGCACTCTGACTTCTGTAGTACAGAACTCCCCATGAAATGTCTTTATGCATTGTAAGCAGAACATTTTAGTGCCAGGACAATCCCAGTTCCTCAGAAACTGGTGTTTCTTTATTTCTATGGAAAAAAATACCTTTGTCAGCAATGGGAACTCAGAAGGTGAGCATTACAGAGAGATACTTCTTTTCCTACTACTGGAAATGGATACCACAGCATAAAAATTGTTTTAGTCTCATCATTTTCTAGGCTTTGGAAAGCTATTTTGGAAGCAATTTCTTTGCTCTTTGTCCCATGTTGCCAACCACACTGTGGCTTTGGCAGGCTGAAAGGGATACTTCCCCCTCGATTTCACAAAGGTGGGTACCAGTTGCATTGCATAGTTGAGGGAACCATGGTCTCCACGGTGACAGTGATAGAGAAAGCTAAAATCTTGTTACTTGCGGATAATAGGAGTTGAAGGGAAGTGAGAGAGCCCACAGATGCTATTCTGTCCCATGGCCTTTACCCATTCCTCCCCAAAATTTGTTAGTGGCTTTTGACTCCTTGTCTGCCCTAGAAGGCTCTGTTAGTGCTTTTTTGTACCAGTGTAGTTTGACTGTTAGAGGAACCACAAAACCTTCAATATAGAAAAGGCCAGTGATTACCTGAATTTATTGTCTGTAACCCTGGCTGTGCCTGTTTATGCACCATGTTTTCTATTGTCACCAGATGTACAGTTATGCAGAATAATGCATACAAATTGTTCTTAAGATGCAATCCTAAGCCACTCGTGTAGCTGTTTATAGCTTTCAGCACCAAGATATTGGTTTATAGCTTTGGCATTAGTCCAGTCAAGAAACCTCTGTTCAAGTCTTTTGTAGTGTGTTTTTACATGATTAACCAATTCATGATCAAAGGAGGTTTAAGTACTTCAGAGAACTGCAGGCAATAGCTATTAAAATTAAAAAAATGAAGAAAACAAGCGTGTGTCAATTTACTGGCAGCTTTGCTTAAATAGAAAGCTAAGAGTTCACTGGACAGGGGAGTTTCTTTTAGTGCAAATGCACAGGAAGCTTAATAAGATTTTACTTCAAATAATATGATCTATGAGGTCAGTGGTACTGATACTAATTTACACTAGCTGAAGATCTGAGCTTCTCTGTTTATACTTCCAGACACCTACAGTATTCATGCCATGCTATATATTACACTAATACTTGAAGGAGTTGGAGCTGATAATAGAAAATGACTGCTGCCAATGCTGAAGACTGATTGACAGTGAGTTATGATTAGATGCAGCCATAGGGATCTGTTGTGCAAACACCGAAGCAGTGAACAGAAAATACCCAGAAGAATTTTGAAGATGGCATTCACAGGGGATCCATTCTCTGAGGAGCCACAGATGTAAGCAAAGAAAACTTTGTGGCCTGTTTTAGCATTAGTTACTACCTGTAACTCCACTGTACCCAACATATCCTTGCAGGCTAGCAGAACCTACATATGTGTAATGGATCCGTTCACATGCTTACAGGCTTCAATTCAGTCAGACAAATGCATTTTTGGGGTGGATCCCAGTAGTATTAGTTGCAAAACCTGTCTGCAATCTGAGATGAGGACCCGCTGCCCCAGCTGTGTTTAGTAGAAGGACTTTTAACTTTTCCACGTTGACCACTAGAGGGTAGTACCATACATTTGCACTAGGTGCCTTATGACCAGGAGAATGGAACAAGATGTGAAAGAAGATAAAAAGGAAATCTGGTGTACAGAGAGGAGGTGCCAGACCTTGCCTGTAAGTATGTTGTGCCCTCCATACATGTGTCACTTTACAGACAGTCATTCACTACTGTGAATCTGTGAGATCAAGAATTATTGGCCAGCTAGGAGAACATCTATGAAATCCCATGTTTGAAGTTAGTCATGTCCATATTTGCTTTCAAGACCTCGGCTTAGACAAGACAGAACACAAAGGTAACATGCTGTATTATTTTCCAGAGTTGTATGGGTAGCTGTGAATAGCTTAAATGCATTGTACCGTTACTAATGCTGGCAGAGCTGCCAGCATGATTTCTGCATGAGAGGGCAAGACAGTTTTGCCTTGTAATTATCCATATCTTTACAGGTGGGGTGGAAGTTTTTTAAGTGAACTTGGTACTCAAACATCTGACTTAGGTTCACACAGAACTGAGCTGCTGTCAAAAAGCTAGCCAGAAATCTGTCATATCTAAACAGGTACATTTTGCAGAGGGAGCTCTCAAACAGTAGGAATCAATAAAGTTTGTCCACAGACCTACATCTTTTCCTGTCTTTATATATCTTACTCTCATCTGTCCCTGTTCCTGTTTATGCCACCCAGAGCTCTATCCAGAGAGCCTATGAGTAACAAGTATCTTCAACTGTTGTTACTGATAGCACATTTTTTGCTATAATGGGAACAAGAATGGTATCTTGACCCTTTTGGTTTTCAACTCTTCATGACTCTGTTTTACAAGCAAAATTGTTCCTATTTATCTCCTTTGAGAGAGTCAGCTTGATTTCACATCAATGATAATCAGATGGACTTCACGACACATACTAAGCAGCTAATCTTTAGCAGAAATTATTTTGGGGTGGTATGGGTTTTCTTTGCTTTTGAGTGTCCCAAGATTTCATGGCTTTTGGCAAGAAAAAGAAAAAAAAGTTTGCCTTGTGGCTGCTGAATTGGGACTGCAAAGTTGTTTTCAAACCCCTTTCAGTTGTAGACCTCTCAAATGATGCTGGGTCAATTATTTTATCTCTCTGTACCATAAGTCTGTCTTTGTGAACTGGGCAAGAGTCATCACTAGGAGAGGGATTATCACATACTTACATCTGACCAGTACTTCTTACGATACAGCTATTACTCAGGTTTGGACCTCTACATCAAATTGTAACATAAAATCTAATAATATGTAAATGCTGACATGAACAACATACGTGCATTTTTTCAAAATGTATTCTTTTTTGTAAAAATGTCCACCAGAATGGAAACAGTGTAAGGGCCAGGTCTTGATTTTACCACCATTGATGTTTGTTTACTTGGTACATTTTTTAAGTCTGTTTATACCTGCTCAGAACCTGGTGTTTGGGCTTTTAAGAGATGTACACCACTATTCCCATCTAAGTTCATTACAGGTATTTTGCTTACTTCTACCACTGCAGTTCAGGCCTCTTTCACTAGTATTTCTTTCCATGCGAGTTGTGTGTTCTTCATTCTATGTATATTTTGTTTTTCTTAATAGAAGTGGGATACATGGAAAACCCAATGAAATACCTCTTCTATGGCCTCTCTCATCCTGTGCCTTGCAAGTTCTGGGGCGGCTAATGTCAGTCTCTGTGATTTATCTGCTGGGGTGAAGTTGTTCTGACCTGCAATAACAAAGTACATCACTGTTGGCTTGCATGTTGTAAAAATGATGCACAATACTCACATCTGAAAGTCAGAATAAACCTTTTACGCACCTCTTTGTCAGTTCTACAAATGGTTGCAGTTAATCGATGCTATAAAACTCTCCTTCGGGCACTGGTATTCAGCTTTCACACTGGGAAATGCAGTTTGAATCTGACATTTTAAATACTGGTGGTATTATCTAATGAAATAACTCGGGGTTTGAAAATTCCCATCAGTAAAAAAGCACAACACTGCTGTTGAGCTTGGGTATTTAAAAACATCTTCGGAGCATTAAAAAAAAAAAAGACACATTGTACAGACACTATCATTATTGTGCTACTCTTTTCCTGCAGACACTTCTAACTCGACCACGGATCTACTGTCCCATAGGTGCCTTCATGTAATTTTCATCAACATCAACATCAATGGGAGCTATATGTATGAGCTGATGAGGGCATTCAAAATTCTTTTTTTCTTTATCAAGTGTCATGCAAGTCTTGTCATGAAGGAAGCCCTTGAGACTTTTTTTCTACCTTTTTTCCTACCTTGCCACAACGAACACTGTAGATCTAGCAAACATTTTGGGATTTCTCCAGGATACAATTTTTTCATTTTGTATTTTACAGATTTGTCATTCTGAAATCAACTAAGTCCATCTCAGGGGCTATGCAAAGAAAAGAGACGAAGGAAAGGAAAGTCTCCCAGGTGATGACAAACTGTGGAAATTCCATAGGCTTTTATCTGACAGTTTAATAGTGAATCACTGCCTAGACATTTTCTTACTCACATTTCGGTGTATAAAGAGTAAAGATGGCATTTGGAATTTTGCTCTTATGAAGCCCTCAAAAACCCATTATATCTACTGAGGCCATTTTCTTAGCGTTTCCTGAAATTCTGGACACTCAAAAAAAGATGACACAGAAAAAAGATGTAAAAAGATCATGGTGGAAAAGGCAGAGAAAAAAAAGCCTTCTGGGACTCTCCTCTTAGAGTACAGGCTGTACTGTATCCGAGGCAAGCCCATGCCTAGAGGGCACAATTTATCCTTAAGTGTATGTGACCTACTAACCACAGTGAAAAAAAGAGCAGGTGATCTGATTTGCTGCTTTTCTAAGAGAATAACTTTTGCCTTGGCAGGAGAAATTTGAAGGTGGAACTCATGCTAATGTATGCACTGCTACCCCCATGGGGTTCTCGGACTGTTCTTCAGAACAGTTGTGTGCCAGCTTTTCAGCAGAACTGTTGAAAAGGTCAGCGCAAACTGACCGTATTCAAAAAAGGCGATCCTTCACTCCCGCCGTTGGAGTGTTTGTTGTCCTCATATCTAACCAGGTAAACAAACCTAAATAATATGCAAAGAATTCATTTCTGATACAACTTTTCAAGAATCTCAGACTTTGCAAGGATCCTTTTCAAAGATCTCCAAGTATATCATAAAGAGCAGGTGAGCTGGAAATGTTTTCAGAAAAGGAATGAAACAAAGAAAGGGAAGCTAAGGGCATTAATGGGATTTTAGCCATCTCAACTTTGGGCTGCCTACTTTTAGCTAATTTAATAGGACCAATGTTTAGGAGGGCAGGGGCTTTTGGTAACTTTTTTTAACGTACACACTTTTTGGTAACTGGGCCTCTGCCAGTGGAGTGGCAACTATCTGTGACACATAAAATCACTAGTTAGTTTGGCAGTTCTTGGTCAGAGTGACTTGCTCAAGCTCATGCAGTAGATCAAAAGCAAAACCCGTATAACAGGATAGAGTCCTATTTTCCAAAGTTTGTTTATTTAACCAGTTCTTAACACTTTCTTCCTGTTCCAGCTGAATCATTTATTCACTACAATGCTATAGTTTGTTTCAGCTTTTTACAACACCAGCAGGTAAGGATTTAGAAAGTACTTTGCTGTTCACCTTTCAATCATCCTCATAACTTTCATCTGTGTATTGTTTTATTTTGCTAAAGGCTTTCCCCAACAGGCTGGCGTTTTCGCTGAAAAGCTAGATCACCTATGGAGCTAGGAACTGTGACCTTCTGGTGATTGAATGGTTCCACAGAAACTTCAGAACTTCCTTTAATTTTATTTTTTTTTTTAAGAAAAGTCATTCTAACATAGGTTTTAGAGAGTCTGAAATCCCCTCCTACAATTCAGGGAGGCAGGGAAAGTGCTTCAGCCTTCAGTATTCTGAACTGCCCTGTTCAATACCGCATAGGTTTTAGAGCTGGATTTTTCAGTTTTTGATAAATACTAATTGTACTTTTATGTTAGCAGCATTAGCATAGCTCAATTGTCTAAATATTGTTCTAGTATCTAGTAATATTGCTCTAATAGCTAATAAATATTGCATCTAGTATCTGGTGCTCCCATGCTGAATGTGTTTGGACCTCTTTGTTACTGAGTGGAAAGGCTCTGAAGAAAATTCAGTTACTGAGGAAGTATTAGTGTTACTATTTCAGTGTATGTTTTTTGTTAGTTTTGCTGGGCTTTTTTTTTCAGCTGAACCAATGATTGGTGTAGTTAAGAAATACATTTTATGGGAAATGTTGTTTTTCCTTTGTGATATAAAACCAGTATTTTGAGCAGTATAAGCAACCATGTGCATCAATTAATAGATGTCAGTATGCAAATCTTCAGAACAGTCTCTCCCTTCTTGCCCGTGCAACTGGTGATAGAAGAATCCTGTAGCTGCTTTCCTTTTGGTGGGCAATACCCTGTTGACCCTTCAAATTGTTCTTCGGTTCTTTACTTTCTTTAATCGGATTAAACTCTTCCTAATTGCTTTATGCCTGGTTTCTCTGTCAAGTGTGCTGCCTGTTGCTAACCTACACCTGCATTGCAGTTTTCATCCCAACTACTGTCCTAAGTCAGGAACTACCTCATGTGATCTGTCTTCCTTAAAAGCTTATCTTTTACACTTGCAACTGCTATGTGTGGCAATTTGATGAATATAGATCTGCTCACTGGTGCATAGCGGCCTCAGGTTCTTGGCTTCTTTGTTCTATTTGCCTACTGCTTAGCTTGGCACTCTTTTTTATTGTTTTTGAGTAATGTCTTTTGTTTTCTGTGAAACTCCTGTGAATACAAAGAGCAAAGTCACACTTTTCCACCTCATCATTATCTTTTCTTATCTTTTACCAAATACCTAGGATAGTGTATTTTTATGGAGCAGGGAATCCTTTATCATTTTGCCGTTGCCATCAGTTCCTGGCCTGTCTTTACCTCTAACTCTTACTTCCAACATTTTGACGGAAGCTAGGTCTGTATGTCATCTTCTCAAATTCCCAGTAGGTGCTCAATCGCTATAAATCTGTACACTTTGCTGTTTCCCACTATGTGTCAAATGTCAGGTATGCCTTATCTTCCAAGAGATATGGCACGCCTCCAGATCAGAATTCCTGTCTGACGGTCATTTTCTGTAACTCTCCCTGCAGTAGGAATGGCAGGCTATTGTATCCAAGAAACCAAGTGCTGCTTGTAGTTAAAACAAATTATCCAACAGCATAACATATACAAGATTATGTTGTGTGATAAAAACCCATAAAGTAGCTCAGAGAGACAACAACAGGAGGGAGGTGCCCAAATAATACCCTGCTGGCCTTCTCCCAGGCCCATCACAGGGGCCATCAGCACAAGCCCAGATGAACACTGGGGAACAAGGGCTGGTAGGAAACCAAATCAAGGACTCTCCAATGAGCTTTCAGACTAAGGGGCTCACTGCCTAGGGGTGGGACACATTACGGGATGCAAGAGAAAAGCAGTTCTGGGTAGCACTGCACTAATTAGGAGGATCCTGGGAACTACAGGCCTGTCAGCCTGACCTCGGTACCGGGGAAGATCATGGAGCAGTGTGTCTTGAGAGTGCTCACAGGGCTTGTGCAGGACAACCAAGGGATCAGGCCCAGCCAGCATGTGTTCATGAAAGGCAGGTCCTGCTTGACCAACCCAATTTCCTTCTATGACCAGGTGACCTGCCTAGTGGATGAGGGAAAGACTGTGGACGTTGTCTATCTGGACTTCAGTAAAGCTTTTGACAGCGTCTCCCACAGCATTCTCCTGGAGAAACTGGCAGCTCGTGGCTTAGACAGATTTACTCTTCACTGGGTAAAGAACTGGCTGGATGGCCGAGTCCAGAGAGTTGTGGTGAACGGCGTTAAATCCGGCTGGCGGCCAGTCACAAGCGGTGTTCCCCAGGGCTTGGTTCTGGGGCCGGTCTTGTTCAATATCTTTATTGATGATCTGGATGAGTGGATCGAGTGCTCCCTCAGTAAGTTTGCACATGACACCAAGCTGGGTGGGAGTGTTGATCTGCTGGAGGTTAGGAGGGCTCTGCAGAGGGATCTGGACAGGCTGGATCGATGGGCTGAGGTCAACTGTATGAGGTTTAACAAGGCCAAGTGCTGGGTCCTGCACTTGGGTCACAACAACCCCATGCAACACTACAGGCTTGGGGAGGAGTGGCTGGAGAGCAGCCCGGCGGAAAGGGACCTGGGGGTGCTGGTTGACAGCCGGCTGAACATGAGCTGGCAGTGTGCCCAGGTGGCCGAGAAGGGCAACGAAGCTGGTGAGGGGTCTGGAGCACAATCTTATGGAGAGCAGCTGAGGGAACTGGGTTTGTTTAGTCTGGAGAAAAGGAGGCTGAGGGGAGACCTTATTGCTCTCTACAACTCCCTGAAAGGAGATTGTAGTGAGATGGGTGTTGGTCTCTTTTCCCAAGTAACAAGTGATAGGATGAGAGGAAACTGCCTCACATTGCACTAGGGGAGCTTTAGATTGGATATTAGGAAAAATTTCTTTACCGAGAGGGTGGTCAAGCATTGGAACAGGTTGCCCAGGTGGAGTTGCCATCTCTGGAAGTGTTCAAAAAACATGTGGATGTGGCGCTTCAGGACATGGTTTAGGGGACACGGTGGCGCTGGATTAATGGTTGGACTTGATGATCCTTTCCCACCTTAGTGATTCTGTGATTCTGTGAATTATGGGATGTTTAGGGGAGGAACCAAAGGTGCAAAAAGGGAGAGGTTTAGGTGATTTGGGGAGGGATGGGAGTGGGAAAATGTGGAAGGGTAAGTGAATAAAAAGGGATGGCTGTATATACATAACTGGCTAGTCAGAATGCCTGTCTGGCTATGCCATGTGCCTGATCTGTGCAGTCTGTCCTGCGTTCTTATTAAACTCTTTTCTAATTCTTTCCTGGGTGAGTGATCTCTATTCTGTGCACATATGTGTATGGGTGTGTGAGTCCAGCAGCTGGAGACAGGCCACACGCTGCAGGGCCTGTGTGTCTGTGGTGCAGTGACTGATTGAGTGTGGCTGTGTGAGTGAGTGTGTGATCACTAGCAAAGATCACAAAGATCACGAGTAGGTGAAGTCACCTGGGACCAAGGGGGTGAGGGGGTCTCTGAGGGCCAGCTCCAGGTGTGAGAGCTCCTGTGCATCTCTAGGGGCAAGAGCACAGAGGAGTGTGTGTTGGGGTGGGGCTGTTGGCCTCACTGGCTTGTAGGTCTACGGGCCAGCTACTGGGCAGATGGACTGTATGAGTCCAGTTGCTGGAGGCATCCACCTTGTGCATATTTTATTTTTTTCCTCATTAATGGACTTCCATCCTGCTTGCCCAGGGAGGGTAGCAGGATAAGGCCATCAGTGCTGTCTATGTTCATAGAATTATAGAATCATTAAGGTTGGAAAGGACCTCTAAGATCATCATGTCCAACCATCAATCCAACACCACCATGCCCACTAAACCTGAAGTGACACGTCTACACATTTTTTTGAACACCACCAGTGACGGTGACTCCACCACTTCCCTGGGTAGCCTGTTCCAATGCCTGACCACTCTTTCAGTAAACAAATTTTACCTAATATCCAATCTAAACCTCCCCTGGCACAACTTGAGTCCATTTCCTCCTGTCCTATCGCTAGTCACTTCGGCGAAGAGACCAACACCCACCTCACTACAACCTCGTGTTCACGACTGCTCTGAGTGTCTGTCTAGGAATTGTGTGTCCAGCCGTGTAGATAAGTAGTGTATATGTGTAGTGTACATGTGTATTCTGCGTGCGTATGTCTGCTGGCAATACATCTTCAGCCTCGCTAATGGTTGGACATGGGCATATGGAGCAGCAACAGTCTCGCCCCTCTCAGACTGTTGGATCAAGCATGATATATTTTCCTCTAACATATACATATTGCATTGCTCCAGTTCATTTGTGCATTACTGCCAGCCCAATAAATACATTCCCTGGCTTATCTCATGAGTACCCCTATGTGCACACATGAAACATGCACCCATCCATGCATCCATACCCAGTTGTACAGTACCTCCTGATCCCTTTTTCATCAAAACCTTATGTTGCACATGTAACTAAAACCACTGTGCATGTTTAATTCAAACTGTACATCTTCCTTTCTCTGGTAAAGGTTCCCCTGTGGTTCAGAGTGTTAATATTTTTACTTGTTCATCCCAGTCAAAACTTTTTAGGCTACTTGAAATCTCTGCAGAGAAATGCAGGGATATTCTAGGATGTTGACTGAATGTTCCACCGAACTATATGTGATAAAATCTAGAAAATTTGCTTTATCCAATGTATTTGACGTCATACAACTTCACTGCATATTGTTAAAGTGCAAATAAAACATTCATGGCAGCTGCTAATACATTCTTAACAGTCACTTCTTTAAGGTAGTGATCCATCATCTTGTGATCAGCCTGTAGATGCCATTCTGTGGCAGAAGTTGAATGGGTGGAATTGCTCCAGAACAGAAAAGCACAGCCAGAAACTGTGTTTCTGTATTCACATACCTATTTTCTACATCCTAACCACCAAATGCTCTGGTCTCTCAGCTCTATTGTTTCTAGGCTTCCTAAGCAGTGACCTTGCGGCTGGAACTACCCCATACAGCTGCAGGATTTCAAGAATGGTGAATCACTCACAGTTTTCTTCATTTTGGGGGGTTCTTGAGCATTGATCAATGGGTGTTACTTGTCTCAAGGATTCACTGTCTTCTGAGAATTACACACATAATCTGAAGAGATAGCTGGTCATCTGTCATGGTGTCAAGTTTTTAAGGGAAGACAAAAGCTCATGAAAAAAGAAATCTGTTGAGGACTATAGCATACAAAGAAATAACAACTGGCTCAGAAAGTTCCTGAGCAGAAAACAATTGAATCCTGAGAGAGTACTGCAGGGAAGAATCATATGCACTTGCCCCGGGCTTATTCTTCCCTAAGTTTGTGTTTACAGACACCATTGGAGACATGGTATTAAGACAGGTGGACACTTGATCTGACAGCCCAAGACAGACATCCTTTTGGTCTCTTGTACCTCAAAGACAGGTCAATTACCGCAGATCCATCCTCACCTTGAAGTGTCTGATTGCTTTCAAGTTTGGTTTCCATCAAGACACAGTCAAAAGCTTCACACATTGAACCTGAATTGAATGTGTCTGCACAGAGTATTCATATTTTTATGAAATACAAAGTGCAGTGTATGAAAAAAACTTCACACAGAGGTTTTGACATTGCCTTACTAAGCTGGAAAGAGCTTTTTGTTTCTTAATAGTTTAACAGTTCTGTGAGGCACAGGTAATGACAGCAGCAGGCTTGGGAAAAGGACATTAATATTTCCAAAGGGATAAAGGGAGTCCACAGTCCAGAGGAAGTAATACTGTGAAAGCAGTTACCTATTTTGCTATTAGACATTTTATAAACTTTTACCTTAACCTGTCTTGAAACAAAGATGATCTGTAGGTGATGAGCTAACAGTTCATTTTTCTTGGTGAACCTTAAAAATGAGCTACTAGAATATATAGAATGCCAAGAATCCTAATAATAATAATAGCTAAATACGTAAGAATAATAATAACAACAACAGAAAAATCTCCGAAGTGTCTATCTAAATACCATCATGGCATACCTCTGCTGAGCAATGTGGACCAGTCTACGAGCTGCTAAGATGGGAGTCTTTGTGGAAGCACTGTCTTCCAGTAACCAATGTTAACTAGCTCAAGGTCCTCAGCACTTGGTGGTTAGTAGAAAAAGTGTCTGAACTCTGAGCATGTTCTAAGAATTTGAAACACCATCCACTTACTGAAATTCCTTTCCTTCTTTTCTTAGGGTCTACCGGGGCTTCTTAGGAAGATGGTAGATAGCTAACACAAAGGGGACAAATTCTCAATTTTAGACTGTTAGCATCTGCTTGGAGATGTTGCAGATTGGTATCATTATTTTCAATACAGGTATTATCAGTTTGTCAACAGTATTGATGACTATATGTCCCTCAAATACCTGGCTCAGTCTATTATGGAGTATTTATACAATGAGGTGAATTCCCCAAATATTTTATTCCCAAAACTGCTTATCAAAGGAGTGTCATGTGTCCATAGGTATGTGGATGGAACGTGTAATTCAGGATGTGGTAATGGATCCTGACATCGCAAATGCTAAGTATTTTTTCCCTGTTTATCTTTAATATGTCCTTATTATTGGTATTAGCTATTAGGTTATTCTAATTGGAGACAAATTCCTAGTTTACGTGAAATTCCTCTTACAATGAGAAGACTATTGATTCATTCTATGCTAAGTACACAAGTTTATTGGTGCCTTTTCTTGGAAGCCTGACATTTCCTTTTTTTTAATTTTTATTATTAACTCCACAAATACATCCAAAAGAACAAGTGAAAAACACTGGATAAGATGTCCTCATTGACCTTTTTTTTCCTTTAGCTTCTTGCATCATTTCATGATCCATCTTGACCCTTAAGATTCTCGTGGGAATAAGAAAGGCAATGACAAGCATTTAATGAGGATGAGGTGAGGACTTTCATTACACGCAAGTTAGTGTCAATGGGAGTGTGTGAAATATGCCAAAAAATGCAACTAATTTTGCTCTGATTTCTTTCAGGAGTCTGATAAATCTGAGCAAAATTCTAGAACATTACTTTTTTATTCAGTCCTTACTTAAGCAAAACTTTTTCTGTCATCTGTGTTGAGCCCTTCCTGAGTGAAATTTCTGGGGTTTAGTCCTTTAAGGAGAAAAACAAAAGAAAAATAATTAATGGGGAAAGAAATAAAAGTACTGAAGATGGTGCCAATACACTAACTAGACATTTAAGGTTACATTGCCTGTTCATTTAAGCACAATACAGAATAAGGTCAGGGGAAATCATCCTATATGCATCCCCAAAGATATCTGATACATCCAATGACAGCAGAGCCCTGTTTATTCAAAATACTTTTGGAACATCAAAACATTTCGATAAACAGGGCTTCAAATAATTGAGGGAGTTATTGTATAAGTAATTCACACCAGGGGGACATAACCTAGATTCAAAGGAGTGAGTTTCAGATCAAAGGGGTACAGACAAAAGGGATTTTGCTCTATATGAACAAATAAAATAAACAGCATTTGATTATTCATGAATTGAGACGTGTCCAAACATTTTTAAAAAAAAAAATTAGGACAAAAGGTCAAAATTATTGTAATAGGCCATACAGAAGGATATTACTATGGAATCAAAATAACAAATAACTAAATGAGACCAAAAAGGTGTGGTGTTTTTTTGTGTGCGCACATTTTTTGTGTTTTTTGTTTTGAGTTTTTTGTGTGTTTTTGCTTTGTTTTTTTTAAACTCACTGATCTTCCAGTCAGGATCATATGAACTTTACCACATTTTTTGGTCTTATTCCACCCATGACACTGACACATATTTTGTGGTGGAAGGTGGGTATTTGTAACATCTGTGACTTTGTAACTCATTTTCCCCAATGGAAGCAAACTGTAAAATACGCAAGTTGGGATGGACAATATTGTCTGATTGCTCATCTTTCTACTAATGTAATGACCCAGATACAGTTTATCTACATACAGACATCATAATCTCCTGTTAAATGTCCTTTAAAATACAAATCTTAGAATTTAAGAATATGTTAAGTATAAAGATCTATGCTGATATTCACTCCCTGCATTGTTAATATGGTGGCGTGGATAATTTGCTGATTTAGACAAATAAACAGTGTTTTCCATCTTCTGAAAGTTACGTTCACACTCTGTAATTCAGTATCGCCTCTTACTGTCTGCGCAGGGACCTTTTAATTGTGGGGGTGGCAGGGGAGAAGACAGACTCAACATTTAAAGAGGAGTTAAAGGTCTGAAAATATGACACACTGCGATTCCCCCCAACATCTGACTTCTGCGGTTGAGAGCCCAGCCAGGAGAGTGCTTCTCCTGCCATGGTGCCTCACCTCCAACAGCCCATCCTGGCTTGTAAGCCATAGGGAAAGAAGGGCCCTGCAGGATGGTGTGTGTGGAAGGTGCCTTCTACCTCAGGTTTCAGAGACAATTTTCAACTGTGTCTCAAGATGTACCAGGTCGTCCCATTGAATCCATCTTGATGTTTCTGGGCCTCATGGTTGAGTTTGTGACCCCTCAAGTCTGTCAGCGCTGCCAGGTCCAAGCCCTGCACCACACAGAATCATTAAGGTTGGAAAAGACCTTCAAGATTATCAAGTCCAACTGTTAACCCAACACCACCATACCCACTAAACCATGTCCCAAAGCACCACATCCACACGTTTTTTGAACACTTCCAGGGATGGTGACTCCACCACCTCCCTGGGCAGCCTGTTCCAATGCTTGACCACTCTCCCAGTGAAGAAATTTTTCCTAATATCCAATCTAAACCTCCCCTGGCACAACTTGAGGCCATTTCCTCTTGTCTTATCACTAGTTACTTGGGAGAGGAGACCAACACTCTCATCGCCACAACCCCCTTTCAGGTAGTTGTAGAGAGTGATAAGGTCTCCCCTCAGCCTCCTCTTCTCTGGACTGAACAACCCCAGTTCCCTCAGCCGCTCCTCATAAGACTTGTGCTCCAGACCCCTCACCAGCTTCGTTGCCCTTCTCTGGACACGCTCCAGCAACTCAGCATCCTTCTTGTCGTAAGGGTTCAGTTTCACTTCGTACCGCGGGCAGGCTGTGTCTCACCCTCGGCCACGGGGCAGGTCTCCTAGGCCTGCCAGCCGCCCATTTAGCCGCCGGTCGTAGCAGCCTACCTTCTCCAGAAGGAGACTTCACTCCCCGGTCCCAAACCCCTCCCTCTCCGCCTTTTGGCGGGAAGAGCGGTGCCGCGCCGCCGCCATGTCTGCCAGCAGGGCCCGCTGGCTCCCTTCTCCTCCCCCGTCCGATCCGCGGCTCTGCCGGGGGCTGCAGGGCAAAGAGGAGGGGAGCACGGCGTGGGGAAGTGCCGCCCCGGTTGTTGGCGTCGTTTTCCCCAGCTGCCTTTCCTTCCTCTTTGGTGGGGGACTGTGGGCGCAGGTGTGTGAAGTGACACACCGGGGCTCTGAGGGGAGAGGGGTGGGAGTGCGAGGGGCAGCAGGAATTAAAGAGAAGCAGCTGTTGGGCTTGCCGTAAGGTGGAGGAAGAGCAATGCTTAATGAAGGATTTGGGGAAGGGAGCTTGGAGAAATGGCAATCGGAGTTGAGTTTAGTAGGGGAGGAAAGTAAACACCTGTGGGGGCTGGAGGATGCAGAGGTTGCTGTTGTCAAAAGGTAGAGGCAGTCCTCTCAGCAGAGGAGCCTTGGTGGGTTGCTCAACACGGGATGAGGTGTTGAGGGGGAAGGAGAGGAATGGGGTCAGCTTGGGGTGTTCTGGAGTTTGCTGGCAGGTTGCTGCAGTGGCACAGTCTGAGAGCGAGTAAAGATGAACCATAAAGAGCAAAGCAGGGGAAGGTCAAAGCAAGGGTTGTGGTTTTGTCTCCCGAGGAGGCCTTCAGATTGGTTTAAGGCTTCAATCTGCTGGCCTGGTTTCCTCCCACTGCCTCATCTTGTTATTCCTCTGCAACCTGTTGGGTTGTGTTGCCTGTTATACAGCTGCTGTTTCTAGATACAGGCATTAATAAAAAAAAGGGTAATTCTCCCTCTTGAAAGGAAAAACAAACATAACAAACCTAAAGTAGTATTTTCTCTCAATGAGCAACAGATAATGATAAAGCTTGTTCAAGTTTTGTGCTCTCTTTACTCTCCTTTTACAGGCTTGTTAAGGCTTCCCTCTCTGAAGAATCCTTGCTGTGTGCTGTGGCTCAGTTACAATTTGGTAAGAAGATCTTGACCAGTGTTCTGTCTGGAGTGGAGCAGAGAAAAGAAGGTAAAAATGGAACTTGTGTGTGGTAATGGTTTCAACTGGAGTCTGGCTGAAACTTGTATGGTCCTGAATTCAGAAAATACATAGGCTTGTGCCTAACTTGAAGCATATCTGCAGAATCTTTTATTTCATCTAACTCCTTAAACTCTGAAGGTTAAACACAGGCATAAGTACTTGGACAAAAACAGTGAAAGTTTCTTATGTTGCTAGTATGGGGTCTGTGGATCTGGGAATCAGTTTCTATGGCTACCTAATCCTTGGATTTTCTGCTGTGTTTCTAACTAAGATAGTGGCCATGCTACTTTTGATCTGTTCATCTAAGGACCTGAAGTCCATTTGCTCCCATCAAACTCAAAAGCAGGACTGTCATTGAGTTCAGTGGCTACAGGATTGGCCCTGGGGTTTTTTCCTATCTTTTTTTTTTTTCCCCCCCTTGTTCCACTGCCCCAAAGGCTGTCTTTAAAGGGTAAAGCACACAGAAGATGTAGGTCCTCCAGAATCAAACAGAATCAATGAATTTCTCAAGCTCATTTTCAGAAGTAGTTTTTTTTCCTTTCCTATTTCCTGCCACAATCTCAGCCTTTAATACTCTGGAAGTAAAGCTGCATAGTGGAGCATAATTCAGAAGGAGAGGAAAAAAAAAAGTGTATGTTTGGGTCTTAATATACACATTAAACTATATTTAATTGTGCCCTATCAATAGACTGATAAACTTAGGTGTTTGCTGTTGCCATTCATCATGATGCTCTGTAGCAGGCACAGACAGTAACTGCTGCTGATGGAAAAGAAAAGGTAGTGGAAGGAGGAGGGGAGAAGGAGGTGGGAGACGAGAGGATTGGCTGCTTTTAATGTCAGTCACAGCTGCGGGCCCCAGCGCTTCCGCTGCTCTAGCTCTGGCTCTCCCTTGAACAGCTCCTAGAGAGAACAAGGCGTGCGGAGCTCAGATCACCAGCATCATGCTCCTTGGGCTTGGATCGTAGATCCCCCTCTTTGAACATTAAAATAACTCCTTCGTCCATCAGCGTCCCAGGCAGACCCAGCGAGAAAATACGCACGTGAGAGAGGAAAGAAAGAGGAGGAGGAGAAAAATCTGCAACCAAGTGGACTAAAGCAAAGAGAAAGAGTGCTTTGCGTGCACAGCTGCAAAGTGGGAATTTAAAGAACTGCAGAGAGAGAAATTCCAGCTCATCAGCACATACACATTGCAGAATTACAGATCCAGGTAGAAATGACATCAACAGGGAAAGAAGGCAGCGGAGCTCAACATGCACAATATGTTGGACCCTATCGTTTGGAGAAAACCCTAGGAAAAGGACAGACAGGTTGGTTCTTTTGCAGCAGCACCGGCACTAGAGGAAAGGTGCTGTAGCAGCCAGTGAGGTGTTGGGGATGGGATATTTGAGGGTTTAGGTTTTACCATTTGCTGTTTTAGTGAAGATAATAGTCATAGGGGATTTTTGCCTTTATTTATTTTTAGTTTTCTTTTTAATTGTTTCTTTCTTTCCTTTTTTCCTCCTCCCTCCTCCTCCCTGCACCCCCCCCCCCCAAAAAAAAAAAAAAAAGCCTAGGATGCTTTATGTTCATTTCTCCTGCTAATGGGTGTTGTTCTGGTGACAGCCAGAGTGCATGCAAAGGAAGAAAATAGATGATCTTCTGATGGTGAATTTTCACATCAATTTCTTCATTGCCCTACTTAGGAGCATTTTCTTTTTAATCAAATTATATTGAAATGAAAGGTTCACAGCCTGTAGTATCAAGGAGGTAGTGTTAGCGGGGGAGTCACCAGCAGTATTTCATGACATCATGATTGAAAAGGGTGTAGTCCTTAAGGTGCAGTTGGAGGGGGGGAAATATGTACAGTATGTCTGTGGCACTGACTGCTGTGGGTATTTAGCAAATATGGATGGATGGGCTGGTGATTTTTGTGGGTAGGGTATGAAATAAAAGAAAAATAGAGGATCCGTAGCAGAATTCATTCTGGTTATGCTGTGTTTTTGTAGGAGGGATTGGGGGGGAGGGGAGGTTATTTAATTATTTTTCTTAAAGCTTGTTTATGAAACTAACCCCCAGCAGATTTTCGTGAATGGAACAATGGTAAGAAATATTAAAAAGAGGAAACCGAGTGGAGGGAATTAGCAGAGAGCAGGTGCTTCTGCCCTACATGACATAATTAGATCCCTTAAATGTATTCAAGATGTGGACTTACTGTTGCTTGCTTGGATAGCATATTCACTTCAAGGGCAGGGGAGCATTAATGGGAAGAAAAACCCTTAAAAAGAAGCGCAAATGTCTTCCTTATTTAATTTTTTTTTTTTTTAGTAACAGGTGCAATAAGCAGTGGGATCTGGCAAATTCATTGGGTTGGGAGCCCCCCCAAAGTGGATTGAAACTCGAGATTATAATTTGGGGAAAGGGGAAGATCAGCCATAGGGGGGCTTCTTTGGGCATGTGGGTGTTAAGTGTTGTTCATTATGGTGGGACAATAAAACATGATGCATTGTGGTGTATGGTTTTTTTTTTAATAACCCAGCCGAGCTTTGCCCATCTGTTGTCTAAAGGATTTAATAGGCGTTTCCATCCCCAGCTGCTGCCTCTGCTCTGCCTGCTTCCTCACTGCCCTGCGTGGCAGCAGCTCTGCAGTCCGCAATTTTCTTAGGGACACAGTCAAAATCCAGATCTTTCTCTGTAAGAAGCAATGCTCTTCTGAGATGATTGATTATAAACCACCCCCCCCCCCCCCAATCCTTCCCCTCCTCTTCACAACCCCATAGCAACCGTTCAGAGACATGGATGAAGATGACATCGTCTTCTAGTGAAAGTGACTTTTATTTATATTTAATATTTTCCAAATCTCTTCAGTGTATCAGCTACTAAAGGTAGCTCTCTCTGTCACTATTTTGGTTACCACCTTTATTCTCTGTATAGCTCAATAACCTCTTACTTCTGCAGGAGTATTCTTACTGAAATCTGTTCTGATGATGGTAATGAAAATACCAAAAAATTGCAGTGTATTGATAATAAAGCTGCCCTGTTTCTGCTGCTAATCCTTTCCTGGATAGTCCAGGTGATCAAAGAGCCAGCTGTAGATGACAAATTCATTTTGGTCTTCATCACCATTTCCTTTTTTCCCCTCTCTCTCACCTTCTCAGCACCCCTCCCTCCCCTTTAAATACAATTGTGTCTGAGATTCTTGAAAATACAGCTGCATTAACCTTTTGCTTCATGTCTCATAGCCTGACGTTGTGGTCCTAAAGGGTTATCTGCAGCTTTGGTTATTTTTTTCTCTCTGCTAATCTTCCTATCTTCCTCCTAAGTGATTAGAGATGTGGGGGTGGAGGGAGAAGAAGGGGATGTATTTAGAGGCTTGCTGCTGTTGGCCTCTGCAGTTATTCAACCAGCTGGACAAGGGTGAAAGTTTCCTTTTGCAGTTTTACCATATAACTGATCTTTATAGATAAGTCTTTGCTGTTTGCACACATGAATGCACATAAAATGCACAATGCATGGTGTCTTAGAAGCTGGAGGTGGGGGGAAGAGGAAGAGAAATCTTAAAAGTAACTGATGTCAGTTGATGTCGTCTTTGCTATACCCACCCTTGATTAACAGAATAATGCACTGAGGTGAAATCTAACTCTGTATTAAACATATGTGGCTAAATACAGAAAGATGCCTTCTGGTCTTCTCGCATTTTCTGTGCTAATCAGATTTGGGAGCATGCAGAATGGTGTGAATAGTGTGTGTGGTATGTAGCTAGTCCTCATCCTGCTTGTTTTGGAGGGTAAGCAGGCAACCTGCAGCATTTTAGGGAGAGGACAAGCAGCGCAGCATGAGGGCCTGATTCACCATACTATGTTGTCATGGTGTCTAACTTTGAATTTAGGTTGCATGCAGTAGCATTTGACAGAAGAAAATAGAGACTGTAATCATTCCTTTAGCACTTGACTTTAAAGCTTGGAAGATTGGGAGGTTAATGGTTTGGAATTTTTTTTTTTTCTTTTCCAAAGTGATGGGGAAGAGTGAGAAATAAAATCTGGCAAAATGTAATGATGATCGGAAAGGAAATATAAGTTGTGTTGCAAAGTCCTACTCATTTTGCAGTGATCTTCATATCCATCATTTTTTTTTCTGGGTAAAAAATTCTTGACCCTGTAAAGATATTTCAGATGAGCAGGTATAGCTTTGCTCCCAGACACATTAATATTCTATAAGTGTATTAATCACTCTTAACTGATTTTACTGAGATCAAAAGAAGTGGGTTTTGGGAAGGAGCGTGGGTTCATGATTCTGTGATTCATAGTTCAGGGCAGACTTAGAAAGGGTGCCATGGAGGGAGACCTTAATGGTAAGTAGAACGCTCACTGGTTTTCTCTCCGTGAAGTTCTCACTGATTATCACGTTAAGAGCTGCCTCTGGTCCCTGCAACGAGGTCCAGTTGCCATATCTGTGACAGTAGTGGAACCTGGTGACATCTGGCTGTGGGTGGGCAAAACTGACAGGGAAAAGCCTTCAGTTCAAATTGGTGCGTAACAACCGTTGTTGAAAGTGTTGATTAGAATTCAAAATAGGGTATGCAAAATCTGTCCTGAGTGGCTTTCTGTGCTAGTGCGTCAAGCTTGCTGAGGGTGACTGATGCCACAAAGAGGATTAGGCCTTCTTAGTTCAAAGGAGTTGGAAAAGGGCTACGTGGGGCAGTGCTGAAAAATGTCTGTGCTTAGTTCTTTGCTGGTAGTGAGAATGATAGTGGAACTAAAGAAAATTATTTTGATAATGTAGCACACGAATTTAGCGTATAATTCGAGTACTGTAGTAAGATGGTTTGCTTTTGTAATAAGTTGAATTCAGAGCATCTCTTGTTTACTGCAGTTGGAGGAATAGCTCATGGAATCTGCATTTGAATGATTTTGCAAGAAAACAAGAAGCAGCATAATCTTAATTATTGTACCCCAAAAAATTATTTTATAGAACTGTCAGTGTAAAAGATCATTCCTATATGTACAGGGGTTATTACTATATAGTATATATGGGGAAGGGTTGGTTTATGTAAGTTTCATTGATACATTCTTTTACATTTTTACATTTACATTCTGTTTTAAATGTATTTAACAGTATTGAGGAAAGTATGCGTGTCATGTTACAATAACACACATGGAAACAGTGTGCCTTGAGAAACCCCGGTCATACCTGATCATGAAGCACTGTTTTCGTTTTAGATTAAACAGAGGCTTTCCTCCATTTGCTGCTGATTCTGTATGAAATCAGCTGCTTGCGTATTCCTTGCCTTTTTTTTAAATTCCACAAGTATCTTTGTTCATATGTTTCCTTTGGCCTCATTAACCTCTATTTCACCCTTGAAACTCTTTAAGAGTAATTCAGATTGACTGTAGTGAATGTTTATTAATGAGTGCAAAGATGAGGAACTGAAACACTTCTTGTGAAGGGCTTCAGCATTTCGGAGGGCTTACTTGTGTTTTCATTTAACAGCCACTGTATAGACTTCAGCATCATTGTTTGCTATGGCACCAATTCAATGTCCAGTTGAAATTTCCAAAACGCTGCTTTGTCTACAAGCAATAAAACATTGACTCTAGTAGGAGTTACCGTATTCACTTTGAGATAAACTTGATGAAAAATTTTGTGTTGCTGATCCATTTTGTCTTGTTCCTTTCGTTGTGTTTTAAGCCCAATTGTGCAGTCATTCAATACAAAGAATCCTGCTTGAAACTCGTGGCACTTGAACCTTCACAAAAAGTGTAGGGGGTCCCTTTTCTGCATTGCATACCATATAACTTACAGCTATTTTGGTGTATAACATGTTAATTATATATGAACCATCAGTGAGGTGTTCAGCAGTATGCTATTGGGTTATGTAACAACAGAATCATTAAATTTGGGTCTTAGCAAATTTAATAGCCTTTTATTTAGTGAGGGCTTAAACAGATGTTTCTTTACAGCCTTAATTACCTGTTTCCATGACACTGGCAGAAACTGAAATTTGTTAATTTTTTATTTGTCCAATTTGGTTGAAATGGAAAGCTTCAGATTTATTTGTATATTTGGTAGACAGTGTGATCTCAGAAGCCAGATTTCCTTAGGTAAGTAGGCTAAACAAAGTCTATAATTTTCATTCATACTGCTATAATTTTTTTTTTCTGACCTAGTGTGGTGGATCTAGAGAGAATCTAAAGAGTACAGCTTTATTCTGTTCAGCTGTCTAGATGAATATATTATTATAGAGTTGTAAATCATTGTAGTTCCCCCCATGGCCTTTTTAAACAAACCAATCAGTATATGTTCTGTTAATGTTTTCATATACTTTCCTTAAAGTTTCTTCATATATAGTGAATCCATACCCTTTGCCATGATGGTCTGTGAAGACTTAAATGGTTAATTAGTAATCATAGAAGCAAAATATTGGAAGCAATACAGTGGAGAGTAGAGGTCTTAAGAATGAAATTTTGCCAAGAAAGTTTACATCATAGTGACTTAGACTTAATGGATTTTCAAGTAATGATTTGGTCTTTCTTAACTTTATATAGCTCTGATGTGATTGTTCAAAAGTACTGTTTGCCTGCATTACTGACTGAAGTAAACTAGTATTGCCATGCTGCATGTCTGCACTGCAAAATTCAGATATCCATTTTATGACTTTCACACTTTTTTTTTTTAAAGCAGATTCCTGTTTGCTAACTACAGTGAAAGTGATTTTTAGCTTCCATCCTTCTGCAAACTTTGTAGAGGCATGCCAATTAGTCTTTTACCCCAGTATCAGTAGCAAAATTATTATGAACTTACTGAAACAGGAGCAGGCTCTGAATGATTGTTTTTCTTTGTAAAGCAGAGTAAGCTTTCTCACCCAAGAGTTGTTAAAATTCACATATTGTCAAATGAGTAGGACTATATGACTTTATATACCTTCATTTCAGACATCAGCAGGAACTGCGGAAGCAGTGATTTCAGAGTTCTTGCACTGTTCAAGCACTCTTCTACTTTCTGTCACTGCTCTAACATCATTCTGTGCTGCTACAGCAGGAAGGACTGCATTAGAATGATGAGAGAGGTTGGAGAAATTAAAAAAACTTCTCAATAGAATTATTTTTCAGTGTACTGTAAATTCACCTATTTTGGGGAATCTTTAATATTCTATACTCTAGA
Organism: Phaethon aethereus; assembly: GCF_964289735.1. Lineage (NCBI taxonomy): Eukaryota > Metazoa > Chordata > Aves > Phaethontiformes > Phaethontidae > Phaethon > Phaethon aethereus. The sequence continues at coordinate 53,457,425 of NC_138579.1, forward strand.
GAGTTAAACAGTAATTTTAATTGGTGATAATAAATGTTGATATCCACCTCAAAATTAGTAGGTAGGTAATATAGAACCAATGTAGGTGGTGAAAGAATTCCAGCTTTCAGAAGAAATTTGGAAGGAAATGAGAAATTTGGAAGTAATGCCCTCTGAAGTAATACATTCCTCATGCAATGTGTATTATCCACATAGGAGAACAGTCAAAATAAGAAGAGGTGGAAGCCTGGATGTAGATTTCCGTCAAGGTAAAGGCAGAGATGTAAATGAATGCTCAAGTGATGCTCTTCAAATGCTGTGATACTGTAAATTGCCCTTATGAAGTCAGTCAGTGTTTTAAGTTGAGCTGACTTCATAGGCAGATCATCAAGCCCATGATAAATAGGTACGGGTGGAATTTTTTTTGGTTCTCATGGATTGTTCTATTAGGAAATATCCCAAAGAAATTTTCTGGTTTTGTTTTAAACATACCCAAGATGTTTAGCAATCCTAGTCAATAATGCTGTTTGTTCTGCTTATGGAAAGTGATGAGATTGTTCCATTTTCAGTTCATGCATAAACAATATAATTTTTCTACAAAACATTCATACTGATCTGTAGTGTAACATGAAAAATTTGTTGTAAATAGTGTTCTTAATAAACTTGAACAGTCTTCATCTGCAGTGTCTGTAAGTGGAGAGTGGTTTCCTTTCCCCAACTGTCTTTACCTCACGTATGGGTTGGTTGCACTTAATTAATATTCAAAGATTTGAATTGTACTCTTGAATGTAGTCTGTTGGATATGTTGCATAAGAGTATTACATTCTACTTCTGGAAGTACTCGCACAACTATCCATGTTGGAAGTGCAAATTGAAAAATTAGTTTTCCTGGACAGTTTGGACATGAGTCCCATGAGCACTCTTGCCTGGAAGATGTGACGTTTTCCAGAACGGTTTTTTAAAAGGTGCACAAATGTGATCAAATAAAACTTGCTTATGTTCTAAAAGTGGGCATTTGAAATTATTAATAGTGTTCATCCAGTTCCATTTGATTTATTCTAGATTTAATTTTGAATAGGGATATAACATTTTTATTGACTTATAAAATTCTGGTAAAAACCACACAAAAAATCCACCCAGAAGATTAGTTTTTTTCATTGCTTCATAGCTTTTGAAAATTGGGTTTAATGGAATTTAGGTGGAACAGAGGAAATTGTATTGGTTCCTTCTATAAAAGTGTATTATTAGCTATTGATGTAGCTGCAAGCATTTTTTTCTTGAATGCATCATTTGTGGCAGAGATGCCTATGAGATTGCCGTTGTCCTGTGGACTGTCTAAACAGGAATATATGGTTTCTTTTGCAATGACCTTGGGATACAGTTTTAAAAGGATAATAAATGGAAGTGTGTCCTGAGGCTGAGGATAAGGAGCAATATGGATAAAGAAGGTAAATGACTGTGTTTATATTCAAAAAAAATCCAGGTACGTTCTCTTGCAGATGGTAGTTACCTTCATAGTAGTACAGAGTAACCTTCAGGCTGGTACAGGCAGCTGATGGATAGTTACTCAGTGCTGGAGTGGGTAGAACAGAGTACTTATCTTGAGTTGTCAGTGCTCTTGGTTTTATTTTGAGAAAATTATTTTGTTATTTCCTAAAGGCCACAGAGATCACTGTCAACTAACATAAATTAAAGTAGCCCAAAAGCTACCCTAAATGACTTTTCACAAAGTTCTAATGGCTGTTCTGCTTGCTGTTAGCTTGCTGTTTTGCACCCCATGGCTGTCAGTTAGTTTCTGCCTTTTAGACTTTAGCTGTTGCTAAACTGGCTTCCTTGAATAAAGATTATTGCATACTTAAGAGAAAAACAATTTTTTTTTTTAAATTTCCTGTTCAAATAAATGTGTTTAATTTGTGGTGGTGGAAGTGGTGAGGTTAGACTGGAAGGGACCATTCCCTGTGTAGCTTACCACTGATAACAGGCTGCTCTTCAGTTTCTTATCTAACATCCACGCATTGATAATCAGTGATTTGATAATTAAGGAGTTTGGAAAAAAAGTAGATAATTTGCCAGTCACTGACAAAAGGAGATTATTGCTGGTAAAAGCTTTGTGCCAAAATGTGCAACACCAACTGACAGTAAATGGGTTAATGCAGGGTGCAGGGGGGAATTGAGGAGAGAAACCAGTATCAAGTGGCTTAGGGTGTGCAAGTACTATCTTGTTTTTTGTTGTAACACTATGTGGGAATTATAGGCATGATAATATTTCCAGTACAGTGCTTAACTTTAAAAACATTTTAAAAAAAATTCAAAGTGATGGAAAACTGTTTTCAGGCATCCATTTACTAAGTGCTCTTCTGGCTGCCTGCTTCTACTTACAAAACAACATACTCTCTTCATATCCTGAGGCTCTAGTGAGCCTTTTGATTTTCTATATTCTGCAGTATATGCTTAATGTGGGAGAAAGAAAATCAGTGTGATAATGTGTATTTTTTTAAATAATGTCTACATTACATACGTATTAACAAGCTCTGCTTCTGCAGTGTCATTCCTCTGTGTGTTCAGCCTTATGTGCCATAAGCTGACTGCCCTTGTCATTTAGCTATTAAAAGTACTATTGACTGGAACAAAAATAATGGAGGAGCTTGTTTCTGTGAGAAGCAAACTGGTCTGGATGAAAAGTGCATTCATTTTCTGCTGTCTGTATAAAGTGTACTCTTAGAACTTCAGGCTTCAGTTTCAGGCTGCCGAAGGTTGAACAGCAGTCCTTCACCTGTGGATGAGAATGTACCAGGTCTTCATACTGACCCAGCAGGGAATGTTGATGGAATTGCTTGGCTCTTTATTGTCTTTTGCTCTTTTTCTTAATTATTGTATGAGTGGCTAGCAATGTAAACACTAGATTTCTGCACAGATTATTTTCTTGGAAAAATGAGTTCCTTTTAATAACTGTGACCTGTCCCTAAGATTAAGGAATGGATTTGACTGTTAGATTTTTACCTTACTGGAATCCCTTCGTCCTTCCCAGTAACCTATTCCAAAGCACTCATTGTATTTTCAGGTTGTAAATGATGGGTAGCTTGGCAGTCATGTTGAGATGACCTGCTGTCAGCAGGTACAGGATTAGTCTACAGATTTCCTTTTGAAGTTCTGGTTATCTGCTTTTTGATTTGGTGTTCTTTTGGTGGTTTTGTTTTTTAAACTTGTAAGTTACCTTGCCTCTTTAAACAGGGAAACTGGTTCAAGGATTGGCATCCTGATCTAGAGGATGATAGACAGGTATTTGGTTCTTTCTACAGCTGCAATCTTCTACAGCTAATTAATGAATACTTTAAGAGAGTATTCTCAGAAAACATTTGGGGGTATTATAGTTCCAGGGCTGAGCCCTGAAATGATTTTCAGCCCTGTTGAAATAGATTGACAGTTACTGCTAGAAGAGCTGGTAGAAATACTGTAAGCAAGAAAATAGCCTATCTCTAACTAAACATATATTGTTAGAGATTTTTATTTTTTTTTAACTGTGTGGTCATGATAGACTGAAAAATAAGGTATTTCTAGGGTTTTCTCCCACTTCTTATACAGATGCATTGTCTTTGGGAAATGTAACACTGATGCACTCTGTGTCCTTGGAGAATTATTTTCTCTTGTGTGTGTTTTGTCTTCCACATTTCATGTGTTTTGCCTCAGTTGTGAACTGAGAGGAAAGATAATTTGTGTTACATTATCTGCATATAATTCCATTCATGCTATGGCACTAATCTTAGTTGGGCCTTTGTGTGTGTGCGTATAGGAAGTTCCATTTAAATATAAGAACCTGGCACAGGTTGCCTGGAGATGTTGGGAAGTCTCCATCCTTGCATATATTCACAAACAGACTAGACACAGCCTTGAGCAGCCTCCTGTAGTTGACTCTGCTTTGACCACGGGTATTGGACTAGATGATCTTCAGAGATCACTTCCAACCTCAACTCTTCTGCTGTTCTGTTTTATCTTGTGCGACTAAACCATAACTGTAAAACTACGGAACTCTGTTCCTCCAGTTTTGTACCCTACATTTCCCTCCTTTATATGTCCCTTGTCTCTTGGGCTAGGTAAAGACAGTGTTTGTGGCTCGTTTGGAGCTGTCTCTGCTGCTGGTCCATCTTTTTTCTTTCTCTTGAATACATTAAGGATTAAATCACAATTACTCTTTCCATTGTCAGAGCAGTAGTTTGAATATCTTTTTTTCTGCAGACATTGAGCACTTTGTAGAGTCTTCGAGACTTCCCTTACTCTTTCAGACTTGTTTGAAATTTGCTAATCTATTCTGCTGTTATGGGGGAATTACAGACAGACAGCCTGGACATTTAAATTTTGTTTCCTTAAGAAATCAGGCTAAAGCAAAGCTGTCGTAAACAGCACAGCTTCTCTAATCTGCATCTGGTTTTGAAGGCCATGAGATGCTGCTGTGGCAGGTTGAGATTGCTGGAATACAGCAACTCTTCAGGGATTGCCCTCACCTTGGTAAGACTCTTATACCAAAATTAGGAGGAAAAAGTGGTGCTAAACCACGTTGTGATTCCCTAATGCTGGGGGAATCCCCAGCCAGTTTGATAAGCTGGATTCCTGCCTACTTTCTGCTGCTGGAGCAGTGCAAAGCATGGGGGATGGAGGCTAGAACTTGGTCCTTCCTGTTTGCAAACTGAGCTTAGTGATTGGGGAGTGTGGGAAGAAGGGAGCCCTCTCTGTATTTCCTCCATGTATCCATTTTGGTACAGTGGCAATATTTTGAAGTAGTTCTTTCCTGCAGAAAGCTGAGGGGAAGACTGAGAGCTGTTTGTGTGTTTGCAATGCCTGTCTGTACAAAAATCATCACCAAAGACAAAGCCAAGTATTATATTAGAACTTGGCAATGACACAAGTGCTATAGCCCTATTTAACACGGGCAGTTGTTTTGTTGAAAAGACGTGGCTATGAGTGGCACAGCTTTTAAGATTCCTTATATTTTGCAAGCACCAACCTTAAACAGTTTTTCATTAGCTTTTGAAAATAGTTAAACCTACACTTTTTTCCAAACTTCCCACTCCTATAAATCGGTGAAGCCTGATTAAAATAAGTGATCGTCAACAACAAAGAATGATCTGTTCTAGTGTTTCTGGGTTTTTTCCTGTGCTGCTTTTCTTCTGGATCTGTGGTTTATTTCATTGCTCATATTTGTGACGTCACATCTCTCTTGCTTCTGGTTGTTTCCTGATTGCGCTGAAGATATTACCTAATCAAATTCCCCACTCAGTTACATCGTGCAGTCCCAGTGACTTCAAGGTCTTGCTCAAGTTTATCTGAGAGGGGAGTTTGACCCATGAGCAAGCTTCTCACTGATGGCAGCAGAGGCAGACCTCTGGCGGTGTTCTGTTTAAGAGCAGCCTAGGAATTCATCTCTGCAGAGAATATTCAAGCAAGTTAGAGCATGAAGTGGTATGATACTGTAAGTGAATTAATTTCAAACTGAAAATACAGGCCCAACATTTTACAAATGATGATCTTTCATCCTTAAAGCAGAAGCCTGACTGCTCAGCTAACAGACAAATTAAGGCAAGAAAATGTTTTAATACTTTTAGCAGTAATTCTTCTTTAGTATTCCACACATACATATACTGAAATCAACCAACCAGTTTGTATTAAGCTTCAGGATGTAGGAAATGTCCTTACCTTTATCATTACCGCATCTTTGCTAGAGAATGCAACAGCCAGACTACTACTATGGTTGGGACAGGTGGCTCTTCCTGCTCAGAGGAAATACTGCAAAAATAGGCATAGTTTCTGTATCTGTGTCGTAATGCTGTCATTCCCATTACTCTTACCACCATTGAATCATGTGAGTTACAGCTGAGAGCCTCCTTAGCTCCACCAATGCTTATTTATTCTTAATGTTTGGTGCCTGTGACTCTGTGGAACCAGGTGGTCTGTGGACTGCTTCTCAAGAATTCATAAAAAGATTCATTAGAATAGCAAACTTAACATCATATTTACTGTTCAAGCATATACTTCTCTACTGCAAATTTCTGAAGAGTCCACTGAAGGGAAGAAACTTGTGTGTCGTAGGCCATTTTCTTCCCATTGAAATGGTGGGAATTGAAAACATGGCAAGGCAAAGGGTCTTGATCAAAGGATCACCTTGTGATCAGGGGTGGAACTCTAGCACGGGTGGGTAATACTATTATATCCTGGCACAAGCAGCAGTGAAAATAGGGCAATGCAGACTGTGTGAGGGTTGGGGAAGTATACCAGAGCACCTAAGAACCTTGCCCTGTGTAGAAGTTCAGTCTTCCCTATCGTTACTTGATTATTTACTTGTACCAGTTGTGCCTTTATTTAGCTCTCATGATAAACCCTGCATGATCCACAAATCAATGTGGTATGTCAGATGTGGATGAGCTGTGCATTTATATACATAATGCACTGTACAATTTGTGTATGTAGGAATTCATTTCAGGGTTCGTTTTTTTGTGTATGCAAAATAACAACCGTGTGCATAATCCTGTAGAGTTCTAATTCTGGTGTGAAAGATTGTTTTGTACTCTCAAGGCCTGTTGTATTAAAGGTACTTGACTTCTCAAAGGTTTGGGTCTCTAAAATGCTACAGTGTCCTAGCCAGGTCATTTCTTGGGGGAAGTAGTAGAGATGTGTACAAAACGGGCTCTGTTCATGTCATCGGGCAGTTATAAAGTAGATTATTCAGAAGCAGTAACTATGGCCCTAACAGGCTCGGCCATTGACTTGGGGTGAAGCCTTTGGCAAGTTAATTTAGCTGCTTTTTTTTTTTTTTTTTCCCCTTCTATGATGCTGTGCTCTAAAACTTAAGATAATGCTTGACTTCCCTTTTGGGACAGACAGGATTAGCTAGCTAGTATTGATAACCTTTTCAGAAATAAAAAGCAGCATGGAAAGACCTGGGATAACCCTACTATTTAGGCCTAGTGATTTTTATTATTTATTTACTGATTTTGCTAGTGTTCATTTTTGTAACTTCGTTTTATTTAGTGTACCTCTGTGGATTTTCATCTCCTGAGGATAGATTGGACCATACAGCTTGGTCTGTCCAGGTGATGATACCTTTTCATGCTGTATTTGTCTTCCGTAGCTTCTCCTTTTCATTATTGTAATATTGATTCATAAATGCTGAATTCTCTGTGGCTGCAGTTTAAAACTAAAGTTGTTTTAACTATGTAATAAAATAGAAAAATTGCTTTGATGTTCTTACTTTGACAATTTGTGCCTATGCTGACTTTTGTTGCTGCCTTCCTTAGGGACATTTCTCCCTGATCTCTCAAACAAAATGTCACTGAGTAAAACTATGTTTTTATGATGCTACGTGTTCTACTTAAGATTTATAACTTGGTCACTTTTATTTATGCTCCCATGGAGCTGGTAGAATTATACTGCGTTGTTAAAATGCAGCAGTTTCATTTTCCTGCAGGCAGCAGACCTCTGGTGGTGTGGGATTTTTCCTTTTTTTTTTTAGTCATCTTCGGAAATTCTGACAGACTGATAGAAAAGCCTTTAAAAATGCCTTAAATTAAGCTGACACATAGTCCCATAGTGATTCTCTTTGCCTTTCCAATCCTCACTGCATCACCACTCCCACCTAAATTTGGAAGTGGAATGTAAAAGGCAAAATAAGGTTAATAAATGCACCCAGTTGATAATACCAACTTGATAATACAGTCTTATTTGGCAAAATGATATTTACCAAATATTATTTCATTAAGTTTCAGCTTCCAGAACTATTGCCTGGAAGGGGTATAGGTCAGTGTGAAGTGGGTGGCAAGGCTAATGGGTTATTCTAAAGACTGGCTGAATTGTTAGGAATGCAGGCATTTCTGAGGAGGCTGGTGATGAACTTGAAAATTGAAATATCAAAGAATTTTTTAAAGGGTTGACCTTACTAGTCTGTTATATGGGCTTTAATGATTATTATATTGCTAATTACTGCCTAGAAAAAATATTTCAACTAATGGGGAGGGAGAATTTTCTCAGCACTGCCCTAGGAGTGAAATTTATCCTTTTGCTAGTATGAGATTTAACTGTCACTTGAGTCCCACTTAAGACCAATTTTAAGTATTAAGTTATGTACTGGGAGGTAAAAACAGGAGTTCAGAAAGTAGATAAAACATTACTCTTTACTATTTTTGAGATGGTAAGCCAGAGTTACATGGAAATTTTTTTTTTTTTTTTAATTATTAAAGCTGTGCTAGGGATGCATTTGGCTTGTTCCCTTTCCAGGACTACACTAAATGTCAAAATCATGTTGTATCTGCAACTGTGTTACTGCATAAATACTTGTGTCTTTGTAAGAAGACATACATTTTCGTTATGATTGAAGCCTGAAGTTGTATTTAAAAGAAAGAAAAGAAAAAAAGAAAAAAAAGAGGGGCAAAACCAAAAAGGCAAGCTTTTACATAACTGAAGCTGCACAGTAGTAATTTCTGCAGTTTCACGTTTTAGGGCAAGTAAGTCCAGTTAAAATTAGTTGTTTTAAAATGTACTGATTTTTGCCTGTGATGTTTGAAACCTACTGTGTGTCTGTAAAGTGAAGCAAAAGTTACTGACTAGGTTTGTGCGGTTTTTTTGTTCCGTTTTTTATTTGTTTGTTTGTTTTCAATAAGACTAACGGGATTGGTAAATAGAAAGTATTAAGATACAGAATAAATCATACTACTTTAAATGATAGACAGTGCTTCTAGTGTATGAGCCCTTCTCGGTATTTGGTTGAACTTCCTACAGTGGACAGCAAAGAATACAAAATTGAGACCTTACTGGATAATGCTTCAGGTCACTTGGGATATAATTGCTAACAATTATCAGGAGAGACATTTATGCCAGCTAAGACGTATGATGCAAAAGTATTGTTTCAGCCATGACACTTTTGGGAGTATAAGCCTTGACTCGGTTTGCCTCAGTTATGAAGGCTGTCCAGCCTAGTGCATGTATCACTTGAATAGTTTGGAGTCAGAGTCTGATCCATATAAAGAACTCTCCTTGCACGTAGTATTAAAGGGATAGTGTCAACTTCTGACTTTTAATTCTTGCAGTTAACATGGGGTGACAAGGAAGTAAAATGAAAGGGGAAAGCTCAAAAGAAGAAAATTCCTCATCCCCCACCCAGTTACCTTGTCACTGATCTTGAAAATGAAAGTTTACTCAAGATTTTCCTGCTCTTGAGTGTAAAGAAATAAATTTGGGAGTAAATCCACTGAACTGAGTGGAGATATGTTGGCATAAAAATAAGATGAGCAAAGGGGGTTTTGGCATCTTGAACAATTAAAGATTCAGAGCTTTTGTCACCTTTTTTTTTAAACATAAAAAAATGGAGAATCATCATAGAGGTCAAGGCATCATTAGTTCTTGAATAACCCACAGTCTCCAAAACATGATTTTATTTTGCTTATTCAGATTATCATTTGTGATTTAAGACACAAAACACTGTAACACATGCTGCAGTAGGTTGTTGGTCATCTTTTGGAGGCAGAGTAAAAATGGATTATTACCTGCTCAGGCAATAAAAATAAAAAAACCCAAAACTTTGGGCCCTCCCTATCCTTTTAACAGTTGGACTTGATGATCTCGAAGGTCCCTTACAACCTTAATGATTCTGTGATTCTTTTTCCTAAATGTGCATGTCAAATTGGTGCTGAGGGGCCTAAGCAAAACAACTTTCTGCCATTCATTGGAGAGGGTTACAAACTTTTAAACTAAATCCATAAAAATGGTAACAGTGCAAAAGCCGTGATAAGGGAATTCATTTTTTAAAAAATTGAATTTGCCCTGTCTCTACGTAGAAACAGTGGTGAGTCACCACTGTGGGAACAAAGTGGCATATGGTTTTGTGAAGCTTGCCACTGTCTTCCAGTGAGCTGACATCACCAGTTTTAAATGAGGATTTTCAGTTGTTTTTTTTTCCATATTCTTTTATGCTAATGTCAGACCAGTTTCAGCTCCCTGCATTTCTTTCTAAGAACAAAGTTTTGACACAAGCCTATGGTAATTCAAAGCTTTAAAAAAAAAAAAAAATAGTTACTGGACTGGGGATGAGGTGGCAGTGAGTCATATTTCAACAAGAGAAATATGCCTCCCCCCGAATCTTGATGATTCTAAATACTTCTTCTAGTGAAAATCTCAAACTATGTTTATTTCCACCCTAAAAATGAATTGAAGTGGTTTATGGCCACTGCTGGAGTGTTGAACTTGGTAAGACTTTTGGTTTGATCCCAGTGTAGCTCTACATGTATCCTAGGAGGAATTAAATCTCCAAGACTTTATTCTCTAACCTTAGCAGAGAAACAGCTATGATTATAGTGTCAGTAGCCTGTCTCAGATGCACATATTCTTTGATTTCCTGTTACCTCCTAACCTGCAGAGTTCTGAGATTTGAAAGGAAAGTGTTTAAAATTCATTTGCCCTCTTACTGGCTCTGTTTTTGTTCCTGGATGTGTTTGGTAATGTGACCTTTGCAATTTTTGCCATCCTAATGTTTGTCCTACTGTGAAATTGCATAGATATGCTATTTCACCACATTTTGGAAGTTGTGTAATGTGAGCCAGTTCATATGCAAAATAGTATTTAAATACCAGTTTTCAACTGACACATTGCTGTCCTAGAGTTTTTGTTTTCCCCCAGCTATAACAGGCTGTTTTACATGACAGTCTAAACTTGTCCCTGGTCATCAGCTTTGTACCATTTGTCTTTTTGTTCAGAGATTGTGTTTGACATGAAAAATCCTCCATAATGATGGATCAGATTTTTGTTCTTTCTACACTTGTATTATGTTTTTTCTTTTCCTGTTGCAACTCCAGTGCTTCATTGACATTTCTTTGGGTTTAGAGCAGTATAATGTCCCACTATGGACCTTATTGTCTTTCATATGTCCATATAAGAGTCACCATACTGAAGTCAGTGAATGTGTGTTGCCAGAAATCTGTTTTAAGTCAGAATAATTTGTAGTTGCTACTCATGAATTACATGTAGACTAAACAGCTTCAGCAAAGACTAGACCATAAGCATTAAAGGGTATATTACCAATTCTCTTATTGTCAACTGTGATGCTTATTTAAAATGACATACACTGCTGAAGCGAAGCATTTAGTAACTGAAATCTAAGTGGGTGACTAAGAAGCGCAATACATGTGCAATAGCATTGTTTTTTTTGTCCAGTTGCGTGTTTCCAAAAAACCTCATCTCTGACTCTCATAGTAACAACTATTGACAGTATTGGAAGTAACTTTCTTGCTTTTCTTATTCCTCTGATGTGATATTAAACCTTTATTCTTTGGCATTCAGCATGTCAGTGGTGTAGGATCATCTTACTGCTTACCCTTTGATTTTTCACTCTTTCCCTGGGGCAACTTTCCCTGCTGGATGCATCTGGGTTTAGCTTGATTCCCAATCTCGCCAGCAGCATTGTAAAATCGAACCACAGCATTTGAAAAAACTGCTCTATTGAAAAACAAGCTGGAGCAATCCAGACTTGGATTTCAAAGGGAATGGAAAGGTCTTGATCCATGCTGCTGTTGCAAGCTCAACACCATGGAGTCTGATTGACTGTAAGCTCACTTACCATTATGAAAAACTGAAAGGTATTTAGTGTAATGACAGTCTATAAAAGTGGGATATGTGAGATCATGAAGAAGCCCAGAGCCTACTTCTCTCCACAGGCAAATTCATGCTCTGCTTATGCTGTTGTAAAAATGGCATGATGGTTCTGAGGCTATCAAGTCTTACTTTAGGTTTACACTGCTGCACAGGAAACACAATTTAACCATGCATTACTCTGGAAACAGTCTGAATTTGTATCCCATCACCTTAATTGGAGTTGATTTCTTTTATCCAGTGTAACTGAAAGAAAGGTCAGGTTCTGTGACTATGGACTAGATCCTCAACTGGTGCTATTTGGTTAAGAGCCTTCGACTCCATGCTGCTGGACTGACTTATGCTGGTTATGGATTTGACCTATATAAAGGCAGAGACTATAAATTTTAAATTTGAGAAAGAGTCTAAATGTTGGATTCTCTCTTTTCAAACATTGCTAGTTGAGATAAATACATAACCACACACATTATGAAAAGTACTGGTGTCTAAGGTTTTAGATACCACACCATTCCCACAACAAGATGCGTATTTGTTTCTGTCTTTGGAAAAAGCCTTTCCGTAATCTTTACCTTTTTCTTTACTTTCTTTCTGTAAGTAAATGATCTTTGAATTTATAGCAGCTGTATTTCTATGTTTTATAATAGCCACAGCTTGGATATTGCCTCTATTCTAAGCTATCCACAGGTACTTACAATTCTCTTAGAAAATTGACCTTTGGGTTTAAAATTCTTCTGCTTGACCTCTAGTCCAGGAATTACTTCTTTCTCTCTCAAGAGGTCGTGATAAAAATCTATATGACTAAGTTTACTTTATCTGACTGTTGGCAGCAGGAGGTGTCAAGGAAGGGGAGGTCAGTAGTTCAATTCCTTGCTGGAATTAAATCCTTGAGAAAATAAGGATAATCCTTCATTTGAGGTTTACTCGGTTGCTTCCCAGTACTTAGCTTGCTCCACATCGGACTTCATAATTTTTGTACTTCCTTTCCTTCTTATTTGAAGGCCCATAAATTGTTAATTTTATATTAATACCCATTGATAAATAGTCACATAGGTGAAACATGCACAGTTAAACAGAGATACTATTAGTTTCAGGTAAAATTTTAAATCTGAGGTCTAAACATCTTTGAATTTCAGAAGAGTGCTTGTAGGAAAAGTAGTTTTTGTTCCAGAACTGAAAACAACCAAATACTTACTTTTCGTATGAGTAAGATGCAAAACCGTCTTTTTGAGCAATTTTGGATGTTGTCCAAAATCTCATGCTGTTTGGCACTGTCAAGGCCAAACATCATCCTAGTTCAACTTTGTGTATGACTATACTGCTGTTACTAGCCAGGCAAGAAGGAGGGCTCCAGACTGCTCTGATGAGTCAGGCTGCTATCTGAATTGGCTAATTTGAAAGTGCCTTGGTTATCTCTACTCTACTAGCAGTTTTAGACCGCTTAGTTCTTGATGGGCACAACAGGAATGTTATGATAAAACATCCTTTTTTTTTTTTTTTTTTTTTTTTTTTGTATCAGACCAGTGTTCTCTCTTGTTATGGTATGGTGTAGTAGGTGTTCAGTGGACAGTTTTAGAAGTGTTGCAGCAGCTGACTTCAGAATCACCAATAGTAGGATTTTTTTTTCCCCCTCAGTATCTGTTGATTAGTAATTGCCTTCTATTTGAATATGTCAAAGCTTATCTATTGATTGATTTTTATTCTAATATAGGGATATGAATCTATTCCCAATATCCATCTGTATTTCAGTTATATGTGACTGTATATTTTACAAACCCCCAAATGAATGAAATGGAGCATCAAAATCCTTTTCTCCTTTTACTTCCTTCTCCATTTAAAACTTTGTTCCCTTTTACTTTATGGAGATAACACATTCTGGTCTTAAGAAAAAGCGGCATTCTTGATATATCATCTTTATACCTTTCATCATCTTGTGCCTTTGTCTAACGTTATTTAGTATGTCTCTCTTTACTCAGGTCTTCAAAACTGGCAATCTGTATATTTTCATTCTACCCTGATACGATGCTCATGTACTCATCATTTTTGCTGCTTAGCTCTTAATGTTACCAATTTCTGTTGTGTATTTTTTGAAGTCAACTGAGGATGTATTGTTGATTTATACATTGGCATTATCTCATTCTCAAGTATAATTTTTTATTTCATTGTTCAATGATTTGTTGTCACTTTTGATTACCTCTGCACATAGAGTTGATATTTTTATTACGCTGTCCGAAGTAATGGTAAGTCTTTTCTTGAATGACTGCAGTTAACTTGGGAGTCAGAAATGTATATTACTAGTTCACATTATTCTTTCTATTATGCATTTGTCAACACTGTCCATCCACCAAGCTTTGATATTTCATTGTTTTAAGTGCTTATTGTGGGACTTAAGTAATACATTGGTCTTGTGCTAGCCTATTGTGCAAGGGTAAATTTCACCCTTTATGAACTGATGCATCCTGTCACATTAATCAGGGATGTACTGTGTATTTCCTAGGGCAATATAAAGGATCAAATTTCCCTATTAACCCCTTCAGAACTGAATTAAGTGTTGATGCCTTATCTAGAATGTGTACCACAAACTTGATGTATCATGATCTGTAGTTCTGGTGATCTTGGTATGACCATAGAGGAAATAGAGAAGTAGCAAACTGGTAGCTGGTTACTTGAGATATCCTGAGATTGAAAAGGTGGCAACTAGTGTATCTAGGTGTTGAGAGATTTGTGGTTGTTTTTTGGTTTTTTTCTTCTGTCACTCCTTCTATTTGTAACATAGCTTTTTTCAAAGCAAGTCCATAAAGGTTCCCTCAAAGCCTAAAAAATTAAGTGGAATTTTGAAGAAGTGACTGACTTATGCCGATCTATCCTTTTGCTTTTATTAAAAGGAAAAATCCATTTCTTCTTTGCTGTTCCATGAAAGATTTCCTAGGTAGGTGAGCAAACAGCTGGACTCAAGCTTAGGAGGTTTGATTTCTTTAGTTATCTCTGATTTTGTGACTTGTTTTTTGACACTTGTGTTTTGTCTCCTATAATGTTGATAATGTTCTTTACACAAACTACTTTGAGAGTTGCAGACTCAGTGTTCTCTAAAAGCTAGAGAATTTTTTTGAAGTATAGTGTATCATAATATATAACAGGGTTTGCTGATTCTGATTTGCCTTTCTGTTGGTCACCAAAAATATCAACAAATGGACAAACCAAATAAAACATCTCTCCTCCATATCCCCCAAATGAGGGGAAAATAAAAAGCTATGAACATGATTCTTCTTCCTACTTCCTGAAAATACCCAAATGAAATAAAACCGCAGTGTAAAAGGTGTAAAAATGTGAACAGATGGAAGAATTTTCTTCATCCCTGCGAGCTTATTATTATTATTTTGACCCTTCTGGTTTGGGAAGAGAACTTGATGGGTTCAGTGATCACTGATTGCTGTAAAATTGGCAAACTGTGCCCAGCTGTTCAGTGGATGCTTGTCTGATCATGGAAATCCTGTTTATGAAGTAGAACAGGGAGAAAAAGAGGAACTTGCTGGTATCTTGATGGATTTAGTGTTACACAGTAGCATCTGCTAAACACACAGTGACTCTTTTACTTAGCAATTTAAACTAAACCCCATAATTATTTAATGAGCAACGTCCCTCTTTCTCTCCCATTTGTTTCACTCTCCACCCCCCCAAAAGCGCTGGCTTCAGCGTCTATGTAAGGCATAGCTTAGTCTGTTTACCCACTGCCCACCCTGGGTATTGTGTACGTTGTTTTGATTTCTTTGTTAGTCTTTATTTTTTTAAATGTTTGTGAAATTGCAGGGAGGGAGGAAAGAAACAGGACCTTTAAATGACAATCCACAGTTCCTATTAACTAGTGACAGATGCCTTCTGACATGACATTTTAGAGACTTCAAGGCTCTTGATAATAGTATTTGTGGTTTGGGAATGACCTTGTGTATCAGAAGGTCTTCGCCTATCCTGCACGTCACCATGAGTTAAACATTCTGGCGAAACAGCACAAAACCAGTAAGTGCTGTGTCTGAGGCTCCTGCAGCCTCTTTATCTCCTTGTCATGTTTAGGGAGAAAATGGATGTATCTTTCTAGAGAATAAGGAGAGAATTTTGCTGAAAGGAAATAGCTGCTCATGTATGCTTAGAGCAGTCTACAGGCTATTCTGGTAATTTGACTCAGTCATAGGTAGTGTATGGAAAAAGAACTGCAAGAAGTCTGATATGAAGCCAGTTCAGCACCTTGCAAACAAACTTCTGGACTCAGTAAATCATTTATGTCTTAAGCTACTCTAGTTAAACTAAGTTTGTCTTACTTATAGTTGCCTGTTTATATTAACTTTTATTTATGGTGCTAGATGGAGAGTCAAGTGAACGTTGTGTTTCAGTTTCCACAACCAACTTTTTCTCCAGCTTACTGAAACAGGTCATGCTCATTTGCACGAACATAGCAATCAGTTACTGAGGGGGAACGGTTGCATCATCAGAACTGAGGATTATGATTTAGATTCAGCAGTGGAGAACAGCAGTATCTGGATTATGTAAATGCTTGGGAGTACTGTTTTGTATCTAGAGGTTTAAGGTTGGAAAACAAGATCTGAAGGGCTTGGTATTTCAAATAATGCATTCACTTATAATGAAACTGTGATAGAACTTACAGTTATTTTCTGGTGTTGTACTGTGAAGCTTTGTCCTGATCATGCTTCAGCTTTGGAGTGAGTTCCCACCAATGTGAACTCCTTATCAGAGACTTGAAGCCAATCTCTTCTAGTTGCCACATTGACTGAAATACAGTTCTTCATTACGTGTCAGGGTTGGGCTTCTGGACTTCACAAGGACTGAAAAGGCTGTTGCTTCTAGAGAATGCCTCCCAACTTCTCTGGGGTGCCCTACAGGAACCTGATGGGTGGCTGGAAACAGGAGGCCAGTCTAAGGGCTATGTACAGCAAATGAGCTCAGGAAAAGGACTATTAAAGGAGCATCCAAATCTGATTTTTCTTTATTTTTTTGCAAGGATTCTTATCTGAAGCGTAGCCATTGTTAATGAAACCTTTCCTGCATGTCACGTTGGACCTCCTGGTTCTGCCCCTAAGACTTGCTGAAGCCATAAATGAGGAAGACCTTCAGGGTTTTGCCACTCCTTTTGTCTTCCTTAGTGAGGATCTAAAGGGTCTAAAGCATCATCAGAACACTTTATTTGCTGCTGGGTTTGGTCTGAAGTAGTCTGAATGAAATTCTTTTTGGTCAGCAGGAAATTCCCTGTGTTAGTGAGAAGTTTCTGCTTCCAGTAGTGGTGTCCCACTCTTGGAGGTGGCTCCTGTGCAGGCCTTGCTGTTTGCATTGGCCCAGTATTATATGATGTAGAATGAAAAAAAAGTGCTGAAGCAGAGCTCTACCATTCACTTACACAAGGTCCCTCAGAGATTCATTACATATCTTACATCTTATGTATATAAGAACAGTTCCTGCTCTTGCCTACATTATCACAGGAAGGGAGCTGTAGTTGACTTCTGTGTGGCTTATTATCCTCTCTAAGTAGAGTTAAGCCACAACAGAGAAGTTGGCTTTCAAGACAGATACTTGTATAGTTTCAGTAATGATGATGTGTTTTTCCAAGGAAGGCTGTGCTGTCTCCTTGTGTGGTGGGGAAAGTTGGCTGAATAAGCCATTTTGTTCAAGAATAACTGTTCTCTTGAAAACAATTTGTTTATGATGATATAAATATAAAATGGGAAACTATGATTTATTTATTTATTTTTCCCCTAGACATTTCCCTTCTGTTCTCTTCTGTACTCAGTCATGGGTTGGGAAATTACTTTACATCTTTCCCCTGCCCCCAACCTTCACACTGAAGTCAGAAGGTGAGTGGGGATTTAGTTGTACAGTGAAGTCTAACTAGTAGGGAAGCCATAAGCCATATATTTATCTGACTTATAAATTTGGTGTAGCTCTGTTGCAGGCAGTGTTGATTTAAACTGTCTGGTGATCTGATAAGCTGTAGCACATGTTCTTACTTATTCAGCTATGCACATCTCTATTGTTTAGCGTTATGATCTGAAGAAGGAAGTGGCTATGACAACTAATATTTTACAATGGTGAAAAAAACCACGGACTCTAGTTTAAAATTCTAGGTATTGCCATTTAAACATCTAACTCTTGACATGAGAAATTCTGTCAGATTGAGAAATTACGGTTTGGGCCTCTCTGTCTTTGTAGATCTTATGTATGTGCGTATAGTCTTAGAACTATACAATGAGCTGTACTGATAGTCAGAGTAGAATATATCCTCTTCCTTGGGTTTTTTGGGTTTGGGATTTGACAACAACCTGAGAGAGAGTGTAAGTTTCAGAATAACTCACCAGTTGCCATTTATGAATGCTGATAGGTGAGACTTTTGTGACCAGTTTACTGTTTTAAACTAACATGATTTGGCTTCTGTCAGTACAGTATGCACTTACAGTGCTGGAGTGGATGCTCCTTTCACTGAGGAAAATTAATACCAGAAAGAACTTTCTGGGAAGGATAGTTCTGCTATTCAGTTTCCTTACCCCAGTTTTTAAGCTCTTATAACTGCTAAATTGCTTTGGAGTCTTCAGATACAGCTAAATATGTTTTTCTTGGTCTTTTATACTCCTATGGGAACTTTATTTAGTCTTTATAGTTAATTCGCTTTTTGTTGCATAAATACTGCTTGGATTCCTGTAAAGTCTTCCTTCGTTCTTCATGGCTTTGTGAGTCTGATGGAGCCATCAGAATGCTCCTTCTAATTTGAGACTTAAATCTCTATGAGGGATCATTGGTATGCGTTCTTTCTTTAGGAACAATATAGGACAAAATGTAGGCTTGGTGCTCATGTTGGCTGAGTTGTCTGAAGTCCATGGGAGCAACTTGTAATTACATCTGGTTCTTGAATGGAGACCCTTATTGCTTCCTGCAGTGGTAGCATTTATTTGTTATCATGACAGATGTTGGTGGATGGCAGGTTGACTTTATTTTTTCAATTCAGTTTAAATGGTGAGGAAGTCTTACTAAGAGTCCTAAAAATCAAGCTGCACTCCCATCCAGTTTGGACAGCCAGGGGAGAGACTCTGCTTTCCTCTACATGTCATGGATCAGGAACAATAGCTGGCTTGAAAACAAAGCAAAAATGTGGAGAAAAATTATGTGAGGCCAAGAAGTCATGCTTCCAGTGGTAGATGTGGACTTGCTTATATTTTTGCCATTCTGGGCAACTTTATTTTTGCGCCTCTCTAGATAGGAGCAAGCCACATTGAAACGGTAATACTGAAGTGTATTACAGCCCTGGGGCCAATTCTCCCCTTCACTGGATTTATATAACCCTTTCTGAAGTAGAAGTTTTTTGGTATTCTGGGAATATCAGAAACTGAAAAATTGGACATCTGTTTTAACATGGCTAGAGCACAGCTCTGTAATGTGATTGTAATAAAATTCCTATCAACTTTATGCAATGTATGGAAAGGTCATAGTAAATAATATTGTAACACGGATACATTATTATTGTTATAAAGTATGATCTTGAGTACAGGCTCATAGTGTAAGTCATTATTTTATTTTTCGTATTGTTCTTGAACGCTTCCCATTTTCTCAACTGTTCAAGCAGCAGAGATCTATAACCAATTCATTAAGCTGAGGTAAACATCTGATTATTATTGTTACTGTTTTCATATTATATAAATACCTTGGGAGCCACCCTTCTAGGGAGTTTCATCCTGGCTGAGCAGTTGTTACCCTGAGAAACCTGCATTCTGAATATTAAACTTCATGGATATTAAGTACTGCCAGAGACCAAAAAAAGCCATTTAAAAAACGTATTTCCTATCCTTGCAAAACATATATGCAAGGATTTTTTTAATACATATTGATGCCCTCCTCTACTAAATATTTCCATAATATAAATAACTGTCTATTTAAAACTAACTTTCTTCACTGATTCGTTTCACATGTTTTGAAACAGGTGTGTCAATACTCTGAAAATGCATTAGAAAATTGTGTGTGTATGCTAAATTGTTTTTTGTGCCTTTGTCAAACTACAGGTATCATCATAACTTTTATTGTAAGACATTATTCAGTAATTATTGTTTCTGAATTGCAACAGCTATTCTGAGTGCCCAGCAGAACACAAAAGTTTTTCACCATTTTTCACAGGCAATGTATCCTTTAGTCAGACTTTTTGTTTCTTTTTGTTGGTCCATGTTGAATACATACAGAGCATTAATAACAATTGTATACTCATATTTATTAAAAACTGACCTAAATGGACAGTGTGACACCGTACATACAATTTATTTTATACAAAATATGGATATTCTTGATCCTGTGGAATTAACCCATCTAAATAATTTTTTGCTACAGTAAACCCCTGTGGGAGTGGTAAATCACTGTTTCTGTCAAACAAGGAACTGTCCAGCATTTTCCAAGCTGAACGTATTAAAACACTGATAAACTTGAAGTGGCTTTTAATGTTGTCTTTCAATGCTTTAAAAGCCTCTCATCTAAGAAATATTTTTCTATACATAGGGTACGTGTGTTTATATATCTATATATCTCTATATGTTGAGAGAGACTGCAGATAGTCGCAAAGACAAATACTGTTTGTAGCCTAATTCTAGCAGTTGCAGTGCAAACATGATGCAAGCTTTAAACTTATGAATTTCCTCATGAAACCTCCAAAACCAACTGAGTTTGTGAAAGAATACAAAATGAAGAAAATTGGTTTTAACAGCAATGGTAAACTATGATGCATCTAGGTATTCGGACTAAATAATGAAGAATTGTGTCTAAATTATGGCACAGTTGAGAATATCAGTAAGCATGAAAGGAAAGGAGGAGAGAGGCATAATACTCAGATTATTGATTTGCTTGGTATCAAAAAGCATCTTAAAATTTTCAAAATTAATGAGACATAAAATCATCTCCCTCCTTTGCAGCTGATTCTCATCCGCCAGTTATAAAAGAGCTATCATAGGAGAAGAGAGGATACCATTAGCTGTTAGTTTGGAATGACTCTGCAAAATAGTCATTAAAGGTCTACTGACATCTTTCTGACAATCTCCTAAATGTCTTAAAGCTGATGGTTGCTGCAGTATATCAGGCTGTCATCAAACCTGGATGGGAGTTCTATAGCAGAAATGTCCTCACTCTGCAATTTGCTTTAAAGCAACAGTCTCTGAATACTGTAACTCAGGAAGATACGCTTCCACAGGGATCATCTGAGCTCTGTGTTGACCTATGCAGCGGTGGGGGTGATAAGTTTATCACTAACACAGTCATAGTTTCTGCCAACAGGCTCTATGATTGGATCTCTACACTTTGATATAATTTTGTTTAAAAAAAAAAAAGATACAGACATCCCTGCTGTGGAATACTACTTGCTGGCAAATTTACTTTGTGACTTTTGGTATGCAGAGTGTAATGTAGTATATTGCTCCTGGAAAATGTTTTCTTGCTTGAAAATATCTTTCAACAGTATATATCCTTGAGTGTCCCAAACTGCCCAACCAACAGTCTTCCATTACGCAGATATTAACCATTGTGAGATCTAAATTTTCATTACTGTCATTTTTTAATAACTGCTGTAGAGATTTTGGGATGGAAGAAAAGAGATTAAAAAGAGTGGGAGCTGTATTGTAGTTAAGTGTTATAGGACTGCTGTGTGTTGCATACAAATTATGTTCACTTGCAGTAAGTCATAGCTGTGTGAGAAAGTCTTCTGAGTGCTTGAAAACATGTGATGAGTTGTCATCCTGAATGGTTAAAGGCAGTTTTGAAAACTGGAATCCCCTCCCCCTTCCCACTTACCTGGTCTGAGCCAGGTGTCATGCAGCCAGCTGGAAAAGCAAAGTTTCCATTAGTGCTTTGCCAAATGCACCACATTCTCTGAAGCAGGATGAGCCCATTTTTGCTTCACTTATTTTTAGGACTGACAAGTAGCTTGGTTTACGTGTTTTGATCCTTGGTATATTTTGAGAATAGCCTTCCAGTCATTCTGAATTGCATGCATTGCTTTGATATTAAATTTTCATGTTATGAGTTCCATTGGAAACAAACGTGTTTTCTACCCCCTGCAGTAAAATGTTGGTTTATACCAAAGCAGTCTGAGAGGCAAATTGGCTGCTTATTTAAGGATGTCTTAATGAAGAGTTGTGTTGTAATCTTGATTAGTATGAGTAGATTATGTGACGATAGCTAGCTGTACTGTGTTATTGTTGCCACCTGCAAGTTAGCACAGTAGCCAGAATGACTGAGGGTTCTCTTACTGTGTGTTGCTATGTGGTGTTGGTGAGAAATTGGGGAACCACTGAAAGCAGACGACAGTGCTACCCATATGTATAATTCTGGATCACAACTGTTTTTGATAGTTCTCAGAAAATGCTTCCCTAGTAAATGACCGGGGTAGGGGAAGAGAGAGAGAAAAAGGTGACTAGAATGATGGTGACATTTGAGAGGGAAAAAGCCTTGTCAGAGGCTTGACTTTGTACAGATAAGAAATATGTTTTCTGATTGTACAGAAGGTTGGGAGAGGCTGCTGCAGTGGGCAGATAAGAAGAGGGGTTACATGCTGGTTTATCTGTAAGGAGACTGAGTGTTTCTTTCAGACTTGTGTATTTAATTAAGATCAAAAAATCCTAGAGGATTTACCGCTAATCATAAACCCGCATAGATGAAGAAAAACTCTCTGAAAAAGATTATAGTGAGATATAGTATGTTGTATATAAGTGGATGTAAGTAACTACACATAAATATATATTTTAGCTGAATTAAAGGTCATTCTGCTGTACTAGTGAAGGACACTTACAATGTTTCTTGTGGGAAATTAAATGTAGGTGTGTTAGGGAATCTTGCTGAATATAGAGCAGGGCATGCACTTTGGCTGTAGAACTGGCCCCTGCATGTGCAGCATGCTTGATGGCGTGACTTCTTTCAGTACCAGGCTGATCTGTGGTAGGAACTTGCCAGAAGTATGGGCTGCTGTAAATTACACCAGACCTCAGGCAGCCCTGGGCAGTATTTGGAATTCAGAAGATACATGTTTTTGCTTTATGTGTTGTTTGTTGCACTTGGTGAACGAGATTATAGTACTTGATATGTTTTTTAAGTTTTCATATTTTAAATTGTAGTGGTTGTGACAGTTGTTCAGTGAATTAGTGATTTCATCTGAGTTTTAAAACAGATATCGTATGGGCATGATATGGTAGTATAATTTTTTGTCAGCTGCCATGCTAATATATTGGAGCAATCTGGGGGAAAAAACCCCACCAATATCCCCCCCTACCTCCACCGCCCCCAAACCAACCAAACCCCAAACACCACCACGCTCTGCCCCCAAAAAAGCCAGTCCCAAACCATTTTTAAACTTGTTTGCCTACCTGTAGTCTGCATGGCCTTTTCACTCCTGCGAATTTTAGTGCTTTTTCTGCAACATTTCTGCTATGCCATAGGAGCTATGACTGCAATTTGTAGGCATTCTTAAACTGTCTTTCATCTTACTAGGTCAACAACCTATAGAGTGAAGCAATGGCACTACAGACATAGGCTGGATAAACTTGCCCAGAACTTTAAGTACTTGGATCAAAAAACACCCAACCAGTGCTGAGGCCTGGGCTCCTCTTGACTTGCTGCTATTGTAATTGTGCTAAGGTAGGCAGATATCTGCCACAATATAGATGCAAGATGCAAATCTTAGGATGTTACTTGTTTAAAGTTGAACTCTGACCACATTTTGAATCCTGAAAGCTGATAAAGAGCTACTTGTGATCATACCTTTGGTTGTGTAGGCATAAGTGTGAGAAACAAAGGGCTCAGAGTACTGCATCTTTGGAGGGAGATCTGTTGTGCCGTCCAGCTGCTGTTCTGGCAAAGCTTCATGATATCTTTCTGTCTGTATGCTACATGAGAGAAAATGGAGTGTTTTATGTGAATATAACTTTAAATTGTCTTCTTGCCTTGTTTCTTAATTTGCATAGGTTTTGTGATGTAATACCTCTTAACGTATTCTCAGACAAAGGTTTAACTGTATAGTGGTTCCTAGACTAATGAAGCTGCATATGTTGAACTGTTGGAGCACAAGACGCACTCCTGCTTGAATCAAACATCACAAGGTGAATAATTTTAGTGATATAGTGGGAGAACAGTAACTATTTACATAAAACCTGAATTTTGAAAAGTGTATGATTCAGAAACAGATCTTAGGAAGCTTTCACAGAGCTGTCCCAGTTGAGTTACGGAAAAACAAAGCAGTCTTTCAAACTTAGTAGTAAGACACTGATACGAGTTTTTAAATGCATTTTTCTATGCCTTTTTCCTAATCCAAGCATAAAGATTAATTTTGTGTTTCCTTGTTGCAGTCTACAGATGCTGGGTTCTGAACTCAGCAAAGTAATTGGCATCTGAATCCTTCCATGACTGCTGGGAGCTTCACTGACTGCATTTTGGCAAGACAGGGTGTGCAAGCTGGTCATTTTGCTGAGACCTTGGTGTGGTCCTGTTCCTTAGTGCTGCTTGAATGGTTCAGAGCCAGCTGCTTCCTGGCAGAAAGCACATAGGGTGATGAACCAACTTTGGTTCTTTGTACTTAAAAAATTATTGTATTTTAATTTCATCATCATAAACTTCTAACACTGTTCTAGCCTAGAAATAATATTAGCCATTTCCATTTTGTGGAAATCTCTGTATTTCATAAGCTAAGTTGCCACACTTTTTTTTTCTTTTTTTTGTAGCCTCTTTCCCACTCATTTTACCAGTCAGTACAAAATTTGAGTTATCTTTTAAAATCTTCTATCTTTCAAAGATAAACTCTTATTGATTAAGGGTTTATATATTTACTTTTTGCCTTTTGTGGGAGCTTGTTTTTTATTTTTTTATTTTTAAAGAGGTGAAAGGTTGAGGAGTAAGTGGGATAGAATGGTCACGTGCTGGTGATGAAAGCAGCAAAATGTATCTTAAAGTTAAGTCAATATGTAAATGTATGTATTTGCTGAGTTACAGAATAGCCTGGTGTGGCTGACAGAATCCCCATCACATGAGCAAAGGTAAAAGGATTGTGCCTTCTATTGCGTTTCACAAATACTCTTTCACTTTCTAATTATGTGGGTTGCTTTTTGGTTTAAGGAAGAGAGAAAAGGGCATCCTGATTCCCTGCAATCTGCACTGTTGCTTGTTCCTTGGGACCCCACTAGTCAAAACAACGGGATTCATATGTTGACGACAGCTGAGACACCAAAGTATGACCAGATGGCAAGGGGGAGCTGAGCTGTCTGTTTCTGCAAGCGATAGGCACATTATGGTTATTCTCTTCTGGGGACGAGGGGGTGGGAAGGAGGGGGAGGGGGAAAGAGAAAGAGAAAGAAGGAGATATCAGATAAACAGACTGTAGCCTGAATACATATGACATGTGGGAGGAAAGCTTTGTTAAGCAAGAACTGAAAGCCTCTTGCAGAGCATTAAGCAGCACTGCTTGTGCATTGGACTGAGCCAAATCAGAGGAAACACAAGCACAAACCTGTAAAACTGCTCTAAGGCCAGCGAGGTTCACCAGGCTTCTGCAGAGGTGCTTGAAACAGTGAAGTACTGGAAGGTTTTACTGTTTCCTTAGATCAGCTTACTTTTTAGTAGGAGGGAAGGGTCATTTAGTAGCAGACATGCCAAAGTTGTGTTTTCCTTATCTTTATGATGTGCAAGCTATGTTTTATGAGTCAAAGTTGATTCATAGCTTCATTCTGCATCAGCTTCCTGTATAGGAGATGGCTTTATGTACTTCTGGGTATCTGCTATTTGCACCAAAGTCACTGGAAGTTCAGTCTAGCCAGTGATTTGCGGGTGGTGCTCAGCATGCTCTAATTAGGGAATGCATCCTTGATTTACATTGCCCTGAGTCTGATCTGGAGCCAGCTGAAATCTGTAAAAATCTTTCTCACTTTGACTGTCTTAGAGTCTGGATTATGTCTTATGAATGAAACTGAAGTATACTTTTCTTTCATCAGTTATTGATAGCAGAGCTATCAAATCTTTCCTTGCTGCCCTCTCTGGCTCAGCAGCATAAGTTGCAATGTTTGTCCCATTTTCTTCTCATATTTTTCTGACTGTTCTTCTTGTGGTACTTGAGTGAATGAGTAACTAGAGCAACTGATACTTGCATTACAGAAAAAGAGAGGAGGGAATTTTCATTATTTTGCTTGTGTGAGGACAGTGTCTGTCTAAAAACTGGTAAGAGACCATAGAGAGCATTTATTTGAGAAGGGTTTGATATTCTTTCCCATCTACACATCATATGCTGGCAACTTTACTTCCTTTTTCCCCCCCTTCTCTTTGTTGTTCTGACTTTTGCTTGTCTGATTTGCTGACCTTTGAGTAGTTATTTCTGAAGTAAGGTAATATGAAAGCAGACTCATACTGCTGTTTACCTGATGAACCACTCTGAAGCACTCTGGTTTACGTAGGGGGAAACATAACAGATTTGTTGGACTGTGGCACCTAACCCCACTGCTCAGTAACCTATTTGAGTGTTTGAACATGGTCACCAGCTTGGCTTCCCTGCTGTCCCCTAGATAGTTGCTTGTGACATTGATCTGTGGGAGGTGGGGGCAGAAAGCTGATCTGTAGATGTAGCCTATTGCCTGGAGGAGTGGGTTAACTAAGATTGCATTCTGCCTGCTTTTGGTCACAATAATACAAAGACTTTAGGGGTCCTTTGCCACACCAAAAGGTGCAGCTAGAAAATTGAAAATTTTGATACTCGTACATACATAATGAAAGCTGTAAAAGAATGTAAAACCCCCCCACCAAACCCAACACACACCCCCCACAAAACCAAACAACAACCCCACCCATAAAAAAAATACAAAACCAAACAAAAACCCAACCAAAAAAAAAACCCCAACAAAAAAAGCCACCAACAGTCAAAACCAAAAAACAACCCCACCAAAAAACATTTAAACTCTCTTTGGAAAGATGCTGAGTGTTGTATGCCAGTTTTCTATTCACTTCTTGGAAAACCTTTTGCAGTTCCATATGGGACACCATCTTTTAGAACACTGTTATTTTAATTAGTGAACCAAAAAAAGCATTCTGCTAATTACTGTTGCTTCTCTAGCTATGCAGAAGTCCCTTCCACTGTTTGATAGTAGTACAACACAAATAACTGCAATGTACTGGGGATTAACTTTTTTTTTTTTATATTAATTATAATGGCTGAACCAGACATTCCAGTAAGTTTTTGTTGTCAGCCTCACTGATCAGGTAATTTATGACCTTGTCTTTCTACAAAACTCTACCTCAGGACTCAGAAAAAGTTAGGTAAAACTTCATCTTGATTAGATGTAGTTTTTCAATACATGACCTTAAAAGTTACTGCTAAGTAAAGGGGAAAGACTAAAATATTAAATTGTTCTAAATTAGCTTTACTTTTAAAATGTCAGCAATTGCGTTGGGAAAAATTCTTGATTGTAAACATGGAAGCCTGTTAAAAACTACTCTTTAATTTCTATTTTAAATAATGTAGGAAGCCTAAGATATTTTATAACAGGTAAGTGAGGTGTGCAGTTCAGTGGTAGCTATGTAATAATGCCATTGAGATGTACCATGTTTACTTAATATAAAGGGACACAGGTACCAGGGAGAAGGCTGAAGGTTTCCTCATATATGTAATAATAGTAGCTAGCTCTTCCGCTGTGTGTAGAATCTTGGGCTCTTAAATCCATATTCAGCCATGAAAATGCTAAAGTGTCCAAGGGGTATTGTGGCATATGGTTTTGTACTTGGGGGGGGGCGGAATAATTTCATATTAAGCCAGAAAATGTTAGCCCAAAATATCTAAACTGATATGGTGAACATAAATTGTGTAATTATTTGGTCATTTGCTGCGGTTCTGGAATTAAGTGGCATCTTTTGTTGTTGGCTTTGTTAAGAACAGGACTGTGTCCATTCTAACTCTTTTTTTTGGGTGATCTATTACTAGCTTTATATTGATGGTATTTTTTGTGATCTGCTAGTGTCTGATTTGATAGGGAGGCATCTTAATACAAAACTGTATTTAACCATTTAAGTTTGCTGTGTGTTTAGCCATTCATTCTTCTCTCTACTGTTAAGTTACTTTGACATTTTAAAAACCTTCAGACACGGGAATTCATATCGTATTGCATTTACATTCAATTTGATTGTCTTTTGAGCATTTGTACCTAGAATTAAATAAATTAAAAATAATAGACCTTGAAAATTGCGCCTGATATGTCTCAGCATAAATTTTCCATACATGTAAGAAAGTTGTACTCATCTACCTCGCCCATACGTTGGATTGCTAATGAGAGAATTGAGAAATGCTCTGCAATTGTCAGAACAGAGGTACCCAATAATTCTCTTATAAAAATGACAGAGTACACTTTAAATCTTGTTTCTGTGTTTTTCCTCTTTGCTTCTTTTGCTCTTGGAGTTTGCTGCCAAATACACTTGAATGTCACCGTATCCATGCTGTTACAATCGAAGACACTTCATCCTGTGAATAAACTGGCAGCTATTAGTGGCAATGGAGATGTTTTTAATTTCAGCTCTTCAGTACAGCACTAGGAGTTCTGAGCACTAACGACTGCATTCTTGGGCCCATCCAATATACTGAAATGAAAGACAAAGTAACCCTGTTTTACCATGATCAATTTTGTGTATAGAAATGTCAACCGTAATTGGGACTTAAACCAGTTCTTTAGTGATGGCTACTTTGATAAAAAGTGAGAGAGTGAGATCAGTAGTATGTGGCTGGTAGGTTTTTTTTTAGAGCAAAAGGCAGGTTGCTAGAGTTTTAATGTTCTGAATATAACCCGAGTACAGTAGTTTACAGCATTTAGTTTACTGCTAGAAACTCACATTTTAATGTATCACCAGTGGGTCACATGTATCTTGCATGAATACAAGTGTATATGAGATTAATTTATTTCTGTGCAGGTACTGAATTTGGATAAGGATTTCCTGCTCTGTGCATGAATACTTACTCATTACATTTTCAGTTTCTTAACCACAATTAATAATACACTAGGTATGTTTCTATAGCAACTTCTACTTAGAGATCTCAAAGCGCTTTAGAAATGGTAGTCTTAGTTCCATAATAGCACTCAGATAAAGTGCATATAATTATTCATATTTTGCAAATGAGGAAACAGAATTGGAGAGATTGAGTTGCTGCTGAAAGATACAAAAAAATTAGTGAAGAGTTAGGAGCATTATCTGGAGATTTTATCTAAAGTTTATGGAAAGTGTTTGGATTGTGTCATAGATTTCTAGTGCCTCCGCAGTGTTGTGTCCACAAAACCAAGCATCCTTCCGTGATGAGGCAGCCTTGAATAAAAAAACCTGTTTTCCCATAAGGTTTCTGTTTCACCCTACCTCTAGACTACCCTACAGGTTTTCTGAAACAATCACTTTTCATGGTTGCAGATTTTTATATTTCAAAAACCACTTAATGTTGGAGAATATCTACATGGGAAGGGAAAGAGGACGGGCAATCATCTGAACACTTTGAGCATTTTTTCCAGCTGTGCAGACAAAAATCAAGAACATTCTCAGCTTCTCAGAAAACAGATAGATTGCTTAAAGCTGGTGTCCTTTGTGCAGTATCATTGATTGATATGTCAGTAACGGTTGTACAGGAAGTGGTAGGAAATGGAGGCATCTTGTTGCCTTTTTTTGGTTTCCTTAATGCACTTCTCTCTCTATCAGCTTTAATTGCAAATAGAGTTCAAATAAAATATCTTGAACATTGCAGTCAAATAGTTCTGTGTGAACTGCAGTTGCTCAGCTTTGCAGAAACAGAGATAGATTGGTACAGGACAAAAAGTTCAATCCCTATTCAAGTAGAACTGAATTCTCCATTTTTCTGAACTGAAATGGATTTAATTCTGCTCTGCTTACTTGTTCCCTCCTCCTCCCAATAGCTGCCCAACAAACTAAAACCAACCATACAAAACAAAAACATCTTAATTTTTTTTTACTGTAGATTGAATCTATGGTGACCAAAGAAATAATTTCTTTCTAGTGCAGAAGTGGTATCTGTGGACTGACAAAAGTGTTTCTTGCTTTTTGAAAATTCTTGCTACTTCCTGCAGCAAAATGAGGTAGGAAGTGCAGCCATTCTTTTTATTCTCTCAGGACATTTACATTCAGGTTTCTGTCTCTTCTGCAAGCTGTGTTTGCTTGGACTTATCCATCGTTCTGTGTGTCTTAGCTTCCAGTCTGAAAAATGAAAGTAAATGAAGCTTCCTTTCTCTTCCTTGCCTGTTTTCTCAGTGACTAGAGGAAAGAAAACTTGATCTTGACTGAAGCTTTTATAGTGTCATAACACAAATAACAATGAAATGGATGGAGGAAAATGTGTTGAAGAAAGAAGGTAATGAAATCTTTCTGGCTCTTGTTTTGCACCTTGCACTAGTCATGATGCTGGAGACTTACAAATCACACCTTTGACTGAGCAGTGCACTGCTGCTTTTGTCTGCAGGAAGAAGGCAGGTTTTCCTCAAAAGAGTTCTCTGTAAAAAGCTTCTTTCCTCCCTCTTCCCTCTCTCTATTTCTTTTATCCAGCTCCTACACTTGTTATTGAAGATGAAAAGTTACTGACAGACAGAGAGATGGAGGGCAGAATTCTGCAATTCATCTGCATTTTTGTGGTCGTTAGTGTAGATGTTTGTCCAGAGTTCTCAGGACACTTTGAGATGCAGAGCACAATGATAAGAGTCTTTATTTTGGCTCCTGGCAAAGTGTATGGAGGTCCAATAAAAAAAAAGACAACCTAAAAAAAATATACCCTCCCCCCCCAAACACAAAAAACTGCAAACACACAAACAAAACGCCCCAAAACCCCCAAACCCAACCCCCGTCTATTTTGCGGTCTATAGGTATCTGAAGAAACAGGAGAAGGATTCAATGGGATGAAATTTGAATACATTTGGTAGGGTATGAGGAAATTGAGATAGCCAGTGAGTGTTTGAATGGGCCTGTCCCATCTTTTACAGAGCCACTGCTTTCCTAGATATTTAAAAAATCAGGACTGTTAGCCAGTTTCACATTTTTGTAGAGCAGAAGGATTATTTTGCAACGTCATTAACAAATGGGATAAATCAGTGTTGGAAAGGAACAGTTCGGGAATACTTTTAGTGTTAGTGCTCTTGTGCACTGTTTAATTACACACTCTATTTAGTATCGCTCTGTTGACAGCACAGTACTCAATTTATGTTGTTTACTCCATGCACTGGCATTTGAGAGGCTCTATCAGTCAATGTAACATTTTGGGATGTCAGTGGTGAAGGTTTGCACCTTAATGTAAGGGTGTGGATGTTGCTCGCCATTGACTGGAGTAGCTGCATACTACTGTGGTCACCTTAGCATTAGCTGTGTTAGTGTTGGATCAAATTAATCTCTTGTGCTGCTGAAATAAGGTGATAGTACCTGTGATAAAAATTTATTTGTCTCCTAGTGGTGTATAAGCAAAAACTTCTAATGATCTGGGAAATGCCTATTGCTACCTTAGTATAAATAGTACTTCAGCTGCTTTTTCCCAGTATAATTTTGTAAGTTTCAAAATTTCCCTTCCTGTCATCTTGTTCCTGTCATTTGCAATCTATTTGTCAGTTAGTGTAGTTCTAGTACTTGATCTGGGATCAGTACTTGGTCCAGAACTTCTGTGACATCTCTGTAATACTTACCTGTGATTCAGTCTAAGAAATACAGCTTGCTGTGTGCCTCTAAGTTATAAACACATTGGCTAGTTGCACAGAGAGGACAGAGAGGTAGTACTGTCACAAATACTGAATTTCTAAAAGTTTGTTGAAAACAGATGCTTGGCTAGAGGAAAGAAAACAGGTTAGTGCCCCATTTAAGGGAAATAATTGTAGTGGAAGCTCAGCCTTTTCTAGGTACCTTGTATCTGTATACAAGAGAGATGTTTCACATGGCTCAACTACAGAAAAGTCTGATGTGAGCTTGCCCCTTTTAGAAACGAAAAAATCTACTATGAACTGAATACCTGAGGTAGAACAGGCTTCTTTAGTTGTGCTGCTCACATAACTACTTTTTACCCAACAGCAGGTAGATGCTGGCAATTTGATGTCATCCAGTGTAGCACCTGACCCATCTCTGCAAACATTCAGGCAGAGTTTTCCAAGGTAGTAGCTGCTTAGTTTATCTGCTTGTATCATGTTGGATCTAAGATGACTGAGGTCCTGAAGAAAGATGCTGGGATTAGTTAGGAATTCCCACTATCTGTAACACAGTAAAAAAATGCCATATACAAGCTTCATTCTACTTACTGAAGGTTGGGAGTTGTGCCTGTTGGATAGCATCCAAGTGTAATTCATGATTTTTTATGAAGGAAGATCAGCAGTTGCTCTTGGTTGTGACACTGTATTGTTTAGAACATGCAATCATCCACTGGAGACTCCCAAGGAAGTATAGGGATAGCTTCCATATTTGGAGATGAGTAGGGAGAATTTGCAAAAATCATCTCTTCCCACTTATGTATTTCCGACTTATCCTTTGAGGCGGTGGTTTCAGTTTCTGTTCTTGCCTAAGTAAAGAAAAAATTATTCCCCCCCCGAACAGTTCCCTACAATAATGAGGAAAAATAAATTCTCTGTGAGGATCTTCCAAATGTCAATGTTGCTATTGTAACTGTAGGCCTGTAGGAGTTTCCCACTGATGCAGGATTTTGGCGATTGTGTTTGCCAGTGTCTTCAAGAACTGTCACAAGGAGTGTGGCTTCCTGTTGAGCTTTCACATGGGAAGTAGCAATCAAACTTTTGAGGGGCCAAAGAAAAAAGGTCTTTGCAGCTCCCAATCAGCTGTAGAAGGCATAGTATGCAAATATACTTTGGCTGGGAACATATGAAATATGAAGTCTATTTCTTGGCATCTTCACTGCCAGTGCTCCCTGTGGTGGTTGGGCTTGTTCATCTTAAAACAAACAAGCAAACAAAACAAAACAAAAACCCCACAAAAACCAAAAACAAACAACCAAAAACAAAACAAAAAAACCCCCACCCCAAAACAAAGCAAACTAAAATGAAAAAAGCCCTACCAAACCAGTTGTCCTTAAGTCAGTACCACTTTCCTTACCACAGAGTACTGATACCATAAAACAATACAGCTAAAGGATGTTCCTGATTGCAGCAATGGAAGTTTGCACCAGAATCAGGTGAAGCACTTGACTTCTGTGACATTTGGGATGGCGGGGTGGGGAATTATCTTACAGCTGAAAGCTTGCTTTTGGCCCGAGAACTCCATGATTTGTTAGAGCCTTTTTATCTTTAAGTGTCAGGAATATGTGCTGTGTTTGAGGAAAGTAAATGTGTAATTAAGTTCTTGCCAATGCAAAGCTGTGTTGTCTCTCCCCACTGTATAGGCTACACAGACTTGTTCCAGTGCTTCACTGGGTTTATAAGACCTTTGCCCTGCTCCAGCTATTGACAGATAGGACAGATCTCTGTTACAGGATAAGGTTTACGGAGCAGCCTATGTCTGTTCTTCTCTGGCAGATTATAGTTGACAAAACCTAGAATAAAATACAAAAGAAAATTTTTTGTCTGTGTAAGTGGCTGTGGACAGATTCAAAGAGGAGATTATACGAATCCAGTGTAAGTATTCTTAGGAAGTGTTGCAAAACCTTTCTACTTTGCTAAAGCTTTTAGTGTTCACAGTATCAGTTATCCCCCTATCCTTTCTAATGAAGAATGCATATGCCAGTTCTATCTGTTGCATCCTTGAAGCGTCAAAGAGATTTATGTTGCTAACATATACAGAAAAGACGGAATGTGTTCAGATGCTGAAATAATGGGTGACAGAACAAAGCCAAATACAGGGGGATTGAGAATAATGTAGTGAATACATGTTTCTAGCTCCTTGTTCTGGTTGGTGGACTGGCTGTTGTCAGATTGGACCACTGGCCTAATTTAGTATGGCGATTCATATGTCCCCAAAGAAGTCACCCAGTTGCTATGTACTTTCTGCATCCACAAGGTTATTTTACTCTCTGCTCCCTTCAGCTGCACCTTAAGACATCTGCAGAAAAAAATCAGCGCTATGTGTATGAGTAGATTTAAAAACTAAAATAGCCCCCTAAGCCTCTCTCCCTTTGCTTCTCATTTTCAGAATAAAACTGTGAAATTTCTCTCATTTCACCATGACTGGTCTGTGAAATTGGGCATCGCTCCCTTTAGTTTACTGAAGGCCCAGTTATAAGATCAAGCTCTGGAACCATAAGCTTTGCCTGCCATGGAAATTTTGTTTGGGAGTGATTTGTTTGGGTCTATGTGTATGCACAGCTTTCTTGTACTGAAGGTTTTCTCTGAAGTAGAAAGCCAACCAACCTTTAGATGTAATTCTTGCATGTAAATGATCTGAACACATACATGCTAATTTTTCTTGAGGGTGTGCATGTTTAAAAAGTCAGGACCTTACTACAGATATTCACATTAGTTCCTACCCACCACTTAACTATTAGTAGAAGATAGAATAATATTAAACGTAACCATACATGTGTGACCACAGGATGATTAGCACTTTTCCTCCAGTAATCTTAAAATATTTAGGTATAAATGAGGTATTACTTGAGACCATTTTGCAACTGCTAACGTGGTCTTAGAGGGTCTGAACCAATGGCTCATTCTGCAGAGAGCTGCAAACCATTTGGTGAACTTGTTTCAGGGTACTGACTCATCTACAGTGAAAAAAAAAATGCCTGAATTTTCTGTGTAGTGTAGATGTCAGGGATTTGGCATTAACTACTTCAATCTAGTGATCTATTTCTGTTGCACCAGTTGACTCACAAATGTAAGTCTAGCCTAAACTGACCCACATCACACAGAGTAGCTGCAGGAGATGAGGGGATACAGCCTCCGCTGCCTGAATCTGTCTCCTGTTGTGATCTCTGCATCTCCTTTGGTGAATACTGGAGCCCTGGCTGCGTCTTCCTGTTAGTATGCTAAGTAAGATTTCTACGTCAGTCACACACTTAGACTTTAGTGACTAAATTGAAAACTGATGCATTTATCCAGTACAACTGGTTTCATGCGAGTTTCTGGTAATTGCATTTCACACAAATAAAGCGAACTTTTCTGTGACCGAGTACTGCTCTGAAGGATTTGGCTGTGTTTTGCTATTTTGTCCAGGTTTTTATTCTTCTTTAGTCAAGCCTTTCCATCAAGACTAAATCTGCTGGAGTTAGATATTCTCTGTTGTATGTCTTTGTTGTTAGAATAATTCCCGGGGGGTGGGGCTGGGAAGCGTAATATAATCTGCACTGTCATGTTTCAGAGATTGCAGGGGGATTATCTTTGCTTTCTATTTATATAAGGATATATAATTTGGAAAAAAAAAAAACCCACCAAAAAAAACCAAACAAAAAAAAAAAAAAACACACCCTGAAAATGGAGGAAAAACTTTGATTTGCTGTAGAAAAAGATTTAGGAGTTGCAGCCCTAGGTGTAAAAGCTTGTTTACAGAAGTTATAGATGACTGTGGAAAGCCATTGCGACCCTGAAGTCTGTAATGTATGCCATAGAGATGCTGCTTTTTGATGTCTGACCAGTAGAAATGAGTTTTAGTGGCATTTTTAAAATGAATTTCAGTCAGTACTGAGTTCTCTAAGAGTGATCCTTGTGAATCTCCACAGAAGTTTTATTCCACTATCTTTAAAATATCGCTATATTTTCATTCTAATTACTCAAATACAGACTGTTAAAAAGGGTCATTTTGAAAAGTGTTCCTGCAGGGGACAAATATCAGAAAAGTATTTATGGTATTTAGGCAAGAATAATCTGCTATAGTATTTCATACATTCTGGCTGTATGTAATTTTGGGGATATTTTAATCCTCCTAAGAATTCTTCATCCCTTTGTGGTATATGTCACCACTGTAACTGTAGTCTATTAAAGATACATTAAGTTATCCAATCTGTCTATTGGATATCTATTGGTATCTAACAGATACGTTAGGTATCTATTTATTTCAGATGTTTTTCCATTCCCCTTAAGGAAGGCATAGTACTGCAGTGTTACTGGCAAGCAGGTCAGCTGTTGTAACGTGCTGTTTCTCTTTAAAATGAGTTAAGTTAGCATATAAGATTTGAACATTCCCAAGTAATCAAAGGTGTTGCATAAGAACATACTAGCTCTCTCAAGGAGGGCAAAAGGATGACCTGTGAGCGGACTACAGGTTTGTGTGAACTACAGAAACGCACAATAAGGTTAAGTACAAATTAGTAATTATGCAGGAAATACTATTAAGGTGAGAAAGCTGTATCAATCCAAAATGGTTTTGAATAGGATTTGTGGATATATGGTGGCTGATGTGGGAGCTGTTGGAAGTCAATATTATGTAGTGAAGAACTAGATGAGGTTCTGTCCCTCAGTTGGCTGAAGGTTTTTTGAACTGAGGATGGTAGGGGATGGTGTGAGGAGGCATACACTGCAACTGGTGCCGCTTTTTGGGATTGTTTTGCTGCATTCCTGTTTTTTGCAAGTAATATCCTGGGGTAGTTTAGATTTTTTTTTGTGCTTCTACCCCTTGTCCCTCAAGAAACACGGGCAACTTCTGTTTTTAATTTAGCCAAGTTAAGTAGCAATATGTTTTTCTCTCTCTTTTTTTTTTTTTTAAGTGAGTGAGGCATTAAGTAATAAGTAAGATGGGATGCCTTGAACAACAAAATATGTCATATTTAGTCTTTTAGCACCTGGTGATGGGAAAACAAATAAATTATTTGTGTTGGAAACTTCAGAATATGTAAAGACACAAAGGCTTGGCAATCTTGTTTTCTTGCTGTGCTGGTGAATAAATTTTAAATGGTCATACCTTTCATAGATAGCTTAACACCCTGTGTTATTCAGTCTTTGGAAGGCCTGGTAAATACTTTCTTTAATAAAGTATGGAGGGGTTTTAATAAAATTTTCTGAATTATTAATGCTGCATTAATAGGGTGTATTGGTTTGCTTTTTACTATATCTAAGAGAGAACTAAAGATTGAGAGAGAAAATATTTAAGAAAAGGCAAAATTAAAGTGAACAGACCTTAAAAGAAGTTGTTCGTTATCAGTTATGGGTCAACTAGTGTAGAAGCAGAAATTTTGGTCCTGGATCTGCTCTTTTTGGTAGGCTCTGAGGCCATGTCAGGTAAGAGTGATCTTTCTTCAGAAATGAGATCGTTCTTGCTAGTGCTGTGCTGCAGCACTGCATTAAGTCTGTTTGACTAGGAAGCAGTTTCCTGAGAGATGCAAATCTGTAGGACATGATTTCTTTTTGTTGTGACAGAAGTTGGCCTGTTCACAGTTCTGGTGTAACATTAGAAATACTCAGTCTGTAGTAACTGGTCTACTATTTTGCAGATCTGATCAGGTCTTTTCTCTTTACTTACCTATTAGGGTAATACTGTGAATGGTGTGATTTCACACGCCAAACTCAGAGTGGTTTCCCTTTACTGTGTAGTGGAGAGAAAGCAGGGAGTGGAGGGATAAGTCTTTGTGTGCCGGTAATCTCTGCTCTATTTCTACAGACCTAATCCATGCTGTGGATGATTGTATGTGTCTTGAGTTTGCAGATTATTGCAGTCTTGGGGCTCAGACATTGTGCAGACTTGTTCGGTAAATTTCTGAATTGCATTCTTGAAACTGCATTCAAGTCAGGACAAATAATTAATTTGCTCCCAAACCTGTCATCCTTAGGAGGAGAAGGATGGAGGAAAAGGATGGAAGAAAAGAGAGGAAAAAGATCCATGTGTCCATGTGGCTACTTGACACAGTCTCTTCATTTTATGCAGTCCTGCTTGCTTCTGAAATGTTGGAGCAATAGTGTGATTAAAATAGTATTTGGCTGTTGGTTTGATTTTTAAGTGGCGGCAGGGGAGACGCCCAATCCGCATCTTTTTGCTTGTGATGGTTTTGTTTGGTTTTTTTGTCACAGCAGAAAGATCTAAGGCTGTTTATGCCATTCTTCTGACACAAACTGAGTTGTGTTTTGGCTTTCAGGTTCTGTTGCTGGCTTGCCTGCTCCATGTTGTAACTGTTGCTTCACCTCCAACTCAGTGTGTGGGTCAGAATGACATTGCCTCTCAGCTTGGAAATGTAGTCACACAGGAAAACCTGAAAGGCATCTGGTCGTGCTAATTGATCTTCCTTGTTTCCACCAGTCCCGTATTTTGATCACCTTGCTCTGAGAGGAAATACAAGTAGATTTGTAGTGTGTTGGGTGTGTGGGGGGAGAGAAGTAGAATTGTCTTCAATTTGTAAATTGATGAAGTTTGTATATGCAAGACTGTGACCTTCCTCTAGGCTTAGTATTTACAGGCCATTATCTCCAAGTACACTGACTATTTAAAATAAAGCTCCAGTGCTGCTTTGGGGTACACACAAGTATTGGAGTTTGCACCTTTGTGGATTGGTGACAAAACCATTGTTAAACCAGAATCTTCTGAAAGGTGACAATTTTGAAAGGTGGCACTGTGCAGAGGGCTGAAATGCTTTTGAAGATCGTGTCATTGGGTGATTAGGTAAGCTGGGACCCAAATTTCAGAAATAACGATTACAGTTAAAGATTACAGTTAAGGAAAGCAAGTGACTGCACCTATTTTTCAAAGTCCTGGTTACCATTGCTTGTAATTCTAATTGTACCTATATTTAAGATTTAATTAAAAAAAAATACAAATTAGATTGAAAGCAAAATAATCCCTTGGGGTTTAGTTAAGTTACTTCTAGTTGTGGGTTTGTTGCCACCACAAGGGATGTAGCTTTCCAAGAAAGGAAGTCTTGCATGGATGCTAGAAAATGAAAGGTCTTCTCAGTTGCAGTCTGTCTCTTTTGTTTAACTACCTCTATTTAAGATTTCTGACCCCGAAACTAAAGAGACTATGGTATAGGGATACCCAAAATAATGGAGCCTGCAATTTTAAGGCAATTTATCTGCTTTTAAAAGACTTCTCATGAAATGTAGCATCTCTTTATTCCAAAATGAGTATGTACCAGTGTATGGTATTATCACTGTATTTTTTGAGGTTTTTAATTTGTTCTATGTATCTCTTCTTAATTTTTACTTATATATGTACCTGTTTTTTGCATCTCTGCAGCCTTCTTTCCCTGTGTTTGTGTCAGTGTTTACAACTGAAGATACACATAATTTGAAGCTGGAATAATCTTTGGAAAGTTTTTGTTGTTTCTGGGTGTTACTCATGGTTGTTACTATGTATCTGAATTCAGTCTGGCTACTGAGTGGTTCTCAGTGGCACCACACCAACAATCAAGAAAGGAATAGAAGGGTTGATTTTTCCTGTTTCTTTTAGTGAAGGAGCTATTTGTTCTGGAGATCATTTCCATCACTGTGCTATAACTTTTGTTGTCCTTTTGAATTCTTCACTTAACAGAAGATTTTAAAGTGGTAAGGGGTTTGGAGGGTTTCTTAGTAATAGATGCATGTCCTATTGTTGACAATGCCTATCTTTTTAATTAATTATTTTTTATTATTGGGTACTGTGTTAATGCATTGCAATTGAAAACCTGAGCATGGAGAAGGGGGGAGGCACTGTTGACATTTTCTTAAACTTGTCTGTGCTTGACAACACATACAAAGAACTGTGAGGGCAACTACCGATTAGAGGCTTGTAAATTAGTGCTGTTAATAGCAGTAGCAAAACTCCTCAGTGAATGCAAGAACAAGTTCTGCAGGACACTGGATGACATAATAAGGTAAGGTGCTGTTAGGCATGTGTGTCAGAATGACTGTGAAGGTCATAAACCAGGTATTAAAAACAGAGATGCTTGCAGTCAGTGTTTAAGAAATGCTCTTTTCTGTGAGTTGTGAAGGCCTGTTGAGAGCAATATGCTAAATCTAGTTTCCAAGCAATCTGCCTGGCTTTGAAAGTTTCTTTATGGAGTTTTGTGACCAAGTGTTGTGGTTTAACCATTACTGAGAGAAGTGTAGTGAAAAGTGAGAACATTTGTGTGTCATGCTGTCTGCTGGTACAGTTGTTCTGTTCAGGTAAAACAGGTCAGAGCTTTAGGGTTCTGTTCTTCACTTACGGATTCCCCTCATCCCCACAAGTTGTTTCAGTACTGAAGACCTCTTTGAAATTTACGGACATTTTGTGTTTAAATTTTAGTGATTCCTGTTTTAGCTAAGCCTGTGAGATTAGGTTAAATTCCAGAAGCCTGATCCAACTCTTACTAAATTCAGTGGAGGGACTAGAGATCCACAATGGTTTGAGTTAGATTAAACCTCTCCCATGATGACAAAAGCTGAATAGTATGTATTGTTCCAGAGAGGAGGTTTCCTTATTTATTACTCATCAGGAGAACTTGGATTTGGAGTTGTGAACAGCTGACAGTAAAGAGAACTCTTAACAGGATTGTGGATTTTGTAATGGTAAAACATCTTTGCTTCCATGGAAATGTATACTTTAAAAATTTCACACTACTGTTCCCAGTGTCCTGCAGCTGTCCTGCAGCTTTACGATATTCTGTAGTAATGACATTAACACATAATTCTTACTGTTAGTAGAACTTAATTAAAAAAAGAGCTTTGAAAGTTATGGGTGTGGGGAGCGTGAGTAATGGTTTATCACATAGGCTTACTAAAGCAAATGAATAACCTGGTTCCTCTGTGAATCCCCTCTTCTTACCCCCTTGTCCAGATAACAATGCTTAAACTTTAAATAAATAGCTGGGATACTGTGGAGGGCCTGATAAGCGGATTTCTTCATCCATGCTGAGTCTCTCATATCATATATCCGTTCCATTATCTTGTGTGAAATGCTTATTGCAATTTCTTCCATTTAGTCTCCTATATACATTATCTATAATGCATAATGGAGTGCGTGTATGAATGAAGGACAATATCCCATAAAGGAAGAAAATGACTTGTAAGTTGCAAGCAGTGGGGCCGTAATGGTAAAATCTCATTATATTCAGAAAAAAAATCCCATCTATTACCCCTTTATACTATAGGGCTTGACTTAATTTTCTCTTTCTTTTTTTAATCTTCCACATGTTTAATCAACCTATGCTATAAAAGCAATAGATAATGAAGTTGAAGTAAGTTACAGGTTCTACACCATGAATTCTTTTTGTAAATCTGCCCATTTAAAGGAACATTATAAACTTCCAGTGTGTTTGTTATGTGGGAAGCATCCAATTAGGAAATTTGAAGAAATATGATAGCAGTAGTAGTAATAGTACCATTTTTTTCTCTTCAGGACTTGTGTTCTAAACTTTTTGAAATATGGAGTGTAAGTGTATTTTTGTTTTTGAGTGCTCCAGTTTACTGTATGTAGATATTTTGGAGTTCTGAGGATATTCAGCAGTGTTCTTTGTAAGAGGGAAGAGGGATTAACCTAAGGTCTTAGCAAATACTGGTGTTGTAGTCTGCAATGCTCTTACTTTCAATCAAATTCTAATCAGCTCATAGGTGTTAGAGAAGCTGCCTTTAGGTTATCCAAGCAACACCGTGTCACTGGAGGATTGTTACATACTGTACACTGAGACATTTCTTTTGGTTATTTAAACTTTTTTTTGGCCTACATTTGTTTTTAAGAATTTTGAGTATTGGAACTTTGTTCTTTTCCTCTGGAGACTGTTCTACAGTTTCTGTTTCTTTCCTAGGTGTTATAGTTGTCTGCGTTGCCACAGTCTTCTTTTTTTCCTTAACTGTCATTCATACTTGCATTTTCTACAGTAAATAATTCCTTTCCATCATTGGTGCATATGTTTTCATAAATTTCTAACTTTTAAATTTCTTTCTTTATTCACTATTAGGCAAGCTCTGAATATCCACTCTTTTTTTGTTTAAATATCTGCAGAATAGTCCTTCCAAGCAGATGCTATTTTCCATAATTGATATCCTTCAAGTTGCGTCAGTCTCTCTTTTGGGATGGCGTGACTGGAACCAGATGAAAGACTCCAGGCAGACTCAAACCTGGGCTCAACTGGACTGTGTTGCTCGTCTCTTCGTGGTACTTGTAGCCTCAGGGCATGGCTACGTAGGTAGCACTAGGACCATGGCTGTGCCTCCTCCCCACACAACCTGGCTCTGTGGCCTGTGGAAACAACTTTAGGGAGCAACCAGACAGAGACACCAGCTGGTGCTGACAGCTGCAAAAGCGGCACAGCGAAGGCTGGAGGCCAGGCAGAGCACGGCCTGCGCTTCTGGCCGAGGCTTTGCTGCCCTGTTGCGCGCTGGTGATGCGCTCAAAACAGCTCCATTTCTCTTCTTCAGTCCTGTCTGTTTTCACCCTCCTCATGTTTTATCACCTTATTCCAGGCTCCTCCCTTCCCTTAGCTCTGTGATTATGTGTCCTCTTCGAAGTAAAAGCACACACACACACCACCCCACCACCCCCGTCCAGGTGGCTGCAAGCCCCTGCCATGCTCATTGTGTGTAGCATTAGCCTTTTGTCTGTCACGCTTACTGTCTTCTCCTGTTAGACTTTGGGAGAGATCCCAGCTACATTTCTGTATTTGCAGAGTGCCCAGCGCTGTAAGCAGACACTAACCATTTTTTTAGTTAACCGTTAGGAACTGCAAGAATAAATACGGTTTTTACTACTGCTAGTAGTTAACATTGGACACCTGTGTCTGGTTCGTGGTTGGCTGACTCCCATAGCTATAGCAATGTGGCACATAAATGTCTCCCTTAGCTGAATATCTGAGTTTCAGACTGTCTCTTCAATACCTATCTGCAGTTCTCCTTCCTCCTTTTTTTATAAATTATTTGTCATTGACAATTTTTGGTGCTTTGCTTCACCTCAAAAGCCCGCTGTTTATCGGTCTCAGTGGACAAAAGCCTTCAGTGGATTTTGGCTCAAAACCCTTAGTTTTGCTTTTGTAATTGTGACCAAATTTCTGTCAAATCTGTCCTTAAAAATAGACAAACCAACCAAAACATATTGTTGTATAATGTCATATGTTATTGAATAGCTGTCAGGTACTGCTTTGCGTACAACAACATTTCTGTTGTGGGTGACGATTGAAATGCATATTGCATATGCATCATTGAATTTTTAAAGGACTTTTAGACACTTGGTAAAGTGCTATTTTTTATTTTTACTGGGATATAAGTGCTTTTAGCTATCCCAAGAATCATTGCAAGATTCTGTTCTACAGTTTTGCTTTCTAAGGCTTCTTTACTTCTTGGAATAGCTATAGTAAATTCAGTGTTTCTAAGTAGTATTATCACCTTATTAAACCTGGAATATAAGCTCCTTAGAGACAGGGGAATTATAAATATTTTGTAAAACACTAAGCATACTTATGGCACTGCAGGTATAATGCACTTGTGTAAAGGAAAGTTAAGTTTTGTGGTGTGTATTTTCAGTCATCTCCTCCACACCCCCTACTTTGATGTAGGCAACTTCTCCTAAAATTAGTCCTGATTTATGCAGTCCCCTTTGGTTGTGTTATGGACCCTGTTATGTCAAGAGACCCATTCAGTTTACTGGATTTCTGTGTGCTTATAAGACCACAGCAAGAAATGCACCGCAGGGCTGGCCGTCAGTGAAATTCTGTTATGCCTGCTTTGCTTTGAATTATATGTTTGCTCGCTAAAATGTTCAGAAATAATTCTGTAGATCTGCAGAAACTGTTGATTGGGATTGCATATTTTCATCTCTCTGTATATTCTCTTTGCATACAAAAAGATCTCTGTCCATGCTGTGGTTGCTTCTTTTAAAACACCCAAGACTGTAATTGGGTGTGAAAAAAGGAAGTTGCTACCTTTATATATCCTTCTGATTCTGGGATCCTTGGGGTGTGTGGTGCTTGAGCATGAATTCTTCAAGATTCTGTGTATGATGAATATTGAACATCAATAGAAGTTGCAGGACTTCATTCTAGGAGATGTTTTGTGAACTCTAATTTTTTTTTTTTTAGAGTACTACAGTGTTCTCCAGCTGTGAATCTCCTGTTTTTCTAAATAAATAGAACTGCAATACTGTGTACAATGACACTGCCTGACATCTTAGTGCCTGCAGAAATGTTTGAGTGACTGCATGAGTTAAAATCTTAGTGTATTTGGAAGTACTGGAACAGAAAGATTCAGGGAAGTGGATGTTGCATAGTTTGGAAGGAGGTTAGGAGTTTTGATGTTAAGCCAGCCAGCATCTATGAAATGGAATTAGTGCTGCATGCTTGGAGTGAGAAATATGACTCTCCTTCCTCAAGTCACCTTTTTAGCCACTGGTTTTCTTGCTGTTTGTGTCCCCTTGCATTTGTGATATCATGACACAGACCCCTAGAAGGACAAGCCAACAGCACTCCATGTACTTTTTCTGGACATACTCCTTTATGCATCATTCCTTCTTTTTTTGTGCAAGAATAGAAGGAGCAGGGTGGCAGATGGGGAGCTCAAAAATGTTCCTGGAAGTAAAAATTTTTCATGTTAAGTAGAGTTTGCCATAAGATTTGTTCAAAGACTTATGTTGGTAACAACAGTAATGAAAAGATTGTAATGCGGCTGCCTGCTTTGCTGAATAGCTGCTTGGTAAGTGAAAGGGTGAAGAAATGGATGGTTTTGTTCTTCACTGTATCTGTGTCACTTCTGGCCAGGAGTGTCCTCTGAATTTCTTTCTCTGCCTGCATGGGCTGTCAAACCCTCTCAGCTCCACTATATTATCCTCCATTATCTGCACTTTTACTGCACATACTTGCACTTTCCTGTATAAGCCACCTTAAGAGGAAGAAGGTATCCTTTTACTCTGCAGTGATTG
Organism: Phaethon aethereus; assembly: GCF_964289735.1. Lineage (NCBI taxonomy): Eukaryota > Metazoa > Chordata > Aves > Phaethontiformes > Phaethontidae > Phaethon > Phaethon aethereus. The sequence continues at coordinate 53,501,753 of NC_138579.1, forward strand.
ATTGCCTCCCCACTGTAACTTAGAAAACAACCTTAGGGTGCTGGGGAGGCATTTGACAAACCAAGGTAACTACTCTCCTGTGTGGAGAGAATCGCAAGTTCTCCAGTGCGTATAAACCTACTTCAAGGGACTTAATCTGCTGAGAGCTGAATGAAGTGTGAAGCATAGCAGGAGGTAATAATGTTACTTTTGTGTAAAAAGAAGTATGAAAATAAACATCATTACAAAAACTGAGGACAGAGAAATTATAAAATGTAGCCTTTCTGGCTGCTTAACCAGAAAGAAGTTTTTGAAGTGGGAAGTAAGAGATTATACAGTGATACATCTCTTCATGGAAACATGAAGGTTAGGAGATGGTGGTTGTTGTGCTCAATGGTGGAGATGTAACGAAGCACCCTTAGAGGTACCCTTATATTTGACTAGAAGCTGGCTCTTATGCTTTGCTGTGTTTGAGGTAGAACAATATAGTCTCTCTTACTATTAAAATGGGGCATTAGTTGAAAATGGATTCAAAAATATGTTTTAAGACATATCTCATACAGCACCAGAGTTTTATCTGCAAAGCTTGTTGAGGTCTCTGGGTTCTCTCTGTGTTTTGGTATTGTGCTGTGATGGGTGTATAAACAATATGACTCCAGCTGAGCTATTGAATGAGAAGAACCAGAAATGGCTCCTCTTGTTTTTATTCCCAAGCAGAATCCTTTTGTCAGACTGGCCTGCTATTAACAGAAACTTCTAAAAAAGAAGGGGAGGACTCTGCCAAAGGTAAGAGGATTTCAGTGTCACCTGAAACAACAAGAAGCAAAAGCTTTTTTAGGGTGGGGAGAAAATGGCTCCCTTCTCGTCACAGTTCTTTTCTGCGTCTGCTCTGTTATGCAGGCATCAACTTTACACTGATGTTCATCGCAGCCATTTTTTTAGAAGCTCAGTTTTCATTGCATTTGAGCCTGGTACTAGAAATGGCTTTATCCATGTGCCTCTCCCTATTTCTCTCTCTCTTGTGTAGATAAGAACATAGGTATAAATATGTGTGTTTACATTTGTATATCTAAAGGTACACACATACACAAAATCCAGGTATATAACTAAACACATTCACCTAATGTAAAAAGCTGAAAGAAAACTTAAGATTTGGGAAATGCTCACTTATTTGTTAGTGGGGAAAGAATTTGGAGCTCTTGAAAAGGAAGAACTACTGTACTTGCACTAAACTGAACTACAAATAATAGGAATAGGTAAACATGACACCTTGTTTTTTCAAATTTCCAAAAGTTTTTTTTCCTGTTCTGTTCCTAAGTTTTTAATTAAGTACTGTTTTGAGGCATGTGGCTTATGAACAGTATCCAAAATTTGAGCACAAACCAGGTGTAATTTGCTACATTTACAAACCCTCAACTTATTTTGTAAATAACCTGACTAATAAAAAGGTGCTTGTTTGTCCACCTGAAATTATTAGTGAGCAGCATATTTGAGAAGATTAGATCTGTGTCTAGTAGAGAGATATTTCAAAGCTGCTGTATAAGTAAAGTTTCTCTTCATGAGTTTGGAGTACGTTGTTTCTTAATTGGATAGAAGAATTACTCTTCTGTGGTGGTAATAAGTGGGGAAGGACTGCTGGGTCTTACAATTAAGTGCTCTAGGAAAGAAGCAAATGGTACATTTTCTGATCAGTTGAGACTGTTATAGTAAACATGGCAAAAATATGACTTCTGTTGAGAAAAGTAAAGAATGAGTAATGGCATATTTGGGAGTGAGCATCTGCAGAGTAGCCACTTGGAAAGTAGTGTTTTTCGAGAGGAAATTAAATCATCGTCATTTGCTGTTTTTATTGGGGAGGTGAGAATTGTGAGAGTGGGACTGATAGCCTCTGCTAACTTGCTCCTTGGAGAGCAGAGTTCCTAAATGAGATGTGAATATGCCCAGTACAGATCCTAGGAGATCCTCACAGAGATGCAGCACTTCGAGCTTCTCTAGACTTCCTTAGTTAATAAACTATATGTCATTCCTCCTTTGTAAGTGACAGAGTCAAAGTTGTCTTCCTGGCTACGCTAATTAATCTTTCCCAACTTGGGAATCTTGCCCTGAATCCAGGAAAGTGGTAGGTTTTATTCTTTTTCTTTAAATACCGTTATCAAAGGTTCAAGTCCTATTTCTGTGCTGTAAAACTAATTCATAGGCTTGTGCTTTGTGAGGAGTTATTCCAAAATGTCAGGATCTTGCGGAGAAATTGGGACTATCCTATTGTTGTTTTCACTATAGAAGGAAACTGTTGTGTCAAATGTGTGCTCTAATACCTGTAATGCAAGTTTATACCCTACTTTCTGTTTTTACAAGCATATGTTATATCTACTGTCTGCACTAGGTTTAAAGCCTGACACTGAATTACAGAAGAAATTTAATGCAATGTATTAGACACTCTATGACTGGCTCTAGTCTCAAAAAAGGTTGCTCCCTTGACATGGTGAGCTTCAGAAATTGATTCAGGTGCACTGAGAATTGATTTGAGAAGTCTCTCTGGCCTTATGGGACAGCAGTGGAAAGAAAGCTCAATAAAAGGATGTTGTAAAAGCAATCTGGAGTAATAGGCAGTAGCCAAGATCAAGGAAATTGGAATAGGTGAACATTCAAGGGGCACTCTCACTTTGGATTTGCATTTTAACTTGTTAGGAAAACAACATGATAATAAAGGGCAGTTTAATGGTAGGACTTAATTTTTATTTTTTTTTACTATTAGAATTTTTTTCTATTTTATGCTAGGCCTAAAAAGACAGGTACATAAGCCACAATATCAAGACAATTCTCAGGCCTCTTCTTTCTCCTTGTCGTGTTTTCTTTCCTGCTGAAATATCTTCTGTCTCAGTTATGCTGGTAATATTTTTTTATTAAATTATTTGCTGATGTCTAGAAAAGGATACATACTGCCAAAGAAGATGGTGTAGTTGGCTACACAGAAGAAGTTGCTAAATATGCCAAACAAATGAATTGAAGAATGAAAGAGAAGACAATAAAGCAAGTTTTAAAATCGTAAGCAAAATATATCTTGTCTATTCTCTCCTGGTCAATAATCTTTGTAATTACAGGAATAGGTTTTTAACTTTCCTGGGGTAATGTGATTTTCAAATTGATTTAGTCCTTTTTTAATATCTTGGCTTGCTTACTGGAGGTCAGTAGAAGGGAAATCTAGAGATTGTAAATAAGCACTTGAGACAGATCCTAGGCTAGATTACGAGACTTTAACATGGAAAAACATGGTCAAAAGCCTACCTTCAAATAGAGAAATCCCTTCTTCAGGTAAATTGAAATTCCTGTTGTACAGGGCAATGAGCAAATCATTGCTAGTGTGGCAAATTAGCTGAAAACTGTTGTGGCAAACAACCTATCTAGGTTTTATTCCATGTATTTCTTTAACCCGAAATGTGTAAGAGAACCTGACTTGTTTGCATGTCTTATGTGAATGTTTGGCAACTAGCAGCACTTTAAAACTATACAGAGGTTTTATGAAAAATTTCTAACTCCAGGAAGCTGCACTTCCCAAGGCAATGCTTGAAGCAGGAACTGTGAGGCAGCACGCTCCCTCTCCTTACAGAGGAGACAACTGAGACCCAAACAGGTAGTAATTTCTGTTTAACATAGGTTGTTTCTGTAAGGAATCGAATGGATTAGAGGGACTTAAATAGACACTAGTCACTTCAGTCTACTGATGCCAGCATAGACAAAAATATGTATGTCTCTTTGGAGATGTGAAGTTAACTAAGACTTAGAATAACAGATAAAAACATTGGCCTGTCAAGTCCAGTATATTGATGAAGAGTTCTTATTGTTATCACTTTATCCGCTGGATACATAATTCAGTTTTGTCCCTTCCTTAAGACACCTTTTTTGTTTTTTAGTTCTCTCCTGGGATTGTTTTATGAAGTGATTTTTCTCCACTGAGCATGCAAGCACACTTGTTAGGATTTGATATATGTAAGCCACATACTTTATTATGGTGGATGTGTTCGTATAGGATTCTTATTGATTTTTCTTGTGTTCTAGTCAATGATGAAGTGAAGCGATAATAAAGCATGTATGTGCTGGGTTTGTTTTCTTTACCTCTGCTGTGATTTGGACATGCCATTGTAATTTTTTTAGATATGCCAAGTGCAGTGGAGAAGTAATCTTTCTCTCAAGTAAAACAAAGTAGGATTACAGCAATAACTGCTGTTACCTGCTGCATTTGTCCTTTGTAGCTAACTCTTGTGTGCCGAGAATCCTCCTCGCTTCAGTTTTTCCTTTTACACCAGACAAAGGTCATTTTGGATCTTTGTTCATAAAGGGCTTATTCCTGTTTCCACTGAAACCAGTGCTAAAGTTGATATGGGTCAAAGGAAAGGTTAGAGACAACCATCTAGAATGAATGCTGTGCAAGTATGAAACAATGTCAGAACACATTAGTTTTCACATGTGTGACAAAGTGTTGCTTATCTACTTACTGATGTTTCTGAAGGAGCCTTGTCATTATGGTATTAAGATGATAGCATCTTGAGAATACTTTGCTTGGCATTGGAAGCTTGTACTACCCAACCTGTTGATGAAAAGTGTGTTTTATCCATGCTGCAAAAAATAGAATACCTGCAACTTAACCGTACAGATGTACTGTCCTGTAGCATTTTATACAGGTACATTGCGTATGCCCAGTAAGGCAGAATTGCCTGTAGAAGGCAGTTGCTAGCTGTCATTAATGCTGTCCAATGATACTGTCATGAAAGGTGCTGAGAGTTTTCAGTCTAGTGATTACTTGTTTTCGCCTGAAGATCATTAACTTCAGATTTGTGTACCATGTGTGTATGAAACAAATGCTTGTATTGTGGTGCACATTTTCAGCCTCCTGAATGCCAAAAAGAGAAAATTTTAACCTGTTGTGTTCAAAGGACAGGGTTAAATTCTTTTCAGCATTTGCTTAAAACTGCGTGGTCGTTAATCCTTCATTTCCTGCTTTTCTGACATCTTGGGGATCCCAAATATATTCCCGGTATTGATGGAAAGCATCGCTTTAAAACCTCATTGAAAAATAGAAAATAACATTGGAAACTTAAATGTTCCATCAGCGAAAAGTACATTCTCACAGAGGTTAGTGAAGTTCCACGGTGTATATGTGGATATAAAGCAGGCTGGAAATGTAACAGCCAGTGTCACCAAAGACCACAAAGAGATTTGGGGGCGGGGAGAGGGGGGAGAATCATGTGGTAAACTAGTATTTATTTGCACTCCCTGAGAGGATGCCTTACCTAGTATTAATTAACACATTTTCATTAAAATAATAATGATATAGCTAGTTACCTAAAAGTATTTTCAAACTCTCTAAAGAAAAAATTGTCTAAATCAGGAAAAAGACAAATTTAATTTGACCAATGGAAACTCATATGTTATCAAGAAAAAACAAAACCAATGAGGACAATGCAGGAAGACTGGTTGTATGTTACTGCCTTCTTGAGGTTTGGGTCAATATCCTGAAATATTGGCAACGCAGCTCTGCTCCAGGTGAGTCAGTACTAGGTCCATCAAGCAACAGAACTTAATAAATGTTCTCCTCCACTTGGTCATTGAAGGCTTTGCACTTCCTGCCTTTCTTGAACTTACCCCTTTTTTTTCCCCCCTTTTTTTTCTTTCTACTTTGTTCTGTATCTGAAACATAAAAAAAAAATTTAAAATAAAAATTAACAAGTCTTTATTTCCTAGTGAATAGAGATTGCATTTCTCCTCCCAGGGCTTGCTCAGGGTCAGTAACAACAACTGCGAGGATGATTTATTGACTTCTCTACTCTGACCAGAATTAAAACTGTCACCAAAGGGCCTGTAGTCCCTAGACACCAGCTTGGACTTCTCAGTCAATTTGCCAGAAAGATGGCTTTAGTTACATAGCAATTAAAAGTCTTATTTCATGGTGAGTAACTAAAGGGAAGTGGAGGGCAGAGAGAGAAAGGTTAACACATTGATGCAGAAATAGTACAGAGCACTAATTCTGTGCCGATATAGAAGTCTCTCCTATCATCTCTCCCTGCTGCTCATTTTCCACTTTTACTTTGTATATGTCTATTTATTGAACCTTTTTTGGGAACCTTGGAGGCTTTATGAAAAGGGTTAAGATTACTGGGCTAAAAATGCTACAAATTCACTTCATGCCATCTTAGACCTAATTTCATGAGGGATCAAGGCCTATGTGATCGTGAGCAATTTTACCATCCTTTGTTGTCTTCCATCTTTTTTCCCTTTCCAGCTGTGGACCTGTTGGCCAGTTTAATCCAAATTTGACAAGAAAGGTAACAGCCTCCACAATGTAGGAGAGGTTGTGCCCTGAGTGCTCTGCTGGGAGAACAGCATCACAGGTATAACCTTTACCAGGCACTAGAGACTGCAAGTTCCATTGTGAAAACTGTAGCTTAAAGGAAACTTTTAAGTTCAGGTTTGCACCTCACTGGAAACCATCTGGCACACAAACCCACAGGAAACTTGACTTCTTCACTTCCTTGTCTTACGTTCCTACTTGTTTTGCGATCAGCCAGCTGCTTAATGTCCCTGGAAAAGAGCTGTCGCCATGGAAATTAGTGCAATGTCTATGTGAATTTCAAAGGCATTTCATTAATACAATTCTGGTCATTTGAACCAAGCTCATGCAGAATCAAAGCATTAGGATTCTCTTTGTTTTGCCTTTATGGTGGTTTTGGGGAATCAATGTCCTCTCGTGCTATAGTCTGCACTGTGATGTGCCAGGAAGGAAACAATGCTTTTTTTAATGGCTGGGTGAACTTACATGCTTTTCTTACTGCTTATTGGTTTGTTGTCTTGTCACTTCATGACTGGTGTATCGCATGATGGACTCCAGGCCTTCAGGTCTTAAAAAACTGCCATTCTAACAGCACTTAGTGAATTATGCTAGGTACATGGTCCTGGCACTGTGAATTTTACCTTGTTTGGTTGCAGGAATGGATTGTATCAGGGAATTGTTCAGTGGACCAGGATATAGCCCTTTCTTAATGATAGGGCAGCCAGTTTTCAACTGGTTTTGTAGAAGGACTCTTGCAGACATGTTTTTTTTTTAGTCACAGCTTCCTTTCCCAGCTGACTTCCCATGGAGAAGAATTGGTGTCAGAACTCAATACCACAGTTGCACTGTAGGGACTGAAATGTGATTCACGCCCTATTTTGCTAGATTCAGTAAGTACATAAGTGTTTTTATTTGAAACAGATATTATGAAGAAAACAATAGTAAACTTCATTGAATATGTTGATCACAAACTGATTAAATGACATCTCAGACTTGCTGAGGAAGTCTGTGACATAGCTGTGAGTTGAACTCCAGATTTCTGTATGTCAGCATAGTGTTTAAATGACCAGATCCTACAATGATTTTTACCAGGGAAGTGTTCATTTCTGAAGTGACTGTGTGCCAGACTCTCTTCAGTATTGTACATGGACTAGAAAATAGATCTTTTTCTTACTCAGTCTTCTCTATTAAATAAAATCTTGGTAGAACTTAATGCCCAAGTATATTTGAGATTTAGAGCAAATAACCAAGTCAATATGAGTTTCTCCTACCTTAGTCTGCCAGTGCATCTTAGTTCGTCCACTGCTGGAGCAAATGGGTCCCATGTCAGAGTTGGAGGCTGTTCTACCTGTCTGAGAGAATTCCGTGTGAGGTGGACAAAGATCCCTGGGGCCAGTTTAAGAGAACCAATGTAATTTAATGTGCATGCTAATCTGAGTTTGAAATAACTCTCACAAGCTTTTTTTTGAGTGCACAACTTCACACATCTACAAGGTTCTTAGCGGAATGTTCATTTATTTCCCATTGATCAGATCGCAGTAAACAAAGTATAAAAAAAGTTCATGGCAAAGAGGAAAGTTAGTGGCATTGTAAATTAGAAGCCTTGGATAAAAATGTTAACAATTTTGACTACAGTATTGTCATTGAATCCAATTTGAATTTTTAGTCACAACAAGTAGTGGAAAAAAAAGCCTTTGCTGAAGAAGGTGGTAGCCACTTTTGGGCACCTTCCTGGTAAGAGATGAGGGCTTCATCTTGTTATGAGAGTATCACTGTATTTTACAAAGTCTGTATAGCAAGGAGAGTATGTTGTCAGACCTGAAATAACATCTGGTGTTACACTGTATCCAGGATGTTTCCTGTGTTATTGAAGCTGTTTAATATGCATTGAAGTCCTTTGGGAACTGGAAATCTCCAAAGCTTTTTTTTTCCCCTCCAGTAATCCAGTGGAAATGCACCTCCCTCCTCTGGATGCTTTCATTGATCTGAACCTCCCATATGTGTATGATGCACAAGAGGAGTTCTAGAGATGGCAGGATGTTGAGTCTTGGGGATCCTGACCCAGTGACCCCACCAAATGCTGTGCATCTGTAAACATGAAAGTTCATGGTAGCTTTACCATGTCTGTCTTTGCCATGGAGAGTCTATCAACATAGATTTAACTCTGCATATAATTATAAAGAGAGAATCAAGATCCCGGTCTCTGCTTTTATTCCAGACCTTTCAAAGATTGCGTTCACGTGCTAAAAGGCTGCCACCACACAAATTGGTACTGAGTTCAGTTAAACGATTTGTTTTTCTTTTGAGGAGACAAAGGTCTGTCAGAGTTGTATGTTGGAACAGCACTGTAAACTGAGCTTTTTGGAAGGGAAATGAAGAATAAACAGCACTTTAGGGGCATGATTTGGCCTGAAATAAAAAACAAATAGTTTAAAAAACACAAACCCCACAAAAAACCTCACAAAAAGATCCCCAAACCAAAGCCCCACCGAAGTAATTGTTTAGAGAATAGAATAAGTCAGAATATTCTTCAGAATTTTTATTAAAACAGCTTCTAGTAGAGAGGAATTGCTTAAAATAAGTTTTAAAATTCCTAAAGTAGCCCATAAACTAAATATCAAACTTTCAAGGTAATTTATTAGTGCTATCTTGTAACTAATTCATGGATCCTTGTGCAGTTGAGGTGTGTGATGTAGATGATTCTGCCAGAGATGCTCTCAGCTTTCCCAGCTACTCCTTGTCAACATGGGAGTTGGACTAGCGGCTAGGTGTCTGTGTCTACATTTCAGGTATGTTAGTGTGTATTATACATGTACCTAAAAAGCCAGCAATTCTTCATTTTCAGGCTTGGACTAAAAAGTTGGTAGCTCACCCTGTTGAAGATGAGGTAGAACAGGTGTCATCAAAACAGCCTGTGGATGATGCAGACAGTGGTTCTTACTCCAACTCACAGCTTGATTTGCTGTGGAGGTAAAGATGACAGTAATTGGCCCAAAACTAAGCAGGTTCTATGGCTTGTTAATGCTTGTTTATTCATTTTCATAAAGGTATGTATGGGTCCTCTCTAGGTCTTCATTTACACTCAGCCAAAAAGAAAGGCAGGGCTGGGAGTAGAATTAAGGGGAAATTAAAAGATCAAGTCTGACCAAACCAGACTAAAAATCAAAACCAGAAAAGCTCTGCTTTGAACCTGTGAAAAGTAGTGTTTCCCATGTTAGCACTTTTCTAGCTTCTATAAACACAGATCTACCCAGCTGGTGGTTTCTCTGCAGCTTCTGTCATTGCAGCTTTGCCCTTGGGTAACATGCAGGGCAAAATCTCTCAAAAGGGGACCATACAACTTACTAACAAAACTAGTTGCACCATAAAGTTTCTTTTAAAATAAAGGCCTTTCAAATTAATACTGGAGGTGGGTGGTGATCTTCCAAAGTGGTCTCTTAATGAAATTTTTCCTATTATAATTTTAGGGTTTCATCCAGACTCATCAGGTTTTAATTCATTGGAAATATAGTTTTGACTTCTTTAGATAGTGAATGTGACCTCTAGTGAATTTTGTGCTTTTATGAAACTCATGCTTCTCTGAATTAATAGATGACAGAAGAAAGCAAGGTCTTTAATTCCTTATAAATTTTATTCTGAAATAATGTGTGTTAATGATAATCCTACAATGTAAAGGAGTGTTGGGAGAAAACGATAAGGAATGTTAAGGAAAGGGCAGAAGTGGGGAAGGGATTTTAACATACTAGTATTATACTATGTCCTCTTTTTGATAACCTGTAATGACAGTGGCTGTCAAAGCTGTCAGGGCACTCAAGGGCCCTTCTTGAGACACAGATCTCTATTATTGACAGGCACGGAAGAGTGTCTGCATGTGCCTATACATGCATATATGGAGGGGTAGAGTTTGATCCTCTTTATTCTGATTCAGAAGAAAAGATGAAATGTTAAGTGATATTCTGATTCTTATTTGTGATTTTTATATTTCCAATAAAGTCTCTGGTGCTGTGTGCATGGTCATTTCTTCTGCACCTGTGATGTAATATTAGGGAGCTCATGTAATGATGGATAAGTTAATGGGAATCTGTTTCATATATATTATGTAAATGTATGTCTGTCATAATCTATACCTATGATTCATAATCCAGAGGCATTTTAGTTAACTGTAAGGCTTTCTAAGAAAGGGATGAAAAGAACTTTTGCTTTCAATGTCTTTCCAGAACTGCTGTAGTAGAATGTTCCAAATTCAAATACTATCAGGTTTCTAACTTCATCTAAGAGTGGGAGAGTTTTAGCATGGAATCGTGCTCAATACCCTGTCTTTGTTATGTCCCAACTTCATGAGACAATAATTGAGATACTGAAATATAAGCAAATGCTCATAATGTAATTGTATGTGGGATGAGGCGTTTGGGCAAACTGAGATAAATGAGGTATGGAATTGTTGTCAAAATCTTGAATTTTTTGATCGGGTAGATTTGCCTGATCCCTACTATGTCCACACCCTGCCTTTTAATGAGTCAGTGTCCTTTCCTCTCTCATTATGAGGATAATACTAAAATGTTTTCTGCTGACGTAAATCCTTGGAAATGAGAGAATTTGCAGGAACAGCTGTGTCTTTTATTTTTCAGTGATGTCAGTGAAATGATTTTGCTAATCTTGAACTGAAGCTTGTAGTCACTCTGTGAGTTTAACTTCCAGTTGTGCTAACATGAGTTTTGCCAGAGTAACAAAGTGAATCTGAGAAGCACGTAAGCAACATATAAGTAGAGACTTGTGGAACATGAGGTGAAAGTACCTGGCCTGTGGGAAGAAATACTACTTTATTTTTAAAAATTACTACAAGGAAAGAAGCAAATGGAACACAGAGCTATTTTATTTTCCCATTCTGGTGACTCCAGAGGTGTACAATTATGGGGTTTTTTGTAACGTTTCATCAGAAATATATCTGATATGATTGGTTCTCAACGTGTAAGAAGAGTGGATAACCTTATACAGATGTAAAAGAGTATACATATAGTTTGGCAGCATTAGTATTCAGGTTCACTGGTACAAACCCCTCTGAAGCATTCTGCTTGATGGCTGATTTAATGACTTTTTAAGTCATTTAATTTCCAGCACCTTGTATAAATGGGTTCATTTTTTTTTTCAGTGACTGTTGAGGCCTTTCCACTGTATCCTGGAGCCCTAGTCATAAAACTGCTGTGAGAGAAACGTAGAAGCTAAAGTGTAACAGTGATACTGCTGGTCTGGGTTGCCAAAGTAGCATCTTTAGCTTTCAAATTACCAAACAGTTGTTAGGAAAGATGGAAATTTTTACTGTAATCCTTTGGAAGTACCTTTCTTTCCTGGTTTCAGCTGGGGTAGAGTTAATTTTCTTCCTAGTATAGTACTGAGTTTTGAATGTAGGATGAGAATAATGTTGATAACACACAGTTGTTGCTGATCTGTGCTTACAGTAAGTCAGGGACTTTCCAAGCTTCTCATACTGCCCTGCCAGCAAGGAGGCTAGGGGTGCACAAGAAGCTGGGAGGTGGCACAGCAAGGACAGCTGCCCCAAACTGGCCAAAGGGATATTCCATACCGTATGACATGAACACATAAACTGGGGGGAGTTGGCCCGAGGGATGGCGGTCGCTGCTCAGGAACTAGCTGGACATTGGTCATCAGGTGGTGAGCAATTGCATTGTGCATCACTTGCTTTGTATATTCTTTTATCATTATTATTATTTTCCCTTCTTTTCTGTCCTATTAAACTGTCCTCATCTCAACCCACAAGTTATACCTTTTTGCCTGATTCTCTCCCCCATCCCATTGAGGGGGAGTGAGTGAACAGCTGTGTAGTGTTTAGGTGCCTGGTGGGTTAAACCGTAACACTCCCCTAAATCAACTCTCTATTAATTCTGCTGTTTGATAGCTGCTGAAATGGCATTCCAGAGTATATTTTTAAATGGGAATTTTTCTGTCTTCCCCATTCCTTCTGGCTCCTATTTTTTCCTGATGCTCTAACAGTTTTGAGGAAGAGCCTGTGGGAGTAGATGGCAAGATTTGTAGACTGGAATGTGCGAGAGATTATGCTGTAGCTAAAACTTGTGTGATCAAAGATACTTGTGTTTACGACGGTGGCTTGCCAGGTCCTTTGGGAAATACAATTCCTATTTTTGCACCAAAGAATGACTTCAGCTCTTGTAAGCCAGAGAAAATACAAATACAGAGAATCACAGTGAGGCCCTTCGTGCAGGAGAGTGACTTAACAGTTGTTTAATATACCATTATTATTTTTTTTAATTAGAAACAGGATTTCATTCTGTGATGACTTCCCTGAACATTTCTTAATCTTTCTGGCGTCTCATTTGGCCAGCTGCCCTTCCAGAGTAGAATCATCTAGGCTGTGAAGTGCTGAGTGCAACCTTCACATTGCAGTAACCTGGAGGGCACAGGGAATGGAGAGAGTTCCTCCTCATCTCCTTTTCTGTAAGGTAAGACTGGACTGGCAAAGCAAGGATTCCTGCTGCTTATTCTGTAGCCTGGCCAGCCATCTTCTGCCTGCTGAAACACTAACAGCTGCTGTACATCTAGGGAATTCATGCTCCTGCTGCTGCTTAACGATACAGCATGGTATGCAAAAGCTTGAAGAAGTGGTTAGGGCCCCTTCACTTAGCCCTCGTTCCTGGGTTTACATGACCTGCATATGTAGAGATGAAGATCTGTACATTAAGCATGCAAAGGGTTTGGAGCCTTGTGAACCATTAGGAGTGGGAGGTGTGTCTAAGGATGTGGTTGATGCTTTGCTGCCTAGTTCAGAATGTTGTTGCACCCCAAATCTGCAGTCCAAAGGCTTGGCCGGAGTGCATTTTACTTTTCATTATATGCAGCTGTATGTATCTGATGAAACAGAATAGTACAAATGTTTCTTGGCACTGCAGAGACTGGTGGAGCAGAAGGCTTTTGTTCGTGGATTCTGGCCTTGTTACTGCTGTTGATGTATGTGTTGTAAAAACGGAATAGGTGCCTCTAGTCCTGCAAACACAGTGGTCTAGAAAGTGTTTTTACAAACAAAGCTCTAAAACAATGCTGACATAAGTAGATCATTTTAGAGGGGGTCACTAAAGTAGGTTCAGCAAGAAACTTTCAACTTTAACAGTTGTATCAGATTAAAAAGGTGTTTGGTGAACTAAGGACAAGTACAGGAGATGAGTCAAAAGGGACCACCTGTCATTTGGAGAGGAGCTTCTGAATCCTGGAGATGAAATTATTTTTATTTACACGAATCCTCTCTCTTTTCAGAGTCCATTCAGAGATCTTTGGTTTGGTTCTAAAATTTTGGTTTATGTTTGAGGGGTCAGTGGATACCTTATTGATTACAAATTTATTTGCAAGCACTAACACATGACATGTCTCTTCAGAGGCAATATCAAAAGTGGAAGCTTTAGAAGGCCAAGTGAGCAGCTTTTAACCATGAACTTCAATGTCCCTTGCTGCCAGAAACATTCAGTTGGTATTTCTTCTGTGGCATGTAGCAATTGTGTTGACACCTAAAGGCTTGATCCTTAGACCTGTGAAGTTAGTGGCCCAGCTCTCAGGGGCATCAGTGACGTAGGATCAGGGCCTGAAATGGCAATTCCCAGCCTTACTGGAGGTGTCATCATGTCAGCCTCTGCTACAGGGCAAAACATGGGCATCCTCAACCTAGTTCTTAGTTGCTGAATAAAAGAAGCAGGACTGTCTTCCTGTCTTGCATTCGGTTGGTGTTTATTGAAATCAGTATTATACGCTTGTAGTTTGGAAAAGTAACACTTTGATTCCTTCTAATAATGGAAAACATCTATCAGAATCCATCATTTAGATTCTTATTTAACAAACATTTCCTTCTCCCTCCGCCTTTTTCCTTGTTTTGTTGTCACAGATGGTACCAGGCTAAGGATGAAGAAGAAATGGTAAGTTGCTGAGTAGTCAGCCTGGGGCAGGTTAGTGAATGAAAATGCATGTGGGGCGGGGGGGGGAAGTTAACACCAATACTTTCTATGTTATTAAAATAACAGGTTTTATTGGGCTGAATATGTCTACACTGGTGTTTGTATAAATAGCTGTGCTGGAGAGAGATGAGTGTCTGCTTCTGTATTCCCATATTCTATTCATTAACTCATTACAGCTTAACATGGTTTTTGTTACAGTGCTGGTTGTGGTATTTTGATATGGCATATGGGGGAAAATGGGCAAGCATAAACACTCAGAGAAAGTGTCCTTAACTCTCAGCTAATGCAGCCATAGCAGGATGAGAAAGGAGAGTGTTTGCAGCCTTTTTAGCAGTTTATGAGGTAATTTGTTAAAGAAACAACATTTCCTTTGCTCCCTGTCTGAGAGGCCAGATAAATGAGAGAGATAATAGCTCATTGTTCCCTCTCTTTGAATGACATTTTGCTATTGTCTTAAAGCCTCAGTGGAGTGAACTTAACACAGTGGGCTTTGTTGAAACAAAAGCACTTGTGCCTCATGTCACCAAGAGAGCTACAGTGGAAATGCTAATTTGATAGCACTGAAAGTGTTTGAGGTGGAGCCAGTGGGCTAAATATGAGATCCTCAGCATCAGCCATTTACAACCTTTGGTTTTCTGTCCTGGGTGAACAGCCTGTTTCACAGGGACATCAATTTTTGTGCCTTGTCATTTCACCAATTGCATCATGCAAGCACATTTCAAATGCCTTAAGAGTAACCATAGTAACTGCAGGTCATTTAAATAAGCTGAAAGAGAAGGAATTCCCTCCCTCGTAAAACCCTTCAGTCAAACAGGCTCCAAGGTACAGCGAGATTCAGATTCTCCTCTGCTGCAAACTGGCACTGCTCCACTGGGTTTTAGTAAGGTTCTGTGGATTTCCACAGGTTGATCTGGTTCTAAAAGTATCTACAGAGCAAATCAGCGTAAGTGGGTGTAGCTTCCACAGGAAGACAGAGCTGTGACTGCTGGCACAAGGATAGATTTGTGTCTTTGTGTATGTGCCTGCCTGTCTGCTCAGGCAAGCAGGGATGTACCCGCTCATTCTCTTCTCCGCTCCTGAAAAATGTCACGTTTGTTATCTGACATAGAACTACTATTGCTCTTGTGCTCTTATTAGTGGAGCAATGTCAAAGCCTCGGGTTCTATTTTGACAGGGTTTCTGTAGTCAATTTAGGATGGATTATAAGTCTAATCTTAAATGTTCTGAATCAGAATTTTAATGCAATTGGGTAGGCCCAATTCCAAATGCAACATGATACGCTTGGCAATTGTTTAATATCAGAATGTCATCTGTGCAAGAATGCAAGGAATAAGTCCTGTTTGAGCTGTCTTTTTGTTGTGACAATGAGAGAAATCTAAACTTCCCTTTCACTTCTAACCTAAACTTACCCTTACCTACAGCTTTTACATTTTGCCTGTTCCCTTTGTTTACTAGACTGAAAATCAGTGCTGTATTGATATGGAGGCCCTGAATGTTTTATTGAGAAGATTCATCCATCTGTTCACTTACTGATTCATTGAATAATTCTCCCAGATTGATGCTTACATTAATTTCAGTGAAACATGGTGCTGGTGATTCTAAATGTCAGTGATTCTCCTATTTTCTTCTGCAGGGATCTCTTCATCTTTACTCTGAGTTTATAATGCAACAGTATGAATGCATTTAATTTAGATCAATCATTTAATTGTTAACTTTTCTGAAAAAGACAAGGGCTAAGCTAGGTAAGATTCAGGTAAGCAATTGTTCCTAACTCTGAAGCCGAACTTGCTAACGAAGAGGCTCTGTACTGACTAGCGATCTGAGTGTCTCTACCCGTTGTTAAGAAAACTGTTTTAGTTGTAAGAATACTTTAATCTTCTTGTTTGGCATATCAGTGAGTATTAAAAAGTAGACTAAATTTTGAGTCTATTTATAGATTTAATAGCAAAAAATATCTATCACCATCTTTCATTCAAGGCTAGTATTTTAAATCTTGGTGATTCTAAGTTACTAGGCTTCCAAAAACCAATTTGCTAATAAGGAGTGATGAAGAAACATATTTAAATACTGGCTATTAGAAAGTTATCATTTGACCTTATAGGATTAGCATTTTCTGTTCTTTGGAGGCATTCAGGCACTTTTTGAGGGGCTCATCCTTAAAGCTGGTTACAGTACCCATGCTGAAATGCAGGCATTCTCATCCTTTGTTGAGCTAACCTGGATACACATTGGATGTTCACAGAATTCTTTATTAATCTCTTTCCTTTGAATTTAGTCGCCACCAAAACAGTATGCATTTTTGTTTTGCATAATTCTTTCCCAAAATTCTTCTAATGAGTGATTCTCTAAACCCCTTCCATAATCACACGTTCAGATATGTTTCCTGCCTGTGTTCCTCTAGGTGAGCAGTCTTCACCAGCTACCTCTTTTCTAGAAAGCTGTCATCAGCCCATAGTACCTTCTTGCAATGATGGGATTTCTGCTGGCTCTTTGACTTTAGTACAACTGCAGAGATCAATAGTTTGTGTGGCAGTGTGCTGAACAGGCATGTTTTGGAGTCATCCCAGGAAGAAGGGTGTAAAGCTTCCTGACCTTGTGTAGACAGAAAAGGAAGAGAAGGTGACATTTATACCTCTTGGCAAGGAAGTGGGAATAAAAAGGAAAGGTAATATGTCTTTGGGACATCTTTGTCAACAGTTGCAGGAACTCTGAATTTGGGTCTCATTTTTCCTATTTTCATTTTTCTAGCTGTGTAAAGGTAGTGTTTTCTCTGCCCTTGCCACTTCAAAAGTTTGCTCAGTTTGTGATCAAGTTCTCTATTTAGGTTCCTTGTTGTCCTACGTGTTAGAATTTTTCATCATCTTAACTTCTTTTTTTTCCCCCCACTATAACCTACTTGGAAAAAAAAATTATTCCTGTATTTTCAATTGTGAAATATTGCCAGCAGCTCCTATTGAAATAAATCCTTTTGCATTCTAACCTCTGTTTTATAACAAGATAGAGATGGAATAATTCAACTTTTAGTAGGGTGCATTCAGTGCTGGGTCCCTCCCTTCTCCTCCCACCCCCCCCCCCCCCAGATTAACATCAATATTATCTAAAACCTCTCAGATTCAGTGGCCTGAATTAATCCAGGGAAAACTAAAGTAAAATACCGGATCTGAGCTTGTATACAGCTGGAATCCACAAATCATGTTCCACAGCTGTTGGTCTCAACAGTGTTTTACTGACTTCAGTGGTCTTTGGAGCAGGCAAAGACAAGCTAGCAAAGTGCTGTTTGGCAGTGGTGGGAGTCTGGAGTTACGGCCTGGAAGCTATATATAGCAGTGAAGATTTTAAGGGTTAGGAAGAGATTTCATTGTTTTGAGAAGTACAGAGAAAGTAACATTTCCTCTACTATATTTCATAGGAGGGTATCTCATAGGATTGTGATAGTTTGAGAGGTGAGGTGGTCTTGAACTATTTCATTCAACATTTAGAGAATTTGAATCCATATCCAGTCTCTTCCTTCTGAAGTGTAGCTTATATTTCTGACTAATAACTGCAACCAAGTACTAATTCTCTGGACTACTGGAGGCTGGCCAGTTGTGAAGCTAAAACATTAGATGAAGAACTTCTTGAAGAAGAAAATGTCTATGTTGCTACCTGTTGTATAAATATACCATGCATGTTTTGATAGAGAAATAAAACCACACATTTACACTTCCAGTCTCTGATTTTTGTATTTTTTTTTTTTTACGGCAGTGATTTACAACTCTATTAACACTTGGCAATCCAGGGTCTGGAGAATAATATCAAGCCATCTGCTTGTGCCCCTGTAGGGCTGCTTGTAACCATGATGCTGTGTTGCAAATATATCACTGCAAACTCACATGCTGGAAACCTTGTTGCATGTCTTGGATCCATTTTTTTTCTTTTGCCTGCAGGATGGTGGCAGATGTGCAGGATACACATGTGGTTTTTGTGCGATTGGCTATGCTGTAAATAGTTGAAATTACATTCTGTGATATTGGGGGGTTTTCTTGGTATATAGCCTGAGGAAATGGGGAAGGAGCCTTCAAGGAAAGGCTGTCACACCCTAGAAACAACATAAAGTCTTTTTTAGAGAAAATAAGTGCTATTTCCCGTAAATAGTTTTTCAACTAATTATCTTGCTAATTCTTCTCTTGATCAAATATTCCTCTTTTTTTGGCCTCATACTTGGATACTACAAAGACTAACTGGGGTCTTAACTGACTTTAGGCTGAATTCTCTACTATGGATACTATTCCACAGCAAATGTAAGTTCAGATATGCCCTACCACTGAAAGACTCTCCACTTTATTTTTTTTTTTCCTCCTCTCTTCTCTGGCAGCTCTGTGAGGACTGATGCTGGTCTTTAGTGAGTATCTTCAGAAAGGAAGATACAGGGAGGTTGCAGTGTTAGTCACATGCAGGATTGCAAATCAAGTTTTTGTTCTTACCACACTCACACACCACAAGCTGGTGAGATGTGTTATCCTTGAGATTAAGTTTTCCCGTGCTTGGTCTGTGCCAAGTGGCATGCTATTGTGAAAAACCTGAGAAACATTCTTTTTAGACCCTATATAGTTTTTGGGGAAGATGAATTCCTAACTGGAGAACACTGCTGGCATTGCTGATGACTTCCGTTTTAAGCTATGTGTCATTGCTCCTTTTGGCTCCAAGCGGTAGAAAGTAGGTTAAATGGGATTAACACTCGCGGGTGACTGGAGTCAGCAATGCTATAGGTAATGAGAGAAATGGGCAGACGATATAAGCCCCTGTTTTCTGGTCATTAGTGTGATATACCATGTCATGGAGTTGCTTTTAATTATTCATTATGTTGGAAAGGTTTACAGTAACAGACAAAAAGACAGCATCTCAGACCATAGGTTTTGAAGCCATTCTGAACTGCGGAGCGTGCAGGAATTTGCTCTTCATCTTGCCTACCTGTGTTTCTCCACTTAATAAAGATTTGGTCTGTAGTGTCCCAAATGTATCTTGTGTTACTATCAGTACTCATTCATAACCA
Organism: Phaethon aethereus; assembly: GCF_964289735.1. Taxonomy (NCBI): domain Eukaryota; kingdom Metazoa; phylum Chordata; class Aves; order Phaethontiformes; family Phaethontidae; genus Phaethon; species Phaethon aethereus. Next base: position 53,521,062 of record NC_138579.1, read on the forward strand.
ACTGTATAAATGAATACCTGGCAAGGAGAATATTCCATGATGGACTGTGGACAAGAGAAGGAAATTTCTTTATGCCTAAAATTACTTTAAAAAAAAATTCTGTTGGAAGCGGAGAAAGAATTGCAGTGGCAATAACTGCATCTCTTCAAGGTTGAATAGTGGATGATTTTTGAAAGTGCATTTTAGTTTCAGGAATAGTTACCAATGCGTACATGATGCACTATTTATATTTCTAAACTGGAATGCACTCTTCCTGTTTGTCAGTTGTGTGTACAATCTGAGATCCCATGGTGAAATTTGTCACACTTATGCAGTTTTTTACCTGGCAGGAAGGTTTGAATTCAAGTGGCTTCTCTTTCAGATGTAAATGCTGTGGTCATGTCAGAGATGCAATGCATTTAGAAGGGTTATGCCAGCAGAGTTTCACTGAGCATTTCTGTGATAAAGAATCTCTGGATGTTGCTGAGGTTTACCTGGTTTTATGCAAAATCTTCAGGCTAGATCTGCCAGGCGAAACTGTTTTGGATATTGAACTCAGTGGGTCTTGTTCCCTGTCAGAGAACAAGTCTGTTGTGGTGGATTGACACTGGCTGGATGCCAGGTGCCCCCAAAGCTGCTCTATCACTCCCCCTCCTCAGATGGACAGGGGAGAGAAAATATAATGAATTATGAAAATAATTGAAATACATATATGAAATATAATGAAAAGCTTGTGGGTTGAGATAAGGACAAGGAGATCACTTGGCAATTACCATCACGAGCAAAACAGACTCAACTTGGGGAAATTAATTTAATTTATTGCCAATCAAATCAGAGTAGACTAATGAGAAAATAAAAACAAAGTCTTAAAACACCTTCCCCCAACCTCCTTTCTTCCCAGGCTTAACTTTACTCCTGATTTTCTCTACCTCCTCCCCCCAGTGGCACGGGGGGATGGGGAATGGAGGTTGCGGTCAGTTCAACACACGTTGTTTCTTCTGCTCCTTCCTCCTCAGGGGGACTCCTCACACTCTTCCCCTGCTCCAGAGTGGGGTCCCTCCCACTGGAGACAGTCCTCCACAAACATCTCCAATGTGAGTCCTTCCCATGGGCTGCAGTTCTTCACGAACTGCTCCAGCCTGGGTCCCTTCCACGGGGTGCCGACCTTCAGGAACAGATGGCTCCAGTGTGGGTCCCCCACAGGGTCACAAATCCTGTCAGCAAACCTGCTGCCGTGTGGGCTTCTCTCTCCACAGGTCCACAGGTCCTGCCAGAAGCTTGCCCCAGTGCAGGCTTCCCAGGGGGTCACAGCCTCCTTCGGGCATCCCCCTGCTCCAGTGTGGGGTCCTCCCCAGGCTGCAGGTCAATATCCACTCCAGCGTGGAGCTCCATGGGCTGCAGGGGGACAGCCTGTCTCACCATGGTCTTCACCATGGTCTGCAGGGGAATGGTCTGCTCTGGTGTCTGGAGCACCTCCTGCCCCTCTTTCTTCACTGACCTTGGTGTCTGCAGAGTCATTTCATATATTCTCACTCCTCTCTCTGGCTGCAGTTGCACAGTCTTTTTCTTTTCCCCTTTGTAACTCTGTTATCCCAGAGCTGCTACCTCCATCGCTGATTGGCTCAGTCTTGGAGCCGGCTGGCATTGGCTCTGTTGGACATGGTGGAAGCTTCCAGCAGCTTCTCACAGAAGCCACCCTGTAGCCCCACTGCTGCCAAAACCTTGCCATGCAAACCCAGTACATCTGTTAAATAAGGACAGAGTGGCTTTCATGGAATCTATTTTCAGGTATGCAGATATTGGGTAGGAAAATAAGGATATATAATAATAAGAGAGGTCAGGCAGAGACTTGGAACAGACCTTCAGGAGGCCTTGCAACAAGGACATGCAGCCTAGCTTCCCAAACTCTCTTCTGAAAAGAGATTGGATGGAGAAACCACACAGGATTTCAGCTGCCTGTGTGGAATCGATGCTGGTGGGATGATTAGTCTTGTGGGGAAGCACAGTCTCCCTGCAGAGCTGCTCCACAGCCCTATGTTGTCTGTTATTCCAGTGGGGAGCTTGAATAGAAGTAAGCATTTAGATGCAGCTCAGGATCATTCCCTACATCTGTATGCTTGCTTTGGCACACATGGCAACATGCTGACCATACTCCTGTAATTGTGATATTGCCAACCATTCCTCACAGCAACAGACACTGCTGCTGCAACTAGAAGATTGTGACCTCTTAGGTGACCTGGCAGGACAGAAAAGGCTAGACTAATAGGGCAGGTAGATGAGGAGACAGAAAGTTCTTTATTAAAGCGTAAGCCTTTATCTAAATGTTATTGGCTCTTTCACAGAAGAGTTGGCAATAAACTCAGACAAGAAACTCATATAAAATTGTTTTTTATTTATTTTTGCAAGTCTGGTCATGGAATCTCTATATATATCTATTGATCTCACTCTCCCCTCCTCCCCAAACAGGTTCATCCCTTTGGGCTTTCTTCTGTATTAGAACAAGTTTTCTTCCATGGATTCATGGGGCTGTTTGCTTTGTTTATTTGCTATGTAAACAAATGCTCTGTTTGAAGGCCAGGTGGTGAAGGATATGGAGGAATCACAGCAATCCACATCTGGGTTGTGCTGGAGGAGCAATCCACAAGATTTCTTTCATATAAGCTGTATGTTACAAGTTAACTAAACATCAGAACAGCTACACTGAGATACAATGCTATTTGCTGTCCATTTATATAATATAGTATTGTAACTGCAAAGGTGATATATTTTTATATAGCTCTATACTTGTATGTGTACGTATGCATGTATCTCCTTTCAAAATCCTCTCATTTCCAGTCCAGATCAATACTTCCTCAAATGTTGCAGGTCAAGAAAGGTATATTGTACATGTCACTCTCTGGAAATTAAATCTGAACTCACTGCATCTGTGACATATCTGCAGAACCCTTCTGAATAACTCTGCTTCTTTACCAGTGTAATTGAGAGAAGGATTTGACTACCTATGGGATTTTTTTAAGCTCCTGAGGGAGTAAGATATCAGTTCTTATTGAAGGGCAATGGCCATAGGGTGATTAATTTTCTTAAACAGATTTAAAAAACCTTAAGCCAGTGTGAATATTAACACTTAGGTAGGAAATAAGGGTGAATTTGTAATCCTCAGTAAAAGGGATTTGATTCAAAACTTACCAAAGGGGGGGGGGGGGGGGGGAGAAGGGAATAACATACATTGATACAAACTGGTAGAGTTTTGTGGACTTCAGTGGATCTGCAGTGGTTTATACCCTTATTCATTTGGCCTAGTAAGTTTAGTTTTAAAATTTAAGTATGTCTCCTACTTAGGCTCTTTGGAAATTAAGAGGAGATCACGGAGAGGAGAAGTACAAAGGGAAAGGGAGGAAAAGAAGAAAGGATGTATTGGTACTCTTCAGACATTAGAATTACCTCCCTTGCTCTTGTCTGGGGAGGGGCGGGGGGGGGGGAAAGGAAAACAGAACAAAGCTTTGAACACTTTTTCAGTATAGGATGTGAGGTCCTAAAGACTGGCCTCTAGGTTTTTTGGATATTTTAGAAAAGCACTGGTGTGGTCTTGTAAGCAGAAGTGCAAGTTTACTGCACGCCTGTTTCCCACTTCTGGTTTTTTGTCTTTCTGCAAGTCACTTACTGTGATGATGTGCTGTTGGTCTTCTGCTAAAAGAATTTGTACCACCTGTGTTTGTCTCATGATTTTGTTTCTGTTACTGATTTATTTTATTTTCCCCATGCATGTGGTGGTTTAACCCCAGCAGCAACTAAGCACCACACAGCTGCTCACTCACTCCCTGCTGCTGGGATGGGGGAGAGAATCAGAAGGGTAAAAATGAGACAACTTGTGGGTTCAGATAAAAACAATTTAGTAAGTAAAGCAAAAACCACACATGCAAGCAAAGCAAAATAAGGCGTTCATTCACTACTTCCCATCAACAGGCAGGTGTTCAGCCATGTCCAGGAAAGCAGGGCTCCATCATGCATATTGGTTACTTGGGAAGACAAACACCGTAAGTCTGAACATTCCCCGCTTTCTCCTTCTTTGCCCAGCTTTATATGCTGAGCATGACATCATAATGTATGGAATATCCCTTTGGTCAGTTGGGATCAGCTGTCCCAGCTGTGTTCCCTCCCAACTTCTTGTGCACCCCCAGCCTACTCGCTGGTGGGGTAGTATGAGAAGCAGAAAGGGCCTTGACTCTGTGTAAGCTCTGCTCAGCAATAATGAAAACATCCCTGTGTTATCAATGCTGTTTTCAGCACAAATACAAAACACAGCCCTGTACTAGCTACTATGAAGAAAACTAACTCCATCCCAGCCAAAACCAGCACAACGCATTATCACAGCACTAGTTTGGGATTTCCATCCACTACGTAAATAGTTCAGCTAGACCATTTGGCTGTCATTGTGCTTTCAGGCATGTGAAACCCTGCTCCTTAAAGTCAGATAGTTATCAGTCACCCCTGTGCAAACTCTGCTTCCAGATCAATTGCATGGAAGTAGCCAACCAGCAATGGCTATGTAGAGTGATCACTGGGATAGATGTTTTACTTATTTATAAATGTATTAACTTACACAGCTAAATCAACAACATATTAATCAGCTTAGCCATGTGATTTTATTACCTATATTTCTTCTTTTTTCATTTCATCTGTGGTGGTTGTTTTAGTTTCTTGTTGACTGGTTTCAAATTGTTGATGTTTTCATGAGTGTTTGTTAGAATTTGTTCTTGTCTTTTAATGTTGCAGTTTTTTGCATATGCTTTACAAATGCACCTCAGGCTATTGAGTTGTACTGGAATGGGTGCTTGTAGACAAAACCAAGACAAATTCATGTTCAGCAACAGCTTTTACCAGAAATACATTCACAAAATTTATTCCCCTGCATATTGGAAGAAAAAAATGATTACTTGTGTCTGAATCAGTCATGCCTAACAAAGCAAAATAGCTCACATCCTAGGTTTAGAATGTCAAATCACAGAAAACAAAAATGAGAAAAAACACTGAATAGGCAATAAGGTTGTAAAAAACAGGATGCAAACAAGAAGTGTGAAGTTTGTGAAATGTCTTAGCTGTTCCGAGTTGTTCACTCAGGTCTGTTTGCAAGAGGCTGGTGGTGTGTGTGTGGTGTGGATTAGGGGGCTTAAGAGGCTCCAGTCTCTCTGGAGGTCTGTTACCTCATGCAGGCAGCTCTCTATCTGCTTTGTGTACCTGTGTGAAACTTATCTGCTGTAATGGTTGACCACATTAAAAAGGGTGCCAGTGGAGCAGGAGAGAAACACTGACTTTAGAGCTGCAAGGAGCAAAATGGAAAACAAACCAGAAAATAGGAATTGAGGACCAAGCAGGATGGAGAGAATAGGTATGCCCTTCTGCCTGCAGCTTGCTTGTGTAGCCCCTGAAACCGTGATGATACACGCTGCTTGGCATGTTCCCTTGTTACACTACATCTGCAGAACTGCAGGGGCAGCAGTGGGAAACTCTGCATTGCTCCTGTCCTGTGAGTAAATAGTGGCTTCAAAACGTTAGCATTTATGACCTGTTTTTTGATACTTATTTCCTTGAAACCACTAAATGACTCTGAAATGAAACTATTTTGACTTCTCCAAGCTGTGAGCACTGAACAGGTTAAAAAGGGAAACAAGCTAAAAGCTCTGTTTCCTTTGCCTGAAAATCCACTGATGCAGGATGAAATTAAAGGCTATAAATAGCTCCTGTCCCTTCAGCTTCATCATGCAAGCTTTGGCTGTGTGCAAGGATTAGAAGAAGACAGAATGGATTTCTGTGTGGCGTCAACAAGAGTCAAGGATTATGCCCACTGTGCACATTGTATTGTTCATATCTCATGGGCCCTTGCAGGGAAATTAAATCCCTTCTGATGCTCAAGGTGCAGGGAGCAGAGTCGGCTTTGAGCAGGACACACGTGCATTGCAAAGCAATTTTACACAGTAGCACTTAGCTTCCTGTGGGTCTGCAGCATCAAGTCCTGGCTTCATTTTCATACAGGCGGACAACCCAGCACACATTATAGCAGCAGCAGCTGGGGCTTTCCAGACTTTGAGCTGGAGTTAATATCAATGAAGTTCATTACTACTGAACACATTTTGAAAATGAGTTGTATGTTTGTTCCTTATGACTCAGTTGTATATTTGTTCCTCATGACTCTGTTCACTTCCCTTAAGCAAATCCCGTGCTTCATGAGTACCACGCTGTAGTGGCTAGCATTGGGTGACAGAAGGCTTTCTGCATACAGATTGCATATAGATCCTTGTGATACACATAAGGCTCTTGAAGAAAGGTTGTAATTTCGTTCCTTAGAGGAGCATTCAAGGTTGCTGTGACCTTAGCAGTGTGAAAAGTTATTGCATCTTTTCCACTTGCCTTTTCCCCTCATTCATTGCTTATGTAATTAGAAGACATTTGTTTCAAGGAGGACATTTGTTTCAATATAGTAAATTTCTCTTTATTATTTACAAAAAAAAAAGTGTTGACCAACAGGATTTGTCCAAAAGGTGGACAGATAAATAAACAAACTACCCTGTTTTGTAGCAGTTTACAAAACTTTTACTTCTGATTCCTGTCCTGTGAGATGCAGAAGCCCACTTGCTTGCAACTCCTGTGGATTTACATGAGATTTAATAGCGAAAAGCGACTTTCAGAATTGGATCCTCAGCTGCATATGTATTTAGAGCTGTATAATTGCAAGTGCTATTAATATCTGCTTTATGTATGGTAATTTCAGTGGAGAGAAGGGCAAGAGAGGAGTAACTTTGGACTGCTACCTCATTACTTTATGAATAATAGCTGATGTCTTTGCTCTGAACATTTAAATAAGAAAATAATGGTAGTAATTGTTATGAGCTAATAAAAAGATTTTATCTCCATGGGGTTTTTTCCATATCATAAATATACCTTGGGACTGCTAGGATTGTAACTTTGTTGTGGCAATGCTAATTTTTCCACTAAAATGCCTGGAAGTCAGCATTATGGCAGCACAAGAACTTGTCCCAAATCTCAAACGTCCCTCAACAACCTCCCTAAGAAGAAAAATGGTTGAGGATATAGAACTTGCAGTAGTAGTAGAAAGTAGGCAAAAACTTTTTTTTTAGATCAAATAAAGCAATTTTGTTGTTGTCTTGTAGATACATCTAATATTACAGTGTGCATGTTTAAGTTGCTGCTTCTACAGAAGGAAAGATTGGTGCCTTTTTCTGACCTTGTTGTCCTGTTGACGCCATCTGCTGATCTGATGGAAACTGTATTTCCATCCTCTGCTGTAGCAGTGGGGAGAAAAGCATCAATCCTCTGGGAATTTAGTAGGTAGAAGGAAAAATCCTATCCTTTCCTATACTTTGAAGCCTAAACAGCTGTGTGCTAATCATTGGACTGTGAACCTATCACTTTTGCAGAAATATGATCTGTATTTTTACATTTTCCTGTTGAAAGCATTAGCACACTGTGGTGTTTGGGCTTCCTTCAGTGAGACAGTGGATGTGAGTTTGATGAAGAGAGAACTCACTGACTGGTAGATCTCAAGGTCATTCAGTCAATTCCCTGACTTTTTTTTAGGCACATCCATTGTAGCTGTCTAGTTATAAGTGCATATCAGTAATTGCTTTTAAAACATTAAAATAAAGAACGAATAGGAAAACAAGGAATGCAGAATTAAGGTTGTGTATCTGAGAAGAGATGGAAAAGCTACTTATCTCTGCCTTGAATTAGCAATGAGAAAAGTTAGACGCTTTTGCTACTTTGTTAATTTGTGCACATCTAATGTCATTGGAGACCTCTAAAACAAAAAGCCTTGATTTGGACTGCTTAGTTACTATGAAGAAGTTGAAAAGGCTTCTGGATGGAGCTGCTCCTTACAGTTGGTCTGTGTTCCCTCTTCTACTGCCCTTGAAAATGGAAGCTTACTAGGGTCCTGCTGACCTGCTCGTCCTGATACAGCTTCTCATTGCAATGCAGAGTAATCAAAGTAGTAATCTGGCTGACAGCTCCAGCATTTTGAGCAGCCATCCACTTACCTCATTGAGGCACTGCTCAAAGAGATTCCAGTGATGCAGATTTGACTCTCATGGGGTTCTGTCAAGGATGGCTGCTATTAAACAGCTCTTTTGCCAGCTATGTAAAAAACCTTTACTGGTCCAAACTTGCCTGCAGTTTCCACTTTGGAAGGTCTCGTGATTGGACCTTTGTGAATATTTTGTTGTAATATATTTATTGATTGCTTTTCCCCATGAGTGAGCTAAACAACATTTTATGTGCTTGCTCTATGGCAAAGGAAAATTTATTTCTCCTCTCCAAAAGTTACTGCAGATATCCTAAGGGTGACATGCGATATACTGACTGCAACAGAAAAACAAGAACTATGTTGTCTTGTGTAGACAGGAGGAAAGGCAGGAGGTCAGGAGTGATTTATTCCATTAGTTCTGAATTCTACCTGTTTCATCTTTGCATATATTGTAATGCTGTAAACCGGATGTCCTAATGGAGTATAGTAGTAAGTGCTTTAGCTGGAGTCATGTAAGAATATCAACTAAGCATACACTTGAAAACATCCGTTGGGAAAATAAGATTTAGTAGCTGCTACTGCAGAATGTTAACCTCCTTTTGCCCTCCTTGCCCTCTTTTCTGGGCTTCTCTTCCAAGCTTCAGCTCCTCACTCCATGAACTATATTAGAATGGCAGTTCTCCAAAAAGACCCCTCAAGGACTTGCTGACTGGGGCCCAATTCTGCATCAGTCTAGGAATTAGCTAGCCCATACTTCAATTGGTGTAGATCACTACCATCCCATTGACTTCAGTGAATGGGAACAGACCCAAATCTTTTAAATTGTTTTACTACCAGAAGATAAGGCAGTGACTATAAGCGTGACTGCTCCCCATAGGGTGGATGCCCAGCGGTGAGGGCTCTGTGGAGGTCAGAACTCATTGCGTATCATACCATTGTGCGCATATCTGATGTAAGGATGTGTTCCTGAACAGACAGATGGTATCACCCACCAGGGGATTATCAGGTCCTCCCCTGTGGAAGTAAAAATCTACATTCAGCACTTTCTGAGAAGAGGGAAGAAACAGTTCAGCCAAACTCCTGAAGAGACTAGCCAGCTGCTGCCTTGACATTTTTGACCCTATCCTTGACATAGCTCCTTGTAAAACAAATAGTGCAAAATGGCATCGTTCCTCCCCAATGAAACCTTAAAATATGTAGGATGTGGGCAAAGGAGTCAGAACCATTACTATTCCTAGACATCCATCCAGTCAGACGAGCAGATGGAAAAGCACAAACCGTTCTCAGAGAGAGTAGGAAATATGGACCAATGCCTATAGGTCTACTTCTATGCCAAAAAACCAGTGTGAAATCAGCAAGAATAGGGATCCCAGTAGACAAAGCCACCAAATAATGCTCAGTATAGTATCTAGTAGAGGAAAAGACCTAGAATACCTTGACTTACAATATAATTAAAGTTTCTCAGCTGAAAAATCTTCTTTCTTTTTAAAAACTAGAGAAAGTCTTGATCTGATGGCTGTAGAAATTTGACAGGTGCCCAGTTTGTAGAATCTGTAATCAGGACACTCTTGTGACCAGGAAGGCTTGACAAATCCTGCAGTGCACTAAACTGTACATCTTGCATGTTTGCAAATTGAAAACAAGAATAAAGAGAGCAGTGCTGTTGCTTGTGTGTAGTTTTATTAGCTGTGTAAAGAGGTGGTAGGTTGAACGTGATGGACAAAGGCTGTGAGAAGGTGACAGACTAAAGATACAAGTTGACGCAACAGACATACATAAACAACCTCAGTGATTGCAGTTACTGAAGTTAGAAGTCTTTGCTCGGCTGGTAACATTTTGAGATGCTTATTGAGAGAACAGAGAAGGAGGAAGACCTCACTGTGTGATAACTAGCTGTACTGTTAGTAAGCTGTGCTATACAAGATAGAATGGAGGAAAGGAAGAGTGAGGAAAGGAGATAAAAGATGCAGAATAGGCAGAGGCTTGAGAAGAAGGCATGGATTAACTATTACCAGAGATCAGGTATTAGTAGAACAGTAGTTATTGTGTGGCTTGAATAAGATACCATTGAGGAAGAATTTAGATGACTAAAGATACAGCTGGAGGGGAAAAAAAAAGATACTTGCAGAAGGCAAGTATGATCATACTTCAAGCGACTGCTGCCTTATGGCACTGACCACTGTCTTTACAAGGTTTCTGGAGGGTCTGAGTTGCACTGAGGAGGTTTGAAGTTCTCATTCTAGATGGATCATGCAGATGCTAAAAGTTGTGATAAAGAACTTCAGTGTGTCAGCCATATTATGCTGCATGAGCATTGCCTGAGCACAGTCAATTAACAGGGCAAGGAGGACATACAGTGTGAGAACCAAATCGGGAGAGCTCACTGAAGGTGTGAAATAGCTTTTGCCACAGGATTATTTTCTAGACATGGTGTAACCCAAAACACTGTCCGCTTGCTCATGTCAGATTGGAGCATCTGAAATCTGTAGCTGACAGGTCTTTCCACATGAAGCAAACAAGAACGCAAGATAATGTTAGAGAGGGACCATGTTAGATCATGTGATGTGGCTCTTAGTGAGACCACTGACAGAACTGTGAAACTGTTTCTGGTAAAAAGGTAAAGTAGGGCAAAAAAATCCATCAGCCATGTTTCTGAAAACTTCAGACTAACTAAAAATAAAAAATAACTTGGGCAGATGATATTAAGGGTGTTCTAATTTGCCTGTATAGAGCTGACATGCTGATAATTTTTCATAACTAAAGCTTGACTGTAGGGTGGAAAAACATTTTCAGTAGATTTGTTTACCAGCAAGCTAGTAAGCAAAAGCAGTCAGGATATTTACATGTCAGCCTGACATAAAAGGATCATAACATGACATAACTTGATCATAATCTGCAATACACCAAATAAGCATTGCCAAAGCTACATCAGAAACTTAAGTTTTACACTAGAGAAAGGCTGGGACATTTCCTTATAGCAACGGGATATGCTGGCCAGCACCAAGCATTGTAGCCTAGGAAACTGACCTCTAGAGGAGTAGTTTTCATCTTTCAATTCAAGTCTTCTTTTTTTTTTTAAACAGCATTTAAAAATAGTTGGCAGGAGTTAAAGTTTAAACATTCCTCTTGCATTCTATCAAAGCAAGGCTGTTTTAGAAAGGTGTTAATATGTTTACTCAATATTTATGGTGGTTTTACAAGCTTTGAAGTGGGGAACAGTGGAAATATTAATAGATTGTGAGGAAGGTTACCTAGTGGTTTTGTTGTAGAGGATGTCCTCTGCTGAGACTCCTTAAATCAGTCATTCATAATGTATACTGTACTTCTGAGAGCAGCACTGCCCCAACCATGAGACTGTGTTTTCCCTCTCTGTGATAGAGGGAAGATGTTAGGCAGGAATACGAAGTCTCGTAGCTCCCGTTAGAGCTGTACTTTATGTTTTAGGCTGATGTTTTAAGGAGCGGCACCTTTTCATCTTGGAACAGAAGCTGATCAGCACTCACAAAGAGAGCAAAACTAAAGTGTTTTTTCTAAATCAAGACAAGCCCTATGTACAGCTTCTTTATTCATACAGGGGAACTAGATTCTTTCACAGAATTACCATTAGGATTAAGCTCTTCCTAGACACATAGACAATGTCTAGCTTGGTTCTCTTCCATGGTGAATAATTTATACCTCCCTCTTCCTCCCTTCGTACGCTGTGTCACATGAGGTAAAGCCACTCTGAGACTAGATTTCATAGGATTCCTTCCTTCATGACTTGTGCTTCGGAGAAAGATTCTCCGCAATGCAGGATTCCAGAGAGGTCTTTGAACTTTTCCTTTGTGGTCATCCTTTTGGTCCTGGGGTCTATGGTTACAGTAAAGGAGATAGCATGTGTACTTCATTCTCAGGCTGCACTCACTGGTAGGAAGCAGGTGAGAGCCACACCAGTGGATGGGATGTGTGCTCCCTGGTCTCCAGCAGATTCATGTTATGATTTTTTTTTTTTTCCCCTTTTTCTTTGTATTCACAAAATCTCAAACCTTGAAAGACATTTATGTGTCACCCATGGAAAACAGTGAGATTCAGCTACGTAAAACACCTTATTCCTCATCTGTGAAAAAGTAAATATTATTTCATGTTTATTATGAGCATAATCATACTAAAGATTGTAAGGCACTTCATTACCCTAGCAATGGCAGGGAGGAGTCCACATTTATTAGAAGAACAGTATAAGATCAATATCATACTCTATTACACTGCTTCAGCCAACTACTACCTCAATTCATAAGGTACCGGAACAATAGACTGTCACAGGAGAGTTAATGGATTGTTGACCTGTTATACGATGACCTTCTACATTATTAAAAACATAATGTTTTCTATATTTCGTGAGCTTTGCTGTTTGGGTGCAGAATACAGGTGACCTTTTGGGAAAAGAGCTTTTCTGTATGTGTCCAGGAGACATTTTTAGAAACAATGTAACGTATTCTTATGCTCTTTTTTGCTTCTTCATACAGTGCACGTCTGCTTTATGCATGGTGTCTGTTGTGTTCTTTTTGTTTGATTTTTGTTGTTGGCTTTTTTCAAATAGCACATTTACCACTGAGTTTTTGCATACCTGCAGATGAAGTCTCACCCACTTGGAGTTATTAAAGAGCCCATCGATTCACTTAAATGAAAGAAGATATTTTAGACTCAGTTTTCTGGGAAGAATTCCAGGTTGGGAAATCATGGTTTCTCTCTGTTAAATTTCTTCTTCCCATCTACTTAAATACCATGCCTTTCACTCTCTGTCTTAAGCAGTTTTGTACTATTGCCCAATTTTAGTAAATAGCTATCTCTTTTTGCCATAAAAGACACTGCATTTCAATGATAGAAAGAAATAGACTAATATTCACCTTTTGAAAAGTGCTTTGGGATTTGCTCAGAGAGATCCTGTATAAATATATGTTTTGCCTCTGTAGTGGTTTGCTTAGCCACTTCTCTGTCAAATTAGAAAACTTGTTCTGTTTCCAAGAAGAGGTGCCAGGTATGACTTCAGGCTTACACATCCTACTGGATTTGAGATCTCTGCTCACTGACTAAGAATATATTTATGTAGGTTTTAAATATTGGCATGTCTCTGCTCTGGGATTATAGATATTTCTGTTAATTAGTTGCCAGCGGGCAGCCAAACAATATTTGCTTGTTGTGTTTGCATGCTAAGAATCATTGTGTTGTCTGTGGATTGTGAACAGTTTGATGCAAGTATTCAGTATTCAAAATCTGATCAGGTGGTGTAATTTTACTTGGATGCTTAAATCACTTTATTCATTCTAGAGTAGGATTTATCTTGCCTGACTAAACTTTTTAATGGATGTCTAGTTTAAGGTACTTGCGTAGGCTCCCATGTATAAAGTGAAACATGGGAAGAGTACACACCACCAGAAGAACTTATAGGACCCTCTAACAGCGAAGGGAAAATAAATCAGGAAAAAAAGGTAATATTTTCTTTCACCCTCACAGTTGCCCTCTATCTTTTGGTTGTGGGAGGCTGGGGTATTACTTCAGGCAATACTGTGTAAGATACTTTTAAACAGCAGTGAAATTTTGTATGTGATTGTGTTCCTTCAGAAACCTTTATGTCCCTTCACCTACTTCCTTTAGAGTTCTGCAAATAAAATCATTACTATACTCTTTCTAGAGACTGAACAGAAAAGGGTGAGGAACGTGGAAGGGCAGAAATCAATTTGTTTAATTTGTGTGAATCTAAAGGCCATAGCTCCATTTGGGGGTACAGATGAAGACATGTTTCTTTTGCCAATAAACTGTGCAACTTGATATATTGTTTTCCCACTTGGCCTGCAACTGTTTTAAATTAAAGGGTGGAGGCAGCCCTAAAGAGCTGGAGAAAGAAACCTGTAGGGAGGGATGTCCAGAGGATGGGTTTCTGTTGTTTCACGTACAAGAGTGGATGCCTGGAGAATAGCATGCTGCTGTAGCCATTCTGTTTACTGGTTTCCCTGCTTCATGTCCACGGATGTCTGAAATGCCTAAATCTTAATAGTTCACGGCTTTCCTCCCTGCTTCCTGTCTCCGTAATCCATTCTGATCTTCCAGCTGGGGCAGAGACAGCAGCGCTCCTGTATTAAACCTATTTTGGAAGGAGTGTTTAGCAGTGGCTGTCCTCTCTAAACTCATTAATTCAGGTGAATAGCAAGCAGAGGGAGAAGGTGTTGCCATGCTGCAATCTTTCTCCGCTGCGGAGCCTGAATGAGGAAACAAGGGAAAGAGGCAGCTGTGTTAGCCTGTTGTCACTGCCATAGCTAATAGAACACGACGATTTCCATCTTTTCCCATCTGCCTATGGGGGTAGAGGCGCTGATAAGGACTTGGGATTGGTTACAATCTACTGAAATCACAAAGCAGATGGATATTGAGCAGATAAGCGTTAATCTGTCCTGGGAGAGGCTTAATCGGGTGAAAGATGGCAATCTATGCGTGCGTGTGCGTGCGGGTGTGTGTGGAAGGGGGCGGGGGTGGGAATGGTGGGCAGCCGGTGCTGCTGTCATCTCCTTTGGTCCTGCTTTTGTCTTGCTTGTGTGCTGTGATGGCAAATAAGGTCTGTTTCCTATAGAAGTCTTACTCTAATTTTCACTGAGCTTTTACTTCAAAAGCTGGGGAGGAATGTCTTACGTTTTTTAAAGAAGCTAAGTCTTTTTTTTCAGCTCTTTAGCTTTATAGCTCAGCTTTTCTTTTTTCTCATTGCTGAAACAAATTCTGTAGCATTTGATTGTCTACTTTTCCTCTTTGCTTTTAGCCAACATACTGTGTTTCCGTAGTTTGCAAGTGTGGTCTTTTCCCGAAAACAGACATTTGATTTAAATTACTGTTCTGACGTCTACAGCATTTTATCTGAGAATCTCTAAACGTTTTACAGGCATTAGTTAATTAATCCTCACAACATCCCAGAGAGGTTAGGTAAGCATTAGAGACCTGGTTTCTTTCTTTTTTTTTTTCCCCCAGAGCATTTGAATATCTGTAGCACCTGTTGCCTGAACTTGGAGTTAGTGCTAAGCACTTCTGAAATTCAGACCTTAAATCTATTATTGGTGGGTATGTGTGACAGAGGGCAGTGGGATCAAAACTGGAGATAGAAATGTGTCAGTGACAAAGATGGGAATAAACCAATGAATCCAGCCTTTTCCTCCTTAATATCCTTAATATCTTTTTTTCACCACAAAATACAGTGCTTTGCTGATGCTGCGCATTGAATGCTAGTCTCTTGTTTCTCTCTGAAATACAGCTATGACTTTTTCTGCCTCATGGTTGTGGTTCACATGGTTCCATCTTCTTCATATCCCTCTCTATCTCCTAATTTGCTTTCCACTGTAAAAGAATATGCAGCAATGTCAGTGTCCTCTCACAGCTATCTTCTGACATACCTGTTCTTTTCACTGGCTTGGTTGCCAGCATTTAATGAAAGATCTGGCAGCCTTGAATAAAGCCAGAAGATTATAAAACTACTGGGGTTATGTGGAGTGCATAATGGCAAACTCTGTCCTGCTGTTCTGCCTTGGGGTTAGCTCTCAGTGTCTACACTGACTTTACCGGTGAGTGGTTGAACAGCATGACATAGTTTATGTATGAGAGCTGTAATTGCATGCCATGGCCAGATTTTCAGAGGGGCCTTAACTCAGTGTCTTATTTTTATGCGGTCTGAACATTTATTTCCATATGTAAATGAGCTCAATCACAAAGGTGTATAAAAAGAGCCTTTTGTAGATTTAAAACTCAACCGATCTGTCTATTTCTGTAGCAGTAGTATGATAAATGAACACTGTCTTTGGTAAATTGTGTGGCATTTAGGGGCTTATTTCATTCACCAGGTCTGCACAGTAAAGATCCCTGAGGAACTTGAACCAGGTATCTCTGTAAACAATTTGCTTTGGGTGGATTGGAGCAGACCAAGCAGCATGCAGCATCTTTCATCAGTCTTGGGTTTTCCTCCTTCCTCCCTTGAAGATGAATGTTCAAAATAAATTTTTTCAAAGCAAAATGCAGAGGTTTTACAGTCACAAATGCCTGGGATGGATGGCAGTTGTTACTGGCTATGCGGCTAGGTGGATGCTGAGGCATGCTCTGCCACATGTCCTGGAAACATCAGTGGTGTTCCCGGAGCGTGGGCAACAGCAGCAGAATTCTTCCCACTGCAAACTGAGCAGGGGTTGTCTTGTCCTACGTCAGCTATCTCAAGCCTTCTTCTGTTCTTTCTAGAAGCTAGCCCAAAGAGTAAGCATTACGTTATTTTTTGAGTATGAATTCAGGTCTCACTTAGTATTAATCACCAATATTTAGAGGAATTCAGATTAAAGTTTTTATTTTGACATGTTATTATAATAAACCAGTTGCTGTGGCTAGACGGGCACATTGGTTATCTTTGTTCTTTCTTACTGGGGAACTTGCCAAAGGTATGAGAAAAGAGTCAGACAATCCTGAACTCTGAATAAGATGCAGTTTTTATTTTTATGTCTTTTAACAGTTATGATATTTTACCAATGATAGCAATTGATAAGGAGGAGTTTCCCTCTCATAAATGAGGACTGGATATGTTTTAAATGATGTAGCCTGTAGTCTTGACCACAGTTTGCAGGCTTGTTATGCAGGAGATTGGAGGAGGTAATTAGAATGGTTCTTTCTGGCCCCAAATCTTTCACATGAACAGCGAGAGGTCAGGGATCTCCAGGCTGGAGATGCTGTTTTGAGCCACCTGATGGTCTTATTTCCACATATTGGGGTGGGGAATCCATTTTGCTGTCTTTAGTTTTCCTTTAATTTGTAATCCTTGGCCGAGTTTGTGAAAGGCGACCGGCCTGGCTGAACAGGGAGATTTTGCTGGGACTCAGGGAAAAGAGGAGAGTTTATCATCTCTGGAAGAAGGGGCAGGCAACTCACAAAGAGTACAAGGATCTCGTTAGGTCAAGCAGGGACAAAATTAGAAAGGCAAAAGCCCAGCTAGAGCTCAGTCTGGCCACAGTCGTAAAGGATAATAAAAAATGTTTTTACAAATATATTAACAACAAAAAGAGAGGCAAGGAGAATCTCCATCCCCTACTGGATATGGCGGGGAACATTGTTTCCAAGGACGAGGACAAGGCTGAGGTACTTAATGCCTTCTTTGCCTCAGTCTTTAATAGCCAGTCCAGGTATCCACAGGGTATTCAGCCCCCTGAGCTGGAAGACGGGGATGGAGAGCACAATGTACTCCTCATAATCCAGGAGGAAGCAGTCAAGGACATGCTAAACCACCTGGACACCCACAAGTCTATGGGGCCTGATGGGATCCACCCGAGAGTACTGAGAGAGCTGGTGGAGGAGCTTGCCAAGCCACTCTCCATCATTTATCAGCAGTCCTGGTTAACAGGGGAGGTCCCAGAAGACTGGAGGCTTGCCAATGTGATGCCCATCTACAAGAAAGGCCGGAAGGAGGATCCTGGGAACTACAGGCCTGTCAGCCTGACCTCTGTACCGGGGAAGATTATGGAGCGGTTGGTCTTGAGGGTGCTCACAGGGCATCTGCAGGACAACCAAGGGATCAGGCCCAGCCAGCATGGGTTCGTGAAAGGCAGGTCCTGCTTGACCAACCTGATCTCCTTCTATGACCAGGTGACCTGCCTAGTGGATGAGGGAAAGACTGTGGACGTTGTCTACCTGGACTTTAGTAAAGCCTTTGACAGCGTCTCCCACAGCATTCTCCTGGAGAAACTGGCGGCTCGTGGCTTAGACAGGTTTACTCTTCGCTGGGTGAGGAACTGGCTGGATGGCTGAGCCCAGAGAGTTGTGGTGAACGGCGTTAAATCCGGCTGGCGGCCGGTCACAAGCGGTGTTCCCCAGGGCTCGGTTCTGGGGCCGGTCTTGTTCAATATCTTTATTGATGATCTGGATGAGGGAATCGAGTGCTCCCTCAGTAAGTTTGCAGATGATACCAAGTTGGGTGGGAGTGTTGATCCGCTGGAGGTTAGGAGGGCTCTGCAGAGGGATCTGGACAGGCTGGATCGATGGGCAGAGGCCAACTGTATGAGGTTTAATAAGGCCAAGTGCTGGGTCCTGCACTTTGGCCACAACAACCCCATGCAACACTACACGCTTGGGGAGGAGTGGCTGGAGAGCAGCCCGGCGGAAAGGGACCTGGGGGTGCTGGTTGACAGCCGGCTGAACATGAGCTGGCAGTGTGCCCAGGTGGCCAAGAAGGCCAACAGCGTCCTGGCCTGTATCAGGAATAGTGTGGCCAGCAGGAGTAGGGAAGTGATCGTGCCCCTGTACTCGGCACTGGTGAGGCTGCACCTTGAATCCTGTGTTCAGTTTTGGGCCTCTCACTACAAGAAGGACGTTGAGGTGCTGGAGCGTGTCCAGAGAAGGGAGACGAAGCTGGTGAGGGGTCTGGAGGACGAGTCTTATGAGGAGCGGCTGAGGGAACTGGGGTTGTTTAGTCTGAAGAAGAGGAGGCTGAGAGGAGACCTTATTGCTCTCTACAACTACCTGAAAGGGGGTTGTGGTGAGGTAGTTGTTGGTCTCTTCTCCCAAGTGACTAGTGATAGGACAAGAGGAAATGGCCTCAAGTTGCGCCAGGGGAGGTTTAGATTGGATATTAGGAAAAATTTCTTCACTGAGAGAGTGGTCAGGCATTGGAACAGGCTGCCCAGGGAGATGGTGGAGTCGCCATCTCTGGAAGTGTTCAAAAAACGTGTGGATGTGGCGCTTCAGGACATGGTTTAGGGGACATGGTGGCGCTGGATTAATGGTTGGACTTGATGATCTTGAAGGTCCTTTCCAACCTAGTGATTCTGTGATTCTGTGAAGTTATTTTCTCCACCTTATTTTTGTGCTTCGGAATGTCCTGATGTTGTTTTACAAGTTTCCTGTGGTCAAACATGGATGATTTTATTTACTGTCCTTACAGTTTTGTTCTGCATCCTCTGTCTCATTGTTATAATTTACTTGGTTTGGAGTACTTAAATAGTTATTTCATGAAAACCCATGTTTCTGATAGTAGGAGGACAGACTAAGATTGGATTCTAGCAACAAAGATTGAATATATAATGTTCATCAAAGATCCATCTCATAAAAGGCTGGATCCAGGGCTGTACTGGTCAAACAAAGAAGATAATTCTGTTGATTCCTGTGGCTTAGAATGAAATCCAAAATGATGTTCTACTAATTTTTCTTTTAAATAATTCTCCACCTTCTTTTTCATACACAAAATGAGGGCTTTCTTCTTTTATCAAGGCAAAGGTTGGTAGAGTCTGTTTCACATAATAGAGTAAAATAAAAAAAAAAAATCCACAATGGATTTTCCCTTTGTAAGTTGTTCAACAAGTTTGACAAAGACAAAATTTCTGTGTGTTGTGTTTGGTTACGTTGTACAGATTTAGTCTGGACTCTTGGCTTCTATAATGTGCAATGTCTTAGACAAGAGGAAGAGGGCTGCTTAATTAGGTGTTTACATGACTTTATAACAGTAGACACAGTTATGAATTAAGTTTGTGCTTCCCATTGTATTTTGAGGGGGTATATGTAGTGTACAAAAGTACCTAGGCACCATGGGTATGGCATTAGAACTCTCAGTGTACAAATAAATGTTCCAATTCATCTCATTTGAGAAAATTGGAGCCCTTTTGGCTGTGCTGGGATCAGTCAAGAAACTGAAATATATATTCTGTCCCTATTTGCATGAAATGTTTTAATTACTTAACTTAGAGAGATGATCACACTGGGAAATACTTAATATGATGTGCCAAATCCTTAGCTAACATAAATTGACTTAGCTCCATTGAATTCTCCAGCCAAGGCTTAGAGATGATTGCAAAACAGGAAAAGGCAATGAAAAAAATCAACCAGCTGAAAATACCTACTTTGATTTAGTTCCATTTGTTCCAAAAGTTTTTATTTTGTTTCTGTTTTGTTTTTACTTTCGATATTTTCTCTTACGCTCTGTGGCAGACTTGTAACTTTTTTTTCTTTAGGTTTGCTTTTCTATTTTTGCTGGTATAAAAGGAGAGTATGAAGGAACAGAGAATATCTGTGACCAAAAAGATGAGAAGAACTCAGCTTGGAATTTTCCATTCCATTAAAGTCTTAGATTCTTTTTTTTATGTTTCTGTTCAGTATGAATGCATTTTTTCCTGTACATTTGCAAGCAAATCTGTTGAGTGAGAATGTTGCCAAAGTATCTTAATCAAGTACCTTTATCATTTTCAGTTCTTTTTGCTAACTTTTCTGGCCCTTCAGATGGTGATATACCGATTGGTTCACACTTCAGACCTGTCCTGTATTATCAGGATGGTCTCATTAAGAGTGGAATAGGAAACTGGACACATGGACACTTTTAGGAGTGACTTTAGGAGTCCTCTTTTTCCCTGAGAAGAGTCCAAGATCCTAACTTAATGACATTTTACTTGAAGCAAGATACTTCCAGCCTGCTTTCCCCCTTCCCCCTTCATTTCTTAATGTAATTGTTTCTGGTTTTCTGCCTTCTCACTGTTAGAAATGTCATGTTGTTCAGTTATCAGCATGCTCATTTGGAGAAGTTTATTAAAGGCGACATAGAGTTTCTGAAATACTAGCGGCAGAAAAGTAAAATGAATTTCATGGCTCATTTGGTAAAATGCTTCTTTTTGAACTGGTGGATTTAATATGACTATTACCTGCTTAAGAAAATTGTTGCCCAAAAGAGAGAGAATATTTTGTGTGAAAGTAGTAATTAATATTGAGTGGGAAAGATGGTTCCACTGAATAACACTGCGTGAGATGGTTTAAAGCAAGTAGAAGTTTTCTTGTGTTATTGGAACCATGCTGCACTTTGTTGATTTGTATTTTGTGTAGTTGAACAGCATTCAGGTGTGTGGACCATCTTTAGGTTCACTATGATACCTTAAATAATTGGAAATGACAGGTTTTTCCTGCATATGTTACTTCTGCTTTGTCCCTCTACTGCATTTCACATGTGTGGCTGCAGTGAAAGATGCAGGTACACACTGAAATACATTATTTAAGGATGCTGGCTGTCAGTGCTTTCTAGGATGTTCATCTCAGTCAAGCAGGAAATGTAGTCAACTGTAGCCAGCTTTTGTTTCAAACCAGAAATTCTCAGTTCAGAAGTTAGTCCAAATCTTTTATTGCTTTACACAAGTGAAAATTGAGACCAAGAGCCTAAATGTATTTGCTTGAGAGCATCTACTCAGAAATGTTGTTGCAAGGGGAATGGGAGGGAGGACTAAATGCATAATGGCTTTAAAAAAATTGGAAGAATTGGAGGAATATTCTTCAAAATATGCATTCTTGTTTGAGGCCAGCCTGTTTTACAGGATTTTGCCATAAATCTTGTAGTGAATGAAGTTCACACCTGTAGGTGCAGGAAGGAGTTTGGTGTTGCTTGGTACAATTCCACAGAATGCTTCCATGGCGTTTCTCAAGCAGAAGTTTTTAATCTCTATTAGAAACCACTTTACCAAGTAAAGTAAAGCATTTAGCTCTACCCAGCGTTTTAGGAGAAAAGGGCAATTAGGGCAAATAGTAGGAGAGACATTATAAAGATTTGAATTCTTGATTCTTGAATTTCCCATGCTAACATTAGGCCATGATGCTTGAGAGAAGCACAAATGAACAAAACCCAGTCAGGATTCCAGCTTTATATTTCATTAAAATACAGATCTGTAATCTGAATATTGATGTCTGTTGCACAGAAAGCCTCTACCTTATGCAAGCTTTGGATTTCAGACCCCCTGCTGAAGTACTGTCTGGGTATTTATTGTGTGTTCTTAAGAGGGAGTCAGTTTTGCTGGAGATGCAGAAAAAAAATGCATTCTTTAAGGCAGTGATTAGGGAGATGGCAAGGAGGTAGAGGAGAAGAATTCTGCTGTTCTTAAACTGGAGAGAGCAGCCCTACTGAGATTTGACTGGAGTGCAAAGCAGCATGGCTTTATATGAGTGGCGTGCAAGGCCTGCATATGCTTGTGTGCACGTCTGAACTCTTCAGTCAGGACTCATTCACCTCAAGATGCAGCAATGAAATGTGGGGAGCAGAACTTCATAGCTGCAAAGTCGTCTGTGGCTGCCGTGGCTGACTGGGTAGCTGCTGCTGTGGACTGCCCTGTTCCCAGCTGCCCCACAAGCAGAGTTGTTACACTTAGTTCAGGGACAATTTAGAATGTGTTTGTGTGATTTGGGGAATAAATGGCAATAAAATAATAAAACACTTTGGTATTTTTCTAACACTACTTTATAATTCAGTACGCATTTTTCTTTTCATCTTTTATTCTTAGAATTGAGGTAGTCCCGAATGTATTGAATCATGGGCCCCTGTTGTCAGGATTGGGAGGATGGTCCATGATGATTTGAGAGGTGCCTTTCAGTCCAGGGAATGACAGTTTGAAACCTTATATTTTTGCACTGGCAGATGTTCAGGGTTTGTAAAAGTACAAATAATAACGGAGGGAGGAAAGAACAGGTTGCAAAAACTTACTATGAATGTTTTAAAAATGCATTTCTTTTAAATAAGTAAGAAGATAAATTAAAGCAAATACTTCGCTTCAACATTTTGCATTTTGAACACTATTGCTATTTTTGGTATCCAGACCTGGAAAGTGATAAATCATCATGTTTTCCTGTAGCTAAAGGCCACAGTTCTAGAGTTTTCTTTTAAGTTGAGATGAAGGGAGAAATAGTGATAGAACAGAGAAGTACAGATGAAAACAAACAAAAAACTTGCAAATTTCTGATCTCCATTGGTTTGGATGAGGAATGGTGAGAACATTGTGTTTTATGTACAGAACGTGAATCAGACCTAACACCCATTCTACTGTACCAAAAAGGAGATTAAAAATGTAAAAGCTGTCAAAAGGATAGTGCTTGGAGCACTAGAATGCCAATATGTGTTCTGGCAAAAGTAGTGGGCTACACAGCTGTGTGCTGCACTGGCAATAGCTTTAAAATCAAATAAATAAATCTGTTCTATGTACGTGCGCATGCACACACACATACATGTGCTTGTGTGAAAGAGAGCTGGGCAGAATAGCTCTGTGGGATGGTTCCTAGCTAAGCTGCCTTTTCACTACTGTTAAATGTGTTGTCCTAGCCTCCCTATTGCTGGTTTTGATCTTTGCATTATGTGCTGGCAGTTGAAAGACTCGAAGAGCAAAAGAAAAATGTATTAAAATATGATGGGCTGCAGTAATAGCAGCAGTGATGCTTCCTGGACCTTCTTCATCTTGGGAGACCGTAGTTGTTTTCAGGAACAACCATGGGGCCTTATCTAAGGCATATCTAATTACATGTTTCTAAAACACGATGCAGGCTGCATGTGCAAGATCTGTGATTGCTCTGCTCCAAGCAGTGGTGCATGAATGCAGGCCTTTGCATGGGCTGTCTTCTGCATTTATAACTGACTCTTTTGATTAAAATGTTACTATTTCTTTCAGAAATTATTATTTCTACTGTGCATAGTTCCAAGGGAATATATACTGCACATATATACTGCTTTGTCAGCTCTTTCTTCCCTGAGGTCATACAACTTTTTGTTTTACTGCAGCTCTTTACTGTTTTTTGAAGAGACAGAGCCAGCAAAGCTAATTTCCTTGGAAGTGGAGTCAGCTCAAGTGGAACCAAGTTGAAGGGGAATCCTTGTCTGTGTTGCAGTCAGCTCGTATTATAGATGTAGAAAAAGCTGATTGTCATGGTTTTTGTCGGGTTCAAATAGTTGTGCTTTGTGTATTCCTGTCTGCAAGACAAAGTAATTTAAATATCGTTATGCTTTTTGCGTGGTAAAGGTAGGAGATGATCTGAGGAGAGTGCAGGTGTGAAAGGTTGGTGACTTGCTGAAGTCACCCAGAAACCTAATGACGGAATCACGAGAGGGATGCGGATCCCATGAGACACAGTCTGTGCTTAATATAATTTATTTTCATTGCTCAGAGTACTCTAACTTAAATAGCAACTGGAGGAGGAAATACACTCTCTCATTTAGTCTCAGTTTGTAGGTAGTGTACCATAGCAGTGGCTGCTGTTATTTAATGTTTCATCCTTTTTCAGCGTATATGTGCCCTTTCAAAATGGAAACAGGATGGAAACAGATTTGGACTTGATCCTTATTTTATCTGCATCAATATAAATCTAAAGATTTTCAGCCTGCATCTTGTCCTTCCCAAAAGACTTTTTCTGGGTTTTGGAGAGACGTTTGCAGAAGAAGAAATAGTGAGGAATGCAAAGCATGTTGGTAGAAGTTGTGACAGACATTGCATACCAAGGGCACTCTTTCTGGAAGAGTCATTCAGCAATTCCAAGCCTCTTTAACGTGACAAAATTGAGAATAATTAACAGTGGCCATGGCGTCTGATTGCCTTTGAATCATTGAATCATTAGATTTTACACTAACCACCCTGTGAGATGGGAAGCCATTATCTGCATTACACAAAGAAGAAACTAAAAGATGTAATAAATTAAGCAACTTGTTCAAAGTCACACAGAGAATCATTAACTGAAGAGGACTTGAACCCAGGTGTCCTGAATCCTAACCCCATGTCTCATTTACTAAGCCATCCTTCATAGCAGTTCATTGTCTCCTGTCATACAAGGCTTTACCTTGAGGGCTTATGAGCTCTAGCCTTTTTGTAACAAAGCTATTCTAGTAAAAAGTTTATTTTTCTTGGGTGAATCTGCTCTTTCAGTAATTAACTTCTTCTTTTGGACATATGAAATATTTTTGAGTTAGATCAATACATATATGCAGGAGGAATATGAGAGGAATGCATGAACACATGTAAACATCAGCCCATAGGAAATGAGTAAGTGCTCCACACCTTGCTGTGAGTAATTTAAAATAACATTGCCCTCGCTATAATTCATCTCATTGTTTCAATGAAGCAGACTAGCATGGGGCCATATTAATAATTTAAACAGTCTTACCCCTCAGCCTTCTTCCTCTTCAGTAGAAGGATTAGCAGAACACTATTGTTTTAGCTTTTGAAGACTTTAATTGGTGTTTCGAAGAGTATGACCTCATTCACTCACAGACCATTTTTCATTCATTTCTGTTCTCTTCGTAAGTTGCCCAGAGTTCAGGTTTGCTTGTTTTTCAGGTTTTCTCCCCCCAGTATTTATAAGTAGTTTGGTGTATAAAGGGATTAGAAAATTGCTGTGCTGTCATCTCCCCCATTATCTTTTCAGGTGCAAAGCCAGTCAAAATAGCTTAGAGCTCTCCTACAGTTTTGTGCAGAATTGAATTTCTCAACACCTGCAGAAGAAGAGGTTAGAGTCACATAATCTGTACTTTGCTTCAGTCCTTTCTGGAACCCCTGTTTTATTCTTCCTTGTCACCTTTCTGTAGCTTTATTGCAATATCTGGATGGGACCTCTGTCATTTGTCCTATTCCAGGCATCTCTTGAGCAGAAAAAAAAAGTGAAGATCATTCCATACAATATTATGATAAGAATAAATTATTTGAAAATGCTTACTGTAATGGACAAAATAAAGCTTGAACAAAGCTCCACAGGTTTGAAAACACAGAACCAATGTCAGCTATGTGAACTAATATATTTTCATTGATTTCAGGCATGCCATCAGTGGATTTATATCAATTTTAACTATCAAACACTTTACTGTTGAATTAATTTTGTAGAATAGAATACCTTATTGCATCCTGGAATTGAGTACCATGTGAAAATTCAGTGATGCTGATGTCTTTTGATGATGGATGTCTTTTTTCTGATGTTTGCAAAGTAAAGAAACATTTAGACACTGTAACCACTACTGTACTGCTCCCCAACTCTAACTCTAGTCTTGAATTTATAGAAAAAAAAATTTATTTTTATCCTGGTTTTTAGGAATATGTAAGCAATTTTACATTAGTCCTCAGCTTGCTGTAAAAACTTAACAAAAGCATATATGGGTCTTAGGGAAACTAGTGCTCCAATATTCAAAATATGATATACAAATTACATCTTTGTACTTTCCAAAATGAAACAATAATTCCAGTTTTGTACCCTGCCATACTGAACCTTAATAGTAGGAGTGACTATAAGCTAGATAACAGCCTGATTGTCCAAAATTAATGGTAAAGAGAAGGAAAAAAAAAAAAGTTTTGACACCTGTCCTCTTCTTTCTTCTGAGAACCTGGGAAAATTTAGTAATAATTCACACTCTACAGTATGCAGTTCGAAACCTTAAATTGTAAATTTTTGAACATAAATTCAAATTGCTGTAGCTGACCCAAATTTGTTATTCAAATCTAATGATGTCTGCTCTTCACTTACTGTTTTGTGTTGTGGAAAGGCAAAGAATCAGTTCAGCTTTGTAATGCTTACTTTCCAAAATCCTAGTGCTAACCTCAGATTTAGTATGACATCAGTAGCTGTTGCTATCTGAAAATTATTAACAAGGCCACAATACCCACTTCTAATTTCTCTGCTGCCCCATGGAAAATGGAGCAATAATGCCAAGTAAGCAACCCCTGTGACCTGGAATCCTAACCCTCAGAAGCTACTGAAACCTACTTACACTGCTACTTGGTTTACTGTCACAACCCTGGAACAATGTGTCAGTTGAATCCTCATGTCTTCCCTACCATTCTAAGCACTAAGAGTTTGCAGTTCTGCTGGTTTTCAGCTGCCGAAACTGATCTGTACTATAGCTTGCTGCGCTAGGAAGCAGTTTGCTTTAGTGTATACGAAGCTGAATTACTGATCTTTGCATCTCTTTCTTTTTTAAGAATATTTATGTGAGTTGCTGGATTCGTATGCAGAAGTCACTATAACCCAATAAGTACTATTCTTGGTTTTGCTCTAAAAGAAATAATTTAAACCGTAAAAACCGCATTAGTGCATGTATTTTACTTATGCAGGTGGGCTTAGGAATAGAACCCCTGGGAAGCAGCCTTGGATTCCTTTCCAGTAGTTGGATATAAAATGTAAGGAAGCCTGGAGTAATAATGTTTGCTCTGTTCTTCCTCTGCTTACCAGCTCAGTTCTTGCATATTCTGTCTCCCTTGTTCTTTGATATCTCATTGACTCAGGATTTCTTTCTCCACCCTTCACAATTTACCATTTTTTCCTGGCTTTCATCAGGTGCCACTGTCATCTCTATTTCACTCACTTCTTTTTGTCCTTGCTTGACTGCTCTTACCTTTTCTTTGCTTAACCCACCCCACCAACTCCATCCCTGCCCTTCCAAAGATCTGGATTAGGGAAGGCAGGAAGCTCTGCTTTCTGTGAGCTCTTCCAATAGGCGCTGCTGCTGGCAGGGACTTGCACTCATAAAGAAGGGAATGCCTTTTCTTGGGGCTTAGGGAGAGAGGTACTAGGTGCAAGGACACAGGAGTGGAAGAGGACTCTCTGCCTGGTGTGGACAGGCTGGAGAGCTCTAAGTTTAGGACAGACATGAGGTGAAATCAAGCTGACAGTCTCTCCAGTGCACCAAGCAGGCTCATGGTCATGCTGATGCTATATAGGAAGTGGGATCTTGCTTTCACTATCAGCCATGCTTTACTTGTGTGGAGCTTACCCAAAATCCTTTTGAACAGTATAGGAGTCCTCCCTTTGCTGACAGTTGTCCTCGGATGGGATTTATGGCAGGAGGGCTTTGGATTCTGGTGGTGTTTTAATGTTTAAAATTTTGTGGTCCTTTGTAGGAGAGCAGGCAGCCTCAGATTTAAAAATTTGTATATTAAGTGAGGTTGGTTGAGGTCAGCAGTGGCTTAGAACATCTATCATCAAAGAGAGCTCTGCTTTGGGAGTGAGGTCACTGAATCAGAAGGCAGCACTTTTTACACAGATTCAGCATGACAATCTGATACAGGAGCCATGGTACTTTAAATGGCAGGTCAAGCTGAGGCACTGTCTATTCATGGGCATCAAAAGGTAATGTTACTTTTCTGTTGAGTTACTAACTTCAGTGTCCAAAGAGAATCTGTTCTGCCTGGTCAGACCTCCCTCCCTCAGAGTTTCATGCATGTAGTAGCTTTTGATCCCAGTTTTTAAATGATCGTCTTGTATTGCAGCACAGTTAAATAATTTCCATGCTTCATCCCAGTGATGGAACGCTTTGTTCTCTAGGGAATTGTGTGCATAGTGGCTGATAAACCAGTATGTTAATCCTGTTAATGCTTGTGTGAATCCACTAATTTTGACAGTGTTGTATTGTCACATGGTAACAGGATTGTACGGGTGACCCAAGTCCATAGCTTGGAGTGAACTTTGTAATATTTTCAAATAGTAGTTGCTATGACTAGTTAAGGATCTGTTTTCCAAGAAATTGTAATATAATTGTGGTTTTCCGTAGGTTGCAGATACTGCATTGCATCATGTTTTCTGCAAAAATAGCTACAGACAAAAGCCCAAGCCCAAAGTTTTAAGACTTTGGAGTCAAGAACAGGATCAGTTTTGCTAGCAACTCAGCAGGGGAGCTTACAGCATCCGCAATAATAATAATTATTTACACTTATAGTAGCATTTCTATCTGTAGTTTTTGAACCGTTTTATAAAGATATTATATTCTCCAGATTACAAATGGAGGACCAGAAAGTTTAAATCCTGCATGTAAGAGTGACTAAACTAGAGACACCTTGGGGGGGAAAAGGTAGTATCAGAAATACTCCCTTCTGTCACTTTCTGTTTTCCCCCACCCCATAAAATGTGCTGTTAGTCTACTCCAGTTTAACTATGCATTCTCTCCACACTTAGGTCTGTGTCACAGCTGGTCTAAGCTGGTGTAATTCTCTGAAGTTGGTGGTTTTGTCCTCTACTGCCTATCTCTTGCCTGTGTTTTTTCAGTTAACTTTCCTCAAGGTAATTTCCGTTTAATTTTTGTGTTTATTTTGGCACTGTTTTTGTGCTTCCTCTCTGCTAGTGCTGTTTGAACAGCTTGGAAGAGTGGATTTTATTTAGATTCAAGAATCCCCTCAAGGTTGGTTTTAGAGGGAAGGAACCTGTAGGCATGCTGTTTTTGAATTGGTCTTTGCAACCACCTCAGAGGGGAGACGTGCCCCTGTCTCCCTTTCCTTCCCTCTGCAGGCTCCAGCAGAAAAGATCCCATTTCTGTTTCCCCCTCTCATGTCTGGGTATGTTGTTCCTAATGCAGATGGTTAGTTAGTACTGACAGGTTTTGCAAAGACATCTTTGGATTTCACATGGCTTTGAATGCTAATGAAGGGTTTGTTGTTTCTTTTCTGAGTCTTGTAAGTAAATAGTTCCATCGTAGATGCATTCAGAAGAGGAAGTTGCTAATTATGTCTTCTGCCTCCCCTCTCCCCTTTGGTACCTGTTTCTCCCTCCTGGTTAGGTGCTGTTGACATAACAACCAACTGTTTATCTTGCTTGAATGTGTATTCGTACCTGTGTATGTTTAGGCGGTGGAGATGTATAAATAGAAACTCTGTGAGACACCAGGAGCTAGAAATGTATCCAAAAGCACTGTCAGTAAGGTGTCTGGATGAAAACACTGCAAAGGTCTGCTGTAGGTGGAAGCTTTGTTCCTGCATGTGGTAACACAGGAGGAATTCTCTTGGATTGTTTTTATTGGGGATTTCTTACAATGGACTGAGAATTTCCTGTAGCCTTTCACAGATTCTCTAGAGTGCCTACTTTGCCCTAAACATTCCTGCAGTGTCAAGTCATTGTAGGTCCACAGGAACAGGAAATAGTGTTTTCTCTCTGTAATGGAAATGGAACATGGTCACAGAAATGTTCTCTTTTTGTACCAGGACACCTCATTAGTTGTTGCAGTTTTAAATAACTGCTTTAGCATAATCCAAATTTCAGAACATTATAGTGACAGTCTTGGCTATTCCTATTGCTTAATCTTTTCAATCAAGCTATGACAACTAGTAATGAAGAATGAATTAGGAACCTGTCTCCTCTGTGTCTCCATGTAATCTTTGATCTGGAAAGAGGTCTCACAAAAAACCCCTAATTTTTTAATCTCTGTTTCCCAGAAAGATGGCGTTTGAGCAATTTGATTTGCCTCCTATTGTCTGTATGCCACCTTATCTTCACACGTCTTATAGGAAGTTGTTAGGCTGCCCAGATTTTCATGCTGGCACATTGCCAATTATATGGATAGCCTTTGTATCTTTGCAGCCAAGAGAGTTCAGAGAAAAGAAGGTAAATATTCCAAGACTGTTTGATGTATGGACAAGCTATGCAGCACTGTGGCAGTAGAAACATGTGCCGAGCTACTTCCAGTAGCTCATTAAAGCTGTTGCAGTGAGACAAGGGGTCTTCTAATATCCTGCTGACATTAGAAATGTGCTTCAGCACTTCACACAGAGAGTTCCTAAATATACTCAGAACAATGACTTTAATAGTAATGCTTTTATGTAGCAGCTGTAAAAGGTAGTTCTCAAAGCATTCAATATGGAAAGCAAATAGTGTTAATTCCACTCTGCAGACAGGGGAACTGAATTATGGAGGGGAAGAGAAGCAAATTACAAAGATGATGCAGCAGGCTACTGACGCAATGTGAATAAAGCTTGGATCTCAAGTCTAGTGTCCTGTGCCTACTGAGAGTGCCACATTGCTGTGTGAAACCAGAAGGTTATAAGGTCTATTTTACTGTAACTTGGATATTTATGTTCTTAACAACTGTCACAAACAGCTCAGCCAATTATATAGCCCTTTCAGATGTATTCAGTTTGGTATTGGGATGGATAAATATCTCTCAGCATTGCTCTTGAAGCTGTTGTGTACCCAGACTCTGTCCCAGATTCCAGGATGCAGGCACATGACTCCACAGAGATCAACAGACCATGTACCTCGGCCTAAAAAAGCTCTGAATTTGGCCCATCCTCTTGAGTAGCAGAGCAGTGCTGCTGCTTGCTCTGTCAGCCAAAAGTATCTGTGTGGCATGTGAAGAATGGCAGTCTTCCAGTTCTTCAGCAAGCCTGGACAATGTGCTATTAAACGGAGTTATCAAATAGTAGGAAGAACACAATCCTTGAAGGGCAGAGTGCAGACACATTATAAAGTGATCTATTTATATCAGAGAGCTACACCTGTAACAATACAGTGCTTCTGGAAGCTACCAGTCATGGCTGCTCTCCTATTAAAAGCATGTGACAGAGATGGATTCTGCAGTAATGATTTCCTCTAATCACTTAATAAAATTCTGTCCCATACATCTTTCCCTTTGTACATTTTCAAGCATTGTGGTTGAATTTTGTTGTCTGAGGGATAATTCCAAGTGAAAAATACTTACTG
The DNA here is from genome assembly GCF_964289735.1 of Phaethon aethereus. Classification (NCBI taxonomy): domain Eukaryota; kingdom Metazoa; phylum Chordata; class Aves; order Phaethontiformes; family Phaethontidae; genus Phaethon; species Phaethon aethereus. The sequence continues at coordinate 53,552,287 of NC_138579.1, forward strand.
TAGGTCTTTGCAAGGTCAGGCATATAGTACTGCCAGCAACTACTGTGCAAGTTTCTCTGCATGCTGTTCTGTCAAATGTGTACTGCCCTCTGGACCTGCAAAATCCCTCCTGGTTATCTGGTCTGTGCCTTTCTGCTCTGTAGCAATAATGAGTGCTCACACTGAAGTATATAATGCTTCTATGGGAAAGAGATAGATAGGTAGATCTGTCTCTGTCTCTGAGGGGGGATTGGACTAGATGACCTTTAAAGATCCCTTCCAACCAAAACCATTCTACGGTGTGTATACACCTTCCAGACTGCAGGTCAGTACCTTCGAGATGCATTTGAATTGTTTCCTACGGCAAATTTGAATTCAAGGTTTCCATAACAAAAGGTGGAAAAGAAAACATCTAGTTTTCAGGTGTTTCAGAGTGTTGGCTTTTGTCACCAAGTTGTACTGATGTCGACAATGAATAGTATGTTTGCAGTGCTGGTATGTCCATGCCAACCTCAGCATGCCTGCTGGGAGTAGTGGGGTAATCAGCATGTGTTTGTGGGGACTGTGCTACAGTCATACTTTCATTAGTTTATGTAAATTTAACAGCACTAGATCTAGACAGAACAGTGAGATATTGTAGCCCACAAAATCCGTAAATTACAGCTTGAATCCATTTGCTTATTCATCATCATCCTTTTCTATACTTCTGTGAAGTCTAGCTTGATCTGTGATGATCTGTCCGTTTTCTCCTTTAAACAGTTACAGCTTTATACAAATATGCATGTTATAAAGGAATAGATGTTGATAGCTTTACAGAAGAGAATCAGATTAAATATGTTGTTCATGGCAAAGTAGTACAGAAGGCATTAGCTCTTTTAGAATATTACATGAGATTGTTTAATCAAGGACAGCAAAGCAGAGTTTGCCTGTACAGCTTTTTTCACTGGTAGATCTTTTCATGCAGTGATATTTTTATAATGATATTTCTTGCAATAAAAGAAGCCTGATAAGTGTTGGAATAAATCCCTCTACTTGACCAGTCCTCAAAGAGTATTGCTTGACTCTTACAGTCGATAGGGAGGACAAAAGTAAGTGATCATCGAACTACAAGCTCAGTCTGATGCCTGCATTTTAAATTAAAATATATTCTGTTTAGTTGGCATCACTGGGCCTCTCTCCATGCTTTTGTGCATAAGGTGCTCCCTGCTCAGCAAAAAATGGCAGTTTCAGAAAAAGAAGCTAGTTAGGTTGCTGGTGCTTAGATGCTTACCCAGGGAGAAGTATGAAGCCCTGAAAGAGCCAAAGCAAGAGGCTTTGCTTAAAAAGAACATTTCAGTCTCTGTTACAACATGTGTACTGGCTGCAGAGATACCCAGGGGTGGCCTGGAGAGGAGCCTACCTTACAGGATTTTTATGCACTGGGTCTATTTAGTCCTATGGAGTCTTATAAGAAAGTTTATATGCTGAAAGTCCCTTGTCTTGTATGTGGTCAGTGAAATAACCACACCTTCTCTGGGAAAAAGTGCAGTTGGGCATCACGAGCACTCCCTAGATTTTGTAACAACAATATTAGTAAGTGCGTGTCTGGTTTGAACAGCTGAGGGCTTCATCTATGGATGGTGCATTTCATATCAAAGAAACACCTGTGGAGTGAGCTCAGTGTATTCTGTTCATGTATTAACTTTCTATTTGGTCTAAATTAATGGTTGTCATTAAAATGTGGTTTGGAAGCAGATTTCCCAAAATTAATAGGTGAAGCACAACAGGTTTGCTGTTTCTTCCTCTGGAGGATTTCAAGTTCTACTTTTTCCCCCTCATTTCCCCTTCAAATCTTTCCTAAAAATTATACCTTTATTGAAAAAAGAACAAGGATTCAAAACAAAACAAAACCCAAACCTCTTCTGACTCGTTTCAGCAAAATAACTGAAGAGATGTGCCGTGTTTCTGCGTACGTCAGTGAACACTTGCAGGAGAACTGCTGTACATTATGTCATGGTAGGGAAGAATGGAGTTTATAAAACTGCCTTCAGGAAGGGGGACTAGGTTGGCACTAGAAAGTGCTTCTGGTGAATTAATGAGAGGATGGAGCAGAGTGGGAGAGAGGCAAGTGTCTTGGAATGAGAAATGCAAAACAGATTTAAAAACAAAATAAAAAAGAAGGAATAAAAACAAGGCAAAGTCCATTGGGGGATTCTGTACGGCATTTTCTATATGTGCTGGAGTATTAAACATCTTCAGGCCGTGCTAATGATGTTGATAACAAGCCTGATCTTTTGATGTTTCTGAAAACATCAAAGTGAAAGTCCTGGAAGGCTCCAGTTCATCAAAATCCAAATCCCAGACAAAAAAAAATTTTTTTTTTGGTTGGTTTAATAGGTATGGATATTTTATTACATTTAGTTTTATGTTTCCAGGGGCTTTGGGAAAAGGAAGGAGGAGATGGAAGAAAAATAAGCAAGAGTTTTGAAGTAGACATGAATGGAGCTGAAATGTGATTCAGAATAACACTTCAGAGAACAATTAAAATCCTTTAAAGTACTTTTTGCCTCTTGTGATTTGCGTGGGGAGAACCCATCTTCCATGGCTTTTTGTTTTAGTGAGGAGAGCTTTGTCGATTAGGAACATCAATAGATCCATGAGATCTGTAAGAAAGGAATGATTTTTGCAGTTGCTTCCTGACATCTGACACCCTTTTCCATTACTGAGACCAAGGAAGACACTTTCTCTCAGTGTTCAAGCAGTTTTAAGCTCTGCCTCCTGTAGTCCTTCTGAAGGACTACTTCCAAATTAGACTCAGGTGTCCAGCACTGATACTGTAACCTGCTCCTGTGTCAGGGCTGTAAAGAAGTTACGTAGATTACCTAAAATGTGTAAAGGTACTGGAATAAGATAGATTGGATTTTGTAGTTGGGATCTCCCTTAAGATTTCACTTAATTTTGGTAGTCAGTACTTCTGATGATATGAAACATAGGCAAGATGTCACTTGTATTTCATACAACTTAAGAATACCAGGAAGTTATACTAAACTCAGAATTAGAAGGCCTGTGCTTGAAGTGAAACTACTTGCATGTATAAACCAAACATACGGAAGAGCTTTTCAGAGAACTTCAAGTAGAACAGATTCACTCCTGGGTGCATGAGGGGCAGGAGCAGAGAAGTGGTTTTGACTCTTTTGTCAGAATGTCAGGGTCTTGTCCCTTTTGAAATTGATGGTTCTTGTGTAACATCTCTCAGCTTTGAGTCAGATGCACATCTGTTTGATCACAAGTACTTATTGAGCTGTAGTTTGCTGTCAGTAGGCATGAGACAAGAATTAAAATCTTCATGTAATTAGCATTTGCTGTGTAGCAAGAAGCTACTGAATAACCTCTTCAGCTGTCATTGCTGTTGTGCTCCCTACAAATGGCTTTTGGTTTCTTAAATTTGAGACTTGTATTGCAAGTCAGGCATTGATTTAGGGAATCCGGAGATGGAATACATTTAGATTAATTCCTCTAGTCAAAGTCCTGCTTATGGAAGGCGATGCACTACAATATATTTTTGGGCCTGCTGAAGGAACTCGGGGTGAAATGCCAACACTATCTTGACGCTGTGCTGGTTTAGAGGACTTCCTGTCAGGTTCGGTCTTTTCATGGCCATTCTCATGGCATTGCTATGAGAATCCACAAGTTCTTGTTAAGAATAATATGGTGGAGGAACAAATTATAATCACTGTTGGCACTACAGTGGGACTGGCAGTTCAGTCAAACAGCTCTTAGATGCTCCTATGCTCATATTTTGAAGCTGAGGGTCACTTCTTACTTTCAGTGGTATGACAATATATGGTACTTTCTTTCATTGTTTAATTGCACAGAAGTAGATGGACTTGTGCTGGACTGCCCTGCTCTAACAGCCCTTTCTGAAAAGTGATTTCTTCTAGTGCTTTGGAGTAAGCACACAGTAAGCTGGACATACATGGTGCAAGTCACTGAAAGGAGATCAAGGACAATGTCTGCTGCACTCATTCATGAATCATGAGGGCAGCGGGTTCAGGGACACTCTTGAACAGCGCAATATACATCTATATAACCCTTGTGTGGAGAGGATGACACCCAGTTTTGTCTTGCTCTTTGACCAGGATAGGAAGGAACTGTGGTTCTGATTCATACTCTGTGTCTGTGAAGGTCACAGCAGTACAAACCAACAGAATCTAGTTGTTAATCTTTAGGGTAGGAGCTGGCACTAGATGGAAGCCTAGGGATGCTGTGTACAGGGTAGCAAGTTACATACTAGAAATTTTTCATTCAGTGAAATTTTACCAAACTTTCTACAATTTTATGGTTGGCAGCAGTAAGCACTACTACATGGAGATTTAAAGAATCACATTACAAAACTATCACCTTTTTTTTTTTAAGCATGAAGAACAGAGGCTAGTCTTCTCTATCATAATGAATAATTTCTTTTTTTCCCCCCCACACTAACAGCTGCTGCATTGTTTCAGTTTTACTCTTGACTTTGCTGTGTTGCCACAGCTTATCCATTCTATTCTGATGCTTTTAAACTGTAATGTATATTGCAATCAAATTTCTTCAGTCCTGTCCTCTAGACAATTTCCTTCTCCGCCTGCCGTCTTTCCAAAATGCATCAATTCACTTTACTTTTTCGTACACCTCTCTGACTTTGTTTTACCCAAATCAACCACAGACCTCTAATATTTTCTCTTCTTCTACAAGTAGTCCATGCTTCATACTTTTACATACTAGAAATGTATGTGAGTATGCAGCTGAACTGTGATTCCAGCTCTTGTGGTTTTTGCGTTCTCCTGCTCTACTTGTCCTCAGTCCTCTACATTTCTTCCTCCTACCTTTGAGTCTTGGACACACTGAAATCTGCAGTAAGGCTGTAGTGCAGGCAGGCCTAACCAAGCTGGCTTTAATCCATCTAGTTTGACTGTTGGCAGCAATGAAGTCACACTGACCACAACTTTTCTGCTGTAGTTGCATTCTCCTATCTGATAGCAATGTGGACTGGGCTATCTGAGTCTGGTTGTCATTCCCAGTGTGCTTTGAGCAGCCTGCTACTTCCCACACTACACACTTCTCTTCTCCATCAGATACTGCCTAAAACTCCAGACTGTGAAAAACCTCCTGTTGTGGCTCTCCACACTGAGGCTGATAATTTCATGTTGGGTCTTTAAGTTTCTTTGCTGTAAAAAAGATTGTAGACTTTGTTTTCCTGTGAATGTGTTTGTATATACCTAGGTGAGAACAGTAATAATAAATGTTCTTATGATGGAACTGGAATCATTGTTGTCTCATTAATGTCCAATATCTTGCATTTGCTTTCCTCCTTGAGAAAATCAAGAGGAATATGTTCACAGGCTCGTTGCCTGGAGTTGTACGAGTGAGCTGGCTGCTTCATTGTTGGAATCTTGCTCTGCTCATGTGCACTGATATTTTTTTGGTATTTTGTTTAAATGCCATCCTATCAGCAGTGTTAAAGGAGGCTGAACAACCATTCAGTGCAGAAGATTCATGGTCATGGTTGGACACGTAGATGATTGTGAGCATGACATTCAGAGATGAGTTTCAGAAAAAAAGAAAAAAAGAGTTTTAAAAACAAATAAGAGATGCTATCCAGTAGTCCCAGACACATACCTAGACAAGACACTTAAAATCACTGAGCTGTTAATGGTAAGTTTGCCTCACTTCATCGAATGCATCAAGCACAGTGCTTCTGAGAGATAAAAGATCAAGGCTCCCATTGATCACCCTCTCTTGGATTTCTTTTGCCTTTCTGGGTGTTTTGTTGCCTTGCTTTATTGGGGTGGGGTGGGGAGAGGAGTGGTGTTTCTGATGAAGGCAGTTTTAATTTAGTGATTGACAAACTCTCCCAAGTGAGAATAGTTTAGCTGAGTTAACAGATTAGCTAGTTAAGAAGTCGGTAGGCAGTGGTTTCCATCCCAGAAACATCAGCACAGTGGAAGTTATTCTAGTGGGCATAACCAAATGACTCAAACAACTGTTCTACGCCTGTCAAAACACTGTTGTTTTTTCCACAGAAATCTTACAGCATCTGATAAGGGCTTATAGTGTGTTTTAACACACTAAGTCCTAAATGCAAGGTTCTGCTGCACCCACAGTAAATAGTATATAGTCCAGTAAAGAGTTTTAAAATAAAAAAGCAATAAAGGTGCCATCAAAACGAGAGAGGCAATCAGAAACAGACATATCTCACTGGAGTCCCTCTTCTAATAATTTCTCTTGAGAGATTACCCATGTTACCCAGGTAACTTTTCCCTCATATCTATCTTAGGTGTCCATGGCACCTACCTATTTTTGCAAAAGTCAGCATTACAGTTCTTTTGATTCTGGGGTTAGAGTTGCGTACTGATGGAACTGTTTTCTTGGAAAGTTCATTTTACAGGAAAGAAACAAATGTTTGTCTGCTGCTTCTAGCTGTTGTTCACATTCCATCACTTAAAAACAAGGCATTTAATGTAGTTGAAATATCATAGGCTTGAATAAAAGATATTTTCTTTCCCATATCACCTTTATATACAACTTTTTGAAACAGTTCGTCACATGTAAGTTTGATTGAGTTTTTCATATTTTTGAACAAAGAAGGTACCCAAAGAGAATGCCCCTGAAGTAGTTAACTCTCTACTGGCTCTTGTAATCTGTCTACCACCAATTTTAGACGGAGAGTTTTGCCTTTCTTAAGGCTTCTTAAGGTAATGAGGTGATCCTGACATAGGGAACTTTTTTAAAATGCCCAGTGTTTCTCATTGGAGAACATAATTAGGCAAATCCAGGTAGCTAAACTCTGAGGAATAGCTTCTTTCTTTCAGCTGCAAGCTTAACCCTGAGTATCTGCCTGCACTAAGGTCATAGCTCTGTTTTCTCCCCACCCATTAATCACAGAAACCTTTTCCTCACTGGTCTCTCTAAACACTTCTGTCAGCCCCACTTTGGCCCATGTATGCTAAAATACTCTTACTTGCTTGTAACTCTGACCATGTCACAGTCTCTTTGATACTTCCAGTTACTCTGCTTTTTTTACCGTATCAAATTCAAGCTTCTGGTTCCCACCTTCAGAGCCCATTAGTTTTCTTCCTTTCATCTCTTCTCTCTCTCTTCTTTGTTTTTTGGGTTTTTTTCTTCCCATCGCTGTGTTTATCTGTGTCTTCATTGCCTGTGGCACAGTGTCCTTTGTGCACAGTTGCCCACCCGACATCATCTCCCCTCCTTTAAGACATCCTTAAGACTGACTCCTGCTTAGTGTCTGGAAGCAATCAGCTTGCTAATGATGGCTAGGTTTAGCAGCAGACGAGGGATTGCTAATGGTATTTATTTATTCATGCTCCTTGTGGAAGAAAAAACATCCAGTTGATTGTGATTAGCTGATCTAGATAACCTTATCCTTATTTTTATCTTGCCTCCCAGTCGCTATCCAAGTCTTTATTTTAATTTGTTTTGAGATTCAATTCCAAACTTTTAAAGTCAGTGGCCTGTGCTTTTCAGCCTTTATACTGCAGCTTGCATAGTAAGTCCTCATCCCAATTAGGAAGCGTGAACGTATAATGACGTAAATGATAGCTGTTGCTACTACTGTACAGTCTTACCCTAGGATTTTAAAGAATGCTCAGGAATGTAGGTGTGCACATGATCTTCTAGAATCCTGAATAAACTGTAGCCATAGTTCTTAACATATAATGGGATTTTTCTTTGGGATTTTTCCAGTTTGTCAGGGGGATACTTATGGGGTATGAAAACAATGTCTTTTGGGGTGCTTGGTGGAAAATAAAGTCAGTCCTTGCAGTGGAGGTGAGGCTGTAGGACAGCACTAGCAGCGCATGCTGTGCTCCAAGAAATTATATGGCTCAGCACTTCCAATGGGTAACAGAAAAAAACGCTTGATTCCTTGAGATGTGTATGCTATGGTGATTGTTCATCAGCTGCTTTGGATTTGTGTGTTTGGTTACAATTCTTCTATTCCATTTGAATCAGAATTAAATCAGTGTCATTCTAAATGTCACAGTGTTTGTGAAAGAGGGCCTGAAAGTGCAAACTGAGATCCAGGATACTGTATTCAGTCACAGCTGTGAACTTCCAACGCACACCATTTTACTGCTTTCCGTCACAGACCTTGCAGAGGCCAGCTGTTAGAGGTTTCATAGGAAGTCTGAGAGAGACCTCAGGAGACACCTGTTGCATCCTTTATCCACACCATCTCTGGCAGACTTTGCCTGGCTTGTTCTGAAAGACCTCTCAAACATGGAGATTTTCTGACTTTTCCAATATTTAACTGATCTCACCATTAGAAAAGTTTTCCTGGACTGAGACTTTCCTGCTGCAATTTAAAATCTTTCAAAAGTCTTTTATGATGCTTTTATAATCCTTTGAATTCTCTCTAGTTGACCCACAACGTTCTTGAAGTATGATACATGATGTTGCTCAGTCCTTGGCAGTATAAAATACATAGGCAAGACTGTCGCTTAAGGAGTATGGCTTACAGATGGTATGGATTCATGCCATCTACTGTAATTTAGCAATCGGTGACTCTGCTGTACTCATAGCTCAGTCCTGGGTATGTATGTCTGGAATGTAATTTAAGCTTTTCTGAAAGAGACTGAAAATTGTTTGCTGTTGCGTAATAGTTTTATAATATGGCTAAAGCCATTGTTTGCCCGTCTGGATCTGCTAAAGTTATACATGCCACGAAACAGATGTGAGCTCATTTTCCACATTGGCCTTGTGGAAATCATAGAATCATAGAATCTTTGGGTTGGAAGGGACCTTTTAAGGTCATCTAATCCAACACCCTCACCCCTCCCCCCCCAATGAGCAGGGATATCTTCAACTAGATCAGGTTGCACAGAGCCCCATCCAAAATCCCATTGGAATTCAGCGAACAACTCCCAGCTGTGAGTCATAAACACACTGAAAAGTGTGTTGAGAATTAAAGGATGTTTTGAATTACTCACCTGCTGATGTATCATTTCATTTATGAATATGTGCACATGCGCTGTAGGTAGCTGGCAGACGCAAAAAAAACTTTTTCCCGGTATGCATTTGGTTACGAACGCTCTCTTTATCCTTCAGTTGTCTGTAGTGTTTGGAATAGCACCAGTGGCAGAGCAGAACAGATTGCCAGAGACCCATGGCTACTAAGTTTAGCAACTCAAGCAAGGGGAGAAAATAGTGGGAACCAGTCAAAGATGTAGCCTTAAGGCATGAAAAACATCTTCTTGAAACTTTTTTTTTTTTTTTAATTTAAAAGCACCAAATGAGACTGCATTTTATCTTTGTCACGACGTCAAAAAATGCCTTATGCTGAATTTTTCTGCAGGAGGCTAATGGACTAGTTCATTCCTTAAGAATGTAGCTTCTGGAGTGAAACAGAACAAGCTCTTCATTTTTTGTGAATGCTGGACGATTTTAATCATAGGTACAGTACGATTGAATGTACGATTTGAATGTTAATAATATTTAATTTTGCACTTACTTCATTTGACCCTCTCTGGTTTTGCTGTGCTTGAATTTCATATTAAAAAAGAAAATATCCCTCTCAGTTTCTAAAGACTTTCAAGAAATTTTCTACTTTTCTATGTACTTATTTATACCAGAAATTGAAACATCTAAAATGCTTGTGTTTTCTTACCAAAGTCCTTCTGTGGTTTACTCTGTCACTTATTAAATAAATTATACAAAATTAAACACCTTTTTATTTTTTTAAAGGAATATGATCTGTGCTATCTATCAAATGGATCTTTGTGATGGCAGGGATTGAGACTTGGCATCTTCTCAGCAAACTTAGATGTTGCCTTTATTCTTTCTTTAGCTTGGTGTCATTTCTGCATTTATTGCACAGTGATCATGGACAACTGACATGTCACAGAAATACCTCAAAAGCTGAATTCTCAAGAGAAAATCTGAGATGAGGTGACTACATTCCCAAAGACCCTGTCACAGGCAAGCTGTTATTTATTGGACATGAGTGCAAATATCCATGAACTTGTGCAGTATGTGAAAATGGGCATCCTCTCCTGAAGTGCTCACAGTTGAACTCTGGCAAATAATGCAACAAACAGAAGAGTAGTGTTAGGCCTAGGTGGAAATATAACTGTGGAGAAGATCTGCTTAGAAAGTACTCTGTATGAAAGACTGGGACCTCAGATGGACAAGATAACAAAATGTTTCAACAAAAGTAAAAATAACGAGAAGATACCTTTGTCTCCAAGGAAATCCGAATGAGAGAGATGTACATGTCCCTACCCTGTTTAAATATGGTTGGTTGTATTTGGATGTGGCATCTCATCCTGCAGTACTGACCTTTCTGCAATGTCATTTGCATACATGGTCCCAGGAGGGCACTGAGCTTACATACTGGAGTTGCAGGATCAGGCCCTTTGTACTGGGAGAAAGATGGAGTGCAGGGAAGGGACCTGGTAGAGCAGGGCAGGTGTTGACAATTAATTCACGAATTAGAAGGGGAAATTCAGAAGGTCATCGTGACCCCCACTGTGGTGTTCATAAGCTTATAGAAAATCTTCCCCATTTCCCCCTGCTGATGCGAGGCAAAGGGAGGTATAGAGCTGACAGGATGAATGATGAAGGCTTCCCCCAACCCGTTGCCTCACTGTGATGGAGTGACATATTTAACCTCCCCTGGTGCTACTGCTGCAGGTGAAATGAATTATGCGACCCTCTGAATCCCTTATCGGTGCTAGGCTGTCTCAGGGGCTGGATGCAGCTGCTATAATTTTGGAGTTCTTTCCCTGCTTTAATGCCAAGTACAAATCATGCACATTTCTCTGCTTGAAGACCCCAGGCTGCTTTGAATATGGAACTGGTCTCCCTAGGGGATGTGAAGGGGGAGGGGAGAACGGTGAAAGAAGACGGGAAACCTGCACAGAATTGCTAATCAGGCTCTGCCCTGTGTCTTCCTGGGCTGCAGATGGCTTCTTGCTGTGTTGCGAGCCTTGCAAAGCCAAACACCTTCGTTGTCAGACTCACAGAAAGGGCTTTAAGTGTCTGCTGCAAAGGGTGGGTGGAGAATGGACAGCTCCATTTTTAAGATTGCTGAAGGAGCCTAATTAAGCTGGTGATTTTCTTTTTTGGGAAGTAGTCACTGGTAGCCGTGAAGGCAGTGAAGTATGTTGGTCTGAACCAGTTTTCATCTCTCTGGAGCAATGATTTTTGTTTGTCAAATGGCCATTACCTGTTTTACTTTAGAAGGTTAGAACTGCAAGTCTCTCTTGACTTCCCCTTTCTGTGTCGGCATTATTTGCTTGTATCTCTCATTTCCGTTCACAAAGAACTGTGAGCTGTCCTCTTTTTTGCATGTATGGCCAGATAGAGAGATTCTTCTTTTTAAAATAAAGACAACACCCCAACAGCAACACAGAAAGAACTTCACCACACTGAAGAAACAAGGACTATAGCACTGCAGGATAGAGTAACATTTTATGCCCCAAAGCACTGGGATGCTTGGGACAAGCATTTATTTCAAATGCCTTGAAATAAAAGTTCCGTGATGTTGAATGATTAAAGAACCCGTGGGTGGGGATGTAGAGAGGTGCTAATAGCACACCCAGCATTTAATTATTAATACAGCCTATAAATTGCAATGGTCCATTTATACTCGTTATACTCTTCCTTTGGCTTCTCTTCCTGTTGAGATCAAGTGCTTGAGATGCTAGTGAGCTTTCCTGTACAGTGCCATGGGTTGCGGGCTTGATTTCCTCTGCTACACATACTCTGTGGGCTGGACCTTAGTGCATATGCTAGAATAAAGACAAAAAAACCCAAAAAGTAAGAGTGAGATGGAGAGCAGGGAAGTGCTCACAAACACTCCTATGCACAAGCGACGATTTGTGTGTGTGTAGGACCTTTCGCCAGTATTTTCTGTTATTGTGTAGGAGCTTGAAATTTGCTCGCTGTGGACTGCTGTGAAAAGTGAATTGGTTACTGGGCTGTCATTTCAGTTTGTTTTGTGAGCTACCTGTGTGTTGCATGCGTGTTAGGTTTTTTTTGTGGTTAGTTATGAGAATTGTGTGAGATACTCTACTTGATTGCTCAGTCATTTTCACTGTCTTCTGTTCTGATAATATGCAGTGCAAAACCTGTATTCTGAATAAATTCAAGCATCACTTTTTATAGGAAATGTTGTTCAGTATTTTAGTATTAAAGACAGTTCAGGAAGAGAGAAAAACAAATACTTTAGTTGATTTATTTTGAAGAACATGTGTAGGGTTCTTTATTAATTTTTTTCAGGATATTTGTATACATTTTAATAAGGTTGCAAATTTCTACACTGCCTGAGCACTTCTGCAAGCCCTGACATAGGCAGACTGATTTCAGTAGTGGAAATTGGCTTCATCGAAGAAACAGGCAGCAATAAACAATTAATAACCACAAAAATCTTAACAAAAGGAAGTGATGTAGGAATTTGTTTCCTGAAGTTTTGTTAATGAGCACAACTTCTTTTCTCTGAAATGTGGAATTGCTCTTTGCTCAACAACATCAGAAAATGCCATCCAAGATCGTGTAACGCTTCTGAAGTGTGTTACTTTGTTTATTTTCATGATTCAGAAGGTATTTTTGTTCTTGTTAGTCTTTTTGCAAACTATTGCATCTAATTTCATGATCACTGGATTTCCACTAAATACATTTTTTTAAATTGTTTTAGCACACTTTAGTTTTTTGGTTTCAGTTTGTGATGGAAGTTTACTTTAGCATCGTATTTTAGCTATGTGTAGGCACTGATCATTGTTACTTCACTCAGCTGCTGGGCATAGAAGAAGAGTTGTAAGTGTCATGAAATGTTTACTTGCTTTTCATGGAAAATAGAAGGGGGAAATATTACATCCTCTTTCAAGGAGAACTGTAGATTGTCTTCCCTTACTTTTCTGGTGTTTCATCTTATTTGATTACATTCCTTATGGACTGCTGTTCCATCAGGATAGGTGGGGAGGAGACACAAAGGTGTCGGCTCTGGTTTCTCTGCCCAGAGAAACCAGGGACTCGTTTTTGTGTTAAATGGGAATAAAGTACTTCACACGGTTGCTAGCAAACATTACTCTTCTGTGTTTTAGTTTTCATGCCTTTGATCACAAGAAGTGTTGTGCAAGACTGGAGGATTCAATGGGTAATAATAAATAGGTGCCAGTTTCAGTTTGGTGAGTCCGTATCTCTCTCCTATGAACTGTATAGGGAGGGCATTTTTTTCCTGTCAGGTTTAGGGCATTTGTTACGTTAGACTAGTCAGCATTTCCTTATCTTTTAGATGACTGTTGAAGTTATTAGATTAAGACTTTAAGACATATTTACTCATACAGCCTAGCTCCTTTGTGTTGGCTGAGTGAAACAAGTGGCTCTGAATAGATCACCTTTGCTTCTGCTTCATGTTTGCTCCTAGCTGTCATTAATCTTAGGGTTTTGAGACTGATGTTAAGAGCACCCCTTATTCCAAGGCTGGCTGGAGCATGAGCAAGCAGAAGTGAGAGGGACAACAGCAATTTTGAGGGCATCAATACACAAACTGCTCAAGGAGGTGCTGTCAGTATTGAGCACTGGAGCCTGAATTTTAGTTTCCATATATATGAGCACTTGCAAGCTGCTGGTCTGTCTCTTAAGCACTACATACATTGCCTTGGGTATAAAGTAGGCTGGCAAACCTGAGTGAAGGCTTTGTTTGGAAGCTGGTGCTGTTTAGCAGAGGAGAGTAAAAGAAGATGAATGACTTAACATGAGATGTTTAGGATCAGTGGCTCCTTGTCAGTCAACAGATGTCTGTTTCTGTACTAATAACAGCAGAGCTGGTACCTGGCAGGCGGCCTTGCTGAGCTCTGACTCCCCATGCTCTCTGCGCTGGCAGCAGGCGGACCTGGTGAAGGTGTGCTGTTGCTGCGCTGTCAGAGCTGGGCAGCAGTTACCTCTTTCCCTGGTGCTGAAGCCTTCTTGCACCCTGCTTCAGTCTGGTATGTTTTGTGATGCCAGTGATGCTAACGTGGGACACTCCTTAACTGCTGGATCCACCAGCAGCAGAGTTGGGAGATGTCAGAGCTGAGAACACATTCATATCTCTTTGCTGTGCCCTCCTCCATGACTTTTCTAGAGCCCCATCACACGTAAGAACTCTTCATTCACTCTATCTCCTAATGTGCTGCATATCCTGAATAGTATGTGTTGGAAGACCACTGCAGTTTCAACTCCCAAGTAAGTATACAAACAGTGAATCAGGATTGTAGTGCATCAGTGATGTAGTATACCAGGATCCTTTCCTCATCTACAAGTAGCAAGTGGAGCGAGTGCTTGGTTTTATTCAGTAGTAATTACATTTCCTTTAGATCTCTCTCCTCCTCATTCTTAATGCTACATTTGAAGTTGCACTGTGATCCAGGCATTATACACCTTTCTATATTATTTACATTACCGGTTTTTAATTATTTTCCTGTTTTTCTTTTCTCACACTGTTATAAAAAAGAGAATGTTTCAGTAGGGTGTACTGTACTTTCATTTCACTGTGCAGAGTGGAGGAGATGTTTTGATACTATGCATTGTAAATGATGGACCAGAAGTAACTTGCAGCTTTCTGGGGCACAGGTCAAGTAATATCCAAATCCTTTTGAATATGTATGGATGGCCTCTAACTTCCTGTGAAAAATTTCTCTTGTGTAGCATTTAACACTTCCTCTGTTTCATTAAGTGCTGGTTCCATGTCTGTGCTGCTGCAAGGAAGCATTGTGGCTTTTTCTGGCAACCAAATGGATGTGTCACTTTTCAACAGACACCAGTGTGTTTCGGAATTTATCCCTGTATTAAGTGTGTGGAAACTCTCCTGTTCGTGTCTCTGGATATTGTAGGATCAGATCCTTATTGACACATACTTCATGTAACTTTCTTGACATATGTGGTTTTGAACAGACTTGAAAAATCAGAGGAACTTTGTGTATGTTCAGTAACATTTTCCAGTTTTCAGCTGTGCAAAAATGGATGTACACTTCTGAGAGATTAACGCTGCATTCCCAGTATTGCAGGCTCTGGCTGGAGAACTGCAAATTCATTATGACTTCGGTTCTGTGGTAGCACCTATTCCTATGTCAGGTTTGATTCAAATCAAACAACAACTGACTGTAGGGTAGTAGCATCTCAGTACTTTACATTGTTAAAGAACAAGGTGGTAACAGGACATACCGGGTTAATATGGTAAATGGGGGATAGAAACATTGGAAAGAGAAACTTCTGTTTAAGAGTACCTAATGTTACTGTTTCCTCTAGAATTGCTCTCTATGCAAGAATGGCCCAGCAGGATTTCATGATATACGAAAACCTTCTACTGGGGTCAGGAAAGAGTTGTGTTCATCTGTATCAGCTGGTCATAGCCTAACTGATGGAATGAACTATGGCCACAGCTACTTTTATTCACACCTCTGTTGCCCCTTGAGTCTAGTATCATGATTAAATCTGCCAAACACTGCCTTTGCAATATTAGTTAAGATATCAACTACTGCAGCCCCTACCAGGCAATGGGTCTAGATTTTGTGCCTATTTGTGTATCTTAACAAGTTTATTGTTATTAAACTATAAGGGAAACAAAATAACTTTCTGTCCATGTGGTGTTGGGGTTGTGTTGACAACATGTGACAGGGGTTGTGTTGCACTGGTGTTTAGAAGCCTCAGGGCTTCTTGAAAAAAAAAGAAAAGAAAAGAAAAAAGCTAACTTTAGAACAAGAGTTAACTTGAAAGATAGTAAGTATAAAAGAGCTGCATCAGGAACCTCACCGACTATAAAGAGCGGGAGGTATTGTGTTTTCTGCCTTAATTTTATAGTCTCCCATTCCACACACTTGAATGAGCACAGTTTGGTTTCATTTTCTTTTAATGGAAAACAAAAAAGTAATGGTCTGTACCTTTCCAGGAACAGACTTCCTTGGGTTTAATGCAACAGAGAATTACAGGTTTATAAAGTGATGCTGGTAAGTCTGGGAAAAGAATGAAAAGAAAGCCTTGGAAAGAGGAAAGAATTTTTGTGCCTATGAGAACAACTTGCTGATCGCGGACAACAATTATTTTTACTTCGTAAGTTCAGCTTGGTCATTGCTGCAGTAAAAGTCCCTCAATACCAATATGCCATGTAGTGGGGTATAAAGGTAGGAGTTTGTAATGTTCAGACTTAAGTTCTTTGTGATACCTTTGTATCTCCATTTAAGATGGCAAGTTCATTCATATTAGTAATTACCATGTGATTAATTACATTCCTTAAGATTTGGGAAGCAGCAGGATAAAACATTCATTTCCACCATTAATTTTCTGTTTGAGTTCTTCCTCTGTTTGAAGGATATAATGGTTATATTCTGCTGAAAAACATATAAAGTTTGCCATTCAGGACTTAATCTTTTCAGTTATTAGAAATCACTTGCTAACTTTTGTGTTACACAACTGAAAACAAAATTTAAAAGCAAACAAACAAACCAACACCACAATCCCACTGTTGATGAGTTATTTGGGTCCAGGAGATAAAACTGACTGCATGAAGTGGATATGGATATAAGCAGGTTATAGTGGATATGTGGATATCCACATATAGTGGATATGGATCCATGCAGGTTATTTGGGTGCCTTATTATTCAAGGGCCCACTGTTGATAGTAGCATTTAGTGTCATGCCATGCTTTATTTCTCCACGTAGTAGGTTTAAGTCATCTGTGGAGTAAATGCACTGAAAGAGTGGAATAACAACAACGTTCAGTTTGCCTCAGTCAGTCTAGTTCATTACAACTAAGTGATGAGTATTGTCCTGCTCATTCTTCTACAAGTAATTTACTTGTGATTTCAGCAGAGCACCTTTAGAGAGTATTGTATTTTTCAGTTTTCCTGAATGGATAATTGAGGGATGGAGGGAAGCTGCACAGGATCAAGACCTGAGCTAATGTATCGTGCTTCTTGATGTCCCATGTTGCTTAAAACATTTCAGGTTTTAAGCTTATTTCTTTCACCACAATATGGTCCTCCTTTCCTATTACTTCCATCTGTGTGCAGAAGAATGACTAGCAGTAATTATAATAGTCCTTAAAGCATCATATCTTAAAACAAGCTTAGCTGGATTTTTCATGCTCTGTCTTGCTTGCATCTCCCAGAAGCTGTTAATGGTGACTTGAGTTTGAATCTTTTATGTCAGTCAATAACTGTCAATTTATGAAGTTCAAAAATAAGGTTCCAGTTTTGACGTTTCACTCCTTAACTTTGGAAGCTGGGTTTTACAATAACTAGCCAAGAGGAGTGATGGACTGGGAATTTTCTTTCCCTGTAGCTTTCAGTTCCCTTTCTTTTCCAGAGGAATTCTCTCACCCTTTTAGGTTGGGTTTGCTTTGTGTCTGTCTCTCTTCAAATCTTTATGCTGATATTAATTATGGATGCACTAGAATTTTCCTGACAAAGACATGTTTTTCTACCCATTGTAATTAATGTATGCCTTGTCCTTCACTTAAAGAATGCAGGCCCAGCCTGTTTTAAGCTCAAAGTAGCTGAACAGGTAGGTGGATAATATACAAAGATGTCTCTGTTGATGACTTTCAGCAGAAATCCAGAAAATACCTGTCTTGGGAGAATGTCAACACCTGGAGAGAATTAAGCCTGAGTTCTGATTATCACAGAAATTCCTCTAGAATTTTTGCAGTATAGCCCTTGCAGAGCAAGGAGAGAATTATGTTTTCAACTTTACTGTTTTTACAGGACCCCATAGCCATTACAGTATCATAGCTTAAAACAAGACATTGGAAGGAATCTTCTAGAAACTGAAGTTATTCCTTTGCTTTTTCAAACAACAACGCCAGCTAAACTTTTCCCAAAAATTTATCAAGTTTGAGCTCAACAGCCATTTGCTTACTTGGTTGTTTGTCCACACCAGTGCTATTGGAAAACTATTCTAAAATCTTATTTACCATCTTTCCTTACGTGATTTTGAACGTTATCTGTACTATTCCCTCATATTTCTTTACTGTTCATTGTTAATTTATAATACTAACCTATCAAATTTATTAAAATTTGAAGATATGCTAAATCATTTTGAGGGAAACTTGTGCCTTAAGTATTCTGAAAATAAAGATATCAAGATGTCTTTAATAAAATATTTTAAAGTATCTTCTCAGGCCATTTTTTCTGCTCTTTTGCTTGAAATAAAATGTCTTGATTGCTTCTTTTCATTACTGATGCAATGTAAAAGCTGTATGTTTGTTTCAGATCCTTTTTCTCTGATGTGATGACTAGGGGAGCACTGAAATGCTACCTGTAGTGAAGGGACTCTATCCAAATTTTTATAGCTTTCTGTTTTAGTCATTGAAACCCACTGGGAAAAGCCTTTGAAAAAGTGAGTAGAGGAATACACAAAAGAAGAAAAATGTGGTTTTCAGCACCAGAGAAAAGCAGGAAAGGCACCACGAGTCTTCTCACCAAGAGCTGAAAAGAAAACTAGCATTGGGATACAACAGGTAGGCATCTTTGCAAGACCACTGAGTACAGCTATGTTGCTGGACGCCCATACGAAAAGAGCAGCAAGTGTATGTCATCGGTAACCTTCCCTTACCTGAGCTCTCCAAGTCCTCTGAACTGGTGGCAGGATAGCAAATATTCCTGAAATAGTCTTATGTGACTATGAAATAATTCAGAACTTTTTGTTAAGCCCTTGTGCAGTTTAGTATGAAGCAGTTTTAAGGCTCTTGGAGTCAGGAGAAAAAAACATTTGCGAGTTCAGTAGGTCTGCGGTGGTAGCTGCTGCTGTGGATGTGAGTCCTTGCTCTGCCTAAGTGGCATAATCCCTAGGCTCTTGTGCAATTATCTGCTCTTCTCCTCCCACCATCTAAGAGCAGGTTGACCCACTGTAGTCCATTTGACTTTTCTGTGCTTCCCATGGTGTGCAAGCACAGTAGTGTTTCAATTGGAATTTTTTGTAAATAATCAAGAGTGTTTATACAGCAAAAGGCCTGTAGCAGTGAGAGTTCCTGAGGGTTCAGTTTTGCAATGCAAGTTTGGATTCACGACTTCAGGAGGGCAGATCAGAGGGGTGTGTTTGCTAGTATTGAATTGCAGGAGGGTTCTGACACTGCACGCTCTCTTCTTTCACTTACAAAACTGTACAGACATTGTCAAGAAGTATATTTTGGGTCCTTTTTCAAGTGAGGAAAGTCTTTCTAATGCTCTCTGGAAGTGTCATCTTTGACTATGGAGGTCTATATTAGTAGCAATCACCACTTCTCTATTATGTTGTTTCTTATTTCCATTAAGTTATCTTTGCTTCTTTCCAGCCTCAACTGTTAGTCTTAATGTAAAAAAAACCTATAAAGCAAAAAAAAAAAACCCCACAGATTAAAAAAACCCGTGATCTAACGTTATGTCCAAAGCACGCAGAATGGAATTTTTTTAATATGGGGAAGGAAAAATTGGACAAAAGCTTGCAATTGTGTCACACAGCTGTATGGTGAGCAAAGGCAGCTATACAGTAGAGTAAAGCAACAATTCTTTATCAGTGCGTGTAGCATGTCTGATAATGCCAATAACAGTGTCTTTATCTTGCTGGGTTCTACCATATTAATATTGGCATGCTAACAGTTCTGGGATCCAAAATGGTGACTGTTGTTAATGTGCTACATCCAGCCTGTAAGTAAATAGTAAATCTCCATGGTTCCTGCTCTCACAAACATGCCATATGAGTACTTAATCCTATTCTTTTTAAATATAATATGGAGGTTGCATTAAATACTCATAGCATTGACATTTATTTTGCAATCTATTATGTAGGGACAAAATTCTTTCACGTGGGGAAATAATGCTTTTGGTCTTTTTTTTCAAGTCTTTGAATAGCAAAGAAATGACTTTTCACATATGTCATTTCTACCTGACTCAATCCTCTGTCTCTCCTCAACCAGCAGCCACTTTATCATTTCATTATAGTCTTTCTGTAGCAATGCTATATTTAAGGTTGTGGTGGCATTTTCATCGGCAACCTTATATTCTCTGTCATTTACAACTTCCCCAGAACAATACCTTTCAAGCTGAAATCTCCATATTTGCTTTCTGCCAGGAAGTAGGGGTCTGCATAGGTGAGAAACTTGTTTTTTCTTAAAAATAGCAATGGTAATTTCTTTTAGTGGTTTGTTTTGTTTTTTTTTTCTTTCCCATGAAAGGGTTTGACTAACTCGGAAAATGTCAGAATTGTAATTCTGAAGGAAGATGAACAACTTTTCTTTCAATTAATACATTTTAAAATTGCTTAGACACACGTCTTACCTGGTGCTGTGCAGCCATACAGATGTACAGGAATGAGTAAGGAGTTCCTCTGCACAGCCTCTGGTACAGCTTTTTGTATTGGGGTTTGCATATGTGTGGAAGTTGCTTCAACTGCTGAGCTAGAAGAAACTATGAGTAAAAGTGCGTAGGAAGCCCTGTCCCCATATGTTGCTTGCCACCTTCATCTTTGGGATGGAGCATGCCTTTCTTAAATTGGGGGAATATATACAAAAGATCTGGTCTAGTTCTCTATGTGTTATTTTCTGTAACTTCTGAAATTTTCATTTAACAAGACAGCTAAGTATAGGCTTGATGAACTGTACCTATGTGCTTTGCTGAATGAGATCTTAGTATCTACTAAGGCCTGGCAAAATTTTTCCTTTTACGAGTAAGTTTGTCATTGAATAAATAGAAACAGGCAGAGCAGATGGATGAAAGAACTTTACGCAGCCAGATTACATACTTTCAGATCTGCCTTGTCTCTGTACTCAAAAAGTGCTGTGGTTGGTCTTTAGAGGCTAGGCTTTACCACTCATTTGTTGTTTGCTGCGATGTCGATGCTGGAGAGGTGCAGGCTGTTGCAAATGAAAGGCAAGAGCAGAGGAATGTTTGACCAAATGAGACTGTGGTTTGAGCATCTCTGGTTTCTATTAGTTACAAAAGAAAAGCCATGTCCGGTCTAGACAATACTTGGATAAGAAAACTGTAAGGCTTAAAAAGGAGTCTGTTCATATATGTAGCCTTTGTTCCTACTGTCTTGTTTACAGGTCTCAGATAGATCTCTTGCCAGGAAAAAAAAAAGCACATTTATCTTAGTTCAGTATGTTCCTTCACTGCTTTTGGATTCACGGGCCATGGCTCAATTTCTCACTGGAATAGATTCTTTACAAACAAGAATAATCCTTCATTTGATTTTACTTCCTGGTTACCTTTCAGAACGTTTCTCTGTCTACATCACACTTTGCCATTTTCCTGGATTGGACGCATCTAATTATTATAGGTTTTCATTACGGTTCCGCTTGAGTTGGCATTGTAATTCTGAATCTGTAGTTTTTGCACAAAGCACAATAAATGCTTTGACGACTTGGAATTTTATTATTCTTCTCAGCAAAAAGGTGAATTTGTGTTTTCTATTTTTATTTATTTTTAAGAGGCTGGAAGAGTGTTTTCTCTTCAGTGAAAGCAGGATTCCTAACTTTAGCTTGTAAATGCTGATATACCATAGGATAGATATTTTGTTCTGCAGTGACAAGGACTTAAACAAATCACCAATCTGACTGATGTCACAAGTACAGCTTTTATTCTCGCTCAATTTTAGACATCAGCTTTCAAGCTTGGAAGGTGCAGAGCAGGAAAGCAAAAAAAAAGCATAGAAAAAGTCTTGTGCATTACTTAAAATCCTGAGATTTGCAGCATTATTTTGGCATTGGAAGTGGGACCAAGGCAGGACAGCTAGAGAGTCTGGTAGTGTGTGAGAAAAAGACAAGTGGTGCTTAAATACCTTCTAAGTTGATAACTGTTTGCTTAAGATTTTATGAGAGTTTATTTTTTTAATAGATTTCAGGGAAAAATTTTAGAACAGATTTTACAAAGAATTGTTCATGTAAGAATTTTTTGAGCTCTGCTAGGCTTATGTAGGAAAAGACATTAATACCTGTTGAGACGTTTAGAATACACAGATCCTGGAGACACCCAGTTAGGACTATTTAGTGTAGAATGAGAGGTGGTCATTGTCCCATGGAGTTTGTTATCAACATATTGAGAACAGGCAGGGGAGGTGAGAAAAGAAAGGTGACCCTCCTGTGAAGCACGGCAAAATTACCTGCTTGGCCACTATATCGAAGAAAGTAAACAGAGCTTCAGAACGAGATCTTCAAAGCCCTATTCCTGTTTCTTAACCACCAAACTTTCTATTGTACAATCAAATGTAGTAATGGATTGACTTTTCACAGTAAGACTTTAAATAAATCTGCAGTAATCTCGGATGTATTTTTTCATGCATGTGGAAATAGGTGACAGTTACACAGAATTGGAAGAATTTGGAAGATTTTAGTCTAAGTATTTTTTGCAAAACTGGAAATAGAGCATAACACTTAAAATTTAATATGATATAAACATGAATGTGGCTGCAGGCTTCCATTGTCTAAATTGAGGGGAAAAATGATAAATAATGAACTAGCAGCAAGTAAATGGTAAAGCATAAATTAATCTTAATAGTTTTTCCATTTTGATAATGTAATGTGATAGTTGTAGCAGAAAGCAATTTTTAAAATACAGGTTTCGTATCATGACAGTTTTATAGTTAAAATGTTTTGTGGTTTGGAAATGTGTAATAAAAATATTGCATTACAAATAAAACCCTAATGTCGTACGTGAGCTTCAGCCTATCAGGCATCATAGCAGTAAAAGAGTTTGGTATCTTGCCCTCATCTGTAGTACACAATTAGAGTAGGTAACTAACCACCAACAGAGGCTCACAGCATGAGAGCAGCTTAGCTACCAATCAAAATATAGTTATTCAGAGTTTATGCCAGTGATTAAAAGAAAATGATTAATTTTTGGCCAAATGACTATGGATTTAAAAAAGAGGAAAGAAAATGGCTAGCTAAAGCTTCTGTTTCAAAGGAGAATGTTAAACCAGTACAAAATGTTGATGTTATGCTTCATATTGTTTTTCCTTAATTACGGAATACTCAGAAACTGAAATGCCCATCACTGCTAAAAGTTTACCATGTACAGGTCCTGAAAGTAAGGTGCGACTAGTATTTTTTTTTATGCCAAGGTAAGAATTTCCAGTGCAACATACCAACTCTTTTATCTTGTGACTGAGAACTCTCCATAATTAACATCCTTACTCAATTTTGCCATTGTGCCAGCATGAAAAAAAGCCCGTGTGTTTCAAGTGCTGATTTATAAAAAAGCTTTTTGAAGTCTATTTCTGTTGCAGGACCTGTTACTTAATTTCTCTTTCCTCATGCAAAACTTGTCAGTGAGTTTTGCCTGCTGGTGATGTCGAATTTTCATTTAGGAGTGTTGTACAGTTGATTACACAGGGTGAAGGACAGTGGCCGCTCAACTCGCGTTGCTTTTATCTTGGAAATGGGGTTTCTGGTAGATGGTCTGTTGTGTATCCCAACTGCCGAGTGACCTATTGTACAATTAACTGCAAGAATTGAAAGAGACCGAATTATAGGGCAAGCCATGACTTGAAAGCATGCTTTGACATTTCAGGGGCCGCTCACCACTGCATTGTCACCTACAGCTTTGTGAAATTCTTGTGATGGCACGAGGTTTAAAACAGCAGAGAAGTAGCAGTTTCTCGCCTTTCCCCAAGCAGAGAAGATGATTCGGAGGACTAGGGGAGATGTGTTTAAAGAGAGATATGAGAGAGTAGTTCATTCCCACAGTGCCAGCTGTGCATCGCATAACCTGACTACGCACGCTTCTGAGAAGGTGGTGTATGGCTGTCCCTGTGGGCATTTCTGGAAGCTGGCTGCAGGCCTGCCTTTCTCCCTTCATCAGCAGCTAGGAAAACACACCTCTGGCCACATCTTAATGCTATTTCTGTGCCATTGTTACAGCATGGAGTTACTTAAGGTTGATTACTAGCTGTAGCTAGTTCCCTAAACCCAGCTCGTGCTGTAGGATATATATTGCAACATTAAAACATCAAACAGTTTGGTGTTCTGTGAGCTATTTGCTGGGGTAAAAGGCTTAAAAGAAAAAAAGTGTCTAGTTTTAATATTGCGTTGCAATTTTCTTGCTCCATACTTTAGTACCCAGAGGGTGGGAAGTAGTATCAGAGGCACTCTGCAGTAGTGAGCAGAGACTTCCCCAAGTCTGTCTGTGTCTGTTTTCTCTGCTTATCCTACAAGACAGATAAAGAGAAGCTGTAGGAATGCAAGTCAGCTACATTAAGGGGTTCGTTGTATATGCAACGCTTTGTGGTATAATGATGCACGATTGTTGGTAGCCATGGTATACCATTGGTAGCATGAGTCATGCATCATAGAAACCTTGGTAGCCCAGCTTTCATTTCCCCTTGAACTTTAGAAAGTAGCCATGTGGAATGACAGGCTTACATAAACTGCTTGGAAACAGATCTTGAATTACTCTTTACCAGTCCCTGCTGCTTCAGTTACAAAGCAATTCAGTATCTACAAGGCATAGCTGTTAACAAGAGAAAATAATCCAGTGTGTTACAGTGATAAGAGAGGAGACTTCAGTGTAAGTTGGTTTGTTCTGCTGATGGCCTGAGGAGCTGCATTTTTGCTGTAGCATCCCCTCTCCCCTCCTTTCTGGTGGTGTTACCTCATGAATGAAGACCAGGGATGTTTCCCATCCCTGGAAATGTTCAAAGTCAGGTTGAACTGGGCTCTGAGCAACCTGATTTAGTTGAAGATGCACACGCTCATTGCAGGGGGGTTGGACTAGATGACCTTTAAAGGTCCCTTCCA
Source organism: Phaethon aethereus (assembly GCF_964289735.1). NCBI lineage: Eukaryota > Metazoa > Chordata > Aves > Phaethontiformes > Phaethontidae > Phaethon > Phaethon aethereus. The sequence continues at coordinate 53,576,990 of NC_138579.1, forward strand.
ACCCCAACTATTTCATGATTCTATGATTTTTGCACAATCTTATCAGTTATCAGTTTGATTTCATTCTTATTGTACATATTGATGCCTTTTTGTTGAAAAGTACAGTTAAAGAATCTCCAAGAAGATCTCATTGGTTACTAAACTGACCCACTTAAGATAGAAAAAGGGAGTGAGAGGAAAAGAAAGAAGAAGGAAAGAAACTTCATAGGAAAGGAGGAACATGAGGGTAAGAGCTGGGGCTCTGGGGGGTCCAGATTCTGTTCTTGCCTCAGGCATTGACTTCTCTGGGCAACTTGCTTTGGCCAAGTCAGCATATACCTCTGTGTCTTCATTTCTCAGCTTCTGTAATGGTGAAAGTCACAAATCCCTGCTGACAGGAAAAATACAAGGTTTTATTGATTGTGAGTACTGTAAAGAACTGAAATACTATGCTCCTGAGTGTAATAAAAATGTAGATAGAAATAAATTAGATATGCTTCTAACCACACATGAATCTTTGTTGCTAGCTTTAGAGTATGGGCTTGGGCAAGGCATCTAATCTTTCTGAGCCTGAGTCTTCTCACCTGCGAAATGAAGGTGAATATTCATATGGCTATTGTAGAATTAGATAAAATCTGTTGATTAATTTAAATAAATTGTTTTGCACTCACAGTACAATATTATTTTGCTCTGAGAGTCTACTACATTGTATTCTCCTTCATTTTAGACATGTTTTTAATTTATCTAATGAAATTCTACAGAATTTGAAAAAAGAATGTTTTTAGTACATGTCCTCCTTCAATTAATTGGAAAACAGAATGTGGCACCTACAGCAAATAAATGATATATCATTTAATAACAAATTAATAATAAATGCATATAATTTAATGTATAGTACACGTATTTTATATGTGTAGTAAGTTGTTCATTCTGTAAGCGTCTTGCACAGAAGGACCCCAATTCACGAGAGCACAATAGGAAGCTTGTCTGTATTTGGCATAGAAGTTAGAAACAAGCTTAATATATGAGTAAACATCTGCAATTTCAGAAAATTTGATTCAGATTCTTAAATCTGTTCATGGCCTGGGCAGTTTCCCAGGTGGAGTCCTAAAAGGCAGGAACAGAGCAAAATAAAAGACAAGATCTTATTAGGGTGCCATGAGTGTTGGTTTGCCAATGGTTGGGCTGTGACTGTCTGACTTTCCAGTTGGTTGAGGTTGGCTATAACGTATTTCTGAAAGAATTTTCTCCTTTCATATTGTGGATCACTGTAAGAGGACAGAAATGGAAGTTGTTTTAGGTCACCTTCCTTTTGGAGGTGGTTCATGATGTTATATGCTCCACTGCCATCATCTGTCCTGTTTCAAAAGCAGGTGAAAAGGATGCCACCTTTTCTGCGGGGAGTTTGTTTTTTGAGTCTGATGGATCTTGTTGTTAGGAAATGGTTCCTGTTACTTAACCTACACATTCTTGTGCTGAATTCTATTACATTAAACTGAGTTTTTACTCCAGACCATACTAAATAATTATTTTTCTCTGCCCCTACTTCGTGCTGTTACATTTGAATTTGATCTACAGATTATTTTGAATACAAATAACTGTAAAATGATAAAGTTATTAAACAACTAGGCATCCAGTAGGAGAAAATAATGAAAGCAGAAACATTTCTAAAGCCTTCTGGGTTATTAAGTGCAATGACACAGGGAGAATGTAATGGGAAACTGAGCTGGAGCTTTCTGATACACCTCAACAATTTAAAATAAAGATCCCTGAAGCAGAAGGGGGTTAATGTAACTGGAAATTGTTGGTCTTCATCCCTCTCCTTTCTTTCCTTGAATAGAACCCATCATACATCTTTGTTTCAATTGCAACTTCCTACTTTTTACACCTGTGGAAAAGATAAGCTGTTGGGCTAGGAAGAATTTGCCATTGAGTGTAAAATATTTTCTTCTCTGCCCTAATATTTTATGCATTTGTCCTTTTATCTCTGTAGTATAAATAATAAGACTACTGCTGCTAGTGATGTTGTGTGGGTAGCATTTTTTCTGTATAAACAGGATATTGGACAGTGAGTATCAGTCTATCTCTACAAACAGATACTGGGCAGTGAGTCAAGGCAGGCTTTCACTGTGCCCGCTGCTGTTGGCTCCCTTGTGTCCCACTAGAACTATAGAGGGATACCTCTGATGGTACGAAGATTTTTCCTTGATGCATATTTGGTAAAGGCTCTATTTTAAACCTTTTTTTGCTATGCTTTGGATGTTTATAACAACTTCAAAATGGAAAGATCCCACCAATTCAGACTTCATCACGGTTAGTTTTAATTCTGTGACCATTTCAGTTTCCCATGTGTAAAAACTAGAAAGTAAATAAAACATAAATATTATAATGAAAAATACTATTTTGTTTGGAAACTTTCTTCTGTGGCTCTGGCTTCCTTATATTTCTGTCTCATGGCTGAGGATGTTGACATCATTGCTGTAAGCAGTGTGTTACCATTTCAAGTGGAAAGCCATAGGATCAGGTTGTTTCCCATTTTGAATGAAATGGAGTTAAGTGCCCATCACTAATAGACACAGGGAGGGAGCCTGCCTGATTTCTGGCTGTGGAAGGTTGTCTGCCCTCTGTCACAGAGTGAAATGGTGACAGTGGCTTTCGTCCTCACCCTCTGAGAAGCAGAGAATTCAATGCATCCAGCTGAGTCTTCATGCTGGCCTTCCAAAAGCAGCATGTGCCTCCGCTGCTTGAAACACAGCACATAAAGTGCGTAAGGCTGTGAGAGGTATAGCTGTTCTTTCCATGCCTAAACGTAATGTCCAGGACTTGGAGAAGCGCAGAAAACCCAGAGTATGAATCTTTTACAATGTCATTCACCCAAAGGGACCTTTGGTGGAAACTGGAGAGGCTGTGATATGGCCTCTACTCTCTGTACACGGTTTTGAACCAGTGTAACCCTTGTTTCTTTTTGTGGCTTTTTTTTTTTTGTCCATAATGGTGTTCTGTCCTGTGAGGAAATGTCACCCAAATGATCTATTTAGTTCTCCATCTAACAGGTATATGATTTCAGCATTGGCTGGAAAAGCACTGAGGTTAGGTTCTCCATCAAATGTTAATTAATCAGGATTTTATTTAAACTGTACATGGCATGAAAACTGATATAGTTGTTGCAGTTTTTTTATTCACATTTCTAGTTGACTGCTGTAATAGTTTTTTCTAGTATGATGGTGTCTAAATGTTCACAGGGAGAAAGCAAGACTGTGTTATGTTATGCACTGTATGTATATTTAAAATCCCTGACCCTATTTAGTTGTAACCTAATTGAAGTTCTGCAACATTTTTACCCGCACTTAGTGTCAGCCAGGGTAGGATGCACATACAGAAAGGTAGGTTAAAGCTGTACTGGACTGATGAGGACTCCACAGGCCTTAGTGTGGGTGAACAACTTTGAGCTTCATACTTTGGTGACTGTCTGGATTTGCTTGTAAATGTTTTGCTTTTCTAAACTGTTAGTGTTTATTTCACTAAAGTGTTAGGAGTTTGGTGTTAATTTTGTTCGTTTGAAGGCATGATTGAAATGAATTTAGTTTAACTCCGGGTGTGAAAGTTGTCACAATGCATCAGTTTCTGTGACAGTGACACAAGACAGCAGCACGGAGATACTTGCTCAGATACGACTGGCGCCTAATATTTGCATGGCTAACTTGTCAAGACTCGTTTCTGCTACCCTCAACCCTGAAGCACCAACCTGGCTCATGAGAACTGGGCTTCTGTCTTCCTGGTTAGTACTTCATTGCCAAATTGCCCAAGGACAAGCAAAAAATAATTTGGGATTGCAAATCATTAATTGCCGATCAGGATATAGTAATCCAAGATTTCAAATGTCCCTTTGCGAGAGCTATTGTTGTGTCCCACAGGAGCTGCAAGAACTGTGCAGGCAGCTTGATAAGACAGTCCATTCCCTCCTCCTCTTAACACACATTTATTTCTGCTCCTGTTTTCCTTATAACTGATGTGTGAGAATTTAGATACTGGTCTAGGTATGGGAAGGTCTGCGTTCAGGTCTGGCGCAATCCAGATGTGGTTGATCCAGCAACATTTTTTAGAATATTGCTTGCACAGAAGCAGTGCTCACCTTCCTGGCTAATAGGAGGCACAGTAGAAAGAAGAGCTGTTCTACCAGCAGAAGAGTTTTGTCTTCACAGGAGAGGGTTTTTGCATGGTGTGGAAAAGGCTTTGTAGCAGAAATAATGTAGACTAAGCTGCTACTTTTTCTACTTTTTTTTTAAATCATCATCAAGAGGGGCCATAAACACACAAACACCATTTAGTCCCGATGCTGCTTTGGAGCTCTTCCCTGTCTGTCTGCAACTGGTGCCTAGGAGAGGGTCCCCTGGACTTGCTAGCTGGAAACGGAGAATGGGGAGCAATGGGACGGGCTGAAGCTTTCTTACCATCCTGATGCGCGTATCTCACACGGTTATGTTAGCTTAGCATCGCTGTGTTCTCCAGGCTGTTTAAGCACATGATCTCAGACCTCCACCTGTGGAGGGACTTGATTCTAATTCACTCCTCAAAAGGGCATGTGACAGTCAAGGGAGCAGATTTTGTGAAAGACTCAAACCCTGTCACATTTAGTCAGGACAAAATAGATAGTAACATATAGACAAAACAGTAAAAATAGTCTCACACACATAACTCTTCTGAACAAAGTTAGGAAATGAAGCCCCTTTGCCTCTCTTAGATTTATCTGTGCTTCCTTTATCTGTGTGAATCCCTCTGAGTTTTTAAAAGTAAGCACCAGTTTTCTTGTTCTGAAGAAATTCCTTTCATTTAAACTAAAGCCATCACTCTATCCAGAGTACGCATACAAATGCTACTCCAGGACAAGAAATGCAAGACAGTTCATAAAATCAAATCAGAAAGTGTTCTTGTACTGATTGCCCCAAATTGTGCCCAAATTGTTGTGGTGGCGTTTTGAGGGATTAAAGGCAATTGCGCACTGGGGTTGTTTTATGGCCGTGGACTTGCATGTGCTCCTGGGTAAACACAAGTCCAAATGTTTTGCTGGATCAGGGCCTGAATGCTCTCTGCCTTTGTTGTGGCCAGGATCTCAGATCTTAAAGTGCCTGTCACTCATGAACTTTAAAATTTGCATTTGAGATGCTTAGCATTGTTTCCAGAAATTACTCCCTACCTTTGTTTTTTCCCATGTCCATGTTTGGATGCCTGAAAAATTTAGTTGGACTCCTTTGCCACCCAGTTTCAGTGGCTTAAATAAAGTGCCACCCAGGTCTGAAGAGCTTCTGTCTCTGAACTAGGTTATTTACAATGAAAGTTAAATTGAAAACTTTGCAAAATTGTTCATCCCCTCCCCACCTTTTTTCTACCTGCTTAGTTTATAAATATGCAGCTTGTGTCAAGAAAAGACCTGTGATGTGTCATAGTCAAATTACGTAAGGGTCTGCACTCCGCTTTCAGCTACCTGTGATGCGGGGAGCAGCAGTGGTGCTCGGAATTGCCGAGGCCCCCTGAAGAGCTCCAGTTCTCTCATCTCTCACTCCAGCAGACCTAAGGTGCTGGGCTGTGAGATCTCTACATCTGACTGATGCGAGATTTATGCTGCTGAGGGCTGGAGGGGGAAAACTGCGTCTTGGTCAGATCATGTTAGAAGAGTTATGCATAAGGAGTGGGCAGAAGTCCCTACGCATACTTCAAAGAGTTTCTCCTCTGGTTTGTGAATATCTTTTTGAAGGGGAAGAAAGAACAACACTGCTACCACAAACATAAATTCCTGCAGTGATAATAACGGTCCTTAAGCCCCCAGTGTATTAATTACTGTATAGAAAAAGCAAAATATGCGTTTATTTTTAATTAAATTTAGGAAAGCGTACAAAGATTGCATTTTGAAGAGTTCCTTTGAATGTATGGACTGTCCTATGTTCATTACTTTATCTTGTATTTTTGTAACCTTTTTTGGGTTAAATCCGGCAAGCCTGAATCTGTCTTGTGATGTGCAAGTGAAGACAAATAGAGTGTTTATATACACATATATGTATATTTTTTATATATATATGCAGTTTGTTCATGTGTAAGAAAGCAAGCAGCTGAGATTTGAAACTCGGGCTGTGAGCTTCTTTTCAGATAGAAACTGTATTTTTAATTTTGCATCTAGCAGATGGGCATTCTTTTAAATGCCTGGAGATCTTATGCACTCTTCATACCGAGAAGGAGAATGTGGTCTATGCCCCACCCCGGAGCTTACAGGGAAAAGGTCACTGTACCTAATGTGAATTTCTAGGTTTTCAGAGCAGGGGGAGTTGGGAAAACAGTGGTTATTCTCTTAATCAAGACTGATTCATTGGTTATTCTCTTAATCAAGACTGGTTCCCAAAGTGGTTCAACCAATGCTGGCTGTCCTTCACTCGCTCTTAACGGTACAGTCCAGTCTCAAAGTTACTGGAGCCTGCAGGGACTCGCTGTTCCCAGCATCATCCCTCTGAGGCATGTTCTTAGGAGCACTCTTTCTGACTGTGAATGCTGCAATGTGAGTTGTCTTCCCATCAGGTATCTCGGGCGCTTCCTACCTATCCTTATGCCCCTGCTTCTCTGTACTGTCATTGTGGACAGAAGATGCTGGCCAGGTTGGATTTGACACGCATACTGCTCCGAAGGGAATTAATGGGGCAAAAGAATCGGAGAATTTATTAGCCTTTCTTGTTGAAACAAAATTCAAAAGCAGATGGGAATGTGTCCTGTGATATCTCAGACTTATTGCAACAATGGATGAACGCCTAGTGTTGGCAGTGTAGGATTCCCTGTGCTCCTTGAGCATATGGCAGAGAAGTGGAGTTTGTTTTGGGTAACAAAATGTAAGTTGGATTGAATTAATGTCAGTGCTTGGAGGTTTCAGGAATTTGCTACAGGAAATATGAGAAAGTACTGCATATACTAAGGAAATACATCTATTTTTCTCCAAGTAGATTATTTCTTGGCCTTTCAACTAGTATGGACATATATATACGAGCTTTGGTTTTCATTTTTTTCTTTCTTTGAATGAAATGTGTGTAGGGCTGCAGAACATTTATTTAACATGCTTCCTATGTTTGTTCAGAATTATTTACTGAGAGATACGCTTCCTGTGGGACAGGGAATAGTGGGGTGATCAACTTTTCCAAACCTGAATTAATTGTGCTAGACAGCAGCGTGAGCAAGAGCGCTGTGTATGCCCGATTAATTACTTTGTGTCTCTGATCGTAGTGATGAGAAAACATTACAAACCACTAAATTAAAACATCCTGTGCAGGTATTTTAACACATTGAGTTGTGCATGATGCAGTGTTTGGATCAGGGCTCCCTGGGAGCCCTGGTACAAGACGGAATTTAATGGACCTATCAGTGATATAAAAATACCCTTGCAGTTGCAACTGCGCAGGTATGCAAAGTGATTTTGGTTGGAAGTTGCAAGAAGAAAACCTGGCCTGTATTCTTCTTTGGTTGACAACATTTTCTTCAAGCTCGGTGTTTTTTACAGTTCCTGTCTTGGGCAAGGCACAGGTGACTAAGAGAAAAAAAGATTGAAAGCACTTCTAAGTGCCTAACATGGCATTGTTTCCTACTTCTTCACAAAGTTGTAACTTTCTGTGGGAGGTCCTAAGGCCCAGACGTTTCCTTAAGAGCTTCTAGTTTTGAAAGCTGTGCTCAGCTGATTGAGAGAAGTAAGTTATTATTTTATAGGATATCAATTTCGTGGGGTCTAACTCCTAAGATAATCACAACTAACCAATATCTGTGTTCTTGCTGCAAATTACTTTTGATCTCTGTGGAGTGATTAAAAATCTCTCAGAAATAATCCAGAGCTGATGCTGTTGTCTCCAGTACTGCTTGCTTACCATGATACTTGAAGAGATGCCCCCAGGAATCCACTGGGGCTCTCAGTGGGGAGAAACACGAATCCATTGTAAGACTGGCAGCTTGTTTTTTTAGGGATAAGTTTGAGTAGTAAATAAATTGGAGGGAACCACAATCTCCTGTGGAATGCTGTGCGATGTTCTCTAAGGTAGTAAGAGAGGCTAAATTTCTTGAGTTAATTTATGTAGGTGAATGACTCTAACCCAGTGACTAGATGGTGAAACCTTTGGTTTCTGGGTCAAGTAGTCATATATATGCAGAATGAGCAGGCAGAATCTGTCCGGTTTATTTGTGGGTTTTTTTTTTCCTTGTGTGTGTATATGTTTGTTTACAATCTGTCTCTCTAATGAATTTATATCCTTGGAAGAACTGCATCCAAATTGGATGAGACAGGATTATGTGACCTAGATGTTTTCCACTACTATATTGTGAGGTGGTCAAAAGTTGGAGGGCTTTTTTTTGAGTCTAATTAGTCAGATGGCCTTGTGACCTAGAAGTAAAGTGCATCTTTCTAGGGAGAATGTTAATCCTATTGCATGTTGTAGGGTGAAAAAAAGCCCTCTATCTGAGTTGGTTTTGTTTTATCAGACATTGTAATAGCAACATAGATTATTTTTGCCCCTACACATCTGCTATTCTTTAGGCTTGTCAAGCAGAGCGGGAAGCAAAAATAATGGAAAAAATAGTAAAATTAGACGCTTTAAAACATTCTTGTGAAAAGTCAGTGGCACAGATGAGCATGTTCCGGGCAAAAAGAAATGTAAAAATAGATTTTAGAAAGAACATGTTTTTCAGTTTATTGTTTTAAATAATGTTCTGAACTGTTTGTCAGAAAGATGCAAATTTGAAAATATTGCTACAAAATCTGCACATTGGATTGTAAAAAATAATCTCGACTGACATGTATTGTCCATCACTAGCTATAGATCTTTCTCTTTGTTCCAATTTTAGAAAAGCAAATCTATTCATTTGAAGGACCGCTTATCTCTAAGTAGCATTGATTGAAATTTGGTTAAGTATATCGCTGAGTTAAGCTCACGTTTATTCGTCAGTGGATAGGAGTCCCCCAGCCTTTTTTTTAACATTAAGTCAGAACAGGGAAAAGATTGAGGACGATCTGCCATTATAACCTCTACTTCTTATAAGCTTTTCTAGGCACTAGGTCCAGAAAGAGAATTTTTAATCTAATGTTTGATTCAAGTAAACAATGTGGGGATTGGACACCCTTGTTCCTCGATCTTGCATCTCCACCTGCAAAACTCAAGTCCTCGTAGGTACTTTCTGATACTGCTGTTGCCATTCATCTCTCTCTGTCAGCATATTTGGGAGGAGACTGGAAGGCAATAGAAAAAGAACATCCTCTTTTTAGACAAAAATACTTTTATTCATGAGATTTTAAGTTATCTCTTTGAACAGCTACTGCTGAGTTGATTTCCCCTCACCCCCTCCTCCTTTTTTTTTTTCCTCCAGCCCTTGGAACTGCTCTTTTAGTTTGGAAAGTTAAGTCCTGATAAATGGCTCAGTTGGCCATTCATCTCCCTGGCAAACTGAACTAGATTGTTTCTTTCTGCTTCACACTCTGCGTATTAGTTGGGTTTCATGTAGCTTATGTACGGTGAGATTTGTAGATAGGTGGATTATCCCAGTTACATGGCAGGCAGTGGAACAGATACCCTGCCTTTTTGCCAGAGGCAAATCATCATTTCTGTCTTGGCTTAAAGAAATCTGAGTTTGAGGCAATGTATTCTACCTCTCTCTTTTCATCAGGGTCTGCAGCAACACTTAAATTTATTGGTATGGTTTAGAACCTTATGTCATTATTTTACTTTTCTTTCAAGGAGGCTTTTAAGCTGCTCTGGAAGCATCCCAAGTAAAACTGAGGCAGAGGCACTGGTGTCAGAGTATTGTGAGGAAAACTGGAACTGTAAGAGGTTTGTATTTGTAGAGACTGGAAGCAAGATGGTTAGAGAGGGGAGATGGAAAAATCTAGTCTTTCCAAAGGAAGTGCAGATGTGCAGCCTCCAGTTAGGAACAAGAAAAGGGGAGTTTAAGATTCCTGGACAATTTTTCATGCTCTTCACTATGGAAGCTGTTTTCATAGCTGCCTCTACTGCCTATTCACTGGCTTTTATTTTTTAGGCACTTCTGTACAGAAAACATTAAGCTTGGTAGATTGGCCAAAAGATGCTGAGTGGTATTGAAGTCTTTTAGCTGTGTTTGCCTGAAGGGGAGGTTTCCCACCAGTGTGATTTCCCAGCATTGGACATAGAGAGATTTAGCAATGCTTGATATGCAGATAAAATGGAGTTCACCTAAGTTGCTTTAATTTTTGGCAGTTGTTTCTGGTTCTTGACAACTAGGTGGACAATGCCAGAGATTTAGATTTTTTTTTCTTTTTTTTTTTATGTAAACATTGTGTTAAAGTGGGCTGAAATCAGAGAATTGGTGGAGAATTAGCTGGTATCCAGAATACTGAAATGACTTAGTTGTGACATTGGTTTTGAGGGTAGCCTCCGTCAGCAAACTTACTAGAAGTGGAAAGTTCAACTCACTTTTTCTATTTTTTTTTAAAGGTGCTCTCATATAATGTTTGCTTTCAAATGCTGTTCATCATGTGTGATCGTTTATTTTCTCAGCAAATTCAGATGGATCTGGGCTGAATTCTGCTTTCTGAAATCCAGACAGAGTACCTCAGTGAGAAAATGCTAAGTCTCTTCTGTGGCAATTTAGATTCTTACTCCGCAATGATTTCCCAAATAGTGTGTCTTACCTTATGAGCCTTGGTTTCATCTAGCTTGCACTCAAGGTGTTGTCTCTGCTGGATCCTGATAAAATTCTCAGGAGTCCTGTCTGATTTTGACGGATTTGAGACAGAGCCACTGGGCTGAGACATTTCACTGCAGGGGGCCTCATTCCTTCCATGAGGCCAGATGCTGTTGAAGTCAGTGGAGAAGACTCCTCCTAATTCTTAAAGGACTTTGAATACAACAGCCCATGGTAAAGAAGTCGCTTAATGAAGGGAAGCACTGCATGAAAGAGCTTTTGGCCCCAGAACCATGAGCTCAGTAATACACTTTGGGGCCCATTAAGAAGCTACATTAAGAAAAACTGTGTCTACTTTCATTAGGACCATGTCATCAAAACTTCATGGTACTTCAGACTTGAGACTGTTGGCATGGACAGTTAAGATCTTTACCCTGTCTTAATCAATAAGAAACCAGTATGTCTACTTTAGAGAGACCTAAAATTGCAGGGACAGATGACTTGGCTGTTCAGAAGCTAGAGAACCTTCCCCAGAATGAAGACCATTGATAATGATACAAAGATGTCACATGCACGCCACCCTTAGTGTTATACATTTAGTAAATTTTATATGAAAATCACTGGGAGGAAATAGGGAAGCGCATGATACTGTAGATAGTCTTTGAATAGGTTCAATGATCTTCTCCAAACTTGTGTTAGTCTTTGATTAGGTTCAATGATCATCTTCTCCAAACTTGTGTAAACCTGACTGGAGTGATTGGAGCTATTGTTGCTTTACACTAGTGTAATTCATAGCATATTTTGGCCCTTATTGCCTCAGGTTTGATTGCAGCTCTGGTGAAAATCATGCTAGGCTGCTTAGGGGTAAATGGCCTTTAGAGCTGTGTTTGCAATCTGGTTGAGGTGTGTGTAGCCATAGGACCTCCTTCAACAGCTCAAAAATTATAAAATCTTGGTTTTTAATTTGGTGACAGGTGGGCTTAGCGTGATTTGTGGCTGTCATAAAGACTAACATGAACCTATATATAGCAGAATAGTATTTGTTTGCATAATCTAACGGTTTTTGATTTGCATAATCTTTTGTTTGTGTGCATGCACTCCATATCCTTCACAGAAAGCTTAGAGCTTGACTGTCTCCAGTAAAGGGATCCCAGTTATTAATTGGTGGTACATTTCTTCTCTGTAGGCTGAAATGTATTTCCTTGGAATTTTTTAAAATTCAAAATAAGCTTACAGTTAATTTGTAGACTGAGCAATAGGAGGAATGGGTCTAAAAGTGGTATATATTCCATTATGTGTATATTCCATTCTGTAAGTGAATGGAATATACATACCTTTTAGCCCCTTGGCTTTCTCAGTTGGATAAAATCTTTGGCATAGTTTTCTTCCACTCAGGAGATGAGTTATCAACTTGTCAAGCAGTGTGATGCCACTGTCAGTGTTCTCAATTGCTTACAAAGGGTGATTGTAGTCCTGCCTTGTTAGTACTGATTTAACTCATAAGTAGTTCCACTAATCTCAATTAGCCTTCTCCTTGTTCACATGCTTTTAACCAAGATGAGATTATCTATTTTTTTCAGTTGCATCTATGTTGTTTATTGACTTGAACTCATTTGTTTTAGTGCTGTCAGTGTCACCAACATAAATATGTAGGTTATGAAAGCTGATACATCCTTCAATACAAAGCTGGAAATTCTGGTGTGCTGTTTGGAAAGGAATTGTTTGCTGATTTCCTAATATGATGGAGAAGGACTTCTAATATGGAAAAGAGGAATACATGGTAAAGAACAAGCGATGAGAACATTTGCTGTCACCATGAGTTGCACAACGTGGTCATGATTTATAAAACTAAGGAACTCAGAACTGTGTCTGAAGGACAAAGGAAGAGGACATGTTTCTGTCTCATGGTGGTATGTGCTCATACATACTAACCAGCACAGCCTTGACTTTTTATGAAATACATGTTTATTTTTAAGGGGCAATTTTGAAAAGAAATCACTAAAGCAAACAATCCATCAATTTAAGCGATTACAAATGGCATGTGTATGATTAGACCTGATTTAGCCATGTTTAATCTATCTGTACCTCCATGATTTTGAAAGGGAAGAAGAGTAACTTGCTTAAGTGAAGGTATAAATTTTTCAAAGACACCCATATGTTTACTCAATTTGCTGACCCCCTCTAGTGTTAAAGGGCATAATACGTTCTGGAGGGTGTGATGTGTTATGTAAAGGCTGAAATATCAATTTGGGGTGGACATGTTATAAGTGCAGACTGGTTGGTGAGAATTGATGGGTTCTGTGTATCTGCTGCTGTAGAACAGTTAGAAATAGCAAGTTCAGCAAATTGTCTTTCCTGCTCAGTCCTAAGGAGGAAGAAAAGGAGCCATTATAAAACCACCTTAGAAGTACTTTTGACATTTTACCGACCTGAGTGTGTGGCAGGTTAATATTACCAATGGAAAATATCAAAGGCATAGAAAGATTGAGGTCCAGATTCAAAAAGACCTTGAGGTAGTTAGGTCCATGCTGACTGGTGTACTTACATGACTGGTGCCACAGGACAATTTCCGTAAGGCTGGGAATACAGGTCTTTTGAGTTCCTGTCTTGTGCCTTAACAGGATAAGTATCCCTGTTTGTTGTCAGCCATAGTCCAGAAAAAGTGCCTTCTCTTATTTGACACCAGAACAAAATATGCAAGACACAGCTTATCTCGGCCGTATTCCAAAACAACTGGTATCACATTAATGAAGTTACTACAGCCATCACTTATGAAAAGGCATAGCCGTCAGTTCTCCTTTTACTGTTGTATCTTAATTGTAATACAATGGTGCCTACACTTTTTGCTCAGAATTGGAAATGTATTATACTTGTTGCTGTACAGATTGTACCAACCTCTTGCCCTAGTGCTAAAGACCCTATGCTCCAAGTAGACAGAAAGAACAAAGGAAATATTGTTGCCCCATGTCACTGATGGGGAGTTGAGGCTTGGGAAAGAAGTGATTGATTAGTGATGTGGAGGGAGTTTGCAACAGAGAAAAGAATGGAATTTGGACATTCGGGAGCTATACTGGTAGCATGGTGTATGTACATGTCAACGTGGCTAAGTCGGCATCACTGTTAGGGGAAGTGACCTCTCTTCCTTTGCAGGTTGTGTGGTTCTTCTGTGTTGTGTATTTGGGTACAGACCTGAGTTAGTTAAACCCTTTTCTTTCTTCCCGGTTTGGCTTTCACCTGCATCAGTTCTCTGAGCTGGTTTACTACATGGACAAGGAAACACTTGCAGGTGACATGAGAAGGTTGAACTGCTGCTTGTAGCATTAGTGTTAGCTTCTGTGGGTTTAAAGTGTATGTGAAACTACAACACATGACGTCGTCCAAAGTTTGGGGTTGCTAAACAAGTCTTTTGCTGCTTTAATACGTATCTTATATACCGAAGTACCCATCCTCCATGGAAACGGGCACCTGATGTTGATAAGATTCACTGACATTTTCGCTGCTGCTGAGCATCATCCAGCGAATCCTACTTGCTGAGAGCAGGGATGCATGGAGAAATTGTAGTTTTCTGCCTGTGTGGTAGTCCTCACCATCTCGCATGTTCTGAAGGTACATGCTACCTCCTTCCATTCCCAATGTGATAAATTACAGAGAACTTAGCGTGGAAAAATCTCATCAAATTTGAAGCAGTAACAATTTTGAAATTATTCCCTGAAGCTTAGTAGCTTCACTTCACAAACAAACAAACCTCTTATAAATACCTACAGGAAAAACAGCCAACTCCCTTAATTACAAAAGATGCATTCAAAATCTTTGCCTTGTTTTCTTGTCAGGCCTCATTTCCACCAAAGGAAATCTGCTTCCTCTTTCCTAAGGCCAACAGGACTGCTGTGATGTAGGAGGAGATAAATATATATGACAAAGGATGTGAAGGAGCAGAGCCTTGCCTTGACATTGACACAGATAATTGAGTTATTGGGGAGTTAGTGTAAAAGTTGACTGTTTCTTGGGAGAGATGTCATATAGCATTCTGGTTGTGGGAACAATAAGTACCCCGTGGCAGCATTTATACTTGCCATTTTCCCCCTTTCAGTTAATGCTCCTAATTCCTTTTGGTGCTGTTTTCAGCAACTCCAGAATAGATGTTTAAGAAAAAAACATTCTAGATACGTTGTGGTATATGTTATCTGGTCACCTTGGTAGAGATTATTGGCAGGTGGAGTCCTCCAAGATATTGCTATTTATAACAAGAAAACCAATCCATATTCACATATGCTTGTGTAGGGTTGCCAGAATTTAACCTCTCTAGACTCTGCCAGGAGTACTCAGATACTTTAGCAAGCAGTTGAAATGGAAATCTGGTATTCCTATATGAAAAAAAATTGGAGTTTTGCTATGAAACTTGCATGCTTTGCATCTAATATGCACAAAAGTGCAGATATAAATGTTTGATGTTCTGAGTAGTGCCGTTAGTTAAGGCATAGTGTTGTATACTAGTAATTACAGGCGTTAATTATAGAGGAGAACTGGATTATGACTTTGGGTGCCCTCATTAGGAGGGGACAGTGTGTAAGTGGTCCTGGGAGGCTTTGTTAATTGGAGAAAACTTGTTTCATAGCATCTTCCTTGCCTTTTTCACCAGGAGGTAGTAATTTACTACTACTTATACAAACAGCAAATGAGACACTGCTACCGTAGGTCAGCACTGCAGCTCGGCGAGAGGAGTAGTGAATGCCACTTGGCTTCAGTGGTTCATTTCCGGCCTTTTCCCACCTTTTGCCCTCTTCAGCCCTGCTTCACTTCTGCTTTCCTGGATTTGGTTCCGGTAGTCTGTGTGGAGGTGTGTGCATGCCTTTGTGTGGGTGCATATCCTGTGATGCTTCATCAAAGAATCCGTTGCAAGATCTAATATTCACAGAGGGCTTCTTCTGAAGTATCAAGTGTACCATATGGCAGCTATTGACCGCTTTCCATGTTTCTTTAGGAACCCAATCATATATGCTTGCACAGGCATCTGTAATTCTAGACAGATGCACTGGGTGCAGTCACCTTGCAACCGTGAGGCCTTTGCACTTCAGGAAACTCAAATAACTCCTCTGTATCTTCAGAAAGGAAAGTAGCCACAGGCCCTCTGGAACTCTCGAAGTTGCCTGTGCATGCAGCTAATTATTTTGAGATTGAAACAGCACGTTTGAAGCATGTCCATGAAATACGTAATTAAAGTATCTTGTGTTCGATCATACCGCTGGACAGCTAATTGAAAATCATATTGTGTCTACATAATGAGACAATATATGCATTTGTGCACTGATGAAATGACTTGTCCCATAGTCTTTTCCCCTTTAATTGCTATGATGGCAACTGGCAGAAGAGGACCACGTGCTGGGCTGTCCTTGATCAGCAAATCTAACAGACGCAGAGTTACTGTTAGGGACTCCCGTGAGTTCAAATGAAAGAGGCTCTGAAGGATGGGACTGCTGCTTCTAACAATT
Organism: Phaethon aethereus; assembly: GCF_964289735.1. Classification (NCBI taxonomy): domain Eukaryota; kingdom Metazoa; phylum Chordata; class Aves; order Phaethontiformes; family Phaethontidae; genus Phaethon; species Phaethon aethereus. The sequence continues at coordinate 53,593,129 of NC_138579.1, forward strand.
TCTGTACAGATGTGTAAGTTGGGCAGAATGTGTTTGGTTTCCTGCTGTCTGGGAAGTTAGTGGCTAGCACAGCATCTGCCTAGGCTTCATAAATGAACAGAGCATATGTATTTCTGGTGACGAATGGCTTGAATGGTTTTCGCCTGTGTGTGCCCATAGGATCGTGCCGTTCAAGACCCTCTGTGATGTCCAGTTGGCTCCCTGCAGAGCAGCTGGTACTTCAGCAAGTGAAGGTCTGGGTCTTGCCAAGCTCCAAGTAGCATCCGGAAGTCTTGCAAGCAGTGAGTTGTCCTCAGCCATTCTCTTGAGGATCTGTTGACTCAAGCATTAATAGCAAGGAGTACATCCCTCATAGCCAGATCCCTTGTGTGTTTCTTATTCCTTCAGTATCCGTCTTGCTCCCTGTGTTAGGGGAAGTGCTGTGCTATGTTTTATCATCATGCCATGAACATGTTTCTTGGAACGTTAAGAACACAGGAAGGATTCCTTTGCCCTCCTCTCTACCATATGTTGTAATTTTGTGGCAGACAGACATACCCTGATCAGTAAAATAATTGGTTTGCTTATCTTTCTTGCTGCAGTTTATAGATGTAGGGAGAGACAAGATTTATTGTATCATGCTGTACAGTTATTTGCAGGAGCTAACTTTGCTAGAGAAGAAAATTAATTTGATAAACATGTATGAGGTGAATTCCAGACTGGTCCTTCCTTCTGAAATATACTGATGGAATTAGCTATAGAAAGGAGGACTCTGGGATGTCACTTCTTCCTCGGAACATTCAGAGCTGGATCAGGGCTTAACTACAGTGGACCTTATGGTCTTATTTTTACAATGATGACTTGCATGATCTCCTTTTGACAGCAAGAACAGCTATCCAGCTTACTGGGTCATTCATTTCGCTGTAGAATTGCCTGGAAAGAGCTAGTTATTTCAGGTTAACATTTACACATACATATGTTCATGTATATGTTCTTTATGTGAAATAAATTAAGTCATTTTTCTCAGCCTACAGTCACATAACCAATCATAGCTTTCCTCTGTAGCTCTCGTACTTTCTGACATCTAAAAAAATGTCACAGTGCGTTAGTGCTAGGGAGACAAAGACAAGGAAGGAAGTCTGCTGATGCTGCTTTTTACACTTAAAATCACGCAACATATCCAGGGGGCCAGGATGCATTTTCTCAGGACGTTCCTATGACCTGCGTTCCCATGACCTGCGTTCCCTGCTGTTTACCTTTTGCAGTCACGGTCTTCTAATTATGATGCCACAGTTTTGGGAAAGGTTATAGTCGCTTCAACTGGCTTCAAACCTTGCGTTGCAAAATTATATTCTGCTGCTGCTAGTGCCTGACAAAGATCTGGCTTACAAACAAAGGCAAAGAGGAAAGAATGAAGCAGCAAACCCTGCAAGAGATAGAATATTGTGTGATTAAAGCTCTTTTATTAGGCTGTGGTCTGTAATGGGAAAGAAAAAGCATGATCTCCACTGATCTGCATTTTAAACAATGTTGAGGATTAGCAGAGGGGCAGCAGATGCACCTATTGAGCTGTAAAGGAAGGGATTCAGAGCTATATCATGCAGATGGGAGATTATTGTACTGCACCTCCCCACATGTGCCAGTCGGTACTCCTGCTGCTCTGCAGAGCAGCACTTATCTCCGTCAGCCCTCCTACTCCCAGAGCACACACAGCACAATAAACCCGCCTTAGCCCTGCTGCCGAGTTGAGTGGACACTCAACCAATCTAAACAAGCAGAAACTGAGCTGTGGCAGCCATTCTGCTGCTGCCGGTAAGATCGTGGTATGGGCACCGGATGGTTATCACATCCCTCCCTAACTCAGTCATTCAAACAGTTTAACCCTTTCCATTTGAACAGCTTGGTCTAACAGTGCTGCCTATAATTTTTCTACAGACTCGTCCTTTTCCTAGAGCAGAGTACAATGATAAGCAAGAGGAAAGAGATTTTGCTTCATGTTTTTTTTCTGTTCTGCTGTTGCTTCCAGAAATGAGCATCCTTTCTCCTATCTAAAATACAGTGTTGCAATTTCATTATTGTTGTTTTCATTAAATGGATCATAAATTTGAAAACTCTCACACCAAATTTATGCATTCACATATAACATAGGAAGCACCCCACTTTTGTTCTCAGATTTTCTGCTGTAAAGCAGGAACAGATCTAGTGGCACAAATGGAATTGTTCTCCTTTTACACTGCTGTAGTTGGGGGGTGGGTGTGCAGTTTACCCAGAATTTAGTAAAAATGGTGGTTTAGTGGCCAGTTATTTCTGCTCTAGCATGTAGCTTGTAGTTGGAAATACATTAATAATGGGTTTCTAGGTTTTTTACCTACTCCCAATAACTTAAAATGTGATTGTGGCATGTGCTTGGTTTCCAGCTCTGCCACAGGGTTTTCATGAGACTTTTAGCAAGTTACCCAGTTTCTTCATGCCTGAAGCCTTTATCTTAAAACAGAGAAATGATGTATAATTAGGTGTACTCTTTGACTGCCTTATCTGTTTGCATCATAACCATCTACCCTAAGGCAGGGCCTAGCACCTATTATGTGTATGCCTGATGTTTATCACAGTAGAGTCCTAGTCTTGGATTGAGTCTTCCCATATAAACAGCATTAATTCTGTGTTCTGTTATGTATCTTCTCTTTAAAAAGAGTTTTTTCCATACTCCTGAAATATGTTCATGAGGCTTGAAAATGACAGGAGAAAACAATTATTCTCTGCAGCATCCTATTCTTACTGTGTTAAGTGGTGATAAAGTTGGGCTTTCCCAGTAGCAGCCTGGATATTACCTCATGCTTTGTCTGCTCATATGTGGGCAGGAGAGAGGGCAAATTCCTATATATATATAAATATGAATATCTCTTTGTTTCTTGGTTAGCATGGACTCTACTTGGCTCACCTCAGTAGTTCCATCACTTTGTGGACAGTTCTCTGTCTTAAACCCACCTGGAACCCACCTCAAGTACTGACATACTTCCCATAGCACCCCTGTTTCCCCATCTTGAACAGCTGAGTTCCCACATTTGACAGCAGATTAGGAAATGTGAGCCTCAAACACAGAGAAAGGCTCTAGATGCCAGTGAGTTAAGTGCAGAAGTGACGAGGATGTTGCTGGGGAGGTAGGGTTTGGCTGCAGCAATGTGCTCGTTTGCACTTTTGTTAGGTTCTGACATGGGGCTGATCTCCTAGCTGTGAAGAGAATTATTATCTGAAGAGCAGGGTTGATTAATTTTATCATTTATAATTAAATCAAGGCAATTTGAATAGTGACTTTTTATTATGGTTTAAATCAGCAAGGGCAAAACCTTCATTTTATTTATTGATTCCATACTTACTTGTCATTTGTACATTTTAGCTATTTTCCTAAAGAAAGGTTTGTTTTCAAGTTGATGGCCATCCAGTTATGTTGATTTGCAAAAAAATTCTCTTTACACAGAATTCAGTATTTCTTTTCTGTTAGGAAGACATTCTTTACCACTGCCCATTCATTGAAGTCATAATATAGTTAATGTGCATTTACTTGCATCCTTTCTTTAAAATTTTTTGCTACATTGTAGATTGATGACTGGCATTTTCTGCACACTGTAGATGGACGTATATTCTTCATAGGTAATTTGCATCAACTTCTGTTTAGTCTGGAAATTGATGTGAGATTAAATTGATTAACAAATTTAAAAATCATTCTTTATTATCCAGATGTGCTAGTTCGATTTGAAAATAGAAAGGAAAAAATATTTTAAAACCCTTTGTTTCGAACTGTTGTGAGGTACCTCTAGGCAGACACTATACAGAGCTCTCTTTGCTTACTTCCCAGTGCACTTCACTGCTCACCTGATGTTTCTGGGCTCTGGAAAACAGACTGTTGTGCTGAGGTCTGCAGCAAGTGGGGATCCCCACTTGGAATTCGAATGAGACCAGCCTGACTTTAAGGCCAGGTCTCTAGAGGAGGAACTCTCAGCTTCAATTATGTGTATTGTTACTCTTTTTGCTTTTAGCAAGTCCAAAAAAATTGATTGACTGGGGGCGTGTTTGAGGTAGGAGTAAGGTTGGTAGATAAATATCACTGGGGTAGGGAAAGGATAAGCTATCATTATTGTCAGCAGATTAATCCTCAGTCCAGCAGTGGCTCTTTCCTGCTGTATGGGAAGAATTGGAGAGCAATTTGTATGGCTGGGTGTCTTGTGAGGGCATGTAAGATGAAGGAATCGGGAGAAAGGTTGGGATGAGGAAGAAGTCTTGTCTCACATGTCCAACTAATAAAAGCATGAATTTACCACAGCAGTGGCTCATTCAAGGCATTGCCTGTTGTCAGAGCAGGAGCATGTTCAGTTATCCTTAAGCCAGTAAGGTCTCTGCTTATAGGAGGACTCTGCGAATGCACTGTGGCATGGCTGAAGGGAAACAAGCAGCTCGTTCACATCTATCTTTCTTCCTTTTTGTTGTACAGCTTCTGGTTTTCTTTGGGTTGCCTTGTACTAGCTAGAAAACTTCAGGGAAAAGTTCTTGTTTTAGGCTAAAACATGTAGAAAACACAAATAATTACTTAAAGTAATTTCAATAACATCCTTTAAAACTGCTTCAAAGAAGCATTGCTGTTCCATTAAACATCCTTAAAACACTCTGAAAGTGTTCTTTGCTCATTAATACCTATAGAGACTGAATGGAAGGAAACTGCTGAATGAACCAAATTCAGTGCATTGTATTTTTAAGACCAAAACCATGAGGAATTGCTGATACACCAGATGGTTGTGCTGCCATCCAGAGGTACTTGGACAGGCTGGAGAACTGGGCAGGCAGGAACATCAGAGTTCAGCAAGGGGAAATGCAAAGTCCTGCACTTGAGGAGGTGTAACCTTTGTAGAGAAGGCAGACAATAGTATCCTGGGCTGCAGGATCAACCAGATCGAGTGAAAAGATCCTTCCCTTCTGCTCCGCACTGATGAGGCCACAACTGGAGAACTGCATCCAGTTCTGGGCTTCCCCAGTACAAGAAACATATGGACTTACTGGAGTGAGTCCAGGATAGGGCCACAAAGACCAAGGGACTGAAGCATCTTTTGTAAAATGAGAGCTGGGACTATTCAGCCTGGTGAAAAAGCTGAAGGGGATCTCATCAATGTGTATAAATAGCTGATGAGAGGGAATGAAGAGGGAGTTCACTCTTCTCAGTAGTGCCCAATAACAGACACAGCACAAATTAAAACACAATTCAATCTGAACGCAGGAAAACACTTTTTTACTGTCAGGATGGTCAAACAATGGAACAGGTAGCCACAGAGATTATGGAGTTTCAATCTGTGGAGGATGGAGGAATATTCAAAATCCAACTGGACATGGTCTTGGGCAGCCTGCTCTAGCTGGCCATGTTTGAACAGGGGCTTGGACTAGATGATTTTGAGAGGTCCCTCCCAGCCTGTGTGATTCGGTGACTCTGTCACCAACAGCAGATTCTAGATTTTTTTCTTCTTTTCTCCTCAGCATTGGATTCTGGACTGCTAGCACAAATCAGGCAGCATGTTTAGAGAAGACTTGATTTGTTTCTTTAACCCTGTTGCTAAATAGCTGGCCATCTGCTGCCCTGATTTTCCTTATGCTGTTTCCAGTACACTGCCACCAACTGCAGTCTGGACATTCCTGCTATAGTATTCCCTCATCTGGTTGCCTCTGTGCTTTCGGAAGGCGCCTTCTTTTCCCAGTACAGCATTAGGTACAGTACACAGCAACATTCACATACAGCTGCAGAGGCAGATTTTGAGTAGAGTACACTGCAGAGAAGAGACACAAAGGTTTTCAAAAGAACCTTTATTTTAGGCTTCTTCACATAGTTGTTAGTGGGATTTACAGTTGATGCTGTGGACAGAGGGATTCTCCTTCATATTTGACAATTTGCAATCACACAAGGCCACAGATTTGCCTTAATTCCCTTTAATCTTGACCAGAGGGGAGCACCTTTGCTCTTTCTCAGTTCTGGTTTTCTCAACTGCAGCTAGAATATAAGCCTCTGTTTAGACAACCTTATCTGAGAAGTAAGCTTCTCTTTCTGTGTTTCTCTGTCTATCTCCTGGAGCTTGCTGGGGCTTCTGTCCCTGTGAAAAGCAAGGGAAGAGATCTAGTGTTGCGGACTTCTAAGGTCTTGTATCTGCAAGTAAAAATGGTCACTCAAGAAACTTATGGCAGGTCCTTCTGCAGTTGAAATACATGGCTGAATCTGCTACTCGCTTTACTGTTGATGAGTCTCAAGAGTACCCACGTGCTTTCAGACACTCCTGTTACTAATGTGCGTAGCTGGTCTGCTTGCACAGGAGGCCTCGTTGACCTGGGATGGATCTCAGGAAGCAGATCCTGTGCGTATGGCAGAGCCGTTGCACCATTTTGTGATGTTACACAGGTCACTCTGGCTCACGATGTTTCCCAAAGTGGTTTTTGTCCAACTGACTGAACCATGCTCATTGGTTTGCAGATTGAGTTGCCAGAATTGGACTTTCTATCTCTGAAGACTGAGTTTTTTCTATATTTGGGCTTCGCCGGAGTTCCTTATTCTCTTTTAAAGGTCTTTTTCCATCCTTGCTGAGAGTTTTTAAAATTATTTCCCTAATAAGTTTTGGACTGCAAACTCTAACCTTTACTGTCTTAAGCATAGAGGGTCACAGACAAATAATGTTTCTGTGGGATACCTGTCCTGCCAGATAAATGCTATCCATATGCTGATGATTTTTGCGTTCAGGGAGAGACTCTTACATACCCCACCCTATGCAACTTGGCTATAGCCTTAATATGCAAGTGGCCTGATCCCACAGTATAAGTAAAGAATAGTATAGCAGTTTCTAGTCACTTTGGAGCTCATAATACAAAGCCAAAGAACTTAAGTGTGTGTAATGTTCACTAGGACAAGACAGTATTTTCTGTGCTCTTTACAGGCAGTATCCCTTAAGGCCAGTGGCTTTGCAGAAGGTGATACGTGATTTGTCTAATGCCATTATATTGCTGCGTGGAACTGTATTATCTTAGCACATTTATCCCCTGTGTATGTCGGGACACTGAACAGGCACAGCAATCTCAATTATTTCTGAACTGTCTCATCTTCTGAGCGTGAGCAGCTCTGAGTCAACACTGAGCTCCTCTGTGACCATTGTTTGTAGCCTGCGCTGTGTTGTGTCACCTCCTTGGTGAGGCCGGGAGAGCTGTGGCTGTTCTCTGTTGGTGGGACTTGGAAATAATTCCAAGGAAGCCAAAGGTATCACACTAGTGTACACGTGGGGAAAACTCTGTCCTCATGTGGCAGTGTTGTTTTGAGGGATGGTATTTTTAACTTTCGCCCAGACTTTGTAGCTTGTAGGGAGAAGATGCTTATTGGTCTTTTGCTTATTTCTATGTACTTGTTCAGGCTTAAAACATGTCCTTCTTCTTAAGATGTTTTTCTTTGATTGAACCTTCCTGAGTCTTCTGACACCTCATGCTAAGTGTGTGGGGGCCAAGAAATACAATTATTAATAGAATGGAAAGCAATCGGAGGAAAAACCCTGGGGATGAGATTCTCTTGTCATGGTTTAACCCTGGCTGGCAGCTAAGCCCCACACAAATGCTTGCTTCCTCTCCCCCAGTGAGATGGGGGAGAGAATCAGAAGAGTAAAAGTGAGAAAACTCGAGGGTTCAGATAAAGACAGTTTAATAAGTAAAGCAAAACAAGGAATTCATTCACTACTTCACATGGGCAGGCAGGTGTTCTGCCATCTTCAGGAAAGCAGGGCTCCATCATGCATAACGGTTAGTTGGCAAGACAAAACACTGTGTAACTCAACATTCCCTGCTTCCTCTTTCTTCCCCCAGCTTTATATGCTGAGCATGATGTCATATGGTATGGAATAACCCTTTGGTCAGCTGGGGTCAGCTGTCCCAGCTGTGTCACCTCCCAACTTCTTGTGCACCCCAGCCTACTCGCTGGTGGGGCGTTGTGAGAAGCAGAAAGGGCCTTGACTTTGTGTAAGCACTGCTCAGCAGTAATGAAAACATCCCTGTATTATCAACACTGTTTTCAGCATAAAACCAAAACACAGCCCCATCCTAGCTGCTCTGAAGAAAATTTAACTCTATCCCAGCCAAAACCAGTACATCTGTTGACATCTAGAAAACTCATCCGCTCTCTACCCTTTTTTATTGTGGCTCTGGCCATGAACCAGTCTTTGTGGAGAGCCTAATGTAAGGATTTTATGCTGATACTAAGAAATTACCATTCTGAGTAAGGCAGAACCCTTTCCTGTGTGGGAGAGTGGTGCAGTAAAAGGTGCTGTAGATTCAAGAATAGCAATGCCTGCAGAATTGTTTTCCTTTAGTCATAGTTAACACATACAGGGAGTTGTATACTTTGGTAACTGTTGAGAACAGCTGGTTCTAGCACACTTCTACAACCAGATCTCTCAGCACTTCCATCTCATTCACTGCAGCAATACCCATTAGAGAAAGCGAGGTTTGGATAGCCATAAACTGCTGCTGAAGAAACTGGTCTGCAAATTCCTGAAACAGATGAGCCTTTGCATTGAGTTCAGTGGGCTTTACATCAGACCTATGGGGTTGTTCATCATCCTCTCCAGTGAATTCTTCCAGAAGAGAAAAATTCACTGTGGGATTTTCCAGCAGCCTAGGCAGGGGTTGTTGCATAGAAATCCTGGAACAGAAGCATGACCCAAGGATGTCTTTTTGACAGCACAGTTCTCATTGCACGGTCCTTTTATAATCACCTGACCGAATTTGAAATTGAACTCTATTTCAGGAAATACTTAGCCTCAGCTACTGTGGGTGAATTTCAAGTGATGAAGCTGGGTATCAGAAGGTGGGTTGCTGTGTGTGTATTTATCCAACCACCTTTCTTTTGAAAGGAAATTAAATTCACTTTATTTTCTTTCTTTTTTTGCAGAGGCACAGCTGACAGTGCTCTCTAGGTATTACATTGTTTCTTATAAACCTTACCTTAAATTAATGAGGTGCTTGGGCCTTTTTTATAACTGTGTATTGAATGTGACCCCCTGCTTTCCTCTCTCTGTGAGGAACATGGTGAAACAGCAGTAGTGAAGTTTGTACTACATGAGCAGGCAGCTCCTGTTCTTCTGGTGTGGAAGTCGATAAATGCTTTCAGCTCCATGCTGTGACCTGAGCTATTATTCTCACATTAAAGGAAATAGTTTTGAAAATTCTGGGGTTTTTTATATGCCTGTTTCTGTTCATTAAAATGATAATGAGGGTGGTGAGGCACTGGAACAGGTTGCCCAGAGAAGTTGTGGATGTCCCATCCCTGAAGTGCTCAAGGCCAGGCTGGATGGGGCTTTGAGCAGCCTGGTCTAGTGGAAGGTGTCCGTGCCCATGGCAGGGGGCTTGGAACTAGGTGATCTTTAAGGTCCCTTCCAACCCAAACCATTCTATGATACTGTGATTCTAATGGTCTAATTTTTCTGACATTTAATTCTTCTGCTGTGAGTTTTTTTAAGTCAGAAATCATTTTTCAAATGGTCTTTCTTCCCACTGGCTTAAGCCAGAGGCTTGGGGTTTCTCATATTCAGTATAATTAAGAAGATGTGGTATTTCTTACACTTTTTACAGAGGAACATACAGCAAAATGGGAAAAGCAGTGTGTTACAGTTGTGTCATGAGATCTCTGCTCTCATAGTGTTTTAATGCACACAGTCCGCTATAGAGGACAGGAAGCACTTAAAACATTTGCTCAAATTGAGACTACTTATGCCCATGAGTAGGGCTGTAGGAGTCATATGAAAATACCAGAGTGTTATTAAAATTATTTCTTTCTGTTTCTTTCCATTTCTGTGGAGCTGTGTTCTGTAGGCCCGTAAGTCTGCTGTTACAAGTCCTCAGGTCTTCCCCTGACCTCTTGCCGCTCCAATAGCATCAGGGTCACCCTATCTCTATCGCCCTCCCCTGTCCCCTTGTCTATCCTGCAGCCAAGGCAGTACAGTTGGGCTCTGCTCAGGAGTTCATTCTCATGCTGACAACGCAAGGCATTTTCTCTTAGCCAGGCTGAATGACTGAAGGCTAATCTATATCCTTACCTTTCCCATATTGGGGTGACTTACAAAGTCTCTCTGTAGCCAGCTGCTGAATTTTGTCAAACCTGTTACTGAGGGGTCACTGTTGAATTTAGTCGGTGTGGGCCAGTGGGCTCCAAAGTTGCTGGAGATGGAGGGTGTGTGGACAGCTAGACATGCAAGGTGTCTGTATTAACCTTGTTTCACTAGGAAGCCACACTAATAATTTTTTCAATAAATAATCCAGATATCATGCTTCTGAAACAGAACTCAGGAAATCTGAAACTATAGTAAGAGGAACTGTATTAGCAATTCAGAGAGGTTTGAACTTAGGTATTAGCTCAGCAGGATTTAAATTCCAAAGCCCACAGCCCTCTTGGGAGGTCTCAGTATAATTTTGAAGAGGGCTAAGGCCATACCACAAGAGCCAAATACAGAACAGGGAAGATGAGGTCTCCCTACTGTGGTCTTAGCTGAACCTCGGCCTGATTCTCCTGTTGTGTGTGATAACACAATAGTGTATGGTGGGAGTATCTCCATGTAAATAAATGGAATGACATTAACATAAAAGTCTCACAGTCTCAAAAATCTTTCAAAGATCACAGAATCACAGAATGGTAGGGGTTAGAAGGGACCTCTGAAGATCATTTGGTCCAAGCCCCCTGCCAAAGCAGGATCACCTAGGGCAGGTTGCACAGGAACTCGTCTGGTCAGGTTTTGAAGGTCTCCAGAGAAGGAGACTCCACAACCTGTCTGGGCAGCCCGTTCTAGTGCTCCGTCACCCTCACAGTAAAGTTTTTCCTCATGTTGAGGTGGAAGATAATGAAGTCCTTTTGGGCTTTGTTGGGTGCTGTTGACTGAGTACTGGAAAAAGAACCAAATCCAAGAGGTAAATACAAGGGCAACTCAGGTATTAGATACTCTGGTAGATGCTGTTTGACCAACAAGAGGATGTGCTCACAGGTCTGAACTAGCCACAGCATCTGTTGTCTTCTACATAGGATAAAGGACAAAGTAAGCTATATGGAAGGAACCTATGCAAGTGATAGGTGAACTGCAGGACAAATGGGTAAAACTGTTACTCCAGGAGACATAAGAAGCTGGAGAAAATAGGGGTAAAGGTAGGGGAGGAAATTGTAGGTGTTATGACATGGCGGTGGGGCGGACACACAGGGTATATAGGATGTGGTGAGAAGCTGTTGGGATGGGACTGGAGAACATGAGGGAGGATCCAGGATTTTGTGGTGGACAATGGAATGAAATTTAGAGTGTGGATGTGCAGGAGATCAGATGCTATTAGTTCTACTGGGTACAGAACAATTTGTCCTTAGAAAAAAATCTGTAGCTGTACAACAATGTGTGCAGTAGCTATCCAACGCATTTCTCCTCTGGCTTTGTATGGGCCATACCCCACTGCCATCAACAAGCCCTTCTGGAATTCATGGGAATTGGGATGTGCTGTGTGTGCTTGTGGCTTGCTGCTTGATGCCTTGTTCATAGCATGGGTGCAACTATAGTTAATCCTGATCACTTTGTGAGCTGTTACTGAAGTGCAGCATATCGCAGTCAGTGAAAATCCTGTTAGGAATCTGTCAGCGGGTGATTAAGAGATGTCAGAGGGCAGAGTAAGCTGTATCAGCACTGAGCTGGGTAGATGAAGTGTTCTGTGGTGAGCCTAATCTTGTGAAGAGCATGACCTCTGTCTTCTGTATAAAGGTTTTCCATGGTAACCCCCCTTTTTAATTAAGTTCTTAATATACATATAACCTAGGTGAAATGATCTTGGCTGATGGGAGAGTCCAAAGGGTGTAAGGACTTCCTGATGGAGGGAGGGTGGAAAGGTATGGTGAAGAAGGGGAGATGTAAGAAATAAGCATAGAAAATGGGATTAACATCAGCTAAAAGCACGTGTGAAGAGCAGTTTATCTGCTGTTTCCCCTCCTCCTTTCTCACCTCCTCTTTCACTGCTGCGCGGTGTTCCCTCCTTGTTAGTGCATCAGCCCTTCTCAATGGATCGCTGGACCAAGCAGGGATGTTGTGGCTCATTACCCAAATGTTACCTAATTATAGCGACATGTTTTCTAAAAGGTACCTTAGGCAGAATAGACAGAGCTCTGCTGGCTTCCTGCTGTGGTGAGAACATGTGAAAATGGCTATCTTTTGGTCATCTCCTAAAAAAGGATTAATGAAGTCTGAAGTGGGACATGGATCTCATCATCCCTCAAGAAGAATTTTTCAGGAGATGTACAGCTCAAGAAAAGCTTTTGACTAGGAGGACTGTGGTCAAAAGCAGAGTTTTCCCAATACCCATCCAGAGATGTAAAAAAGAGAATTTTTTTTTGTGGTGCATCAATGGAAAGATCTGTTAGATTTAGTTTATCTTTTTCATTTGAAAACAATGAAACTGCTCTTCTCTTTCCCTGTCTGCAGGGGGTGGAGGTGCTGCCCAAATGCTTTCAGGTGCACATGTTGGAAGTTGAAGTTTGCACTTCTCCCATGGCAGCAAAGCTTAGTCTCCCTAGTGCTTTTACATGGGAACAAAGACTTGATCTGAAATAGGAGCTCAGCACACTAGACATTACAAGCTGCTGATAGGTCCCAGAGGACTTCAAGAGTTTGTTAGAGTTTAGATGATGAAATAACGGTATTTTGCAAAAGCAGCATGCAGTGTGCCCATCCAGGGCTGTGTCCTGGTTCCCTGGGGGGGCCTCTTGAGACACGTGAGTGTGTATGGTAAGATGGGAAAGAGAGCATGTCAAAAGGACTAAATAGTCACGTTCTTTGCTGTATTCAGGGGGCATAAAGGATTTCTGAGAAGTATTGATTTATGAAATATTGTAAGAAAGAGACCAAGATAAAAATCAATAGAGGTGATGTTGGTTCTGTGTGTTTTGATCCTGCTGAGCTTGGAGGATGATGCTACCATAATCTCTGAGGCATACAGTGTAAAACCTGCTCCTGGTGAGCTGCTGTGTGTATATGTATGTGTGTCGGTGTCTCTTGTTCTCTAATATCAGGCATGTGGATCCAGTCACATTTGAGCTGATGCATTGTTCTCACCAATCTCTGAGCTCAGGACTGTGTCCCTTTGGCTGGCCAAGCCAGCGTACATTTGGCAGCGCTTGTGGCTGCGGACGATAAATCTAGGCTATAGCAATTTAGTGTGCAGCTTCCCTGTGCTCTGAGCTGAGGCATGTGAATCCCGGCACAGATGAACATCTCCTTCCATGTTCCTGCTGAGCATTTGAACTCTGGTTTTAGTCCTGCTGTAATTACAGTTTATTCAATTTAGAAACAGTTATTGCATGAGCCCTCAGAACAGCCTTGTAGCACTAGAATCTCTCAGTAGAAGAGACTATGGTCAAATTGTTTCATTACCAACGGGGGTAGCTCCATCCTCATCCTTTTAGATTTCTAAGACAACCCTATACCTCCTTTCCCCATATGCAATTATAAATTGATAGCGTATAATTTGCCTGTCACTTGATATAAGGCTCTGTTTATTTTAAACGCAATGATTAGAGATAACAATTGCTATAGAAAAATAAACATCTGTTCAATGAGAAGACTGAGTAATTAAGGGCAATTATTGGTTTCCATAAGTAGGATGCTTGGTAACAAAGTTCCTTCCAGTGCCTCTAAGAAGAACATAAGATGAATATTGTAGGAGACCAGAAATCTATGCGCTAAAAGAATAGGAAAATTAAATTGAAGCTATTAATAAGAAATTATCTAAAGCTTTCTTTCCAGATTGTATTTAAGATGCAGTTTTCCTGGTTGTAATATGTAAAGCTTGCATAGAGTTTAGAACCCTTTCCAGCACCCTTTGTAAGGATTAATCAGTTAATCCTTCTACAGCCCTTGCAAGGTAGGTAAGTAACTGTCATTATCCTTATTTTATGGCTATGAAAATTGTGTTGCTGTGGGCCAAATTCTAATCCGTTTTTCAGTGTTGTAGATCTAAAGCAACTTCACTGCAGTCAGCAGAGTTAGACGCTGTAACTGAACTGATTTAGCCCTAATTGAAATTAGAGTGTTTGTGAAGGTAACTGTTGAGAATAAAGAGAAAGAATATTGCATTTTAAGCATTGTCCTAAGCTCCACTTGGGTTGTAGTAATGCTTTTGTTTGCTTTAAGGGTTGATTTTCTAAACTGGCATCCTTGAAGGTTTGCAGATCGTGCAAATACTAGTGCATGTAGTTTTCAGGAATGAGCATCCATAAATACTTCTAAGACTTACAGCAGCAACCTCCAATTTGTGTGGATAAATTACATTACTGGCATATAAAGATATGTACAAAGCTCATCTGCAGCGACGATGTACACACACTGACCTTTTTAAAAAACAGTGTACTTGAGTTTGTTCAGCCTAAGATTTCTGTTCCTCCTTTAATCCAGATAGTTTGTTACCAGTAGTAGTCTGAGCCCTGAATAAACCACAAATGTTTGTGTCCTGCAGTGCCTAGATTAACATTTGCAGAGTATTCATTGACTTGAATTAATTGGCAATTAGCTAACTCAAGTTAAAAGAGGAGTGATATTTCTCTGTAGACATGCCTTTAATTGCTCATCCAGCCAAAATGGATACTGTGGGCCAGACCAGGGCTTTCCACTCAGATTTTTTAAGAGTTTTTTTGACAGTGCACTCTGAAGTGAAATGAAGAGCAAGCAACGTGCGATGTGCAGATGATCTTCTGAAATCAGTGGCTAGTTTCCCTACTACAGAAACTTATCAATACTTACAAATGGGGCATTGGGTTGGTTTTATTTTGAAAGAAAATGAAAGACCTCCACTTACCATTGGAAAAATCATATGTATTAAATGTAGCAAATGTACCTAATTTTTCATTCCACTTCTTGAGGTACTTACTGGCCTTATGGTTAAAAATCAGGATAATGAGTTACTTGTGTTGAACATTTCTGAAAGACCGCGGGAACATTATTCATTAACAATGAATATACCATAAATGCTGTATTTAAACAACAATGTTGTTTCATTACTTACTAGTTTCTCTCTTCCCAAAATGAGTATTTGTTTCAGATTGGTGTCTTTGGTAGACTCCAAGTTTGGGTAGGATTGAAAAACATTCCCAGAATGTTTCTTTCTCTAATGAAGAGTTGTAATAACAGTATCATTAGTAAGGTTAAGGTGTTACTGTCTACATTTGTGTTCCCTCATGCTGCTGTTTACACAACTGCAAAGTGGATATGAAATAGCACCAGCTCTGAACTCTTAGTGTTTTATTCCATCAGTGCTAAAAAAAATTGATACACAAGGTGCAAGGCAAAAGTAAATCAGCCTTTTCTGAAATCCTGCCCTTGGCTGAAAAGTCGTGGAGGTGATTGCCGGTTACAATATAGGCCGCGGAGACGACTCGCTGTGATCGGGGAGTAACAGTGAATATATTGTTTCAGCTGGAGCGAAACCTTTGTTTCTCCATCCCCACAGTACATTCTTGGGTAAAATAAGGATTCCTCTCTGTACTGCTTCAGGATGGGCTGTCCACCTGTCCAGCTGATCTAAAGCTGTCCCTTGCTCATCATGTAAGCTTCTGTCCTTTTCAGAAAAGATCTGTGTATCTTTAAGCATCTGCAGAGTGGGAGTTTACCAGCAGCAAAATGCGCAGGCATGGTTGTTAGCAGGTCAATGCAGCATTAGACCTTATCAGGCCTATATGCTTCCCTTTGCTCTTCTTCCTTGAATGGCATTTTTTTCCCTTGTGTCATCTGGGGTTCCTCATGCTCATTGGTTTTCAAACTGTGGCTTCTAACTGTAAATGAAAAGACAACATTAGCTTACACATCCCCTTGCTTTTCAGCATGTTCATGTTTACTTCGTTACTCCCCAGCCTGAAATTATAGGGCTGGTTCCTGTGCAGTTCAGTGGCCAAGATCAAAAGCAGCCCTATGTTTGCAGCTCATAGGGTATAACAGCCTGTTTGAAAGCGCCAGCACGTCGGTGCCCACGAGCCTTCAGGAACCACCTACGGATGGAAATCTGAAGTGTGTCTGAAGTGTGTGTGTGACAGCTATGTGGGTGGTTGGAGGAAATGTCAAGTGCTTGATTCCCACAGCATCTTAGATTTTTGACCAGGACAGACCAGAATTAACTTTAACAATCATGAAGGTTACTTGCCTGTATTTGAGGGGTTAATTACTCATGAAGCTGGCAAGTTCAAACTCTTATTTTTTGCCTGACAGACTTGCTTTAAGCCAAGCCAGTGCAAAATATCCTCTTAGCATTAGCCTTGTTTGTTTTCCTTTGGGGACCACACAGGTACCTGTGCGGGCCTGAATGTATAGATAACCTTTACAAGTAAGTACCTAACTTATTGACACATTGGTATTGGTGGTTTGCTACAGATCTGAGGTGCTCATTAACAGCTGCGTATACAGGAGAGAAAAAACCTGCAAGATCCACGGCCTCTTCCACAACCCTGTAACGTACCTTGGACCCTTGTTTCTAAGTGGGCATTTCTGCCACTTCTATTTCAATAATAGCTCAGCAGTTTAGTCACATAATTCCTTCTTATTCTCTCTAAAGGTCTGTCATTATGCAGATATGTAATAGATCTTGAATGGTTTATGTTCTCTGTGTCAGTAAAAGGTCTTCCTAAGCATCAAAAGCCCACAAGAGTTCAAATCCCCATGTAAGTCTTGTCTGAGTAGTTATACACTAGACTGGAATTACAGGACAGAAACAGAAGTTCTGAGTACAAACTCTTCCTGCCCAAGCTCAGTTAGCTTTTCCTGGTAATGGCAGGAGGACCTTATCCTATAAATGGACTTAACAAAGAGGGGTTTTTTTTTTTGTTAGGCTGGCATGCAAATGTCAAAAGGAAGTGGCTAGGGGAGGCAGCAGGAGGCAAGGCAGAGCAGAGCATGCCTTGCTTAAATTAAATAAAACATGTTATGTTTTATTTTTATCCTAAAATTATATTCAGCGAATTTAGTACAGTGAAAAGTGCTGTCTTGGGCTGTTCAGAGGGTTGCCTTAAGTTCTCCACAAAACAGACAGCGGTGACGGTGCATTTTTTTTCTTGATTTTTAAAATGCAAATCAGGAGAAGAGGGAAAGTGCATTAAATCTCACATGTGTTTTCTCATTCTGTCCTCTGGTACTGTGGTGTAAATAAAGAATGACTTCTCAAGGTTGATGAAATTAATTAAATATAAAATCAGTTTGATTCAGTATCAGTGTGATTTTGCAAGATGTGCACTGTTTTCTAACAGTTGATTAACTTTTTAATTGGAGTAAACAGAATGGTTTAATCTTAATTTTTGAGATTCTGTGGTAGGTTAGAAGCCAGAAGTACAGAGGACGCTGTGAAGATTGCCTGTACAGCATGGCAGTGTCCTACAAGTTCATGGTTAAAACCCTTCTATGACTCAATGGCAGGGTGCCTGAGTGAGGACAAAGGAAAAATAGTCTACAGATCAGCCAGGTTCAGTGGGACAGATGTCCTGATTTGGGAGCAACAACATTTGAAAGCAAACCCTGAAGTGTGAGGTACCAGAAGCCTTTATATTTTCTTCAGGGTGAAGGACTAGTTAGAGCAGTTGTTTTGTCACCTTTATTGACCTCTGAAAATAATTGATCTGCAGCATGTTACAGTACAGCGCTATGCCACAGGACGTGGGAGTCTAAATATAAAGGACTGAGCTAGAACTTCTGCCAAGATTTGAAACTGTAACTAAGAGTGATAGAAAGAGTGACGTGGTTGTGCTGTAAGAGTGATGTAGAGCTGTGATTTCTGCTGGAAGCAGGAAGGAAGCAATCGGCACAGATTGAAACACAGTGATGCCAAGTAGCCACTATCTAAACACAGAACAAAGCCAAAGAGAAGAAGCGTAAGTAAGGCTGCAGCTGCTCTGAACGTTGAACATAGAGCCAGTAGTGCTATGAGTAATACTATAAATTTATTGAATAGACAAAATTCAGACATAAGAGTGAGGATTGGCTGGACATCACAGCATCTTCCCCCCCGCTGTGCAGCTGCTTCAAGCAGAGGACAGGCTATTGCTACACACAGTTTCAAATGGATTTGTCAGCGTGCAGTGTTCTTAATTTTTGTGACTTATGTCATGGCTGAAAGTAAGGATGTCAGCATTTAACCAGATGAGAGTGAGAAATTATGTGACCAGAAATATCCAGAACACTTGAGCATGCCATAAAAGAGATGTGACTGGAAATAAAGTCGGGAGTTTATTTCTCAGCATAATAACCAGTGATTAATGATTCCAAATTTATGATTAACTGAGTAGCAAAAGGATGGACAAGTATCTGCAGAGATTGCTGGAGTCCCTGATGAAACTCCGGTTCACTTCACTGGGAGAAGTTTGTAGTAAGGCAATAGTCTATATATTCGTCCCTCAGTAAGAAGTGTGAAGCCCTGTGCTCATTGTTTTGCTGGACTGCAGGTCTGTTGTGTTCAATTTGCAGATAAAGCAATTTGTTTGGCTTTGTGGTTTGCATCAGGGGTTGGTGTTGGGATTTTAACTGTAACCCAGTTTAGGAGCTGCGAGCTGAGCTAGACTTTTCTTACTGTGTGATGCCAATTGCTCATAAATGCTCTACGAAGCCCAGCAGGTCTCAGTGACACTGGGGAGGTGCCATTTCTTCTTACTTCAGTTCTAACTGAATTAAACTAGATGTCAATTTGGCATACAGTGTGTGGAGTGGGATGGGATCCAGCCTTTCAGGTGTTGTGCTGTATGTGCATGTTTGACAAGAGTAAAAGCTGAAGTAAACAAGATCTCACTTTAATAGACCTACAAAGTACAATTTTTCCGGGTACAAATTTTCTTAAAAGGCGATAGATTTGAGAGCTCAGGGGACTGTCTTAAACTCACTTGTGGGAGATGCCTCAATGTACTTTCATGCAAGTTAGCAGATTTAGATCAAAATTTTGCAGAAGATTTCTTTTAATTCTTGGAGTTTTCTTCCATATTTTGGTGATCGCTCAGATATCTTGAGCCTCTCAAGATGTATCCTCAAAAGGATATATCCATATCCTTTTGCCAATATAATCGTTTAACAGCACTCTGAATTAATTGAGGACAAGATATATCCATATCCTTTTGCCAATATAATCGTTTAACAGCACTCTGAATTAATTGAGGACAAGAATATAGTAAATAATAACAAATAAGAAGAACTTAGAATTCTGTCAGCACATGTTGATGTTCCTACATGCCACAATGGCATTCATCACAGCGTTAACTTTATACAGCAGGGTAAATTAAAACAGTAAGGGAAAGCATGAAAGCTCTGGAAGGAGCTAGAAAAATGAAGAGGCCATGTCTACACTGCAGACATTTGACCATCTAGTTTTGTTGATTCCTGAGCTTCCGTTGATGTCAGGTGTTGGTAAAAGCCCTTAGCCTAGTGTGGTTAAATCGACAGAAGTTTACTTCGTACTCGTAGAATGCACTTTGAGTGGTGAGAACTTGAATACAGTGCTTCAACAAAAACACAGCTTTAATGGCAAGAAACTGCAGCAGCATTAAGGATGTTGGCAGCTTCACTGCCAAATGGTCACGATGTGGTCTGCAGGGTCTTCATTACTCACAGGACCTTATCTGGCTGGAGGAGGGGCTAGCGGAAATTTGCTTGCATGTAAGTTGCCAACTGCTAGGTGGTGTGCTGATAGCAAAAATCTCAACAGCAACTACCTCTAACCAATTCTTCCTTTTTATTTTGCTCTGTTTCTCCTGCAGGGCTTGTGAAGTTGGGGGTTCACTGTGTCACGTGTCAGAAGGTCGCGATAAAAATTGTCAACAGAGAGAAGCTCAGCGAGTCGGTGCTAATGAAGGTAATTTTCTAATGGGAGATTTTTAAAAAAATTAAGTTCTTGGCTCTGTGTCTTCTGTTCCATACAAAATTAATATCTTTAATTACGTATAACAAAATCCCTGTCAGTACTAGGATTATGCGCAGCATAATAACAATAATTTAGTTATGGGGGAGGCTAGGGCAGCTGAAATTAAATGGGAGTATGCCTGTGCTTTGTGAACAAAATAAACGGTCAGCTGCAGAGTTGTTGCTTCTCTGCTGGGGCAGATGCGTGTTGGGCATCTAACTTCCACCACCGCAGCAGTGCATAATAGTTGCGGTACACTGCAGACTGAGGTGTACAAATGTCAGCAGGAAGAGATTTAAGAGACACTGGTGAATCTGTTGTTTGAATACTGATACTGCTTGCTCTGCTGCATGTGTTTGTTATGATCTGATGCACCAAGGTCTGTGACTGTTTAAAGCTCATGTAATTCTGTTAACAATCTGCAGAGCTGTGCCATTGGAAACCATCAAAGTGTCTGTCCCGATGGTCCCAGTGACTGTAGTGTTCAGAGAGCTTAATTAATTTTTTACCTAGCCTTGTGATATCCATCTCCTTACATGACTGTCATTGATTGATCTTGGAAACCTAAAAATAAAATAAATACATGCATAAAACTTTATTCATGTGATTTGATGACTGGAAAGACTAAATTCAGCTTGATGGGAGGGAACACAACTGCACTGCGGTCAACAGAATTCCATCAAGCTGTGACCTGCAAATGACGCTAACAGGTCAGCATGCAGCATAGAGCAATTTATTGAGGTAACTTCCCTATAAGCACATGGAGCATATATCTTTACACTGCTGTTTCTTATATGTACTTCTGTGTAGACTGTTTTCCAGCACAAGTAAGTATAGCAACCTTACTAGGAGCAGAAAGAAAATGGAGGTTAAAGGAATATACAGTCACTGAGTGTTGTGCATACTATTTTAAGTTTGGGGTTTTTTTTTCCCCAAGAAGGATTCTTAAAGTTTATATTCAATTGTAATGTGTTCAGACTTACCTTTCTGGAATTTCATTGAAGTATTCCCTCTCCTGCAGTACCGTCGATTCAAACAGTCTTCTCATATAGACCAAAAGTTAGAAAGCTAAATAGGTAAGAAAACTGCAGCTTTAAAGGGAGATTCAGCGAATGAATGGAACACAATGAAAGCAACCAAAGTGTGTAAATGGTAAAATCTGAATGAGACTCTAAACACTTTGAATATTTTCCAGAGTAACATAGTGGGAATATTTTTAAAAAACATGAGCATTTTGTTTGCTGAGAGACACTGTCTGGTATCTGTATAAAACATTTTATTTACCTCATTGATTTCCAGAGTAGGAGGCAAATCGCTTAGCATAGCAAAGTGATCTCTCTGCTTTAGTTGTGTTGCATTACCTCAGTTGTAGTATGAAATCTGAGTAGCGAAACGGTATGTTAGGCCCTTGTTTACACAGCCGCATGCTGAAGCGTGCCATGTTTTCTGTAAGATTGTACACCATCCTTCTCAGGAGGAAACCACGGGTTGTATCATAATTCTCATTTTCAGGCCATTCTTGGTGAGATTTTTTCTTTCAAGGATTCTGTTCTCTGTGCTCAGGAGGTTGGAGCAACAGATGGGATTGAAGTGGTTTGCCCAGTTCTTGCATAAACTCAGTAACCAGATGTCTTTTCAGGAATGCCCTGTGTCTGACGGTCACAGGCGGTGCCTGAGACTTCTAAGTGAATTTGGAATTGACTGTACTGTTAGCCAGCTTAATCCAGCCTGGCCGAAGGGGAAAAATGCTTCCAGCTTTCGGCAATCCCAGTGTGACCATTGCCAAGCATCCAGCTGACAGCTTGCTGCATGGAGTCAGCAGCTACAGGGAAGTAGCTGGCAGTGAAGCCAAGCCATGGTGGTGTGGTGGCATTCCTACTTCGCAAATCTTCCCACTAGCTTATCAGTTACAGTGACTCTTTTTGCCAGTGGGCCGTGCAGAACAGTCCCTGGAGCCAAATGATTCAAGATCGCTGCTACTCTCCCAAGCCAGGCCCAGATTGATGGATTTTGCTCTAATCCATTGTTGGACAGAAAAACTGGATCTGACAAATACGCACACCTGCTGCATGAAGCTGTAACACTGCAGTGCTGTGGCCATTTATCCTAGAGCATAAGGAAGAAGTCTGCTCGTGGTCCTTTCAACATCTAAAATGACAGGCACAAGCATATACAGCAGACTGCTTTCTCTGCCATCATTATTCTATTTTGACTTGCTTCCTGTAGCCTTCGTTTCTCCACTGTTTTTGCAGTGTTTTATTCTGTACGTTCAGGGAATTGTCCCTTCTTTCTGCAGCTGCTCTTCATCTGAGCTGTGCAGATTTGGGAGGCATTTGGTAAAGTGCTTTCTAATCATAACGTCGTAGTATTGATATTTCTGGAGAGAAGAATTTGGAATTGAAGCAGCTGGTCTCAATTAGCAGAACTGCTGCTATGGAGATGATACATGGGCTTGCACGTTGCAGCGCAAGCTGCGGTAAATACCTCGTCCAAGCGCTTGCTGCCCTATCAAAGGACAGGCCTGCTCAATGCACCCGCTAGCCTTTTGCTTTGTCATGCCCTTACGCGCTAAACACAGGCTGGGGAGCCGTGTTCCTTTCCCAGCTCCAGCCTGAGACTGTTTTGGGAGCCTGGTTTTGGGGCAAAGTTACAAATGTAATTTCACAGATGAGAACAGTAGGGCTGGTTCTGTTCTCGCTCCTGCTTTCATACAACTGGAAAAAGCTTCAGCTGGGTTTCTTCAACTGCAGTGTGGTAACCCCCACTGATGTGAAGACCTGCCTCCCACGGTACCTCTAGCTTGCTCTAGCACAAATCAGCAGAAGGATTTCAGAAAGGAGTGCATTATAGGGAGTGTCTTGAGACTGAAATAGGATTCATTAATTTCCCTGAATTACTTCTGGATCACTGAGAGGGAAATTAGGCCTAGGATACAAGAGCTGACTGTGTCCGCAAATCAGTAAGCTTTCCTGAACAGGCAGGTTCACTATTGATGGTTGCATTTTCAGTACCAGCACAAGCGTTTGGAATTTATAGCTTCAGAATATAAAGGTTAAAGCAAATATTTCTTCTGATGTGGCAAAGGCTTGTTTGGAAATGTTGAGGTGTCTCATGAGACATACTCAAAGAATCCTTTCCTCTTTATCACCTCACCAGTTCTCTTCCACTCCCTCCTTCCAAACAATAAGCAACAAAAAAGCTACTCTTCTGGTGATCTATCAGATGAAATACTCTTTGGACAGACAGTGGTAGTAGAAGCAATGGGAGCATAAAGGGTGAAGAGTGAGAAGGGGACAGCTGGCCTTGGACTAATTACTTGAACACTCAGGCATCCTGAGAAAGCCACAGATGTCCCAGGCTTGGTGACTGGAGCCCAGAGCTCCATATGTGTGTTTTGTGTGTATGTGTCTTTTTTTTCTTCTGACCAAGTCCTCCGGTGCTGGCCTTGAAGCAAGGCAGGTATTTCCAGGCTGGGGGATGGGAAGAGACGCAGTCCCTTCCACATTTCTCTTGCAGAGCTCGATTGAAACACGGGTGGTGGGTTTGGGGGGGGGTTGGTTGGTTGTTTTAGTGCCTTGTGTTGCTAATGAGCTCTGCTTCCAAAAAACTGCAAAAATGTAGTGTGTGTTCTTAAGCAAGGAAGATCATGCAGCGATCACTGTTGGAGATCACTGATTGCCTGAAGTAATTGAGTGGAGGGATGTGTAGCAGGATTGAGTGTCAGTATCTTGGAAACTGCCAAGACAACTTACATACTTGTAAACAGGCACTGCTTTGCATGGTCTTCTCGTCATCTCTTGCTTCTTCCTAAGCTCCTATTTCAATGGATACTTATTTCTTTACTTCCTTGTCTTACTTTGAGTCTTGCCTTCCTTCTCCATTTTCTTTCAGTTGTTATTTTGCCTCTTTTTTAACCCCTTCCATTCTTCTTTTCTCCCCCATTCTATGATTTCTTCCTTTTTTTCTGTCTTTTCCCCTTTTGCTACAGAAAGTCACTTAACTGTCAGTTTTATCATAAAAACTGCTGAAATGCAGCACATCTGGTTGAAGTGCCCATTCTTCAAGGAAAAACTTTAGAAATTAGGAACAATTCAGAAAGTATCTGAGAGAGTAAGTAAACTATCAGAGCCCTTTTTTTATGAGAGACTCAATCTACCTAGTTTACTGAAGAGAAGGTTAAGACATAACTTAATCATGGTCTGTAAATACTGATAAGAAGGATACGCATTTGATAACCCCAAGAGGGTTATCACCGTCTTGGAGGCAAAAAGCTTATTGGAAACTAATAGTTGTAAGCTGTTGGTAGACAGAGTAAATTTAGAAATACTAGGCCTATTTGACCACTGGATGAAGTTACTAATTGGAACAAGTCACCCGAAGCTTTGGTGAGTTTTTTCCCTGAAAGACTATTAAACTTCATCTTAAATTCTTGTGTGTTTTTCTAAAACCTAGATCCTAGTTCAGCTTCAGCTGCTGGACTTGCAGCAGGAAGTAGTTGAAGATGGTTTCCTGATCTGTGCTATGCATTAGCTCTGACTAGATTAACGCAACAGCCATTCCAGCCTTAAAATCTGTGGAGCTGGGATTTTCTAATCACACACTTGAAATCTGTAAAAAGTCACTTACCTCTGTCCGGAGCAGAGAGAGAAGTGGTTGTGCAAAGTATCTGCAGAAGCAGAAGTTTAGGCTCCCCGAAGTGAAGTTAAAGAAGGGAATACTTGAGAGCAGCATCTTCACTTTGGAATACCTCGGACTTTCCAAACAGAAGACTGATACTGGCTGACCTAGCTGTCCTCAGCTTCTGACTGGAAGCCTGGTCTACAGAAATGATTACCCGAATATCAGAACAGTGTCAAGGAGAAGCTAAATCTGACATAGAGACAGAAACGGACCGAATAGTATAACTTGGTTCAAATTCAGCTTTCACCATAACAAGGACAGTTTCCCTGACACTAGCGAAGCCAAACTCACCAAAGCCAATCCTGAATTTCACCAAATCAGAATTCTTAATTAATGTATTCAGTAGTAGCCTAGTTGTTTTCCAGCTGCAGTATTTATGAGTTTTGCGATCGATTGCAGTGGAAATGGTGTTCAGCTGCTGCTGAATCCCACTGAATACCTCTACCATTGGGTACAAATGAACAAAGAAATGAGACCGTATGATTTCACCAGCAAAATGTGTTTAGATTAATCTAGGATACTGGCACAGAAGAGTTTGGAGATGGTCATATTAAAAATAGCAAATAGGCGGGAATTTCCATTTACTAAACAGAAGTCTTAAAGTCCCTGATTAAGAAACACTGTGCTAACTTGCTGGTACTCACCTGTTGTTCTTCTGATTGATTGTCATATTACTGTGAAAGGAGGATAACACAGAGGACCTTGTATTCATAGCAAAAAAAGATTAAAGGATAAAGGAAATTAAACCTCCTGAAAACATGTATGTACTCTCTGATACTCATACTCTTACATGCTGTTGAACATGCTTGTTGCAATGTACAAATGAGTATGTTCACACTTACATGGATTGTCCCTTGCACATTCGCCATGTGTGCTTGTTAAAAACATACACTCTCGCCCTCATTGTGGTTTATCTTTAACCTGGAGAATTACCACATGCTTGTCTGCTTTTAGCACTGGAAGAGAGCAGATTAGAAGTGTGTGCGTGTCTGTGTATATGTTTGACAGTGTGTAGGTGGTGAACAAACTGCAGGAATGATTGGCACTCATCAAAGAACACGAGCACACAAACACACGCTCACCCCCGCCTCTGTGACCCTAGTTCATATTCCAGTAGCAACCCAGTTAGCACAGCTTCGTGTGTGCAAGTGTCTCTTCTGAGTTCAAAGAGATAAAAAAGCACAATATGAAGAACATGGGGAAAACAAAGGGGGCTTTTTTTCCCTGGCTCCCTTCTGCTATAGGGAATTTGGGAGTAGGGATCTGTTACTGAATGTGTAATGCAGAGTGTTTTGTTTTAAACTGGAGCTGGTGGGGAGCATTGAAAGCCTGTTCATTTGTCATCTCTTTGAGCAGTTAAAGAAGTTGGGTAATTGTATTTTCCTTCAGAGAAGAATCACTCTCCTCCTCCACTTTCCACCACACCCACGAGGAACACAGTTTGAGGTATTCTTAAAAAGAAATTAAACAGGAATCACGAGCACATGATGTACCTGTCAGAGGAACAAACCTGTCAACTGTGCACAGTGCCTTTTGCTTTCTAAAATTAGTATGATCAATTGAGGCATTTGGGCAAGCTATAAAAATAATTGGCCCTATTTTTCCAACCTACTTTTAATTTTGCAGACTCGTGTTATAGCAGTCTGGCTCAAACCTCTATTGTACCAAACATGTTCTACCCACGGCCCTGTGTGTGTGTAAACACATAGACACAGTCAGTCTACCATCCTCACGTGCTGCCTTGGTCATACAGCACTAAATGTCCCTCCTGGACCCTAGCTAAAGCTAGTTAAGTCAAGGAATGCTTTTTCCATTTGTTTCACTTGTTCATAACCATAATGCCTAGATAGGGAAATAAATGCTTGCAGCCATTACATGTCTAAATGTGCTCTGCCATCCAGTCCTCGTCCACCTGTGAAGCTGCTGTCAATAATTAGCCTGTAAAAACCCTTTCTGTTCAGCTTTCTCTTTAACTGTTTCCACTGTAATTGCACTATGCTTGCATTTGGAGTGAGACAGACCGTAGTTTGACTTCACATTGCTTTCTCTACTGAAGCTTCTGGGAATTGTCTTCCTTTGCCAAAGCTTAGTTTTATCAAAAGATGCTGATTCACTAAAATGTTTTCTCTGAAATAACTTTGGCTCAGTGAACTCCCAATATATCAAAGACTAGGTTTCTTTTGAACTCTCTTTGGATTTGTAGCAGGCTGTTAGGGAGTCCTGCTTGCCATCTCCAAAGCAGAGACCCTGAAAGCCCTGCCTCTGCAGGGAGTCCCACTCCCTCTGAGCCCTAGGTTATCAAGTCAAGATATAGGTAGTCTTGAGAGAGGCTTTAAGAGACCACAGCTTTGGGGCAGACCCAGCATCTCCAGCTAGACATGTGACTCTACAAAGCATTGCTACATGGAGGAGTGGCAGAAAGCACCAGGATCCTCAGTTGTCAGGCTGGATGCTCTGTTTCCTTGGGGAGGACAACCAGTAGGAGTTGCCTGGAAAGGCAAGGGGAACCCCAGGTGAGGACTAGCTTCCAGGCTCAGCCTTGTAGAGTTGGGGTGTGGAGTGTGAAAATCTTGAGACTGGCATCCAGAGCTTGTAAACCCTGGTCAGATCCTATAGTATTTCCAGAATTTCTGGCTGGATGGACACCCAATTGGTCTGGGAGTCTGAAGCTTCAGGTTCCTCCAGCCTGAGGTCACTGTAGCAGAGCCACCTGGAGCTGTAGTCTCTGTTAACTCCAGATATGAACCACGGGTCTGGCAAAATCGTTTTTTTCAATCTGAAGCTGCAGGCTTTTTGGTGCATTCAAAACTTTACTTACTTTTTTAATCCTGACTCAATGAAGGTTGATGAAAAATGGTAGAAAGCATTGGATTTTGATCTGACTTAAGCTAAAACTTCTTTTAAATTGATTTTTTCTACCAGCACTTCAACCACCTCTGTTCTGTGGTTAATTAATTAGTCTGAAGAGGTGCAGGATGAAACCTATCCCAGTTTGCAGAGAGTAGAGGATGCCACAGGAGAGTGGGTTCTGGCTGAGCCATAGGTAGAATTGGCCACACTTACAGACAGGAAATGCATTTTAGCTTATGGATAAAATCACTTCCCAAATCTTTTAAGCAAAAAAGGAGTTGGAGGCATGTTTTCTGACCTGAACTACAGAGAGATTTTGAAGTTATACACCTCCTTATAAAAAATAATTTTCTTGGCTCACACAATTTCTTCCTGGACCAAGAGCAAAACTCAGAGTGAAACTCGGATGCAGTCAGCAGTGTTAATGCAATATTGACCAAAGCATTTGAAACCCCTATCTATAAGCACCAGAGCAACAGCATAGGATTTTTAAATAATTCCTCACCCTACCACCCATGCTGGAATTGAATGAGTGTATGTTGTGCCAGGATGTATTCTGGGTTTTTTAGAAACTATTATATCCTGTTTTCATGATTCTGCCATGCCAGTGTTTGCTCAGTGTCATTGCAAAAGCTTGTAAACAGCTTAGGGGGAGGAAGGTGCTGGGATCTCAGTGCTGCAACACAGCATGTGCTTTGTAGGGTGATTTCATTAAGGACCAAGGCTAACTTGGCAAGTGTGGTTTAGGTTGTTGTATATTTTCTTTTCTATCTTAAACTCTCTTTTTCTGGGTTGCAGATGAAAAGAATTCTGACTCCATTTTACATTGGTTTGTATTTCACATTCCAGAATCTCATCTGGAAACCTTTTAATTCTCTTTTCTTTGCTCCTGGAAAGGGAACCAGCATTACATCAGAAGAGCTCTAGCGGTAATTGGACATCAATCCTTAAGTAGATTGACTGAGACCAGAATTGGCTCAGGTATTTGACCCTGCATCTATCATGTAGCATAAGCACCATAAACATCAATTTACTGATCCATCCCAATTAAGAGATGTAGTCCATCCCTAGCAGGGAAGCCATTTGAGCAAAGACTTTCTTCAAAGATTATCTCAAATTTTTGCTGAAACAACTGGGTGGTGCCTTGTACACCCTTTCTGTACCTTTCTTGTACCTTTCTGTTAAGAAGCATTTCTTAGCCCTGTATAGCTTATGAGTTTCCCAGCTCAGACAAAATGTGTCACCGGATGGATGTTTAACTAGTACAATTGAGAGCCAAGGGCTGGCATTGCACTGTCAGTTAGGGGATGCAGGCTCATTTTGTTTGTTTTACATTCTTCTATCCAACATGAACATTTTGCTGATCATTTGTTAAAGTGTAAACCAGGCCTCACTCAGTCTATCCCTGCAGTTCGTGCTATTAAGTAGTTGGCACAAATTTAGGAAAAATCTGGGAATGCTCAATCCCAGTGCAATTAACTGTTAGTTCCAGAGCTGTCAGATGGAGCTGGATACAATATGCCATGGGTTTGCTTTGCTGCTGTTAGAGCATGTTGATCTCTCTAGTGGTAAGTTTTTAGATATTTAGGCATTTCTTCTTTTGCCAGGTGCTATCTTTGAACTCGCTGCCTTGCCTCCTGGCATCCTGAGATGCCAAATCCATGGTTAGCATGTATTTAATATGCTGGTCTGTTCATGAAGAGCACTCCCACAGCAATAAGCCATTGTTTGCATTCCCCTGCTGTCCTCCCGTGGATGCACGCACCATGCATGGAGGAGACTCCAGAGTTTTAGTTCAGAATGGCATTTCTTGTCGAACTCCAAAAGAATCTTCCAGGTGTGCTAATACTAAGAGAGCTCAAGCCCGTGCTTTAGTGGTCCAGCTACCACACAGTGGCAAAACTGCAGTCATGGCGTGGTTGATTTTGCTCCGATGTGAGAGAAGCAATCACTGCTTTGTCAGAACACCTGGTATTCTTGAACCTTGTGGTGTAATATAATATGGTATGCTCTAGCAGCTGCATGGGGAGGCTGCAGCAATGGCTTTGTGCTGTGAGGGATAATGGAGATGTTACCTTAATTCTCTACAAACCATAGGGAGGGAGAGATTGAGTTTAGTCTTGAACTTCTGCATCTGTTGCAGTCTCTCAGTGTGCAACGATTCCTCAGTAACATCTCTGTTATGTTATCATGCATTGCCCCTCGTGGAAATAGGGACTTTTGAAAGTGGCAGGAAATTCTGGGGTGCAGGGTGGCTTTTTTCAAGAATGCTCAGTGAAAACTCAGTGAGGCAACCAAAATCATTGTCCTTTCTGGAAATTTAGGACTGATACTCCAGATTATGCTAAAATTAACACATTCGAAGTCGTCTTTTAAAACATTTTGCTAAGGCAGGGGTGAGCAGCTGTCAAAACTCAAGGAGGATCTGGCCTAGGAAACAGGATCACATGTTCCTGTCCTGGCATATACCACAGACAGAAGTATTCTTGTATCACTTGCAGCTCTCACAACAAATACCTCCTCTTCTATAGATTCAGTGGGAGAGTGGTGGGGAAGTGTCACTGGTGCAAGGTGTGTGTAACACAACAGATTGCAGCTCTGTCGTTTTTTCTACTTTTAGGTTTCATGTTGCTCCAGGAGACACAAACATTCTTTATCATCTGTATCTGTCAGATGCAGGCCTAACTAAAGGAAATAAATAATAGCAACTTTTATAAACAAGACAGCAACACCTAGTTTTATTTCAAGTCTGTTCATGAGGAACGCTCCTGTC
Organism: Phaethon aethereus; assembly: GCF_964289735.1. Lineage (NCBI taxonomy): Eukaryota > Metazoa > Chordata > Aves > Phaethontiformes > Phaethontidae > Phaethon > Phaethon aethereus. Next base: position 53,623,343 of record NC_138579.1, read on the forward strand.
TTTTGATGGTTTATGTAATTCAGTTTATTCCTCCAGTTCCTAATATCTTGTTGTACCCTTCTGTACAGCTCTATATTAACTAAGTAACCAAGGCTAGAAGATCTAAAATGAAGAGTCACCAGAATATGCAAAAACTGTTATAACAAACATACCAGGAGATTGGGATTATACTGCTAGTTTTCTCCATTGTACCTGAAGCAGATTTTCAACAGTCGTGATACACATCTATAGTTGCCCTATAAAAATTCCTAATAGATTACATTTTAAGGTGTTCTGGAAGTCCAGTCACACTGTCTGTCAGAAACCTGTCACCGTGGATCCTTGTAATAGACTGGAGTTTACAATTGCTCCATGAACAAAAATCTGGTGTGCGTGTGTAGATTCATGTGTGTGCAGATGGTCCAGCAGAAAGAACTTGCTGTCAGTAGAGGCAGAGTAGTTTTCCCCAGCTGTGAAATGCTTCAGCATAAAGTTATTTTTAAGAGATTTTTCTTCTTATATTTCCTCCCTAATGCCCTGAAGCTAACCCCCTCAGTCTAATGTTCTTATTGCTTTTCTTTGATGAATTTCTTCTCTTCACTCCTGCTCCTTCAGCTGTCCCTGAATTTCCTTCCTAAATCCCTTCTGTCCTTTGCTAACCTCCTGTTGTCCCCCACTGTCCACTGCAGCACTTTCGAAGCAGAAAGGAAAGACATACACACTAAGAGAGTGCGTTATTATGCTCTAGGTATTACAGATTCATTTTATCTTCATTTCCACCTCTTAATCCCTGATTTATCAAATCCAGGAAATAATAACATTTACTTAAGAACAAATGGGTAGGATCATTGGACACAGGGCAGAGTGGCACACAGCAGTTCTCACAGTCATGTGGGGTTGTGTTTTCACTTCTTTTTTATACAGGGGTGTAAGATGTGAGTTTAGCAGCCACAGAGGAACTTGGATTAGGGAGTAGTCTTGTGGGGTTACCGAAGAGCACCAAACCCCTTCTGGGCAGCAGTGCAGTGCAAATTGTAGATTTGATTGCTCTATAGCACCAGAATATCCACAATATAAGAGACAAGGCATCTGGGTCCTGCCCAGTAGCCTAGCAGAATAAAAAGATGCATTTCATGGGGACTGACACGGAAGTTCAGCAACACGTAGAAACATACCTAAATGCTGCTTATAACAGCAAAAAAAAACCCTCAGAGATCTGTTAACCTTAAAGACTTCATTTTTGAGAGAAAAGGTGCTATTGCCCTCCTGCATGGCTGAGCAAGGCCAATAGTGGTAAGAACACTGTTAGGTAAAAGCACTGCTGAAAACTGCTTTACTTGGTATTGAGGAGAGCGCGGTACCAATTACTAGTGACTGAGGACATAGTATCTGCTCAGTGCTGGGTGACAGCCACTTGCTGCTTGTGGACCAAGAGGGCATATAGTTCATTGAGCCATCCTGCCACCTGGCAACCTGTCACCCATTTTTTGGCAGGTACCAATGATTCAATGTCTCTCTGCATCCGTTTGGCTGCAGATGCATCACAATACAAATTGAACCAGCGTTCAGACTCTCAAATGTCAAGACTGGAAGTGAGGAAGAGAGGACATAGCAAAGACGAAGAAATCCAAGATAGCCAATTTGTTACAGTGTACAAGAGTGAAATATTGGACAGATGTGTAGAATCATAGAAGTAAAACTTGGAAGGGACCTCTGAGGGTTTGCGTAGTCCATTCTCCCACTCAAACAAGGACTGCTGTTGACATGGGTCAGCCATGGCTTTGTCTAGCTTGGTTTCGAAAACTTTAAGGAATTGAGCTTGATCAGCCTCTCTGCACAGCCTGTTCCACTGCTACATTACACTCCTAGTGATTTAATTCATCCCTAATGTCTAACCTGAACCCCAGTGCAGGTATGAGGAGAGAGATTGGCCAGCTGTCATGGCTATTGTGTTCAGTAATGAATGAACTATAAAGGCTTAGAACAATTAAAATAAATCTATAGGATTTGGAAGAAAAACTTAATGCCTGTGGAGACAGTACTGAATGGTGAAGCCTCATGGTAGGAACAAGCAAAAAAATTAAGAGCCATGTCAGGAAAATTTATAATGCAAAGGGGCAGCAGAAGCAAAATTGATGAGTAAAGTTGAGAATCAATAGACTAGTGTCTCAACAGGTGGAAAAAAACATTACAGCAATAGCATAAAGAGGGTTTAGGGCTCTGTTTCAAAGGCTGCTTTACTGAGGGGACTCTGAGGCTTAAACAGCCTAAAGGAACTCATGGTAGTGCTCACATCTTGTTTGTGGTTTGAATACCAACAAGAGAGCAACCACGTTAGCAGGCAAAGGAGGAATGCTTTCTTAGAGCCTGCCTGGAGTCTTGAGAGGAGATCTCGGTGATCTGTAGGAGGGAACACTGGAAGTGGAATCATAAATGCACTGGGCTGGAATAAAGGACATGATTACTGAATTTCTGTGATTTAAGTGTTAGATATAAATCAAATCTTAAATATAAAGTTGTATAACTAAAGCTTGAGGAACAACTAGCAGACGATAGATGAAATAATGAACATATTGACATACCTTCACTGCACTTCTAAAGACATCTTAGCCATTTCTGACTCTTTCATTTCTCACCCTTAAATTGCTGGTTCTCGCAGAAGCTTGACCTCCATCCTCTGATATCATCTCTCCAGCTGTCCTTTTCATTACAGTTTCTATTTCTCTTCCACTTGCTTTCCAGGTGCACATCCAGTTAGAAATGCTTCGTTTCTCTCCCCTTATTTTTACACATCTTTTCAACAGCAATACTATTTGCATTATCCTTAATTACTTCCTCCCCATTGCTATAACTGTCTGCTACTACTGCAAATATATTTTTCTTCTCCTGTTTTGACTCTGGGTCCTCTACATACCTCTCTTCAGACTACCCCACAGCCATCCTTCTTTACAGCTACTGTCATTATAATCCCTCTGGTAGTTCTGGATCCTCAGACCTCAGTTCAACCTTTAGCTGTCATCTACTAATACCCATATGCCTTAAAAGCGGTTCATTTACCTTTTTCCCAAAAGCTTATGGAACTTAAACAAAACTAGGATCTATTTTGTGTGTATTCTTAACCTGAAATAAGATGCCACAAATCCTGCCATCACGTCTAATGGTCTGCTACCAGCTCTGTGACCTGCAGTATGACTGAATACAGAATTTAACACAGCCTGATTTAAAGAAAATGCTGTTAATAGCTAGTCAGAATGATCAGCTCCTTTATTTGCATATGCAGGCATGAATTTTTAAAGATACAATGTTTCAACCGATGTATATCAACAGTTTAAGCATTATTCTTATGCTCAGGACTACGAATACCTAGACCGGCAGCACGTAATGCAACGGGAGAACTGAGAGATCTGAGCAAACTGAAGAATTCAGGGCCTGGCAAAAAGATTATGTCTTGATAGATTTGATGCATACATACCTGTTTAGATATCCTAAGCTTAAAGCCTATACTTAAATTCTATAGAAATTAAGAATGTGTTTCAGGGTTTTATGGGCCAGGCATATTCCTGAGAATATGTTTTAATGAACTAGTTTGGTTATGAGAGTCAGGAAGCTAATGATGTAGTAGTTAAAAGATCAAAGTTGCTCCTATATGCATCAGAATGTATTGATGCCGGATGGGAATTTTTTAATTGATTTAGTAGACAATATGGAACAGGTATTTGTTGCCTGGTGAGTAAGTGGCATATGATGTAATTCTGCTAACAGTCATGGAAATAACCTTCATTCATTTTCAAGCAAGACTTCTGTGACTCTAAATGTATATAAAATATACTGGCCTAAGCTCAGAGTTATCAGAAGAGGATTCTACTCCTTCGGGATTCAGCAGGACTGCAGCTGTTTTCTACAGGTCTGAATTTGGTCTTGGAGTTTTATTTGTACTGTGTCATCCCTGAGATAAAGCTCAGAGGCTCCCTGATCCTCTTTCTATCAGAAATAATTTTTACTCACCCATGGACATTTGTGATCCACCCGTTACATGCATTTTCCAAGCCATAACCTCTTCATTTTCAAACAGATGATTTGATTTTTTGTTTGTTTTATTTTTAAGTTATTTTCTGGGGATGGGGGGATTTCTGTGCATGCAGAACAACTGTTAAACTGAATCCTCATTTATAATAACATCAAGTGGCTGGTTTAAACTGCTGACCCCCCTATCTGAGTCATTACGTTAAATGTTCTTTGCTTCTCGGCACCTCCCTCTCTGTGCGTGCCACAGTGATGAGAGAAGAAACACAGAGGTTTCTGTGGTATCTTGACGTCTCACCCAAAGCACCAAAGAGCATGGACTGCATGGGTTTGTAAGTTAGTCTCTTCCCATAGACTTGAATTCACCCAATCGGTCTGCTCATACAGTGCAGTCACAAAAATATATAGATCAGAAAACCAGAGTAGAACTGAAACAAGCTTTAACTGGTTATTTGTAAATGTGTATGTATACTTTAAAAATTATGCCTTTGAAAAAGCAGTGTGAAGGTAACATGGACAGTACTTTGACCCCAAAATATACTGCAGTATAAAACATATCCAGCATATTATGCCTGATGCTGTCTATATAGCTTCAGTTCCTGGGGAAGACACGTGGCTGCCTCGTGAAAAGCAAACTTCGGACGTAGCAAAGATCACATTATTTTATGAGAGGGGCTGTTGTCCTCCAGCCATCCACAGCTGCAAAACCTAAGGCGTCAGGTTTTTCCCCTTTTCTTATAGCAACCTGTCCAACTCCTTTTCACTATTACACACATCCTGATAAGTCTAGCACTTGCTTTGGGTTGTCTACTGGCCATCTGCTATGAGGGATGGGTAAACATATGCATACAATACTTTTGTCACTGCTGTGTTATTTCATTTTTTATTAGGTACAAAATCTGAAAGGACACCACAAAGGTACAGACCCATCAACTCCTGAACATATTAGGCAACAGTATTAGTGGATTCCAAGCACTTCTGGGGAATTAGCTCCACAGAATAGGTTAGTTGAAAAGTATATTTATCTTCAAATGATAACTGGAAAGCCTAAGGGAAAACAGACTTTGTGGCAGCTGTTTTTCTCCCCTTGACTGCTCCGTTTTCACTTTGTACTCTTAACTCTCTCTTGCCCTCAATTAACCAGTTCTTGATACCTGCCTGGCTTTGCAGAATCAACCACTTAATCATAGACAAAGGCTAAACTTTTTTCTTCCCAGAACAGTTTAGCCTCTGAACCTTATGCTCTGCGCATCTTTCTCTTCCCATGCTTTTGCATTTCCCCGGTCCTACAATCAAACTTGTTTTAAGTATCTGCAAGTGCACTGCATGTCTTTTTTATTCCCTATGATGATGAATTAGCATGAGTGGAAAATGGGACCAGTTTTTTGTTTGCATGTTAGGACTCCTAAGCTGCAGCATTATAAACTATTTGTTACTTCAGAAAACTTGCAGCTGCTGATGGGAAGACCATGCATGTTTCAGGTTTGAAGCAGGATGAGACTGCTTTTTGCCTTGAGTTTTGGAGAGCAAGATGCCAGGCAAGTTGAAGTGGCATGGCATATTCATATCTCCATGAGAAACAGGAATAATCTGTTCCTTGTCTCACCCTGGGCTCTGGTTATAGTATGATAGCACATCCACAGCTAATTTCCATAACTTTCCTTTTCATTCTCCTTCTATTACAAGTTGAACAAATTATGTACTTAATTGACAGACTGTTTCATCCTTTTCTGCTAGCCTTACTCTTTTTTTTTTTTGTGCAAACAACAGATCAGACTTTCCAAGTAGTAGTTCTTCATGTCACAACAATGTCAGAAACACTCTGAATGACTAATTGGACTACCACAAGTCTTTTTTCCATCTTGGGCTTCATGCAGCAGTCCCATCTCAGATGAGACTCCCAGTGGTGTGGAAAACTGGTGCTCTTCCAAGGTTTCATTACCATTCATTTACCTGTAGTGAATTTTCTTTAATTTGTTTCTTTCCCTCCTCATTTCCTAACCTCAGACTGGTCCCTTCTTCCATTTCTGCTGTATCCCAGGGCTCTGTTTCTGCACGGTGTTAAGTAGTTTGGGAATCTCTGCTGAGGATGTTTTCAGCTGAAGCCAGTTGACAGCTGAGTAACTGCAGGTTGCATAACTTGCAGTTTGGCTCAATATATCTTTTCATAGGAAAACTAAACAAAGCAGATGCCCAAAACAGGTGGTTGGTTTTCTATCTGCAGAGCTTCCCACTACATACAGCTATGCTTTATGTTATTGTAGGACAGTACTTTCTGCTTTGGTAGAGTCCTGAGCTCGAGCTAGAGAAGGAGCAGAACCCTACATTGCTGTGAGACACCAGCCCAACACTTTGGAGACCTCAAAGCTCTTACCTGTCAGATAGCTTCTGAAACATGCTGAGTTGGGACTTCAGGAGTTTCAGCCAGAATCACATGGATATGTGGGCAGTATCCACAGTGTTAAGGACTGTTCTCCTCATGCTCTTCTAGTATTTTGGTAAAGCTCTTGCAATAATGAGCCAGCAAAGAGTTAGCTTGGTGGAAGTAAACTATAACAAGTGCTACCTTTTCCTCCTTTTCTGTACTAATATGGGGTTGTGTGCTTTCCTATCCCTCAGTTGCTTTGAGGTCTTGAAAGCTAGCATAAGCGTACTTTGCTGAAATGAGAAGAGTAGGCTTGGGTGCTGATCTATAGTGATTCATTGAAGCAGAGCAATGACCATCTTTCCCATTCCAACTCTTCTGTTGTGTATGAATTTCAGACACAGGGTTCAATAAAGCTCTTATTTATGTACATTGTTCACAGAGCTTGCTATTTAATATAGAGATCTCCCAGTCATCACATCTGCAATACAGGCTTTCCTTTGGAGAGTTTAGCCTTATGGCTAGAAGGCAACTTATTTCCAAAAAGAGCTTGCCTTTGACCTTGAATGTTCTTGCAGTTGTTAAGTGCTTGTGCAGGTTTCCTGAAGAGCTGGAAAAGCCAGTTTTGCAATATCACTCTGCTTTTAAATGTGTCTGTAAAAAAACAATGGTATTTTGGTTTTCCTGTTTGTGGGTTTTTTCTCTCCATGGCTTGTAGATCAAATATGTCCAAGCTTGCAAGTGAGAAAAAGGATTTTCTAATTGCTAGTTTCAGAAACTCACTTACTTGGTAAAGATACCTGAAGGTAAGGCTTTCTACACCTCAAGTGTATTTGATTAGCTTTATTGATGATGTAGGAACCAAAGTAGGCATTACTCCTGTGCTTACTCTGCAAGGATGACAGAAGTGTTAAAACCTTGTTTGTGTCATTTGGCTACACAGAGTTGTCTACAAATACACAATAGGGAGCAAGAGGATGTTTTTTTGAAAGCTGTGCCAACTGCACTGTCAAAATACTTATGCAATACCAGCACAGCACTGCTGTTGGGAATACAGCTTTACGAGTTACCCGCACCCTACGCAAGGCGAGATAAACCAGTGAAGGTTGTGTTTTCATGCTGTCACTGCATTGACAGTAGGGGTTTCTGTGGTCATGGCTTTTTTTAGTCACATGTTGTCATGCCACTGTCTTATATAGTCATGTTGGCAGCACCCTGAAGTGCAACCACTTTTCTGACTCTGTGTATGCTTTTAAGCTCATCTGTTACAGAAAGGCACTACCTACCCCCTTAGAGCAGGAGACAGATCTTTCCTGATTGTCCTGAGAGTACCAGAATCATTTAATTTGAGGAAAGGACAATCAAAATAAGATACCAAAATTTGGTCCTGCAATGCAGCATGGAGGGGGGGGGAAGGAGAGAGAGAGAAAACAGAGCAGTTTGTCTCCCTGCACCATATACGGGAATTCAGAGCAGGGGAACTGTGTATTTGGGTCAGCTGAGTCCTAAAGGAGAATTTGCATGCAGTCTTTTCAACCCATTTTCATATATGGTTGTTGAAGATGCCAAACCTTAAAGGGGCAAATATTAATAAGAAATAATCCTATAATAGTAAACTGCCTATGCTGTTGCTGCTGCTATAATTTCAAAAGGAAAGCAACAAAGCAGCTAGGGTATGTCTACATGATGCAATACAGGGTCATGCAGAGACACCTAAGTTAGCTCTGAATGTGCCCATATGGGGACAGAAACATTATAGCCGTATCAGGGCAGCACTCAGCTTGGGCTCATTAGGCAGCTTGTTTGGAGCTAGCTGAGACATCTCTGCCCAGCATGGAAATTTCTTAGTTCTCCTCCAAATGAGCTTAGGCTTTATCTAGGCCTGATCCACAGCTCACTAAATTCTGAGAAAGTCTTTCCACTGATTTCAGTGGACTTTGGAACAGACCTGGACATGGTTTTCTGAAACGTGTCCCTCAGCAGGGTTGTGGTCATGTCTGCCGTGCAGGGGCCCCTCTTCTGCATGGTGTTCTACAGGGTCATAAGGAGATAAAAACAACTTGCTGAGGACAGTGGGAATGGTCAAATACAAGGAGTATCACACTGAAAAAACATCATATTAGTAAGAAAGATGCTTAGTGTGATCTGGCACGTGCAGTGTGAAATGAGACCAAAGTCAAATGCTTATTCCCTCAAATTTCTTCATGCAACTCCCATTATTCCTGCTTCACTCCAGCAACGTCTGCTTTGCTGCTTTTGCTCCTCGGTCTCAGGCATTTCACACTTGCCCAGGATGCCCACGACACTACCACTGCCAGGGTCAATTCAGCTTGGATTGGTCTGTTCTCTTCCAGATCTAGCTTCAGAGTTTTTTTAATCTAAACTAAGAGATCCAGAGAAAGCAAATGCTTGCCCACATCTCCTCTTTGTAAAGACCACTTTTTATAGCAAGCCTGAACCAAGGTGTACTCCCTCCCAACCCCTTCATCAAGAACATGAACATTTAAAATAAACAAACATTTTTTCTTACAGGAGAAGTAAGCAAAACTTTATTTTACTGTGTGAAGGTATTGGAGAATAAATTGATGGTTGCACAACACTGAATTTTCTAACACCTGTGTGTAGTTGTGCATCAGTTAAGCAGTCTAGCCTCTGTGTGTGTGTGTTTAAAGAAAGACTGCTTGGGTTTTTCCTCCTTTTAAGTGCAAGGGATAGGAAAGGATGTTTGAGAAAATCTCCCTGATCGTGAGGTCCTAAACCAAGCAGATTTTTGTAGAGACTGAAAAGGTGCTATAGTGTTTTAATGTGCCAGCTACAAATTGGCCCAGATAAATGTAATTTGTTTACAGCAAATATGTGATAGTGGTGCAGCAAGAATACTTGTCCTTTTCCTACTCAGAAACTGCTGTAGTCAGTTTGAGCTTTTGGTATAGACTGTAGCTGTACTTCTGCCTGCGAGTCTCCCATAGTTGCCACTGCAGGAATATTGAATCGCCTAGGTTTAAAACAGGCTATGCCGTGTCCTTTGCCTGGTGATTTATTTATTCCTCGTCTTTATTACCACAGTGTCTGAGGGGCCGCACTGTGCTTTGCCTGCTTTGACAAGTAGCCTCACACAAAGTGAACATGAAGCAGCTGTGAATTAGTCCTGGAGATTGTGACAGTGGAGTTAGGGGTAATGCATGTATGTGAGCTGCTTGTGATTAATATCAAGTGTGTCTTTTTTTAGCAAGAAGCTGTCATCTTCAAAGTTCCCCCCCACTTCATCTTGCTCATTAATTTTAATTTTTTTTTTCAGTCTTCCTGTTAAAAATGAATTCTTAATGAATGCTTCTGCTATTTAAAATGCCTCAAATTCCCTCCGTAATGATGCCTCTCCATCAAACTGAAAACACATTCTTTGTAAACAAAAAACAAGACCTTGTGGCATGCAATTTGCATACCTTCTGTGGCATCTTTTAATTTATAGTATTGAAATTTATTTTTAATTTCTTTCTATCTATTTCACTCTGGATATGCTGAGTGAACACATGATGTTGATGGTTAGTTGTCATTTATTTTTTTACTTGGCCTCTGTTGAAAAACTGTTCCTATAAAAGCAGCATTTGTAGTCCCTCTGTCTCTGAAGTTTGAATAAAGTTTGACTTGTTAGTATTGAATGATTCTTCCTAGCACCTGTGTTTCACTATCATTTGGAACTTCGGAAATGTATTCTAATAATTGTTTTCAGCATTTTAAAAATTTGTTCCTGTGCTTGGACAGAAGTTTTAATCCCATTGACATGGGCAGGAATAAAATAATTAGCCAGTAAATTCATCTCCAGTTGGTATCAGAGGAAGTTTTGCAGTACTCAACCTTTTCTGTCAGTACATACAAAAAAAAATTAGTCCCTTTTTAGTAAATTTCTGATGTCTTTGGATTAGCCACAATAGCCATGAACCGCAGTGCAGAAGCAGAAGGCAAAGCCTGGGATGAGAATCCAGCGGTGTACTGCCGCCTTTCCATGCAAGTGGACTTTATAGTAGGTGCAAAGTCACACTCACAGTTCCTTAACTGTATATGCGTTACGGCACAGGCACTTATCATGGTGGCTGGCTCTAGACTGCAGTATCTGACAGTAAAAAGAAATATACTGAAGGTAAGAAGTCTCTCTACAGAGCCCTGTGCTCCCTCTCTTCCTGCCTACGTGTCATCTTCAGCCACAAGAAGTGAACATAATATAGTTGACCATCTTTTATCCTGCTGTAGCCTCGAGATAACGGGGGAGCAACCTCAGATGGACGTATACCTTTCTCCATTGAGTTCAGGCTTGAAAGCCTGACATCTCTACAGAAGTTGTTGAGTCTTATGTTTTGGTCACCCAGTTCAAAAACTACCTTCTTCAGTGAGGTTTCACATGGGGTGTTCAAATACAGTAGTCACTTTTAAAAATGGTCTGCTCCAACACAGGGTCACAGTATTGCCTCCTTAAATAGATCATTTGTCCTCAAATGTTCAAGGCTAACTAATCTTGGGAGATATCAACATTTCTCATAGCTGAGTACTTAAATAGGTGGCATTTAAAATTACCAATCAGTTGAATGTGTGTGCTCCAAGCTTCTGACTACATTCTTCGCAGCCTGTGTCTCGCTGCTTGCAGACTGTCCATAGAAATTTTACCTGCCTTAATTTCAAGGAGCCTTAGGAACTAAAATCTACTTTTCTGGAAATACTGTGCTTTGAGCTCTTGAGCTAGAAATTCTGTTGTAAGTGAAAGTATTAGACACTTCGGATGGGAAGGAGGTTATTTCCAAAGCATGTTGGTTCTGTTTGAGCCATGTCTACTACTCCATTTTATTATTGTTAACTGGCTTTTTTTAACTTTTAACTAGCAGGCAGGGGGTATTTTGCCTCTTGACACCAAGGGTAAACCAAGACCATTAGGGGAGAGAGAAACTGTCCATGTTGTTAAAAAAGAATTATTTGTACATCAACAAAACTGAGATAGAAATTGAGAGGATTCCTAAGAGAAGCCAAACCATTATTCACACAGCAGAGGAGGATGTAATTTCCAATCTGAAGCACTTTAGGGGCCTTCATCTGCCTTTTGCTGTGTACTGGCTGGCATCTCATTTCCAGGAGTTATTCTGCCTCTATCAGCACAACTGTAATCTGCACCCACTGCTGTGCTAGCCTGTAAATCACTGCAGCCAGTTATGTGCTCTAAGTTACTGTGCGCAGTCTGAATGCACTACCAAGGACCCATCCTGCCAGCACCCAGCTTCCAGGAAATGCATTTCTGCTTTCCTTCGGTGAGATTTTCCTTTCTGGTTTCTGTCTTCATTTCAGAGGTCTTCTGCCTGGTATTAGAGGGCTCTGTACAACAGAATCTTATCCTTGCTTGGCAGTGAGATTTGCTTTTGTTAAATATACCCTCTGTAGTATTTAGGTAGGGTAAATATACCTGTGGCTTTAAGTTGTGTACTGCTGATAGAAAAACTTTGAAATGGGAAATGCCTTTTTAATATCTCTTGTCTTTCCCACTGACCTAAATGCAAAGTTCCCTGAAGTATATTCCTCAGCAAATTTGGTTATGATATTCATTTAAAATTAATTTGACAGTAAGTTTAGATCTGGTTTCTGCTTCCAAGTTCATCATCAGGATGCTAGTTTGTGGACTTACTGAAGCTCTCATGAATTAATTTGTCATTATTTCAGTGACTCATTTGGGATTAAGCAATTTTTCAGAAACATGTTAGTTGCTGGTTTATACTTACTGTTTCTCATTTGTGTCCCTTGTTATCTTGGTTACATGGGTTACCCTCTCATTTGCTGACTGTAACTTTTTAAAGCAGGTGAGAGAGGAGGTTGTCATGGTAAATAATGAACAGTGTATGCCCCTCTTCTCACGCAAGTGGTGCATGTGCACAGAAAATAATGCAATCCTTTGGACAATGAGCTAACATCTTTGCCTGGGGGTCTTTAGAAAGGCCAGACAGAAGGGGGCACAGATTTAGTGGACAAAGTGACTAGTACATCCTCTGCACAGGCGTCGTTTGACTACTTTATTTCTACATAATAATAATGGTGTGTGTCACTTAAAAGAATCTCATAACAAAAAAACCCCAATCAAACAAACAAAAAGCAGGAACTAGAAGCAAGCACAAGCTTGGTGAAGATGGAAAGGCTGCTGTAGAGCACGTGATTATGGTGGCAATATCCCATTCCTGTCTATGTCATTCAGAATCCATTTCCACTGAGTACTATTTACTCTAACGGAGGCTGTACCTGTGTTACAACAGCAGAGCAAGGCATATATAAATGGCTAGACAGAGTTGCTGTAACGCCTTCAGGTGGAGGTTGTTGCCAAAGCACCAATGACCCATCTTGCTGTTCTAAACCTCTAAGTCATAGCCCTGATCTTGTGGGGTTTTTTTAATTGTTTCTTTTATTTTAACTGTTTGGCAGCCAACAGTGAGTGAAATAATGACTGAAGATGCAGAAATAGCCTTGTAGTATGAAGGATGAGGGTAGAGATCAGGAGGAAGGACTCAAAGCTTTCCCTCATAGCTTATGGACTGTTCAGCTTTGAAGAAACTAAGATCCCTTCTCTTGCAGTCATATGCTTTCTGGTGGCACTTGGCTTTGGCGTGATGTCTTAAACTTCCGCTTCTCAGCTGTTCTCTTTCTCTCATGGATCCATAATGCGCTAAATCAACGTATGTTTTTTAAGGATATTCTGCTCAACACTGAGAGGCTAGTGTGGGAGAAAAGAAACAATCTCCAGATTTTTTACTGGTCACCCAATTTACCAAACAGCAATCAGAGCCTGCTCTTCACTGTCCCCACCAAGCAGGAGTAGGGGACAGTCCTACAGTCATCACTAAGCAAACAGCTGCAGTGGTTTAAGATATTAACATCCTCTTACTGCTCATTACTCTTCCCATTGCAGAGCTGGCAGAAGAGAAGGTCCGTCAAGCACCTTAGCGTACCAATATCTGTGGTTTAAATTGATATGCTGGATGGTGAATGGGAGTGGCTGAGGTGCAGGCGCATGGTTCCCTTCTGTTGATTCTGCCAAAGGACTAAAAGAAGGAGCAAAGTAGGTACATGGAGGCAAATACAGTTGACAGACCAGTGAAGGTAAGAGCAAGGCACTAGCAGCCTAACCTTGTTATGGCCCTCGGTGGTAGCTGGTTTTGGGAAGGTCAGAAAAGAAACTTGTCTAAAGTCTTGGGCCTCAGGTCTATATTTTAATCACCATACTATGATTGATATGGACTGGTCACAGTGTGTGGCACAGTGGCAGGCAAGAATAATATTTCTCTTGCGGATTGTTTGAAATTTTATGAGGTTACCTATAGGGCTTCTGTAGATAAGGAAACTAGCTGGAATAGCTGTTGAAACATGAGCTTCTTGCAGCACCTCGTAATTAGCTCCTTGTGTAGAGCACCTCATTCTGGACCAAGAATGTGTTTTTGTCCTAGAATGTAATACCCTTTCAGACTTCTGCTGAATGAGAAAAGGCACTTTTTAGTTCGCTCCCTGTGCAGAGCAATTTGAGAGTACTTACTTCTTTTAAAATTTGCTTCTTGTGTAGAGAAGGAGCTAGACATGTAGATGTGATGGGAATGTGTTTTGCCTTGTAAATTCTAAAGGACAAAGAAAACTGCTTTGCAAAACTAAATCCAGCCCCTGTAAGAAATCAAAGGCAAATTCAAAGGTACAGGAGTGTAAACACTACCAATTGCAAATGAGTTGCCTTTTATGATAAGTTTCAGGGCCTGATCTTGTCACGTTCCCAGTTCATAATAAGTGCAGCCATGATTGCAACTACATCATGTGCCTGGGAGCACAGAAGGCCCACTGGGAGATGCTAATCAGATGAAGGTAAGGGTTAGGGCTGCATTTGCAATTACAACCCCTAGTAAATCTACTCCTGGTTTGGGGCCACAAGGAGTAGAGGAGAATCCTAAGGAGAGGATAAGCTGTTTCCTGTAATCTGTTGTGGGGCACAGGGAGAGTGAATAAGGTGTGGGGGAGTACTGCTTGCAGTAGAGCAGGTTTGGCTTTAATTTGTGTCACCATCCTTCCTCCTATTTATTTGACACATTTTGCTCTATGTATTTTAAGTAAATGGAGGAATGTCTTTTGCTGGGCTTCTCCTGAAAGGCAGGAAACAACTCTGAGCACAATCTGTGAGGTTTTCTCTTCCAATATCCCTGTCGCTAATAAAACCCATAGCTGCAGCGTGATGCAGTTTCTACCTCTCTCTCCCCTCTGTGGGAGCTGTGATGCAGTTTCTACCTCTCTCTCTCCTCTGTGGGAGCTGCTTTTCCTGTGAACTGAGGTCAGCCATTTGAAGAGTGCCCAGCACAGTCTAAACCCGATTTGCCATTGATGCTCACTGTTTTCAGGGGCTGTGAAAGGCACATCTTTAGCAAGCTACGTGGATCTGCTTGTCCAAGGCTCTGGTGCATACTTAAGTGTCATCCTTATTAAAGCTAATCAGTTATAGGCTTGGTCTGTCACCAAGAGCAGCTGTTTGTCTCCTAAATGAGAATTCCCACACCTGCACCTGCCATCATTACAGCTACGTCCCCACCATACTACCTCCTGCTTGCTTCCTTCCCTTCCTGTGCCTCTTCTAGCTGGAAGTCAAAGTCAAAGATTTCTCTGGCCTGTAGGTGTTGTGTGTGTCGTGTGACAGAGGGAAGCCTCATGGTCCGGCGGCTGGAGCAAACGTCCACAGGACTGCCTAGGATGCAATGCCGGCTAAGCAGCTCCCTCTGTGGCCTTGGGCGAGTCACTTGACCTCAGCATGCCTCAGTTAACCCAGCTGGAAAATTGGGTAAAAAGCAGAAACCTTAACGCTGTGTCTGAGCTGAGTTCTCCTGGGGAAAGATATAAATGGCAGGAAGGTGGATGTTTACTGCTCTAGGCTTATGAATTATGTGAAGTATTTGGATGACTGGAAGTGCCAACTGGTGTAAATAGCTGGTGCCCAGGTGCACGTAGAGAATGGTGACAGAAATTGATGGCAGCACTCCCTTGGGAGAAGCACTCAGATTGTGTCTCAGGCCAGGCACATGCCGTGTTTGCATCGGAGGTAGTGGCCAGCTGTGACTAGAGTTTAGTGAATGACTGCTGTGCTCCTGCTGGGATGCTTTTTCTTGGTGTATTACTTAAAGATCTGATCTTCCCTGTTTGGGGCATCCTTGATTATGGAACATTGGGAGACTATGAGGTTAATTAGAAATATACTGGGCAGAACTCAATAGACTCCATTCTCTGTGATTTACCTACCACTGTGAGGTAAAAAAGGGAAGAAGGGAGATGAGGGGAAGGGAGTGGATGCTACAACTGTGTGAAATGGGTGAAAGCAAATCTCAGGAAGATAAGCAAGTAGAAAGTAAGTTTCTGACACAGTGGCTGCTATTTCCTTTGAAATATTCTGGCAGATTTGGTCGGCTTGTGATTTAGCTAGAGCTAGACAGACCATAGTCTGGAGATGTACAAATTGGTTTCACACAGCTTCTCGTGTAACCTTGCATCAGGCTCTGGGTCAGGAAACTCTCCCTGACTTCAGTCCTGTAGCTCCAGGCTGCCATTTAATAGCCTACCACAGTCCTTCCCGCTTCTCTCACTGAAGTCCTGAATTTCCCAACAACTTGCACTGTGCACCTTTTTCTGGTAAATTAAGATATGGGCTCGTTGCATCTTGCAAATAGCTTGGTAGATGCATCTTAACCTGTCAGGAGGAATAACAGGTAAGGAAAGATCTTGCATGTTTGAACAGCTCCTCTCTCCACCCTCATTTTCCTCCACTTTCTTCACGCAGCATGACCGACTTGGGTCTGCCTTTTTTTTTTTTTTTTTTTGCGACAGGGAGGTGTGGTACTTGATCCACAGAAAGTAAGTTGCACAGCATGAAATTCAGGCATAAACTTCTGCCAGCAATGAAATTATTTAAATGGCAATAAAGATGCGTTCCACCCCTCACAGATTCCCCCGTGCAGCCTGAGCGGCATTTTTCCCAGTTCCAGTCCAGAGGGATTCATATTAAGAGGAGACCCAAATGTGCTCTAAAGTAACATTAATCATTGGTCAAGGTCAGCAGGACAGAGCTTGCAGTACTGGCGTATGTTTAGCATGCATTGTTCTTGTCTTCTTTTTTACCTGTCCAATTTAGTTCACCTGCATGTGTTCGCGAGCTTGTGCCTTCCCCGCTCTCCCTCCCTCCATCCTTTTTTAACTTTGTGACAATTGACATTGCTGAATTCAGAGGCAGGCACTTTATCTTGGCGGCTGGCTGCCAGTTTATCTAATCCAGGGCTGACGCATTTCACTTAAGGCTGTGCTGTCACTTGCTCCTGAGCTGCACACCTGTCTGAGGCATTCTGTCCATCTCATTTGGACTAGCATCCTCCCTTTGACAAGGTGTTCTTGCGGATTGTCTGCTAGGGATAAAGGAAGGGAGGGCCAATGTTAGAAAGAGGCTGCATAGAGGGAAAAGAAGGAAGAAGAGCAAGGAACAGTAATAAATTACTAACAGTCATCACTGTGAGCCATCTGCAGAAATCCCCATGACAATACAGGCACTGGGGATATTGCTTGTAAGCAGTGCTGTTAACACCTTCTGCAAAGGAAAAGCTTTGTGAACACCCACTGATCCCAGAGAAGGCACCCACTGGAAGCCAAGTTTGCAGCAGGCATTAATAATCCTTTAGAACAATATGTGCCAGTTAGAAATAGATGAGCTATTTATCTCCAGTGCTTTCCTTGGGCAGCTGCTGAGGGGCTGGCCTTCTATATTTCTGATTGACACTTACTAATCCAGTATCTTTTCTATCTAAAATACATTAACAGAATGATACAGCACAGACTATAGTCTTAGAAATTATTTGTGTTATTTAGCATAGACTTGG
This sequence comes from Phaethon aethereus, assembly GCF_964289735.1. Classification (NCBI taxonomy): domain Eukaryota; kingdom Metazoa; phylum Chordata; class Aves; order Phaethontiformes; family Phaethontidae; genus Phaethon; species Phaethon aethereus. The sequence goes on from NC_138579.1 coordinate 53,640,617, forward strand.
CTGAAGCGTGAATGTGGTATTGTACAAACAGATAGGAATAGGCAATCCTTACTCCAAAAATTAACCATCTCAATAGTCAATTAAAGAATAGATCAAGTGAAGTGATGTACTTGGCATCACATGCAAGGTAAATGGCAGAAGTAGAAAAGATACCAGGTTGTCTTGCTCCCGACGTAATCCCTTTCCCCTGTATCACATTGTGTGAGCACTGCTTTTCAGTAGAGTTTCACAGTGCTTTGCAAGAAATCGTGAATGAATCTCCACCAGAATCCCATGAAGAATTCGTGAATGAAATTATAGCACAGTCCTGCAAATTAAGTATCATTGTTTCCAGTTTGTAGGGAGGCACAAGTTGCTAACCCAGAGTTAAACAGCAAACTCCAAGGTTTTCACTTCAGATCCTTTTCAGGTGTTACGTAAAATACTATGGTGATGGCAGACCTCTTTTTTCTTGTGGAAGGGATCAGTCAGCAATAGACTGCCTTTATTCACATTTAATGTGTTCTTCCCTACCTGGAAAACCACCTTGGCACTAGAGAGGACAAGGAGGCCAGTGACACCACTCTGGCGTGGCCTATGCACGTCAAATGAACCTTCATCCACCCATTGAAATCTTCCCTAAGATTGAGACTAATTTTTGTTCTGCTCACCTTCCCCCTTCGTGTTTCTGCCCCAGAAACTCCAAACTCTTGAGGTTTTATGCTGCACAAGGGCCTGAAAGACTTTGGGGCATTTTGATTAGTGAAATGTCCCAGAGCCTAAACTCAAGGTAGGCAGCTCGCTTGGCCTTTGTGTCTGCTGTTAATGGATGAAGGCAAACCACCAGCTGTCACTGAAGGAACATGCAGTGGTGATTCCTGCCTGGAGACAGAAAGGTGTAGATCCTCTCTCAAAGAAGATTCTTCAGAAATAAATAAGTGGTGGCCAGGCCTTCCCAAATAATGCAGCTAGCAGGTGGAAGAGAACAGGGTTGGTGTCTCCATTTATGTCAGTTTATCCAAATGGATGGACTTTTCAGGGAAAATGCATGCTATATGAAACACCTGACATCTGCTGAGTTCCAGGTGCCTGCCAAATTCTGCCCTGTCCCAGGTGTGCTTATCCCCTATGAAGTTTGTTGCTGCCAGCACAGTGGCAGCATACCGCAAGTAGAAGGCAAGATAGCGATGATCAGTCTCTCTGATAGCTGTTTTGCCTGAGTCAAATTGTGTTGCCGTGCACTCAGTCCCCTGCTTATCACACGATGCAGCTGTGTGCTACTGGAACCAGCTCTAATTGTGCTTGTGGCTGTCTCCTGGAGGATTTTAATAAGCCCTGCAGAGTATGTAGGAATTAGACAGTGTCTCTTTAAGCAATTTGTAAACCCCCGGGAGCATTCTTGATTTTTCTCACAGAAGCCACCAGAACCAATCCGCATAGTGGTTCATGCAGGTAGTAAGGCTTTGCTTGTTTATATCCAGCAGAGACTGTAATTTTGAATGGAACAGTGGCCATGTGACTTCTTCATATTCCTGACACTGTATAGAGAGCAAATACACCATCCCCTGGTGAGAAGCCTAGTCTGAAGGGGTCTGCTTGTACAGCAAAGATGTGCAACTCCTCAAATACACTATTACTATTCAGCGGGTGGTCTTCCTGATGCTATCACCGATAGCACCTCCCGCTGCAGCCCTCTAGGGGCACAGTATAGAACTAACCTTTTTCAAATGGAGCACCCCTTTAAAAACTATTCTCATATATTTTAATTAAAGTAAATGTGCAAATTTTCAGATCATAAAGGCTAACTTTATTCCTAAAAGAAAATACAAGCAGCAGGTAGTAAAAAGAAATAGATCTCTGTTGCAGAGCATTGTAGGTAATAAATATTTATCAATTTAATTCACTGGTATAAATATGAGCTCATCTGTGACTCCTCTCTGCCAGTCCTCTTCCTCCATCTCAACTAGGCACAGCATTTACCTGTTACCCACCCGTTCACTCCATTGTAATCTGCTACTGATTACAGAATCTTCTTTTCTTTCCAATAATCACTTCTCTAGAAAAGCATCAGTGATAAGAGCTAACACACTATAATTTAGGAACTTCCCATTAATGAATGGAAAAAGATTTCTTTGTCCTTACAGAGAAAAAAGAAAGGCAAACATATACAATCATTTGTCGTGTAGTTTCACTTAAAAAGCAGAAAACACTGCCGCTGTTAGTGAATGGAATTCTTGAAATGAACTTCTGGGAAAAAAATTAAAAATGGGTACTGGGAGGTAGCCTTCACCTCATTTCCCAAATACTTTTCAAAATCTGAGCCCTTGTCCTGGCTACTGTTGACCATGGGCCTATCATGAGAACATCATTTTTGAGAAGTGATATGGGAATGACCTGCCAGAATGAGTAGGAAATCAATTAAATGGTTGAGGTAGGGGGTTTAAAATGAACAAAAACCACATCATGAAGCTGCAAGATCATGGGAGCCTAAAGTATGTATAGGTTCAAGAGTTAAAGAGAGACGGTTGGATAGACTTTCCAGGTCAAGTGGTTCTTGCTGGTTGCCAGAAGCCAAAGAGGGTAGGTATGCTCTGTTTGGTAGTGTATTTCTATAAGCAGTGACTGCCAGCATCTGTTGGGAAACCTCTGCCCTAGCCAGACCCCTAGTCTTAAGGTCCACCTCTGATGGCTTTCCCAGTCTCAGTAAAGCTAAAGTGTCTATTTTTTTACTTAGAGGTATCAAAACAAAGGCATGATGTTAAATGGAGCCTTAGCAAAATGTGGATAATAAAATGATAATTGATAAATATGTAAAAAGATTTGTTTTATCAGCACAAATAATTAAATTATAAGACCAGACTCAGCTGAGTGAATAAATCCTACTTTTTGTATGGTATTGGTAAATTTGGGACTGACTCTTCACATCCGGGTTACACGGACTACTGCTCTGTTTGGCCATAGCTTTAGGCCTGTTGTGCCTGTTCAGAGGTCTCAGAGAGATGCACTGGGATATCCCATCAAATGTACAACATGAGCGAGCAAAGCAGCTCAAGCTGTGAGGGTAGCAGAAGGTACCATGCATCGAGTGAGATGAGCATAGCTTACCAGTGGTTTCCCTGTTTTGGTAGGATAATACAGCTCCTTGTTCACTTGTAGTGGAACAAGTACCGAGTGCGCATGCTCTTCGCCATTAGGAAAATGCCCTTTGGAGCAGGTGATCATTTAGAGAGCTCCTTTGTTTGATAAAATGTGTTTGGGGTTTAGTTGAGCAGAAAATGTATTCATTGCAGATTAGCTTTCAATCGTAGCTTTTTTTTCTTTTAAGCTGGCGATGTATGGGAGCTGGGCTTTGTGTCTAAGCCCCATTCTCTGTGAGAGCTCATTGAAAAAAAATTAAATGTGTGATTCCCCATATGTGTTGTCTGAATGCACAGAGTGCTGAAAATCCTGGGCAGGGGGTTAAGTTCCTGGTGGGTATTACGAGAGTTTAGGGGCTGTTTCCCAGGCTGACAAACATCATCTTCCTCCCTTGCAGCTCTGCCAGGGCATTTCGGCTTTGCCTTGATATCCCACCCAGGGATACCCACAGGGGACCACAGATTCAGTTCATGTCATCCCTCTCACCACTCCTCCTGATCTTTTCCCTTTTTTCCCATTGCACCATCTGAACCCCTCATTATTGCTTGGGACGTTGTATATCTGGTGATGTGGCTGAACCTCACGTATGCCTGGACACAAAGTCACCCAGTTAATTTTGCTTTGCGCTGGGGTTGCACCGAAATATGTAACTGCTGCAGGTAGAATGCGAACACGTGAGGCTGATACATCACCACAGCCCTTTCTCCTGCTTCCCAGGCTTCTTCCTATCATTTGCATCGAGCAAAAACCAGTACAAAAAACTTGGTGGTCAGTTACAGAGAGAGGTAATTTGATTCACTTCTGATCCTGAAGTGCAACATTTGCAGAGCAGAGAGGAAAGAAATGGCCGTTCTTGTAACCTTTGTTTTGTTCTTGCCATTTCTGCAAAGAGAAGGGGAAGGCCCTTTACAAGGGCTGGGGGACACTACTCAGTGCTTTCCCATCCCCCTGGTGCACAGATGATGGATCACTCAGCTGCACGTGCGCTCTCTTTCTCTCTCTGATGCATCATTACATTATTAGTCCTGTTCTGGAAAGCAGCAGTATTTAGGATTGGGCAAGGATGCCTTTAGGATGCATGTTTATTTGCTCATAAAACAGGAGGGGTAGAGGGACTGAAAAGTGAGGGAATGAGAACTGGGTCAGACAGAAGCTTCCAAAAAGCTTAGCTTATTTGGAGAAGAGAAGGCAGAATAACAAACCATAGGACAGTAAAATTGATTCTCCGTTCCCTCTTCATCATACCCTCCTCCGGGTAAACCTGTTTCGGTTGATAGTGAATATTTCATGCAGTGCTGAGCGTTTTCCGAACTGTGGTGTCCTAGTTTTTCCACCTCCAGCCCCAAAGGAATGTTTTTACATCATGGAGCTTTATTTTTGGGAAGGGGAGGAGGGAGCGGAGGCTGCAGGCTTGTGAAGAGACGGCAACAAAGAGTGGTTCAGAGAACAGCTTGGCTCTGATGTCTCGGCTGAGAATCTCACCTCCGCTACTTTGCTCCCTCCAGAAAGCTCAGTGAAAAGGGTCAGCTCCCAAGGGGCTGGAGCACAGTTCCAGTCAGAATAAAATAACCCTAAAAATGGCACCCTGCCTCTGCCTAGGTCTGCTCTCAGCACACTGCTGTCATCATAGCTGCTTTGTTAGCTGACAACAACAAGCTGTTGTTACTGTCAGCACTGCGGGTCCATATAGCTACCGAAGGGAAGAGCTGTGTCTGTTCTACCTCATGCACCAGCACCCAGAGGACTGCGTGGCTGCTCACTGCATGTGAACTATCCCTTCAGGAAAGAGGAGGCACCGAGTCTCTTCCCTGTTTATTACCTCCTCACTTCACATAGAAAGACCAGCTAAGAGTTTGCAGATATGGTAGTGCAAGTCCAAAAGCCTTGTAGGTCCTGATCTGATGCCCTCCAGTATCAGTCTCTTGAGTGTGTTGCAGCAGGCTGTAGGTTGGGCACTTTGCCCTCTAAAGGAAACACTCAAATCCTGCTGGGTACTTAAGAAGCAGAGCAGGGAGCAGTGTCATTCTGTCCCAATGTTTTATTCCCTCTTTTGTTAAGAGTTTCCATGTAATGTTTTTACGAAGCTTGTAGAAGGTGTCTGCTTGAAACTGAGATCTTCCACACACAGTACTTCCGGCTGCCTCTGAAAGCACCACAGCAGAGTAAACTGCCCCACTAGCAGATCACAGTCTTCTGTCATTCCCCACCCCAGCAGATTCTGAAGGAGGCTGGTATCCCAGACCCTGCTGTGGATTTGCGTTTTGCAAGTGCTTCTTCCCTTTAGTATAGATGGAACAGCTCTGAAGCCTGGAAAAGTCCCAAAGCCTCAATATGCTTGCTGGTATTAGCCTCCTAAAAGCACACGTTACCTGACCAGCTGAATTAGCATCTACTGTAACCAAGATAGCAGCACAGCAACTCAGAGTCTGACTCACCCCTATTATGGACTGCAAAGCCCGGCATTCGTGTTGCACGATTCCCTAGATAGCCTCTTTTCTCCTACCTAGTCACGCTTGCCCTCTATGCTCACTGCCCATTATTAAGGGGCACAAACTGGCAGAGCTTTTTCCTCAGACCACTGAGCTGCAGCTCTAGATCTTCTGCTCCCCCAGTGTTAGTCCACAATGTGAAGCGTTTGCTGGGTGACTTGTTGGTCTGCAGCAAGCTGTGTTCACGCACCCTGAAGGACGTGGGGAGGAGCGAAGCACAAAACTGCTTAGTTAATGCTTTAGATTTGCAAGATTTTGGTGGGCGCGAAAAGGCCTGAAGAAGGTGATGGTACATCTTTCTTCCTTGGTGGTTCTTGTCCCCTTACAGGAAGGAAAGGGTGAAGGGAAGGGTGAGGAAAAATGGTTCTTTCGTGGTGTGGTGGAGGCAGGGGGAGAGCTGTGGAATATCCCCAAAGTGTGCTCCACCTCCACAGCGTTACAAAACAGCAGTTCAATGGGGGACACAGAAGCACTTAGGGAAACGGCAGCTGGAACTAAGTGAACCTTTCAGTCTACTTATCACAGCATTTGCAGTCCCTGCTTCAAGGAGAAACAATAATAAATAAAAAAAAAAAACTCTTGCAAAAGGAGCTAGTATCCATCTAGAGCATTGGATGAAATAAAAAGTGACAAACAAACAAAATCACCAGCTCCTGCTTTAGTAACTGTTGTTAAAAATAAACCATCATTCACTGCTGCAGTCCTGCCAGTTCCTCCCTACTGAGAGCTGGAGACCCAGAATACTGCCTGTCTTTACATTCTCTGTGCTTGTTGTATAGTTTTAACAGCGCGCTCTGTTGTCATGACAAAGATTTCCTGCTTTCAGCATGAAGCTTGCTCTGTTATTTCTAGTTTACCTGTAATGCTGCCTGCCCTCCCTCCCAGCTTAGGAAGCACTCTATTTTCCTGTGCTCAGAGCGTGTGTGGTGTCTCTGCTTGCTTCTGACTTACACGAGGACAGTTGCTGACTCTCCCTTCCTTGCGTGGAGTCAACGCAGTAGAGAAAAGCACCAGCACCAACCACAATCAGGTGCTCAGCTGTGACAGCGTGCTTTGAACTTATATTTTGCTCCATACGACATATTGCAGACTTCACTCCCCACTGCTTCATTCTCTGCAGGCTGTAAGTTGAGTTAGTGGTGACATTTGAAATGTCATTTTTTGTCAGTGTTTGTCAGAGGGTGTGTCTTAGCTTGCATCCTAGGCACTGTTGCTGTGTTTAAAAACAAAACAAGGGACCGTCTCTGACCTGAAGAAATTACAGTGTAAACATGCAATGCATGTAAAAGGGCAGAAAAATGTGGGAAAAGTCAAATATCTTACTGTCTCCATTCTCTAAATGCCAAACTAAGGCACAGATAGATTAAGTAACCCATCCAGGGCAAAAGAAGCTATCAAGAAAATCAGAAAGTGAAGCTACGCTTTCTGAATCCCAAATCAGTGCCTGTACCTCACACTCTCTCTTGTATACCCTGTCAGAGCAAGCCGGTCTTGATGCTTTGTTTCCAGACCAAATGAATCCAGACTAAGTTATGAGATCCTTAGACAGCTTTATGGCTTCCTTTGGTTATCATTGCAGATAATCATTCCAACTTTAACCACACTCAATGAAATCTCCAGGTTTTAGGTGGTTATCATTTTGTTTAGAGATACGTCAAAGGTGAGTTTGGATGCAGACCTCTTTCAGATTCAAGTTTGGAACTATGTATGTACAGGCAATAAAAGGCATTACACTTTTTATTTTATTTTAATATTCTCTCTGTTTTGCATGTGTGTTTATGACAAATAGTATAGAGGTGTCTAGTATTTGGGGTGGTTTTATTGAGGAATATGTAGAAGACATTTGCTGTAATGAGACTGACTACTCCCACCCCTGCTGGGACCCCACAGCAGCCTCTCAGCACCTCTAAAATTTAGGGCTTACGCCTTGACTTTCAAGAGGGGCTCAACTTGCATCGTTAGGCCATGTTTTCATTAGACCCAGTCAGCTATAGCATCTGAGCAACTTGAAAATCCAATTTTTATATTGTGTGTAATTGGAAAGGGGATTCTTCTTAAAATCTTAGCTGCGGGTAGTTAGTTCAGCAGCTGAAAATCTGTCTCCAGAGTGCTTAAGTGTGGAGAACCCAAAATTACTGAACCTTCCCAAAATGTGGGCATTACCTGCCGCTGCCACCCGCAGGAGAGTTGCCAGAGGGGAAACATCCTTCCTTGAGGGGATTCCAGACGGGGGGAGTTGTCAGCAGCTGATGAAGCTCCCACTGGCACTGCTGGAATTCCCAGAGGGAAGAAAAAACTAACTGTAAGCAATATTACAGAAAGCTTTTTAGTGTTTCTCAATGGTGATTTTTTTTTAATTATAATAATTGCACTTTTTTTGTGGAAAAAAATATTTACGATGAGGCTGAAAATTCTTTAGTCCTGATGTAAGAAAATCCCCTGTGCTGCAGTTAGAAGAATATTTTTCTTGGGAATGAAAAGAGTGCTAGCATGTATCAGGGGCCTGAGCCAAGTTATGTTAGAACCGGGAGGTTGCTTTACAATAACTGACAACAGTCCCCAGTGAAGGAGATGTGCTAGTGAGGTGTTCAGTGCTGATGCTTTCTAATACATCCTGCCCACTCACATGTGCCCCGCAGGTCCTGGAGCTGCCATCGATGTGATAGTGACAGTGTTCTGAAGTGTCTGCTTGCTCCAGGGACCCCAATGAAAATTGGTTGGAAAGGGTGACGAGTATTCTTGAAAAGACCCACCTTGCGCCTGGCCACTCCCAGAGCTGGGGTGGGGATGGAAATGGAATGGACCACCAAAGGAACATTAAATCCTCTCTCAATGGGTTTGAGTGGAGCTGTTGGATGGGCAAAGTCCTGTGTGAAGGTAGAAGCATCACCCCGAGCGCATCAGAGCTGCCCTAGGGGTCTGCAGGAAGCAGTTAGTTTTCTTCATTTCTCTCTGGATTCCTGCTTCTTTCTATTTGTCCTGCAGGACAAAATACCCACATCGTAAGAGTACTCTGTGATCAGTGAAGGCGTGAGCTCAGCCAGTGCTGCGCAGGGAATAGGAGCTCTGACATCACTGCACCTACTTTGTACCAGCATATCAGGTCTTGTGCAGCTCCCTTATTTTTCTGTTGATTAGTTGAAAAATAGGAACACGCCTTGTATTTTGGAAATGCTTGGTAGTCTTTTTCTGGCTGCTGACTGATCTTTGGCTTGGAAAAGCTATTACTGAAAGAGGACTTCCCTTTTGGTATTGCATACTGCATTTTGCCAAGCAGTTATGTTTGTCGGTAGCTTGAAGGGCACAGCCTGCTTTCTCAAGTCTCTCTGCTGCATTACAGGGAATAAAGACGGCTGTCTCTAAGGGTAGGTTAGAGTAGCCTCACAAATGCTCTGACTTCTGTTTTGCTTCCCATACTTTGTAATCTAGGGACTGAAGGAGAATAGCTGTGCTTCACCCAACAGCTGGCACTTTCATGTGCCCTGACATACTTGGGTGCGAAACTGGCACAGAGTCTTTAGTCCAACTCTGCAACGATTACAGTGGCCTTTTCCATGGGAGGTTGCTTCCATGCATACATTTTAATGCCTTGTCTCTGCTGGAATGCCAGTGTAACAGAGAGCCAGCCACAGCTGCCGTGAGGACTGCAGTACAACTCTTTTTCCTGCTTTTAAGGTCAGAACATTTATTCCTCTGTTGCAGGGAAAAAAAAAAAAGAAAAAAAAAAGAAAAAAAAAAAGATGTTTCCCTTTAAAAACAGTTGAGGAAGGGAGAAAAGCCTTCCGTAGCGAGGAGGAGACAACATCCTCAGTCTTTAGGTGTCTGCAGCGGTGGCAGTAGCAGTCGCATCCCAAATGATTAATGAGCAGGCAGGCTGGATGTGAGGAGCAGAGCACAAGCCCCATTGCAGAGCTGGCTTTGGGGATCCCCCAGGGAGAGGCGGGCTGCTCCGATACGGCGGAGGGATGGGGGCGGCTTACAGAGAGCTGACTGCACAGAAGGCAGCGGCTCTTAATGGTGCTGATGTCTTAATCATTGGTGGCTTCAGCAAAGACTTATCTCGTGCCCCCATACTGCTCCGGAGAACAAAGGACTTGAGAAACGTAGCTTGACCCCTTGGCATTAGGTGGGTTTGGGGCTGGAAAAAGCAAGTCTATTTAAAGAGGTGTCATAAGGGGAAGAGAAAAAGGAAAGAAGGGAATTCTCCAGACTGGGTAAAAATAAAATACAAATCCTATTTTAACCCCTTGCCGGACTCGTTCTGCTGGTTTAGGATCACTCCTGCAAAATGCAGGTGGTGTTTTGAGCAAAATCTAGAAAGGCACATTAGTTTTCCATAGCAGAACAACAATATATATATGCCCTCCTAAGCTGCACAATAAACTGGCAGTGCTTGAGGCATAAAGTGATTGTTCAACTACGTAATCTATGCGTCTGCTAGATCCCCATTGCGTTGTGAAAAGAGAAGTTTGCATAGGACTTGGAGGCAGCCAGAAGGCCAAGAAAAGCAGCATGCATGCAGCAGGGGCAACAGAACCAAAATGCTTATAATAAAAGTCATTATGCCAAATAGGACTTATGGTAAAATGCACACTCACCCATGAAGGCAATCCCCTCAGGTTGTCTGAAAATCCTTTTGGTTGAATAAACAGCATGAGGGAGAAAAAATTAGGCTGGGCGGGCTGCCTCTGGCCTAAATTTTAAAATCAAACTCATTCATTCATGTAAACCCTCTGTAGATTCTTGCAGTCTGTTTCATCTCTGAGGTCCTGGGTTCACCTGTAACATCAGACACTTCTCCCAGGAGAAGGAACCCTGCTGCAAACTGGGTGGTTAAGTGAATCCTCCAGTCTAAAGGAGATCATCAGCAGAGTTACTCCACTGAAGAGCTGAACGGAGGTGCTGACTCCCAGCCAGAGGCTTGGAGAATATGCACACCTATCATAGAACAGGAGGAGGAAGAGCCATTACAGTTCAGATCAAGGAAAGGACACAGCTATGCACTACATGTTTGCTTTCCCTGTACAAGGAACGTCATATTTGAAAATACTCAGTCCATGTTTAAGGGAGGGCTGTTTGCTTTGGGTTTTTTCCTCTTTTGCTTATTTCCTTTTTCAGATATAAAGAACTGCTTCGTATTTCCTTAATGAGAGGGTATCAAAGCTGTACGCTTTTATGTATTTTCCATAGGTGAAGCTTCTGCTGATTTGTTTGAAGATATAGAACTGACAAACTCAGGCCTTCAGTAGGTAGGCAGCAACCCGCTCTCCTCTGGGCTTTAAATGACTGATCATTTGCAGATCATGAGCAAGATAATGGATCAGAGCGATACAACAGTGCTTCAGAGATCTTGGTATGCCTGGAGAGTGCTAAATTATACCCTGTGGAGACATCTCAGTTTTCTCAAACAGGTCACTGTTCCCACAGAGGGAAGAGGGACAACAGTGCCTAGTTCCCTGGGTAAATGAAGACATGCACAAAGGAATCACATCAATAAAAGTAGCTCTGCAAAATGCATGTTTATAGGGTCAGAAGTAATGACTATCCCCACTTCCTGGTTGACCACCAAAAACAAGGCCACCAAGAGCTTTCAGACTACATGTGTTATTCTCCTATAGGTTTGCTAGAAGTCACAAGGTAATTTTTTCCTCACCTTTTTTCACCATTTTGCTGTCTTTCTATTGCTTGCAGGTAGACCCTAGACTATATAGTAGTGGTGCAGACTAAAGCATGCACGTTAAACACTTTGTTGAAACGGAAGTAAAACATTTTCTACAAGTTCATGTCCCTAGCCACTCTGAAGGGAACATGGAAAAGGTCTGGAAAATTGCAAGGAAAATCACTTCTGCCTCAGAAAAAAAGTAGTATGGAGCAGAAAAGGTTAACGGTTTAGAAATATTAGCAAGCATAAGAATGTAAAAACAGAAGAGGAATAGCCAGAAAAAGGCTGTCACGGTCCTTGGATTTCACAGAACGTAGTTGTTCTTGCGTGGCTTCTGTGATGGCATAAGGAATCCACTCCAAAATAAAGAACAGGCTCCCAGTTTGAATGTGTAACATTACCCTACTCTAAATACAGGAACCTGTGGGCAGCAAAATGATACCAAAGGATATGACAAAACTCTAGATAACCCTCAAGTTGTCCACTTGGGATGGAGTAAGACTGTTACCAAGGGAGGGGAAAGCTGCCTCAGCTCTGTTTAATGGTTATGTGTATCTCTGCAGAGAAGAGGGCTGGCCACCTAAAATCATCATGATTCCTTATCAGCTGCTGCCCCAGCCTTTTGCTCTGAATGGCACCCAGCAATAATTTTAGGGCTCTCAGAAACAAAAAGGACTCATCAATGTTACTATGTTCCTCTGTCAAACAAAATGTGAGACGGGCTTGGGGCAAACTTCACAGAGCTTTCCTGAGTACCCTGCAAGGGTACTTCGCAGAAGTCTTAGTTCACCTTGACTCCTTGGACCTGGCGAAATATGTCCAGCACAGAGCAACTAAAAGAAAGTGATGCCCTGCTGTCCCATGGTGTCTAGGAACAAAGCATACAAGGCAAATAATTTACCTGGAGTGCACATTTCCTACCCAGGGGAGGGACTGTGAACAGGAATTATTTCTGTTTCGGTGCAAGAATGAGCCTAAGCATAGGAGGCAGTACACAAATAAAGCTTCTGACCTACACACAAATCATATCATACAGCAGTAGAAGGCACTCCAATCCCTGCCATCATACATATGTCAATGTAATGATCAGCTACCCCTAAATATCTTGAGGTTTTATATACAAACCCACTGAGTTCTGTATGGTGCACGGAGAGCATCTCCGCTGTACTTTCCTCCCAAATACGTGTGCATAAGTCAGGATTCAACATGTGAGCCTCGCAGCATAGGCACTGTTTCCTCCTATCTGAGGTTACTGCTGGGTTTCCTCAGCATGGCATCCACCTCAGCAAGATTTTGGTGGGATTTTTGTCTATCCCGTGTTTGCGTGGGAGACAATATAAGCTTTTCAGGGATGGAAAGGCTTTCTCCATTGGAAAGAAGAGAGCTAATTATGTCTCCTATGAAGAGATGTAATTGGTTTTCTTTTCTGTAGAGAAGAAGATAACATGAACAGCATCCCTTGCCTTTTCATTCCAAAACTCTGTTGTGACCATATTGCTGAGTCTTGGAAAACTCCCCAATTCACAGGTTGTTTTTTGCATGTTCCAAACATCTGGGAACAAGGTTGAGCTGACTGATGAATGTGATCTCTGGCAGAAAAATGCTGAAAAGTTGAGAGGGGGGTGTGTAGATCTAGCCCAGCTGTCCATTTCAAGTATTGCTGGTTTCAAATTTAGCCTGCCATCTTCTTAGCAAATTGTTTGTGAGCATTTTTGAAACTGCACATGTAAGTGTTATCATAAGCATTCGGCAAGTGCAAGGGATTTTGAATTACACTGTGGAAGGAGGATGCCTGTATATATGCCAAAGCATCCCAAGGTGTACAGGCCAAAGATGCTATGATTCTAGTGAACCCCAATTTTCAAATTTTCTTCTGTTTTTGGAATGCTTGCTCTGCCACTTTCAGGAATAGTTAGAGTAAGCATGTCCAGCCAAGCCCGTTCTTTTCAGAGAATTAAGTTAATTTGCTTATTGTTACTCTCTATAATTTTTGAGTCATTAGCATATTCTTTAGTGATGCCTTTTCGCCTGACATAACAAAGTGTTGCATCCTGTCTTTGTTCTTCATCAGAAGCCAAATAGTTTTGAACTCTGTATTAGATGTGTTGCATAGGGCAGATACAAAGGAATGGGAAGAGACTCAAGTAAGTAATGGCACTTGAAGATAACTATTCTGAAGATGCATGTCCCGCAACAACACCTTTAGAACTAACGAAAATAACCACCTTCCTCAAGTTTAAAATGCCGTCATTTCTTTGTTCTTCCTGGTCTCTATGCAATAATGCTGTGTTGGTGTGTACATCTGCACTGCAGTATACCACTTGCCATAAACGTATCAGTTGCTTCGGAGCGACACAGGTAGTTCAAGGGAGAAGTTTTCTATACTGCCGAAGTGCTTGTCACTATGTGGAAAAGGTGATCTGTTTTAGGTTAGGGAATGCTTTTGGCTATGATGAAGCTGAAGAATTCACCGTTAGGACTCAGAAAGGCTCAGAAATACTGCAGGATCTGGGAGGTAATGTTCAAGGGATAGATTCATAAATAGGGAGGCAGGCATTATATTACAAGATGCATCTCTAGAGACTTAGAACTAAAAGGTAGAATTTGCCATTTGTTGCTGGCTGAGTGTTCTCATTTAGTAGTAAGAGTCCCATGAACTTTGAGATAAAAAGATAGACCAATGCTAAGTATTTCCGAAAGTCCGACCAGACTGAATAATGTATTGGAAAATATAACGAAGATGTGTAAAGCAGTTGTATTCAGCTGCAGAGAATATGCTGAACCCTTCTTTAAGGACCTTGACAGAGATGTCTGAGCCCTCCTTTCTCATGGAGGTTTGGACAATGCGGAGAAGGAATGTCTTGGCTTGTCCTCATCGCCTGTTCTGAGATGCTCAAGAGCCTGTCTTTACAATGTTGTTTGTAAGGTTTACAACCTTGCCAAGAGGTTTCTTGGTCCCGATATTGATAGGCTGCAAGATGTCATCAACACCTCCAGCAATAAGGTGGTGACACACACACTGGTGTGTGATGGGAAGGATATGAGAAGAGGAGAGCTAAAATAACTGAGAAACAAAATGTTCCTTCGTTGCTGTCTTTGATCTCTTAACTCCCAGCTGTTAGAGATCCTGGATGCTGATGGCAGCAATCGACTAATTTTCTGCTGCTTCTGTTGCTTGTACAAAACAGAGGAAGATGTTGTCTTCACTGAGGGGAGTACAAGTCTTGCTGTAATGTCTTTTTTTGCAGGCTGAACCTGAGGAGAGGCAGGGAGTGAGCACAGGCAGCCTCAAGACTGAGGCAAAATATGGTATTTTATTTCTTCCTGTCCTCTCTCTTTCTGCCTCTTGCTTTGTACTACAATTCCTGCCTTATTAGCCATTCTTTTGCAGATTAAAACCCAATGGAAAGCTCCCAGCCAGTGTTGCTATCTTTGCTGTATCCCTGATGCAGAAGGAAGAAGTGGCAGGTACCACAGGCAAAGCTATTGCATCAGGGCTATCATCATTTTGAAAGCTTGTGTCATTTCTCAGCACTGAGGTGCGGTAGTTGAAGGGAGGGGACAGCGGTTTAACTGTCCACCAATAGTTTACTCCTGACCTGGAACTGGGGCTGAGTGCATAAAGCTAATTTTGCTGTGTGAGTCACTAAAGAGCTGAGAGTAACAGGCTCTGAGCCCGTCTCTTGTTGGCTAGATCCAAACACATAGCCCAGAGATGAAGATATTGAGAGGTCACTGTTGATTTCGCATTCTGTGCAGGCCTGTCTTGCAAGATATGAGAAGACATGTTTGTGGTTGAGGTGGGTCTACATTAAAAAGTTATAATCCCCCACACAGATGAGTAGGCAGGGATTTTTGGTACTGAAGGGCTGGTTCCTGTCATCATAGAGATACACCAGTTACAGTCATGTCATTACAGAGAGACACTGAACAAGTGCGCTCCTTGGACACAGTCTGTGCTCAGAGCACTTATTTTATGGACAAATCAGACTAATTTCAACAAAATGGGTAAGAATAAATAGTTGTTGGGATCAGTGTCCCTAAGATGGGATGGACATACAAGTGCCAATGTAGAGCTGTTCACAGGAGCTGCTGTTCGTGCTGCAGTGCAATAGAAACTGTTGAGGACTTGCTGTGGAAGGAGAGCTGGGCCGAAGGGTTGCTTGGCCTCCCTGAGTACGCAGCCAGTGGCTACACAGTTTGGCAGAAAGTCAGCTGTTGATGCTCTGCCTGCAGCTCAAGGCCAGGCCTCCGCTCAAGGCTCCCTCTTTACTGCAAAGCGCAGAGCAAACATGAACTTTGTGAGTCTGTGTTGCCCTTGGTCTTCTCACAGTTCCTGGATGAGGTCCATGCTGCTGTTCGTCTGGGACCATGTCCCTCTGGGAGGTGCAATTGTGCTTCAACAGCATATTTAGAAAATGGAAACAAAGGGGAGAGCTGTGGGTTGCTTCAGTCTTCTTCCATCACTGCCAGCTGTGAGAGACTACCAGGATGGAGAATCCATTCTAGATACCAACCATTTGCATCTTGCTGAGTTTATTAACTCAGCTGAAATGAGATCCTAATATAAAAGTACATACAAATATCCATCTAAAGAGTCAAGGGGCACCCAGAAGGGAAGGACAGGAGAATATAGTAGAATAACAAAAATTGTATTATCTGTTTTCCACACTTTGAAATGACTGACATCATTAGGCTTGTTGTGGAGCAGGGCAAGGCAGGAATGGAGTCTGGCATTCTGCCTCCAACCTCTGCAATGCTCCAGCTATTCTGCCCTCTCCTGGAGTATTTGTTACCTGCCTTATTTCTTAGGGAAACAGAGATGGCTATTAAGGAAAGATGTAGAGAAGGAAACAGCAGCAATCCTGTTGATTGCTTCTGGAAGAGTATTGGGGAGCAAGTCTAAAGGACATTTGCGTAAGACAATGCCAAAGAGCTAAACAAGGCCAGCGTGACTAATGGAGAAAAAGAGGAAGAGAGGGAAAGATGCTAGCCAAGACACATAGGAAATGGTGGAGAGTTTATCCTTTGAAGCTTTTCCAAAACTGTGCTTTTGAATTTCTCTTCCTATTGATGGTGAACTCCCTTAAGGATCCAGTCCATGGCACTGTCAGCGTTGCTTCACTGTCTCAGTCCCTTTCCTGGATGCTCCTGGGAAACTCTTTGCCTTATCGTACCCTCAACCAATTCTCTCAGAAGCTCTACACTATATTTTTGGCAGAATGTTATGCTGTGCTGTGGTATACCACCTCCTTTGTGCTTGCCTGTATTCCCTTAATGGGATTCAGCATCTCCTACATCCTCCACCCACTCTTTAGCTCAGACATTCCAATGTTGTGTTTGGTACTGCCCATATTAAATCTGTGATGTCTCAAATAATACAAGGAGCTCTGCACTTGTGTTATTTGAAGTTGAACTCTCCGTACCCCTCAATTTTGCAGCTTGTTTCTCCTCTGTGTGTAGTGACTGTTTTTCTGTAGCTGAGTGTAGCACCCCTCAAGGCATTAAATGTTCTTGAATATATCTTCTACCTTCAGTAGAAGTAACTTCTACTGGGGGAAAATGAGTTATGGATTGCGCTCCTTTCCTGTGCTCCTGTACAGGGCCTGTTGGCTTCCTTCTCTTGCCTTCTTTAACATATAAATCCCTGAAATGAGCCAGGCATAAGTTTGTTGGTCCTTCAGGGGGAAAAAGCTGCAAGTGAGCACTGCCTACAGCATTGCTTGTTGGGGTTAGACTTAAATTTCGAAGTTTGGGGTGAGCACTGCAAGTCTGGCATGGCAGCGAGGGCTGCTGGCACGAGAGGGACTGAGTGTGCTGCTTTGGAGGTAATCGGTGTTCACACAGGCTTGGCTGTCGCTGCTGATTGGGGGTAGCGGATTTCTTTTAAACACTGGGCTGGCTGCATGTGAGTTACTTTTTTTTCCCCCAGCAAAAAAAGCAGCTGTGCAAACATTCTGCTTTGGGTCAAAGAAAGCCCAGTGCGCATTAACATGAAAATCCAGGATAAGGAGGGAAAAAGATAAGTCAAAGATCAGGTTATTTCTCCTGCAGAGTGGCTGTTGGTTTGTGTTCTGTGTCCCGCACTACTCGCGGTGGCAGCCAGGATGTGGCACTCACTGAAGGTGACAGGAGGCACAGGGAGGCTATTTGCCTTCTGGTGTAAGGGGCCGATTCTGCTGACTGCTGGCAGAGGCTTGCATGTCAGTCACTTGTTAGCTGTGTACCACCGGGCAGCAGATAATCTCAAGTGCTGAATGAATAAATCCACTCCTTGTCAGCTCCCATCAGTGTCTCTTGCATGAAGGCCTGATGCTTCTTAAAGAGGCATACGCTGCAGATAAGTCTGAGTGCCATATTGACTCAGTAGCCTATGGCAGAGCAGTGAAGAACACTGCAAGTGTTAACTACCGGGTTAAACCATGAAGGTCATGGGTAGGATTTTCCATGGTTAGGTACCTGTAGGATCCAAACCCTGTCACTTCAAGGTCTTGGAATCAACATGCCAGGCCAGGAGTCCTCTCCTGTTACGGAGGTGCATTGGCAGCAGCGGACAGGATTCTTCGAGAAGACTCTCATAGTATCCACTCGGCTGACTTCATACCCTCAGACTTTATGCCAAATTTTGAAATTTGGTGGAGCTTTAGAGTTGCGGTTTTGAAGGGACTATGGAAAAATGAAGACAAGTAGAAACTGACATCCTGTTATGATAGTGGTTTGTGGAAAATAAATTTCCCTACGCAAGCTTCATGGTATAGAAGTTTGCACATGCAAATTTTAACATCAAATATGCATCTCACTTTCTTCTCACACATACCTATTTTCATTTTCAGTTATGGGGAAATAGCTTTGAGAAGCAGGCATGCAAACAAAAATTGTGGTGGAATGAGCCTGTAATAGAGCTTTCAATAAAATGAAGAATTGCTCAGCTTTCCAGTAATTTTGTTGTGTTTGTTTTAAGTATTTTGTAGACCATTGTCTAGCTGCCTGATTCTGTGGAGATCTGAGTCTAGTTTCCCCCCTCATTTATCCACTTTTTATAGGATCTTTTGTAATTACTAGTACTGAGCTGAAACCCTGAATTCATGTAAAAGCATTTAATTAGTCAAAATTGTGTAATAAAAGATTTCTTCCAGATACCACTTAATGATCATTAGAAGGTCTGATTCAAAGCCCACTTAAGTCAGTGATGTCTTTTGTTGACTTCAATACATTTTGAATCTGGCTCAGTATATTCAGAAATGTGAAGCTAATAGCTACAGTAGCAGCAGGAAATATTCTCTGTAGATGGACAACTTCTGTGGTTCTCCATTTCCTTCCATAATGGCCTGCTTGAAGCAGCTTTGGATAAATGTAATGAAAGGCAACTTTAAGTAAAAAAATCAACTAAATTCAAAGCTGCAGGGGAAGATGCTTTAATCACTGAAAGCCTGATTTTTTCCCACTTCGACTCTATTTATGCTCCCATTGAAATTAACGATGCAACTGATAAAATGTGGTATTGCTTAGATATGATAATGGCTTAAGTTTGTTTGGAAGAATGATAGCTCCACAGCAGTAATGACCCAGTATACAGGCCATACTGGGCCTACAGTTACTTGTTGTATAAAGCCATTTCTGCTTTAATGCTGTTCTCTTCTGATATCAGCAGTAGCCTATTTATTCTGTGATTATGGGAAGGAGTGAACAGGTGACCTAGCTGGTCTTCACCAAAGCCAGTCATTTTTCACCATTTTTAACTTTCAGTCCCACGTAAAATGGAAGCAAAAGTACCAAATTAAAAAAAATCTCAGGGTCTGTTCCTGCAATGTTTCTGATACGGCAGGAACAGAGACTTCCCAAAGAACTTGAGATTAGTTTCCTCCTATATCAGACAGGGGGTTTTGGTTTTGCTGCTTCAACTCAGTGAAGTATCACAGTGATTTACTTTCTGCTTTCTGTGCTCTCATCATGGCAATGCAAATTACTGCACAGCAGGCCAGGCATTGGAGAAAGTAGGTATTTTGGTACCAGGCTTCCAGTCTGAATTCTAGCCTGAGGAGCTAGATGAGCATCCTAATCTCTGCATCCTTGGAAGTTCATCCTGCGTCTAAATAATTCTGTATTCAGAGAAAGTTCATGCCCAGGTTTCTAGTAACTGAGGGACGGCCATGAGTTCTGGAAATTATTTCATTAATTACTTCAAAGCAAAGTAGAGTCAACATTAGGGAGCTTAATTTTCACATGAAAACCTACCACACCCCACACATACACCCCCCATTTTTGCTGTGAGTGGGAAAAAAGGCACAACACGTTTGCAGGCTGCAGCACATCCCGTTTACTGCCCCTTCCCACTTCTGCAGCTCCAGACTTGCTTCTCAGGCCAGCATTTTGAGCCATATAGGAGCCACTGGGGAGATTTGTGGTGTGCTATTGGTGAACTTCAGAGTATCCAAGGAGAAGTGTCATCTGCTGTTCCCCAGCTTTTTGGGAGTAGGTGTCCTTTGAGAAACACTGCTGCTAATGACTGTTGCATAGTGCTGGCACAGATTTGGTAGATAAAATACAGCCTGGTAATATGAGACAGCTGTCCACCTAATTTTTCAAGTTCTCACAGTACCACATGGGTGACCCAATTGTTGTTGAGCAAATGAATAAAAGAGAAAAGGAAACCTTCATCACTGAGACAAACCTTCAGGCTGCCGCGACCTGCCCTCCTTGCCTTCTAGGTGAATTAGCACCCTGTGTGTCTGTGAGAGCAGAGCACTTGTTGCCGGTGAAAACTGTGCTGACAAGATGGGCTTAAACCAGAGAGATGTGATTTCCTCTGGGGAAGAGGGAGAGTGAAGTAGAGATGGAGGAGAGGGAACCGGAGTTTTGCACTATTCCTCTAAGGGTCGCGTTGCCCTCATGTTGCATTTTGTCATTAGCTGAATTGCTGGAGCATCCTGTCAAATCAGCCTCCTGCATAGATTTTTAAAACCTCTAATTGGCACCTAGAAGGTTACAAGTTAGTGATGTGTCTCCATTTGCCCTGCACAGCCTTTCACAGCTCTTTCCCTGGGCACTGGAGTGCCGCACAGGCAGTAACCTGCCGGTGTATGAGGCCACCCAGGCTGTGGTAGGGACCCTGTGACGTGACGCAGCGTTGTGTGACAGAGAAAGCATCACTTTTTTCCTTTCTCTTTTAACTATTACGCAAATGTTTCTCCATGTTTCCTGTTTATCGCAGAGTCTGAGCCTCCCTAGACAGGCTATTCTGAGCTTGGCCTGCTTTCTGATAATTGCATCTGCTTTAAAGCAAACACCCCTGCAGGGTTTCTCCGTTCCCTTGTCCTTGCCAGCTCCGAGCTGGACAGTACTCCATGGCTTGCAAGCACAGGGATGCACAAAAAAGGCATGCCAAGGGCTGGCAAAGCTCTGGGGAAGAAGGCAAAGCTCCGTGCTATTTCAGGCCTCTCTTATTTTGACGACGTGTTCAGGTACCTCTCCTTTGACATGGTGGCTGCTGGGTCCTCCTGAGCCCTGCATCAGTAAAAACACTATTGAGATCTACAGTCGGTGTCCAACCCATATCAATTACTGGTTTCTCTGTGGAGATATAAAATTGAGTAGGATCCATGAGAGTCACCCATTAAAAATGGCTGCAGTAGTAATTTTGAGAAGGTGGTCCACTGCACGTTTTTGTTTTTCTTTGGAAGGGAAAAGAGGCAGGACACTGCTGTAAGATTTTTGAGGATGATCTTCATCAGTTTGGTGTTTAGAGACCTGGAATCTCTAGTTCTTGAAGCCATTAGTGTCTTGCTCCTCTACACAGGGCCAAGGCCTGGATATGAAAAGTACCTTAATGGCACTTTTCCTTCATAAAGCCCCTTTTTAATGAAGGTTTATACAGAGTCTTACTGAGATAAGTAAATCAGTTTTGCCCTTGGTTTACAGCTAGAAGAGGTAGCAGACTGTGGAAAGCTGCCTGCTGCCTGCTCTGGAGCGGTGCAGCACACCACTGAACTGAATACATTGTAGTGAAATGCTGCCAGGCACATCGAGCCGGATGCGTTCTGCGCATCTGGGGTTGAAATCAAGACCTCCAAAACTGTATTTCCTCTCAGGATTTAGTTCCCAGGAAGTTAAAAATATGCACAGAACCTTCCACACTCACACACTTAATGATGAAAGTAAAGTAACTCAGGTTATTTCTTTTTGCTTGGTTCCTAGCATAAATCTGTAGGTAGTAAGTAGGTATTTGCTTTCTGGTCTGATTTTCTCTTATTGAGTTAGTCCGTGCAGTGCCATAACTGAATTCCCTCCTCTAAGGGGTGGTCATAAATCACTGCCTCTTCTCATGCTTTAGGACAGTTACCAAGCAGGACCCTGACTGGATGCTGCTGTCCATCACTCACTTGGTCTGAACATACGTTGCCATTGCACCCACCAGGAGGTTTTTCAGAAATGAATCTCCAATGCAGTTAGCCCATCTGCAGGGAATTTCATCTCTCACAAGCAGGATATCTTCCAGGAGGGAGAACAGGGCTGGATGATCCCTGCTATAGCTAGTGCAATGGTCATATTCCCCACCTAGTCTCCCCCATCCAAAGGGAACTTTGTTGGAGTTCCAGTTTCTGAGCAGCTGTGGTACATGGTGCTGATGGTGAACCTCAGTGCTACTGGAAGAGTGTTACGCAAGTGGGTGGTGCTTCTGTTTTGTTTTTCCTCATTCTTGAAGCAAATCCAACTTTATCAGCTCTAGGGCTGAACAAACCCTCTGCAGATATCAGTGCATATCTTGTAAGAGAAAAGAGTGATAGATCTTTCTGAAGGGGAGACAAAAATGGAATAAATTAGCTCTCCCCTTGTTTTTATGGCAGCTGTACAGTTGAAATCTGCCCAACTTTTGTTTCTTATTTGTATAAGCAGCTTTCATCTAAGTGCTGGTCATAAGTAAGTTATGCCTACGGAGCTGTCACCATCAAGTATTGTGTATCACTGAATTCATAGCAGTTTTGGCAGTGCTGAACTGCATACATACATGTTTACATGCATGCGCCCGTACACACTTAATTCCGTTAGACCCCCCTGATACACTTTTCCCCACTTCTCTGAAGGAGCTATTTCCAGAGATCCCAAGTGTGGAAGTGGATCTCTGAGGTGACTTTTGGCTGTACAGAGAGGAGTAAGTGTCTTTTGAAAGACTAAGACTCACAGATGTACAAACACCCTTTCCTCCATCCTGATATGCAAGGAAGGCCAAGGGTGATGTGGTGTGAGAGTTGCTTTTGCTGGTATTGTGTGGTGGTGTAGAGGAAGAGAGATCTGGGGTGACAACCAACATGCTGGGAAATCCTCCTCCCCTGCACAGTGCTGGAAAACTACCACTTTCCAATCTTCTGCTGAGTATCTTACTGGCATTCAGGGAAAGTTCTGTGTTCAGTCTTAGCAGAGGATGATATCTCAGGATATTCAAGGACATCAAGAACTAAAGGTGTAGTAGGGCAAGTTCCTAATTACTCATCTGATCCCTGCAGAGGAGATGTTCAGGGACGGTTTTGTAGTTTGTTCATGTTTTGTTTGTTAGCATAGCAGCTCCAGGACAATCAGTTATTTGAAAGACTGGGAAAACCCCCTCCTAGTTGCCCTTGTTTGCTTCTTTAGGTCTTTTTCCTGCCTTTGTAAATTCCTGGAAATTTGTCATGCCCGACTGTGCAATGCTTAGACTGCATCTTGTCGCAGAATTTTTTTCAGTTATCTACCCTCTCCACAGTGCTACATTAACTCCCTTTGAGTTAGCCTAGGTCAAATCAGAGCAGTTACAGTGTGGCTTCGAGCAGCACAGCAATTTTGCTAGCAGCTGAGGAATTGCACTGACTCCATCTCTAATGAATACCCTTCGTAAATTCAAGTTAAAAGCACCATGGCAGTCATGGTAGGACTTTTGGGTGAGAACAAGGCTTGCGCTAATTACAGGGATTTAGTCACAACTTGTTAACTCCATGTTGAAGACAGGCTCTTAGAAGTAGCGATGCTCGGACAGATTGGGAATTGAGAGGAAGCACAGTCTTACGCTTAAGGCTCTGAACACTGCATCTCCAGTAATCGGGTTAATTTCTTGTTGTGCTTTGTACTTCTTATGTCACTTCTTATATTTCTTTCCCTTTCTGGGCCTCAGTTCTGCAGCTATAAAATCACACTGCTGTCTGTCTGCCACTCTTTGTCTCCCCTGCATACACTGCAAGTTCTTCAGGATGGGGATTTTCTAGTACTAATTGACTATGCAATACGTAGTGCAGCCTGGCTACACATGTGCCTATGGGAGGTCTGGAGAGCCCTAAGTGATATCTTAGAGTTTCTGTACCTTGAGAATATATCATTGGCTTTGGATTGTCAGGCAGCAACAGCCTTGAATGCTCATATAACTCCTACAGCTAATTCCCTTTGGTAGATTTGGGACATTTCTTTCAAACTTGAAATTTTGCTGGTTTTCTGTCCTGCAGGGTAGGGAGTGCTGAGGCTGAATAAATTGAATTTTTCTTAAATTATACGAGTGCTAAATATGATACATTGTTATAAGTTGCCATATCCTCAGCATATAAGGAGTGGAAAATGGATAAATGGGAAGAAAATGTGTGACGATATCTAATGTATTCTAAGACCAAGCTTCTAATTGTCTCTGTTTCTTTTTGTTTCTTCCAGGTGGAGCGGGAAATAGCCATCCTGAAGTTGATAGAACATCCCCACGTTTTAAAGCTGCATGACGTTTACGAAAATAAAAAATATTTGTAGGTATTACTGGCTTTTGCCAGAGAAAGGGAAGGGGAAGGAGGAAGGAAGGGAGGGAGAGGAGGGGTTTGGAACTTGGTGACATTTCTGAAAGAATGGAGCAGTGTGTGTTTTCACCCTCACATAGTGTTCATGTGATATCTGGTACTTGGATGAGGAAGGAACACTCCTTGTTTCCTTGGCTTTTCTCATTTTTTTCTCTGTACTTTATATATGTGCTGTTTCTTTTCCTACTTAAAATCAAGAAGAGATGACAAACCAACATTTTCTGTCAAACAGCAAGAAGGGAGGAAGGTTTGTACTTGCAAGATCTGGGACCATTTTGAATCATAACTGTAAGAGACTGTTACGGTGGATAATTTGGATAACCTCCCTTGCCTAATAGTTTTCATTGAAACCCTTGCCTCTCACGATATTTTAAATTTGCCCCATCAATACCAGTTTTTGCTTTTAAGGACTGCTGCAATCTCCTGATTGTTCTGCAGTAACAGTTAAGTAGCAAAGCCTTTTTTTTTTTTTCAGTTCATTGCCATTGCTAGACAGGGATATTGTCCACAGACAGTCATTTTAGCTTGACAGGGCACTAGATATGTTGAATCTGTTGTCAAACAAACAGGCCACATTAATCTTGGCACAACAGGAAAAAAAAATCAATGTTCTCCAAATGGAAGAGGGCAATCCAGTAGGGAACTCAGTGTTATTTTCAGCTTTTTAACAGGTTATTGCAAGTAGAAGAGAGTGGTTAAAAAAACCCTATTTTTAAAAACCACCGTCCGTTGGTGACCTCTCCTTAATGTCACAACACAAGAAGGGAATGACTGTTTACCCAAAGAAAGTGTGTTGAATGGAGGTAACAATCCCTCATGGACTATTCAGCCAGCATTGTTACTGGAGCAATGAATTCCTGTTCCAAGAAGTGAGGCCTCTGTGCCTAAGGGTTAGCTTAGTAGAGCAGGCAGTAATTTCTTTTGGATTCCCCATCCTCCTTTGGGGCAGAGCCTGCCATCCGTGGTGGAACGCAGTTGCCACAGTGAGTTCGTGCACGCACTGGGCAGAGGCTGGCTCAGATGTTCTCTGAGCTGCATGCTGAGTGCTCTGTTCTCAGTGGCGTAAATGGTCACGGCTCCATTAAACCCAGTTTGCCCCAGCTGAGGACAGAGGTCCAGATCTAACACAGCCCGCTCTGTGTGCAGGAGGAGGGTAGAAAAGGGAAATGAGGCTTCATAGCCAATAAGTTCTCCTTTAATACTCAAAAGAGGGGCACCATTCCACTGTGTTCTGGTTTAAAGGAGTGTAGGATGAGGCCCCAGGCTTTCTTTTGGTTAAGAGAGAGGAAATACTGTTCTTTGTGATCCTTGTTTATTTGTATGTTGTATAATCTTAGGTATACACACACACTTGCATAAACACAGCATACAGCTGATGTGTTCCAGGTACGTGTAGTATACCCAGGTAGTGGAGACAATGTGTGAATACATGAAGAAGAAAGGCCATGTTCATCACTTGGGGTGAGGGGATGGATTATGGAGGTGCTGAAGCTTTCTTCTTGCTCTAAATGCCTGTGAAGCCAGCAGCTGAGCTGAGCTGTCCTCCTTTACCCTGAAAAACTTGGGGGCTATTTTGCTCCATGTGAAGAATATCTAGTGCTCAGAGCAGTGGGGACAGTGTTACACCAAGATTTCAAAAAAAATTATTATATTCCTTGGCAGGAAAATACCTTTCTGCTGAAAATCACTTTGAAAAGGGAAGCAGGCCATATCTTTAAGCTGTATCTGGATATCCCGGCTTCTAAAAAATGTTGGGCTCCAAAGCGGCCTTTGCCAGTGACTGTTTAGCCTTTAACAATCACTAAGTCGTCTTTGTGCTGTAGCTCCTCTGCCTGTAAGATTGAGCTGTCCACATCTCCCCACAAAGGCACTGAATCCCTCTGTGGAAAGACACTAACTCTGTGAAAGAGCCAGTGACTGTTAATTATGTTTCATTTTTTATTAGTCACTATTTTAAAGAAAGGGCACAATGCAGAGCTTCTGCCAAGCCTCTGTGTTCAAAATTAGAAACAGCCGTGGCCTTGGATAAATCTAAGAGGCAGAAGAGAGCACCTGTGGATGGGCAAAGTGTGTGGGGGCTGAGAAGTGTGTATGCATGTACTTTCCCAAATAATAAGACATAGTGACCTCTAGTTCTCACCAGCATCAAAAAAGGGATCGCTGTCTGGTTGTGGCAGCACCTTTCCATCATGCTTGCCGTCTCAGCAGTAATGGTAGTGGCATGATTTCAGAGGAGCTTGTGAATTATGGGTGATATTTCAGATGCCAGAGACTAATCACGATGCAGCGCTGGGGAGTATTTCCTCGATAAATGTTAATTTCACAAATCATGTTTGACTTTTGGTTTATGATTTAATTTGTGACAAGGGGCTTTGGTTGAGTAGATTCCTCATGCACCCATGAATCAAATCCTTTTTCTACAGTTTATTTAACACTGAAAATGAGTTTCAAAAATAATAATAAAAATGTGTTAGCATATCTGTGTTAACCTAGCAGTTATTTTCTGTTTGTTTTAGTGGGTTTTTTACCAAGATGGTTGGAGAGATGGAGATAGCTATGAGGTCTAAGACTTCCATCTCTTTATCCAGCATTTTGAGTTGTCTTATTTAGTAAGACTGTAGACTACAGGTCTAGGTGCATAAGGGAAAACACAGCTGCACTGTGACTCTCTGTATGCGTGCTGATATACCACCCCAGATATACATTATGTTGGCTAAACTAGCAACATTACTGACAGTTGAATTATTTCGTATTTGTTGTATGATTACATGGACAGCCTTCAAGCAAGATTGGGAGTCCACAGTAATAGGTAATTTAGAAATAGCTATAGACAATCTATGCCTTAATTTCTCCTATCATATAATGTTAATAGACAAAACAGCCAGGAAGGCAGGGATCATCCTCCCATTTTAAAGATCAAGAATGATTTAAAGTAGCCTGGTATGAGGTAAGCCCAGAGTTGTTCAAGAATGTCTGTTGCTGATTCACAATGGGGAGTGATCAGTGAGCTACCAAAATTTGTGTGTGCACCAGTCATTTTGACTAACCAAGTTCAGACAATCAGGAATTTTAGGGAAATGTAAATCAAGTAAGGGACTGAGCAAAGTGATAACAAAGCTGATAAAGTTTTGGTGTGTTCTGTAATGCATATTGGAGGGGAAACACTCCTTTGGTAATATGGTTTCTGCATTGCAGATGAACTGTGTGAGCCTGAGTGATGGTCCTCTTTTCTCTATAGGAAAGGTCTTTCTTGAATTGGCCCTAGACAGAGTTTGTGTAGCAACAGGAGAGGAAGGCGGAGTTCATACCGTGTTAGCAGCACCACCACTGTGAATGAGCAGGAGGTTCTCATTAACAGACTTGTTGAGGATTGAATAAGAGGAAACATGCAAAGCCCAGTCCTTCATGAGTGAAGTGGTTGGCTCAGATTTTTTCTAGGAAGCAATCTTAGGCTTTATTCTTAAAGCCTAAGATGAAGATTTATTCTTAAATCTCTGATACGTACATTTACTGCATTTTATGCAGTTAATTCAGCTTTCCTTTTGATCTTAGAAAAGCAATTGTCCCACTGTTGGAGGACCCATTAGCATGGCAACCTAAGTGTTATCATATAGTCTGCAGGAGATGGATCTTCCCTTTCTAAAGGGGATAAAGCTGACATGCCATTTTGCTGGAGAACTCCTGACATGGGTGGCATTATCTGTTTGATCTCATTTGATTAGCTATTTAGTTTAAATTATCGAGGGTTTGGCAGGGAGTGGAAATGAGATGGGATAAAGACATCCTAGGACCACTCCATGCCCTTTTCTTTCAGGTGTTTATACTAGTATTTCTTAATTCCCTTTCCATCAATGTCTGTATTTCTCTCTCTCTCCGTATATTTCTATTTATAGGTGCATACAGGTATGTCTATATATGTATAGACATATACCAATTAATTTTTAAATCTTCACACTTACTATTTCAAATTTTCAAATTTTGGGGAACTTTTATTTTGAATCCCTATGTTGTCCAACTTGATCAGCATTTTAAACAAGACTGTTTTGATAGAAGGGGTGGACATCAGAATATTGCTTTCTGAAATGCACCATGCATTCATCAGTTCTTTTTCCAAGCACAATAAGTCCTTTTCTCATTGTTCAGCAGTACAGCACTATCACTGGGCAAGTGCCCAAGCCTCATTGCAATGTACACAGCACACTGCCTCCTGATTTCAGAGGTGAAGGTGCTTCCCAATGAGTCGCATAACAAAATTAAAATGGCCTCCTACCCATGCACAACTCACGTTTCTGGCTTATACAAGATCAACTGACAGCAGGAGTCAAAGACTTACAGCTCTGGTGGTGTTTGCAGAGGCATTTATGCTGCCACTCCTCTCCTGCAGGCTTTTCCTGTAATTCTGTTTATTTTTGTTGAAAACTAATTGTGAGGTGCCAGAGGTTGCAAGAAAGAGAAAAAAGGGTTCTGCGTGTTCTTCTGTTATTGGTAGCCCAGGACTTTGACATTCAATCCATCTGCGGGGAAACCTCTCTAAAGGCAGAAGGAGGATTCAGAAAGTTGGCGTGGCTCCAAGGGCTCAGCACTGAAAATTAATGTCATGGTAGGTATGCTTCTTGGTAGTCTGGTTGTGGGGTGTCAGATGCTGTGGACACAGGAAAAGAAAATAGAATGCGATTGGAAGCCAAAATGATGTTCAACCTGAGCCTTGATTAGAATTAAGAGAAATGTTCATAACCAGCTACTTTGACCCCTTCTGCTGTTGACTTGTTTTAGTACTGTCATGAATTACAAGCAGGTGTAGCCAAAGGAAAGCCTATCAGCTGTAGGAGTGGAGCCAGCACGTGTGAGGTTTTGAGTCAAGGGTGGGCCTGGGGACGAGGCGCTGGCTAGAGGGCAGGGGAAGGAAAGGGGGTGCTTTGCAGAGGACAGGTGCCACCACATGCAGGAGGGATGCCAGCCTGGCAGAAAGCAGGGCTTGCACAGTGGTGGTGATGATGATTAATACACCACCCTGTGCAACAGAGACTTAATAAGCTCTACCCAAAAATCTGTATCTTCTGCTCGCTGGCTGGCACGTGCGTTTGCATACCATCCAGGCCATTATGCTGGGCTTGGGAGAAAACAGACCTATAGTGGAACAATTCTGTGACGTGAGGAAAGGTCAAGGGGAGGTATAGCTCCAGAACCATGTAGGTGCCCAATTTCTCTTTCAGGCTTCGGTAGGCAGTGTTGTGTGTGTCTGGGCCCTAGTTGTTAAAGGAAAGGCCACTTAGCTCTGAAGAGCAAAACCCAAAAGTATATGGTGACTAGCAGAATTGCAGCAGTGAGCTAGTGGGTATTGTCTCAGCTCTGCCCGTCCTGTGCTGAGGATCCCTTGGCTGGATCCATTCCATGTTGTGTGCCCAAATAGGAGGCTACTGCTGTGCCTTGGCATGAATGACTACACACCACGAAGGCACTGCTTGAAACACCTTTCATCCCCAATAAATCAAAGGTACAGAGCACACACAACAACGTAATCTCCTACTACCTATCTTTTCCCCCAAAGCCCCAACCTGTTCATGTCCAAACATAATGAGCAAACAAATACAATCTCCATTCAAACAAGCAGGCTATAGTTAAAATTGTCTTTTGGAAAAAAAAAAATCTTAATGCATGCACATTTTCTTGCAGGCAAGGAAAAAATGGGAAAAAAAACAACCCAGAGTTCCTGGCCCAGTGCCAAATTAGGGTTTAAAAATTCATGCCCACCATAAGAATTTATATAACTTCTGAATAATTTATAGGCTGCGCCAATAACAAGGGGCTTAATATCTGATAGAGATTATTTAATCAATAGAAAACAGTGCAGTGAAAAAGCTGTCAAAGAATTACAACACGTCAGTCTGGGCTGGGCAACTTTTAACCTCTTCCCTGCTATACTTATATCTGTTTATATATATGTATGGAAGGACATTTTGCAAGTGTTGTAGTAGCATGAAAGAAGAATTGCCAGGACTTTTTTTCTAGAGGCTTTTCTTTGGCAGTCTGCTGTTCCAGACAGATCCTTTGCTGATTCACCAGACCTTTCAAATGTAATGAGTTTTCTAGCTCTTAGCTGAGTTGGTCAAAAGGAGTAGTTAGTTTCTCATGAATAATCTGCTGGGGATTTTGGGTTACTGTGAGATGGTTCAGAGTTTATCAAGATTGGTGGCAGTGCCTAGCACATGCCATTTGTGGTGCAGCCCCTTCCATTTGTGTTGGATTCTATGGCCAAACTTCAAGGGGCTTTTACAGATGTGGGCACTAATAAACATAGGGACAGAAGAACTAGAGACATGTCTGTCGTTACAAAGGCGGTTCCTACTTGACTTTTGTCCCTTGCCTCGGTAATTGCTTAGACATCTGCATCAACTCTGAAGTACCTTGATCCATGCCATGTTCCCCAGTTTTAGGATTATGTGGTGGGTTGACCTTGGCTAGATGCCAGGTGTCCACCAAAGCCACTCTATCACTCCACCTCCTCAGATGAACAGGGGAGAGAAAAATATAATGAGAAGCTTATGGGTTTAGATAAGGACAGGGAAAGATCACTGAGTAGTTATCGTCATGGGCAAAACAAACTCAGCTTGGGGAAATTAATTTAATTTATTGCCAATCAGAGTAGGATAATGAGAAATAAGACACCTTCCTGCACCCCTCCATTCTTCCCAGGCTCAACTTTGCTCCTGATTTCTCTGCCTTCTCCCCCGCAAGCGGCGCAGGGGGGTGGGAAATGGAGGTTGTGGTCAGTTCATCACATGTTGTCTTCTGCTGCTCATTCCTCCTCAGGGGGACTCCTCACACTCTTTCCCTGCTCCAGAGTGGGGTCCCTCCCACTGGAGACAGTTCTCCGCAAACTTCTCCAATGTGAGTCCTTCCCACGCGCTGCAGTTCTTCATGAACTGCTCCAGCCTGGGTCCCTTCCACAGGGTGCCGTCCTTCAGGAACAGACGGCTCCAGCGTGGGTCTCCCACGGGGTCACAAGTCCTGCCAGCAAAGCTGCTCCAGCATGGGCTCCTCTCTCAGTGGGTCCACAGGTCGTGCCAGGACCCTGCTCCAGCACGGGCCTCCCACAGGGTGACAGCCTCCTTTGAGCATCCCCCTGCTCCAGCGGGGGGTCCTCCCTGGGCTGCAGGTCAATATCTGCTCCAGTGTGGAGCTCCATGGACTGCAGGGGCACAGCCGGCCTCACCATGGTCTTCACCACGGGCTGCAGGGGAATCTCTGCTCTGGTGCCTGGAGCACCTCCTGCCCCTCCTTTTTCATGGACCTTGGAGTCTGCAGAGTTGTTTTCACATTCTCACTCTGCAAATGCTGCATGACAGTTTTTTCCCCCTTCTCAAATATGTTACCACCGTCGCTGATTGGCTTAACCTTGGCCAGCAGCGAGTCTGTATCGGACACAGGGGAAGCTTCTACCAACTTCTCGCTGAAGCTACCCCTGCAACCTCCACCACAACCAAAACCTTGCCATGCAAACCCAATACAGATTATTGTAATGATTTTCATATAATAAACAACTATTAGGTGATAATAGCTGAGTAGTTGAGCTTCTCAGCAGGTGTGGTCATTTCATTAAATGTCTTAGCCATAGGCATCACCAAGCAGTAAATGCTTGAGCATAGAGGAAACAAGCAGGAACTCTCCTGATTTTTCTTTCAGTATATCTCTTTCTGTGTAACTGCATCTGGGTTTTGCATCTTGCGGGAGTGCACACGTGAAGTTGTGCATCTTAAAAGCTAGCCAGTGCTACATGAATAGCTAGTCTAACTAGAACATTACCCAGTGGTACATTCAAGCTTATGTAGAAGACCAGTCTACCTGTTTAGGTTTAAGTGAGGTGGTGCGTTATCTGTGTCAATGGCGTACCATTTAATAAAAAATGGAATATTAGTTGGTTCCCTGACAGACAGCTAATTGCATGCCCTGATGAACAAACCTTCTATTGCCTGACCAAAACAAGAAGCTGTGTGAATTGACTACCATTCCTAGAGCACCAAAGAGTATTTCTCTTACTTTTATTTTTTTACTCTTATTTTTTTGCATTTAGAATACTTACCTGAAATACTCTGCGTTCCAGTATGAGCTTTCATCTAAAGATTTCTATCCCTTTAATGCTCTTATAATAACTACATTTGTATTGCCCCAAAGGACCTAATTTGTGTAGCTGTGAACGTCTCATAAATTG
The DNA here is from genome assembly GCF_964289735.1 of Phaethon aethereus. NCBI lineage: Eukaryota > Metazoa > Chordata > Aves > Phaethontiformes > Phaethontidae > Phaethon > Phaethon aethereus. The sequence goes on from NC_138579.1 coordinate 53,672,894, forward strand.
TCTTGATCTATAAGGCTGAAAAAACAGGAGCTGCGTATCTACGCTGGGATGTATAGTGATGGGCTGCTGCGGGCAATCCCATCTGGCAAGAATTTTACTATTTCACACCATTCTTGCTAATGGCTTAAAGACAGCTTTTCGTTCTTCACAGCTCATAACTGGTGTGTTTGTTTGGGGTTTTTTTGTTATTTTGCCATAAATATCTGGTAATGCATGGTCCTGGTGTTCTCTTTGCCAGTTAGTCTTTCTGTAACAGCATTTTTCCAGGCATTGCTCAGAGCCAGCCTGTTTCTTTTGTTACAGTCCTGCTTTGGAGGTAGCATGTAGCTGCCTTGCCTCAGCGAGGGCTCTGTGAGTTATTCCTCAAAGCTCCTCAAGGGCTTGGACAAAGGCACCCTTTAATAAGTTGTAGCATAGTCCACCAGATAGGAAGAAGAAATATCACGACAAGTATCCTTGTTGCTGTTTTAAATGACGTCTTCATAGTATTGGAGCACAAAGGCAATCTGGTCATGGAGAAGACCTTGCTGAGGTCTATGAGCTGCCTATGCCCTAGCCAGCTTACAGTCCAAAACACAGAGCAACTGTTGGAGAGCCTGTGATGGGGAAGTCCCAGCTGTTGTCAAGCGTCACAGCAAAGAACAGTCTTCAGGAAGGAGCTGAAGAAAAATGATGATGTAACTCTGTCATTAACAATGATGCTCTTCCAGGTGTACGGGGGGTGTTGTGAGAGCACAGAATTGTTGGCCTGGATATTTAACAAGTGGATGGTGGAACCTGGCTTTGGAGGCTGATCAGAGACAGAAGGCAACCTCAAAGGCCAAGGAAGAGATCTTAGATTGGTTACAGAAGGGGCTACAAGGTATGTAGAAGTGAAGGCAGCTAGTTCATGTTAGATACAGTATAAAAAAAGGAGGCAATGGAGGCATGGAAGGAGTGTTCAAAGTGGAAAGCTAAGAAAATGATACTGCAGTGATGATCTGATACCTATTTTGAATCGCCAGCAGTGGGGCCAGAATGTATTTATCAAAGTGAAAGAGATAATGATTAATTTATTTAGATATGAGATATCTAGCTAAAATTAGGTAAGAAATTTAAGCCATGTGTGTTGGTAGGAGAACCATTATCTTAGAGGTATAATAAAGAAAACATCTAGAAGATACCAGTACAACCAAGTTGTAGGGACCTGAAGAAAGCTTGAGTCAAAGGTAACACCTGCACTACAAGCCTGAATCATAATCAAACAAGCAGTGTTGTCCCTAGGGGTAGAGAAAGGAAGAAGTGGAATGGGGTGGTGAGGCTAAGAGTTCTGTTTTAGCCTTGTTGTGTTTGAGCTGATGATAGGACAACAAAGACGTCAGAGGTGAAAACCAACATCTTAGTTTATTCAGGAGAAAAGGAAGAAAACTGTACTGATTTTTCATCTGAGTATCTAAATTTTGTAAATTTTTTTGTGAGTTTTGGGGCAAAAGTCATAGCTTTTGGCTTTTTATTTTTTTAACTTCTGGTAGTGGCATCATAAATCCTCACAGCGCTGTCAGGTAATTAGCACAGTTGGGTACAACCAAAAAATATGTTGATTATAGGCAAAATTGTTGTTGTTCTTCGGATATTTACTGATTGTTCCCAGGAGAAAATGGGCTATCCTCTGCATTTATAGGAATCCTACTCTTGTATTAAACATTCGGCTTCTTTGTCTTTAAAGACCAAAGCCTTGTCTCCTTCAAGCTCTGAAACTTAACCAGAGACTTTTTGTTTCGTGTCTTGGCTTGTAGCAGGGACATGAGATACCATGCGAGCTGTGGACCTTGGTGTCTTTATGAAAGGAAGCTGTGGCCTCTGGAAATTTTTGCAACCTCTTAAATAATATACCTAGTGACGAAAACAAGTAATCAAGGATTTATTTTTAACTCCACATGCACTTGGCTTCATATTGAGTTGCAGAAGCCTGATATTTTCTTGCTTTTCCAGTGTTCGAGTGAGTAGAGATAAAATTGGTGATGGGGACAGCATGGAGTAGAAGGCACAAGGGACCACAAGTGCTAATCCCAGCTCTGATACTGGCTGACTGTAACCCTGGGCAAGTCACTTTGCTTTGCAGTTCCCTATCAATAAAGAATAGGAGGTTAATACTTGTAAAGCTTCTCTCATGTGAAATACAAGGATTAGAAGAGCTGGTGTGTGTCCAGAGCATGCAAGATGTGAGAGCTAAGTGCTCTTACAGAGTCCTTTGTCCTAATATAGCTTCTCTCTCTATTATCACAGCAGGTAGTGTGCATGCTGACAGCCAGCGGCGGGGTCCTTTCCATTCCTTTCCTTGAACCTCCTTGCAGTGGCTATTCCAGCACAGGTTTTCCTACATTTTTACAGTGGGAAGACTGATGCTGTCAATCTTACGCAGACAGGATTTTAAAAAAAAAAAAAAAAGCTTCATTCACCAGTAAGTTACTTTTCATCTCCAAATGTAATAGGAGATTAGTTCTGGTTACTGTTATGAGATTTTTAGAATTTGCTCGGTTGCTTAGAATAAATGGGAAAAGTAGTACTATAGTGAGATGAGAACCTGTCATATCTGGGAAAGATAAAAGGGAAGGAGATCTGGATTCTCTTCTGTGCCACAGATTCAGGAAAGAGGTAGTGTCTGTATGCCTTATTTTCCAGGCTCTGGAATAATGCTCTATCTTTGCTTTTTCTGTTTGGCGTTTCAGGATGTGTATTCTCTTCTTATATGGAGTCACTCAGACACACACATACACAGATAGATGGGTAGATACAGATATACAGCACTTAGTGGGGGTTGTGTAAGCCGTACAGTGGTAAGCTAGAACCGATGCAACATTTGGAAATGTTTAAACCCCTCTTGTTGGCCTGTTTGGAAATAACGTGTACTACTACTGTGCCATGTAGTGTGCCAGCAAAACATTGGCTTGCACAGAGATGGAGGCAGGTGCTGAATTATGCCCTTGTTTAACCAAAGATCTCCTAGTTGGGGGCTATCCTAAAAAAAAATCACATCCTCCTGGAGGGAATAGGGTTGGCGGGTGACCAGCTGCAAATCCAAACTCAGAAATCCTAGCTGCAACGTACCCACGTAGTACTTGTGGAATGATCCCTGCACCATTTGTTTCTTGCACTTGACCACTGGGGAATGTGTTTGTCGTCCTTCTCACGCCTGTCACGTTGGGTGCTTTGTCAGATCAGAATACATCGTCGCTGTGCGTCTCTGTGTCCCTTGACTTGTCATAGGCACAAATCTTTTTCAAATGTTCTGCTCTGTTCATTTCCATTATTACAGCTGGTGCTTCTAGGTGGCAAGCAAAAATGAATAACCTTGTAAATGCTCCCTGTCTTTCAATTTGTTTTATTTTTCATATAACGTGTCAGTGCATTTTTGTTGAGTGTTTTTAATAAGATGAAGTTGATGAAAATAAATTGCTTTGCAGTTCCTACTGTGGGTGACAGAAATGCTTGGTCTGTAATTTTCCAAAACTGTGTGTTTGAAACCAGTGTGAGGGGTGTTCTGTATGCCTGTAACTGCAATCACCTTTGTAAAATACCTCCCAGGAAAAGAAAGCAGCTATCGGTTTGAATTTTGGGGGCAAGATGCGCTGCTGTATGCAGCTTCTGCTGGGCACAGTGAGAAAGGGAGCTTTCAAGGAGAATTTTAGGATTGATTCTGTGCCAGGCTTGAGTCTGCCATATGGGATAGTTAGCCAGACCTGTCTCTAGTATGAGAGGGAGAATGAATTATATAGCAAACCCTCTTACCAGAGTGTCAGTTAGCCAAGGCTTGGAAAGTGAGGACTGGGACTTGAAAATGTGGACACCCCACTGCCCATGGCTACTGCATATCAGCTTTCTTCTGAGCAGTTCAATGTCTTGCTCAAAAAATACAACGCGGGTAAACAGTGATCTCCATGTTACCAAGTGTACTCAGTAGACAGTCTGGTAACTACTCATCTCTTCTTGGAGAGAAGATAACTCACATATTCCAAATGTGATTTCCAAGTCAAGATTTTTCTCTTTTTTTACTCATTTTAATGAAAAAAGGTCAATATTTCCATATTTCTTGTAACTCTATTTTGATAAAAATAGCAGAAAATACGATTTTAATTCCCTAAAGTTTAGAATTTCATTTGTGGTGCACTTTTTTGTGCTTTTGTACTACTTTAATATCCGTCTCTTACTGCATTCTCTGCTGCATTTCTGTAAGGCAGGGAAATGCTTTCTCTTTGTGCTGGCTAGGAGCTAACACATGGAGGTTGCACAGGAGCTGATGATGGACCAGGGGTTCAGGTCCCACATTTGCAACTTCAGGGCTAATGCCATTAACATTAAGCCAATTTTTCTTTCCTCAGAACAGCTTTTACTCCTTCTACTGTTCCATCTCTTTTGAAACATTGAGAACAGGAATAATTAAACCCCCAAATTTATAATAATCTTCCCCTCTTTCCATTTCAAATTCAGACATTTCCTCTGAGATTATGCTGCTTGCGGTACAGAAAAAACAGTATCCTGGGTTAATTATTTTAATTGCCCACTCAAATTTGAAGAGTTGGATTAAAACTGGTAATAAAACTAGCTTGCTGTAAAGCAAAGCATTGAGAGACAGGGGTCATACTGCTCATAAAGTTCAGCCTGGTCTGCTGTACTGTTGGGAGGAAAGAACAGAGAAGTACACTCAAAATTTGGAATAGCATCTAATTCCTGTTTGCAAGTTTTCTGGTGATGTGTCTCAAACAAACGGCCAGAGGTTTGACTGCCCTCTTCACCCTTGCACTGTTGCTTTACAGAAATGACCTTTCAGATCACATGCCTTGGTGTGCAACCTTGAAACTCACTTCAAAGGAGTTAGGCAGTAAGGGAGGAGTACGGGTTTCTGCCTCTCTTACAGGGTTTAAACCAGCTAATAGAACCAAAGAACAAAAGTGATTTTTTTAGTAAAAGTAATAATAATAATTTCTTGTTTATACTTGTCATTTCAGATTCTGAATAAATAATCTCACTGCATAGTCTTCATTCTGTATTAGAACAGTATATGCTGGGCAAACAAACAAGGAGACAGTAGAGCACAAAATCACCATGGAGATGGAAGAAGTCCATGGAGGTTTCAAGCAATCCTCTTGCCAATAGAAGTCCATTGCTTAGTCCATATTATATCTGATTTATTTTTAAATGGTTCAGTTGATGGTGTTCCTGCCACTTCTCTGGGGAAACTATTTCATTCCCACTGTTAGGCAACATTTCCAGAGATTTATACCAAGTTTTCCTCTGCTTGGCTGCCTTTCATTACCCCTACTTACAACAACAAGATGGTCCATCCATGGCAAGTCCTTTGCTTCCAAAAGATTTCACTCTTCTCTCTATGACTGCCAGCAGTGCTGTGTGAGGTCTGGGGTTTCTTCTCTTGCTCCTAGGTCCCCATTGTGCCACATTTATTCACTCAGTGTCGCATTTTTCATGTATGAGTTGCAAGGGAGGGCAGCTACTCCAGCAAGTCACTGCTCTTCAGGAGCAAAAGCCGAAGCCTTTGTGTAGGCTGCACACATGTAGTTCTTTTTATCTGTTTTCATAATTTAAACTATTCACTTTTTTTTTTTTTAATTCCCTCTAGTTTGTTGACATCTGTCTGGTTCTCAGGTTTCCAAGACAGAACAGTATGTGAGTGCAGCTTTGCCGCAGCTGTTTTATAAAGGAACTGTCAGCTTGGTTAAGGCACCTGATGCTTCCTAGTACGGAGTTTCACTCCACAGTAGCTTTAAGAGCTATGGTGAAAGCTTACACCTGATTATTCTCTTCTTCCTCTCCTGGTCTTTTAAGTAATTTTTGGCTTCTGGATTATCCCTCACTATTATATTGAACACTGAATCCAATAGTGGCATGTCTGAAGTTTGCAGAACCCTTGTTAAAAATATTAATCATTTCTGATTCTTTTCCACTATTCTTTTCAGAAGTGTTCTCCATGTCTGCATGTCAATATAGGTATTTGTATATAACTCTCTGTGTGTGAGGCGGTCGGTATGATAATGTGCTTACAAAATCCTGGCTTTGTTATTTTCTAGGTATTTGGTGCTAGAACATGTGTCAGGTGGGGAGCTCTTCGACTATCTTGTAAAAAAGGGAAGATTGACACCAAAAGAAGCCAGGAAGTTCTTCCGACAAATCATCTCTGCTTTAGACTTCTGCCATAGTCATTCAATATGGTGAGTACAGCCATTTCCAATGGGAGTTACCTGTTACATAAAAGCACAGAATAAAGGGTTCTTCTTTGTGGATACTTTTACTTACTGTTAGGTAACTGATGTTGTAAAGTTCTAAAAGCATTGTGTAAAGTGCTGATGTATTTTCTAATTCTTGACCATCTGTGAGATAGTGCACCAGTCTCAGATAGACTTTTCATGGAGAAGATTGTCCATCATTTCTCACTGGAGGGGAACTAATTCACAGGGAATGCTTTAACCAGGAAAACCAAAACCACCAAGGAAAAGCAGTTTAATTTCCATCATTCTTGGGGCACTTGCTAATAACTGAGAATTACATACACTATAACAAAATGAATCCCTGAAGAAACTTGGGACAATTACAAATACAGCAAAGTCATTTTATGGCTTCCTTCAGTTTTTGGAAACCTGCTGCCTTTTGGCAACCTTCACTGAGTCCCTTCTGCGCATTTGAGTCACTGTTGCCTTTAATTTCCTTTCCAGTAGGGGAGAATTTCCTTGATCTGTCTGCTATTGATACTCACTAACTCCATGATTTAACCGTCAAGTGTGGTTTAACCTGTGCTTTCAGGTGGTGTTTTAAATTAGACCAGTTTCTCCTTCATCTTCAGCAATTTTATGTAATTGAAATTATACTGAAATCAAGTTGTTATTGAGCACAGGGTTTCTGTATAGCTGCTGTCCCATAACTGCCTCCTCATTTCTCAGAAATGCATCTCCTCAGATTTAGGTTGGCTGGGGAGACCACTTACAATATGTCTGTGTGGCTGCTTCTCCGTAGCCACAGACAGGGGTAGATGCTCCCCTCAGACACGGGGTAGATGCTCCCCTCCAGGAGGCTGGGGGCCACTGATGGATACTGCAGAAGACAGATTTGCATAATCACTGTGTGGTTACTTCTCAGTAGCCGTACAGTGATTTTCTGTACCCCCAGTTTTGGTGTTGAGAACAGACGTCCACAGCATAAATGGCCACAGCAAAAATGGATGCCTAAATATTTAACCTGCTCTTTTAGCTCCCTCCCTCTACAGCTCTGACTCATTTCAACAGGAAATATTAATCTGAAAGAGAGCATACTTCTAATAAATGGAAAGGGAAGTAAGAGCCTTTCTTGAGGATGTATTAAGAAGAGTATACTGTTAACAGAAGAAGCAGTTCAAAGGTGGTGGTTCTGGGTGAGAAGGTCCTGAGGACAATGCCTACCTGGCACAATAGTCAGAGAAATTCCCAGAGGAGCCCAGAGCAGGTTGTGTGCCCTAATAGAGGATCTAAATTTTCTCTGTTGGCAGAGAGGTCTAACAAGTTTTATTCTGCGAATTCCACATTTTTTCCTCCCTGCTAATCAACTGGGTTGAGTGATCATGACCTTCTTATAATCAGCATAATCCTTGGTAGGTTGTACAGCTGTTATTTTTTATGTACACTGGGCAGCGTAACCACTGGTGGATTGCATACGTACACGTTTCTGTTCCCTACTTGGCTTAACACTAAGAGACCCAGTACAAGAAGACTCAAAAATATTTAAGTACAACTGAAGAGAAATTATTTACTCTTCCAAATGCATATTTCAGAGAAATACAAATCTCCACTGGGACAGAAGTTTCTCTGAAAGCATGCATATACATACTAGTCCTTTGGGCTTGTGATGGATACCTCTTGATATGTCAAACTTTAATAAACTGAGTGAGGATCATGGTGAGGCTGTCAGACAGACAAGCACCCCTGCAGGTTTAATGATATGTGGAATTTCCAAGGCAGAGAGCACATCTCTCTTGAGGAATCCATTTTCCTCTGTTAAATATACTGGATCGTGGGCAGTAGTCATGTTTAGAAGTGAATCCCCTGTCTCCTTGCCAACTCCCACTCGACTAGCATCTGGTGCTGAATAAGTTAGCAGTAAATCATAAGCTCTCCCTCCCTCCAGGTCACTCTGAGGCTTGTGTGGTCTGTGTTACATTAGATTCTGTGTTGTATTCTGGACAGTTATCATTAAACCCTTTTTGAAAATCACAGCATGCATAAATATATGTAAGTGCGTGTATGTGAGTATAAAAGTTAATGTGCTTTCCTAAGCAATGAAGCCTGACCTTGTCCTGTCGTGGGGCAATGAAATGACAAATCATCTCATCAGCTAGGTTATCCAGTTATGACCATGTTGAAAAATGAAGGCTTCTGCTTTACTTAATGACTAAATGTGGGTGCTTCTAACCTACTGGCAGAATAGATTGATAGCCTGGTGTCCCCAGCCCTGTATCATGGTCCCATCTTCTTTCTGTACCTCCCAAAACACTGTGAAATGTCCGTGGCTTACTTTCACAGCAGTATGTAACCACATTGAGCTTTCACGGCTCAAAATGTATTGATGCACCAGGATTCCCGGATCAAAGAATCAGAAAGGATTCCCCAGTCCTCCCGTCAGTAAAAGGCATCTGCTGCTACTGTGTGGAGAGATTGCCTGTATCTGAGAGGTGTTTTCAAAAAAGCAGCTCAGACAAGGAAGCAGAATAGGCTTGGAGCTTAAGTCTGTTTGTGTGTTGTTTTAAAAAAGTATAAGCTTTCTGTTCTTATTTTACTTAAAGGAAACAGTGGGGGAAGATTTGATGTACCTCACTCCGAGGTGCAGTCACTTACGGGATTTTCTGGTACAGGCTGGCCATGGGGGAAAGCTTATAGGTAACTCACTGTAGGGTCCTCTAAGGGCTTTTCTGTGTACATAGCACCACGCCGTGCTAGGGAACCAGAAGCAACCATGGGATGCAAATAGACAGCACTGCGCAGAGGGATTATGTGGGATCCTGCAAACAGCGTATCTGTGTTACCTTGCTGCTTTGCCTGAGCTGGCAAGCAGAGCGGTGATGCAGCTCAGTGATGCAGCATTATTACTTCTGCTTCCAGCTCTTCCTCTCTGCTAGCTCCGAGGGCTCTGCACCGTGCTGCAGTGTCTGGAGCAGACGCGCTCAGCGGTGGTGCAAGAAATGGCAGAGGAACCTGGGTTTCTTTGGACATCAGTGTAAGACCATCCTAGCTTAGGAAGTTTTCTTTGGACATAACCGATTTTTTTTTTCCTAAGCTGCCACTCACCTAATGCTGGGTGTCTGCTCTCCTAAATTCAGGGCTTTCAAGATATGTCAGTTGGGTGCCCCAAATCAATAGTCCTTTTCGAATATCCTGCCCCCATACTGTGGGAGAACTCTCAGCTAATTCAGTGCTGGCTATATTTTCTGTCGGAAACAGTGTAGGAGCACGTATCGAGCTAGGTCACAAATCCTTGCTTTCCTCGGGAAGAGTCTCTTTTATCTTGCGCGAGGGAATGCTGCAGCACTAAGGGAGGGTGGGAGCCGGGCGAGGAGAGCTGGCGCGCGCCTCATTGGCTGGGTGTGACATCACCAGCAAGATCTGGGATTGGTGGCCTGTGTATTTTGTGTGTGTTGGGTTTTTGCTTTGGTCAAGCTCATATTTGGTGTCTGTATCTCACAAGCTGACAAATAAAAATATGATTACAGAAAATGCCCCGTGGCAAACCTTATTATGGCTTCAGAGATAACAGATAATGCCAATTACTGCACAGGGCAGTGGTGACATTGAGAGGAAATCCCCTGCGGTAATGAGCAGCAAGATGGGTATTTCATTTTATTTTTATTTTGGTTGGGTTTCATTTTGGTTTTTTTTTCCCAAGCATGCACAAGAGGGGGTTAAGGCAGGTTCTTTATGAATATTGATAAATGACAATTATGAGGGCCCTTTCTCCTTTCATTGCCTGGGGCTGTGCCTGCTTGAGTACACACAAGACTCTTGCTGAAGTGTGTCTGTGTGTGCATGCGTAGGCATGAGGGTGTGTGACTTAGAGGGCTGAAGCAATGAATAAGAGCTTTGTTTGACTTTGTCTTGTGTTCTTCCCATCAGGGGGGGAAAAGGCTCCTTATAAAATAACGCCTCAAGATTTCACAGCAGTAGTGGCAAAATCTCTGGTATATTCCTGCAGGCAGGAGCTGCAGAGCACTGTCGGTAAAGGAAGCATACTTTTAGGGAGAAATCTGGGGTGTCTTCAAGAAACACAGAAAGCTGAAGAATGCCAGATGCCACGTTCTGTCAGATAGTGCCACCCTCCTAGTGACTCCTGCTCTGCTTTGCTTCATTTATAAGGAGCGTGCTATAGTGTTCCGCAGGGATGGTGTATCAAACACTTAAGACTGCAGCAGCTGGACAGTTTGAAATCATGACTCAAGGCCTCCAAATGTGAAAATGGTCTAGAAATTGTGGAATTTAATAAGGTTGGTTTCTGGGTGTGGTTTTTTCTGGCCCTTGAGTCTTTAGGATTTCAAGTTTTCTTTCAGACCATCAGAAGTGAGGAAGGTACCTTTTTCCCCTGTTGAGAGCTGAGATTCACCAATCATTGCCTGAATCCAGGAGCAACTGAGAGATTGAGACTCACTCTAAAACAGTGAAGAATTTTCAGATTTTCCTGGAGAAAACCCATTAAGTACAGCAGCTCCAATGCCAAAGGCAAAGCTAAAGTCAGAAGACACGTATTGTTGTAAGTTTACTTCTTTATACAAGCCACTGGAAACTCAAAAATGGCATAGTCTTATTGTAAGCATAACCAGGTAACATTCTCTGGCAAGTACAGCGGTGGTGATCAGACCTGACAGTCTGTTCTGGCTTTGAAATGTATGAATATATGTTTTGATGCAAGTTTGGTGGGGAAGAGCAGTATATCTTAATAGATCAATGGAAGTAATTGTTAAAAAGCAAACAAGGCTGTATGCATACAAACCCTTTCCCAGGTCTCTTGATATGTTTATAGATGTTGTCCTTTTACGTAGCTATAACTATATTTACTTGTTCTGCAGAATTCTGTGAAAACTTACTAAAATTGAGCATAGCAACCATGGCTCTAAACAAAGATTCTTCTGTAGGTACATACAAGTTACACATTCGTATCTGATTTGCAGAAGCAAGAGAAAATAAGATGAAAGGCTTTTTCTGCTCAAGAAAATTAAAAATATTGTTTCTCATACTATTACTTATTACTGTTAAATTATTTGCATCACATCAGGCACTTTTAAGAGGCATACTGCAGAACAATTATTCTGTGGTCTGGCCCTTCTGGGAATTTGGGGTCAGTAAGAAAAGCATTTGCAAAGTAGCCAACAATTTGATTAGTACAAATGACCTGCAACTACTCCAATTAGGAGGTTTCTTGGGTTAGAAATCTGTGACCTACAATGAGTTGTCATAGAAACTGATACGAACGTTTCAGCTCAAAAATCACTTTAAAATAATGGGTTAGTTCATCATCTTTTGCCATAGCTCCTTTGAATCCAAGATCTGGAGTCTGTCTATACACCAAAAATTTTCTGCCAACCCTCGGTTGACAGGGAGAGAGTGTTTTACTTCTCTTTTTTTACGTATGCTGCAATTGCCTGCAGTACAGATCCGGGGATATTCCCAGAGCAGGAGGACGGCCTAGAAAGGCAACGGAGGGAGCTAGAGGAGCTGTCTGAATAGCATCACAGGGAGCGACCAGAAAGCAAGCATGACTAGTGTGTAAGTGGGAAGCTGGGACATGTTAACGCATACGTGTGCCTTTCATTTTCTGTGCACCACCTCCAAGAACTGTGCCCGTTTCCATGGGACAATTTTTTCAGACCTCTCTCTGTATGTGTCTTGTGCTGCAAGGGAATTGTAATCTGTAAAAGATGTATGTTGCGAAGAGTCTGACTTTGTGATTCCCCTGTCATGGCTTGTTTAATGGCTCCCTTTCACTCACACGCTCTCCCTTCAAAAGCCTGCCGTATGCAGGCTGCTGGAGCTAACTTTTTGCTCCATTGTCTTGGTTGAGGAGCTCTGGTCGGTCTGTGGGCACCCTGGGATCAGGGTTATGCTGACTTCTTCTGCAGTGCTGCATTTCTCTCTCATATTCTTTCTCAGCATATGCAGGGCTCAATAGGAGAGTTTGCCGTGTTTGTCAGTAAAGGAGCTGCTTCCTTCTCTTCTGATTTTCCAGCCATGTGATAAAGCCCTTACAGCTTTAGAGCCTTTAGAACAACAAAAGGGTAACGAGTCCTCTGTTCACCTGCAGAGAGAGGAGTTGATGCGGTCATATAAGACATGGAGAGCCAGAGAGATCAGCTGGAATGTGACCAAATTAAATGCATTTACTCTGCAATGTTCCATTAATGCCAAGTAATTACCACATACAGTGGGATTTTTGTTTTATTTTGTTTCATTTTGGCACAAGAGAATTATTTCCAAATATGAATGCATGAGGCTGTCCGGGCTGCTGAGCTCTTAGGTAAGTTATAACAAGCCTTCCCTATTCCCATATGCTCCTCTCCCTTCCTTCTGGCATTTGAAAAGCTGGCAATACAAAGATGGGAAATGCAAATGCAGAGAGGAAGTCTTATTCCCAGTGGCAGTGATGCTGGTTCTGCCACTCTGGTGCAGACTCCTGGCCTGATTTCTACCCCCAGGGTGCTGCCTCAGCAAATTCAAAGTGGTCCAAAGATGGAAAGCAGAGAAATGTTCCAGCTGAAGAAAATTTTCATTGGGGCCTAAAATTCTCATGTGGTTGAATGTGCAAGCACTGTCTCTCCCACTGGTACCCTGATCTCTGAGAAGAGTGCTGCCACAATACAAAAAATATACTCAGGCTGCCATGAAATTCCTATGTTAATCATCTATACTGGGCACTGGGGACTGTGTTGAAATAGGGATGGAGAAGGGTCAGAGAGATGCAAAACTGCCCTATGGCAGTTCTTTTATTTTAGGGCCCAGTCAACAATAAATCTAACGATTTTCAACAGAGTCCACACTCTCCTCTCTGCTCAGTGAGCTATAGAGAAGAGCTGATAATTTGGTTTTACTTTGGTGAGTGTCTGAAGGGAAAAAAAAAAACAAAAGCTTTAATGTCTGTTGCCACTCCAGATTTCCTTTCACACATACTGTCCCAGTCCTGCAAATCCCCAGGGCCCAGCTTCAGGCTTTCAAAATGCTCTCTGGGAGGTATGTCAGGACCTCTGCCTAAGTACTGCCATCAGCCCATGTAGGCTGATCATTCATGGAAAACCATTGCACAGCACAGTGCGGTGAAGCTTACTCCACATTTGGAATGTGGGATGGTAGCACCCCTTTTTTCCTCTCTCTCTCTTGCAGCAGCTCCCCCAAAAATACCCTCAATGCATTTGCCACTTCATAGGAACCTCATTTTCCCACTTGATCCTCCCTAAAAACCCAAGACTAAAACTGTCTGTGTTGTGGATTCCAACTGATGGTAAGACAGGGTGAAATGGGGAGGAAGAGATTCCTTTCCACCAATGAATACTGTACTCCTTTTCAAAGGGGTCATCCCTTCCCTTTCACCACCTCTCACTGGTCTGGGAGTGGGGCTAGTTCAAGGTTCACATACATTCTGCTCCGGCCTGGGGCTGTGGCAGGTCTGCTAAGGCTGGTAGCTTTGAGGCACGGAAAGGGAGCATTTTTGCATTTACTTTAGCTGCACCATTTTCCTGAAATAAGATGAGATGTTTTGTAGCGAGCATGCATCCAGGCTGGAGAAATGCTTGTGGATGTCCTGTGCTTAGGTCATGCTGTGCCTTGATCATTCCTTCAAGTTCTCGTCTCTCTAAAAAAAACACACAATTTTAGGATAAGCAAAGAATTTCCATTTTTAGGTGCAAAGGGCACATGTCGGCAGTGTGCCTGCTATAGACTGAACATGTATGTATGATACCAGCCAGTGCACAAACAGTGGAACAGGCATGGGCAGCAACACCCTCAGCTTATACACCATGCATCTGTTCATCAATCAGCCAGGAGCAGTCGCCAAGACTGAAAAACAACCATTGCCACCAAAAAAACACGCACAATAGAAGGACACGAACTCAACTTGAGCTGTGGGGAAGTTTCTTGTTTCATAGCATCAAACAAGCACTGCTTGCTTTACAGGGAGCTGTTACTTGCCACTGAGCCCTAGTCCTCAGGAGAACTTCAGTGCATCTCCCCAGTTGGATGAGATCCTCCCAGCACTCTTTTAATGAAACCAGTTGTAAGATGAAAACTGTCCAGGATGTCTGCTGGAGGAAAGATTGAATCACACACTACTGTCTCATTAGTGTCCAGCTTTCCTAGCTTGCCTTAGGACTGTGGGCTCTCCACTCCATTTCACTGCTGGGGCTAGAGCATGTTCAGATTTGGCAGATGTTGACAGTCTTGCCTTTGTCCAGGGCTGCTATCCTTGACATTAGCATGCAGGTGTTCTTTTTGTGGCCATTAACTGGTCATTCACTGCCTCTGCAATGTTTCCTTGTCACTCATCTCCTGCTTTTTTGTCAAGTAGGTATGACTATCTTGGTTATTATATGGCTAATAAATCTTCAGTTACCTCAAAACTTTGATTTGTGTAAGATTTTGCTTTGTCAGATGAAAGTATCCACAAATCTGAATCATGCTGCTCCATTATCTACTGGATTGTTTGCCCATGGTTAACAAGGCCACTTTAACATGCAGGGTTCATCATGTTTATACCAGGTTGGAGACCAAATTTTATGCTTTTTAAAAAATGAGGGGGAAGGGATCATAGGACTCAGTGGTAAGGTAAATGACCAGTACCTGCTTTGAATGTGCGCTGCTTTGCTGAAAGTCTCATTTAGAAATATCTGTTACACTCCCCGAGTGTCCTATTACAGCGTGCTCTGGTTTTGCATAGAATTGACCTGCATTATTTACAAGTTGTCTCTAACTGATCATTCCAGACTTCTCTGCAGATCAGAGATCATTTCCAAGACATTGTCATGCCTGTCATGTTTCTCTGAGAGGGTAGAGACTGTCCTTTCTTTACAGTAATACAGAGGTAGAATTACACTTGCGTGCATGAGGAGTGCTAGAGGAATGTCTTAAAAAGTGAAGAGGGAATGGCATGAAGATAAGGCTGCCTTCCATTATGGGTGTCACTGGACTAGACTATCCTAATGCTTGTTCTTTTGCTGAGTTCAGTTTCTGGTCATGGTAACAGGTTTTAGGGAACCATTGTTGCAAATGACTGTTGTTTGCCTGACACTCACACATGTTGTCAGCTGGCTGTTTCCCACAGGTCTGTGTGCTGACTGGTCACAAAAGCTGGCTGTACTGCTCGCAAGGTTTGAGTGCTTGTATTTGGACCTTTTATTAGCAAGACATCAAAGACTCATTTTGCGTACTCATAAGCAAAAACAAGAAAAGACCACCTTCTTTAGTCTGCCTAAAGTGCTTCTTTCATCTCCGTGACTCTTCAAGAGTTGCAAGTAAAAAGGAAAAAAAAGCAAAGTCATCACAAATTTTGTGCAAGATTTTTGTTTTTGAATATAAAATCAAGTAAATGTAATAGTTGTACAAAAGCACTTCGAGTACTAAAAGCAGACATGAGTGCACAGTGGTGGTTGGCTGTGGGTAATGGAGATTAATAAATTAGTCAATATATCATACCTTTGATTTAAAGCATGAGTTGCCATCCTGAAGATCATGGCTGCCTGGCTCTTCCTATGTTGCCAAATAATAAGAGAATCGAGCTCTGATGGAAAGGAGGGAATCCTCTCTCTTCCTGTCCACTGCTGGCAGCCTCAGTTACAAGCAGTGCTGGGTTGAGGGATTTCTCCATCAGAGCTAATTACTCAAATTTATTTCAAAGCCATACGCCTTTGTAAACAACTCCTAATAGGGGCTTTTTGCAGTAGCATTTACACCAAGGATGTTTTTTTCTCTAGATATCACTCGTTTTGTTTCCTGTTGTTGGCAGAATATATTGATGGTGTTGCCTCCTACCTTAAGGAGCTGGCATATGATGAAATATATCAGCCCTACATCCAAGCTGAAATTCTCCTCCTACCTATTTCCCTCAGTCTCTCTCCCTCAGATCATGTTGGTATCACTGGAAGTTGAAGGTGTTCGTTTCCTATCAGGGCCCTGCATGATCAAGCATTGCATTCATCAAGAGTGGGCATCTGCGATACGGTCTAGAGTATTGCAAAGGCTGGATCTTGGCTATGTCTGTTCTCCTACCTGGGACAGGAAAAAAACTGAAATAAATTAAAGTGTAATACATTGGATGCTATGCTGGATAAAGAACAAGTTTTGGAGTGGGAGAGCTGTCATGGATAATTTAACTCAAATTCTGATCCTCTCTTTACAGCCACAGGGACTTAAAACCAGAAAACTTACTGCTGGATGAAAAGAACAACATCCGGATAGCAGACTTTGGGATGGCATCGCTGCAGGTTGGGGACAGCTTGTTAGAAACCAGTTGTGGGTGAGTGTCTCAGAACATACTGCAAAAATCAATGGTAGATGCCTGACATAAAAGTTGTCTATAGTAAGGGTTTCAATAAAGACCTGGAGACTTACACTGTGCGTTGTTGTTTCCCAGAAAGATAATAAATTGATATGATGCAGTAGTGTATAAGATGGCTGAAAGGTTTTTTAAGTGAAAAGCAGGCCTCTGTAGGTGTCACATATGGCTATAAGAATCAAGGCTTTCAGGTTTGGATTCATCCGCATACGCTGCTGTGTGTTTGCTTTCATTGGCTGTACAATTTTGGGGACCTGAAAGCAGTAGTGTTGGCTGTTTCAAGAAAAGGCTTTAAAAATATTGTGGGCCTGAAAAAAAACAAACGTAAGGGATCTGAAATGGAATTTCCATGTCCTGATTAGGCTGCCTGCTTGCAGCTCTTCCTGCTCATGCTCCACGCTGCTTCGTTTCAGCTCACGTGCAGGATTGACAGGGAGGCAGCAGAGTCCTTTGCAATTACAAGCAGGGCGTGAATGCAGATACAAAGGAGACTGCTTGGAGGAATATTGCAGGGGAATCGAAAAACATTTCCATGGCAATTCAGCTGCCAGCAGGAGCTTTCTAGGAATTTCCAAGGCAGCCAGCAATAAGCCCAACAGCTGAGCAAGGCCCAGGTGCCTGGCCGGGGACAGGACGTGCTCTCTGGGGGCAGTGCCCTCTCATCACCCTCACCTCTAGGGGCACCACTGGACCGTGCCCCTTCACCCACCACCCCCCATAGCTATGGCTTAGTGCCATGTTGACTGTGCAGGGGCCTGCCACAGTGAGCTGTGGCAAGGGCCGCAGCTGCATCGAGCTGCTGCAGCCTGGCACCGCTACGCCAGCTTTTAGCTGTGTCTGAATTTGTTATAACAGCAAGCTCAGCAACTGGAGTTGCAGACAGTACCAGCAGATTTCTACCTCCCCGCTACAGACCTACTCTTCCTGGCCGTTGGTAGTGTGAATCTGATGACTCCATCCCAGCCCTGTCCTCAGACAGCTACAGTCCATGTTTTTTCAGTCTGTGCTCTGAACCAAGGCGATTCAGGGTAGACGTGGAGCCATCCTGATTCCCTGTACAGCCCAGACACTGCCTCTCAGTCCTGAGCTGTATGGCTCTGCTTTCCAAGTCATGAATAATGGATAGCAGAATTATTTGAAGTTCATGATGTGGTCGAATCCTGGTTAATGAGTACGCTGTGACCCACCCATTCCTTCCTGTCCGTGTCAAGTCAAGATTTGACCTCTTAACAGCAGAGATGAAAAGCAAGAAGCTATGAGTCTGCACATCTATTGCTTGTAGCTGCTTTCAAATCTCTGCTTTAGATTAGGAAATGAAGTCCTCCCTGCAGTTACCACAAAGCCTCTATACTCTTTAGATAAAATTTTCCCTCTTCCATCCATGAGAAAACAAGAGGAAGTACAAAAACCAACCCAGTCTCGCATTGCCCTGTACCATTTTTCAAACTCCTCAAGAACCTCTTGCTAGGGTTCCTGTTCTTGTTAGCACCAGGATCTGTAATCCAGGTCTAGAGTCTCAAAGGGAGACTTCTGTTCCATGAGCTGTGCTGGAATTCAAACCTCCATGCCTCAAGCAGAGCCAGTCCCCACATTGCGGCCTTAAAACGCGCTGATGAAGAAATCAATGGAACGGAAGCGACGTGCCTGTAATAAACAGAACACAGCAGCTACGCTATGATCTCCTGCCTTGCAGATGCATTTTAAGTGTGGTGCCAATCACTAGGCCTCCATGTGAGCTATTACACCACTTCATTAATTCTCCTGGCATGGAGCCCAGCATGGCTGATACTGGTGTCTTGTGATCTCTCTGGTTTGGGGGGTGAAGGGAGGAAGGAAGGAAGGAAGGAGTATATAACAATATGCCACACTGTTCACAAAGAAAGGCAATCCAGTTACAACTCCCTTTCCCTTGGAGCACACACAGTAACCAACCTCAGAGCTTTTCAAGGCAACAGTTTTACCTGCCCTTGTAGCTGGTGCTTTCAGCCAGCATGAAAAGGAACAAAACAGAGTGAATCATGGCTGAGTACTGAGCTTTAATGAGATGCTCCTCCATGCACCCAGAAGTTAATTTCCAGAATGGTTTTATCTGTGCTGTGAACACTGATAATGAGATGAAACTGTAACATTTCCATTGACAGTCACGCAAGGAGTCTCCAGGTATTTCTGTCAGTCAGAGTGGGAGGATCAGATGGGGTTGAGCTGTGTGATGCAGCTAACTTTGTCAGTACAGCAGAGCAGTTAGAGTGCAGTCAAAAATTATTTGCTGTCACAAGCGAGCTGCTAAGTTTAGTCCAAAGTTTGGGTATGCTTTAGGTCACCACAGAGCCGTGACTGGCCTCATGAAGATAATCACACAGCCTGAAGTATGCTGTATTGCATACCTCAGAGTGAGTGTTTTCTTGGATCTGCACAGTTTTCTGTAGCACTGATGGCTACCTGGAGAAAACAACAGAAGTTCAATGCAGTTGTGTTTGTGTAGGAGAGGGACGTAAGGATGGACTTGCTGTTTCATGGACATAATTTATCACTGACAGACTGCACACTGGGCCTTCATTGTAATGAATCCCCATTACTAGAAATGTATATTGCGCAAATCCTGCATATACACAGCACAGAGGAATAAGCCATGGTTTTAAACGTGTCTTTAGGTGCTTGAGGGGAAGAGGAGCTGTGTGTAGGGTCTGCAGAAACATTTCTACTTACTGCAGAAATTGCACAGCAAGGCAATCTCATGGAGGGATGGTCCTTGAAATGCCAAAGTAACGCAGTGAGTCTCTGCATTCCTCCGGGAGCAGGGGAGATCTGTGAGCAAACAGCAGCCAGGAGGGAAGTGGAAGATGTGGTAGGATGCTGCTTCTATTATTTTAGATCTGACTCTTCCTCCTCTTTACCTCTCTCCAGGCAATGGCATGCAGAGACACTCCCCTGTCTCTTTTCACAGCGATTCTTCCCAGCATGCTGCCTCGCAGTGTTTCAGAATGGTAGATATTGTCCAATCCATCCTGAATTGTCACTAGACAAGAAGAGTGAGGGCCTTCTGGTTAAACCTCAGGACTGAGACCCAGGTGATCCGAGCTTGATTTCTGTCTCTGCTGAAGGCATTCAGGGTGGTCTTGGACAAGATGCATTAGCTTTCTGTGCTTCGGTTCTCCATCCTAACAAGTCATTGCAGTGCCCAAGTTGCTCTGAACATAAATTGCAGTCATTTCTACAGGAGTCTTGGAAAAGTAGAAAGGATTGGGACATTCCCTGGACCTTGTTCCCTTTTCTTGAACTAAGAGGGCGTATGGCTAAAATGGAGGATTGAAAGAGGGTAGTGTTGAGTTACAATTCATGGGAGTTTGTAAAGATCCTTCCTAATTCCCCATTGCTCCTTACATAAACCTGGCAAAGTAAATTTTTGCCACCTCTTCACCTCTCCATTTCACTCATCACAGCTTTGAAACACTAAGTCCTACTGGATGGAGATCGCTACAAGCTGCCAGGTGACCGAGAGCCCACAGCAGTGCTAGTGTCTGTGCTGCTTGCCTGCAAATCTGTCTATCCCACCAAGAGCTGACATGTAAATTAGCTCAGTCCAGCACCAGACCTGATCTCTGCAGAGGCAATCAATATGGAGACTGACGCCATTGCTAACAGCCCCACGATTAACTGACTGTATGCAACAGTTCCCCCATATTGGTGTCTCTATAGGGAACCCCTGGCCTGATCCAGAAAGCTCTGTGCATGTGGGAAGAGCGATGGCTGATCATGATTTTATTGAGAGTGAGAAGAAGCCTTGTGCCTGTTGGTGCCATAATGAAGGAAAACAGCAACTTCCAACCCCAGCACAGTCAAATCCTCTGCTCTCAGGTCTCCCTAGCAATTGCTAGCAACACTTCGCAGGCTCACAGATTGCTTGGTTCTATCAGAAAAAAAAGCACGCATATTCTCACCAGGACTGATTACTGGCTTTTTTTGAGCTCAGGGTATTCTTAACAACCAATGCACTGTGCGTTTGTTAGACATGCTACCAGAGATCATCTAGGTCCTAATTCCCTTACGTCTGTATTTGGTGTGTCAGCACACCTGTGATGAGCAGATAATTCAGAATATTCAGTTGCCACACACCTCAGTGTCCAAGCACCATTTCTGATTTCAATGACAAGACATGATGCTGCACATATTCTTTCTCATTTATAATAAATGTGTGCATGGTGTCTAAAACATATGCAAGTGTCCTACATCCAGTCATTGTTACGGTTGCAAATTTAGGCTCTTAAAATTGGAAATGCCAGAATTAGTACTTTTTACCCCATCTCATCAAGAGCTTCCATTCCCAGCACTCCGTTCCCATCTCCTTCCCTGATTTGCACTATAGTCTTGCCAACTTCTCCCAGTCATTTCTGCTCCATACTTGGCCACAAATCCCATAATCCTTTTCTCTTTTCCGCTAGGTTCCAGCTCTAGTTTCCCCTACCTACTTGTCCCAGTCAGCTGCTGTCAGTCCTAGATGTATTTCCTGTTGGTTTTGCCCTCGCTTTGTTTTACAGTTTTGTACCTTGTGATAATCCCAGCCACAGCAGCTCATAGTATCAGTTTCAAGTGGAAATACTGTTCTGTGAAATGTTACCAGTGCAGGTAGAATTTTGATCCTGAGGCTTTAGAGAGTTTCTGCTAGTAAACACAAACGGCAATTTTGTAGTGGCAGTTTGAATAAATTTTTCTAGAGAATGCAAACATCTATTCAGGTTTTCCCTTTGCAGCTGAGGATACTAGAAATTTTCCTTTTTTATGCGAAAAAACATTTACTTTAGATTAGACTTAGATAGTGGAAATGTTTTGGCCTATACACACCAACATGCATGCACACGCAAGCATGAAACCAGTCTGAGGCAGATGAAAAGCAAGGAAAATTGTTGTAAAGTTGTTAAATCAGTGATGAATCATAAGCAACTTAAAATGAGGATTACGAAGGGGAATACCAAGCAACCTTATTAGTAACTATTAATACCAGCCTCACCTATAACACATCCCAAGGTTTGTTAAAAGAGCATTAAGTCTGCGAAATCAAGCACTGAGAATTTAAGATGTGCTATTCTTCAGATTGCCAGTATAGCATTAACTTAGCCCATGCACATTAGGATATAGCCTTTAATCACAAGCTTGTACAGGTTTTTTCCAACAAATCTTTGCCTCATTTGGTGTTTGGCTGGTATGTTTTTTTGAATAAACAGCTATTTAATGTTTGATTTTTACTCATCATTCATTTTACGGATCCATTCATCATTTCTGCTCACTGCATTCAGGCCTTGCTATGAATGCTAGCTAGGATTTTCATCGTAGTATCTTAGGTTTACAAATATTAATTACATTGTTTTCATATTACATTTGCCACATTGATCTGGTTATCCCCATTTATATGAGGACACGTGATTCTGCAAAACGAAACGCAAAATTATCAACCAGTTTTGAGTGTGCCGTTGGATACTCCGGGGCCTAATATCTCACAACACTCAGTGCTTGATAACAGTCCTTTAGTTGGAGAGCAGAGTGCCTGCCGACTGCAGCTGCTGCTCCATGTTCTTATAAATACTGTAAATCAAACTTTGGATGTGTCGCACTGTGATTTTGAAAAATGGGCAACCTGCAACTCATAATTACCTGTGAATGTCTCAGTTTAAGGCACCTGTTCATTTTCTTTCACGGACGGATTATGTGGCAGGGGCAGAGGGAGGGTCTGGTTCTCCCAGTATGTCAATCAGCTGCCTCTATTGCAAGCTTGTCCTTCACAACACTAAACTTCCCTCACATTGCTACAGACGTTCCAACTTCAGCCACAAGTAAAACAGAGGCGTTGGGGACAGCCCCACATCCACTGCCCCACCCTCACTTACCCGCGGAGTACAAGTACAACCTCTTCAAGCTTTATTTTTGCAGTTCCTAACTTTTGAATACTTAACTTTGCAATATTCATGCCCTTTTAATACAGGGGTAAGTTTCATTTTTAAAATTAAGATCTCTTAAAGGTTCCAAGTCTCAATAATTTGAACTGATATATTAATTAATGAACTGATTTGCAGATTCCCCAAAAATGTAACTGTGCTTGAGGAGTAGACAGCTGTAAGATGTCTGAGGGCTAGATGCTGCGTTTTCTCCTGTAAAGCCGAGTTGAATAAATGACTGAGTTCAAGCTTTAATGGCAAAATAGCACTCAGCCTTAACTACAGCTACTACCTTAATTACAGCCCTACCTACAGCTACTGCCTTCACTGCACCCTTAACTACTTACTGCTGCTGGAACCGTTTCTTCAGTCTCTCCCTGTCTTACTTTCCTGTGTGATCTGTGGCTGTCGCTTTCTCCACTCCGGATGCTCTAACATATATGTCCTTCTCCTGAAGAATTCCCTTTATCTGTTTTGCTACTCTGGCGTTCCCCTTCATCTCCTTCAACCCTTTGCTACCCAGCACGGTGGGAAAGCACAGGCAGCCTTTTGTGCTAGTAGGTAGCTTCTGTCTCTGAAAGCCAGCTTGGAGATGGTGATTAACAGGGGGGAAAGAAGGGACTCTAGCATCCGAGCAACAGCAAAAAGGAGCTAGACGTGGGAGGAATTCAGTGCACCTGTAACAACCTTCTGTATCGAGGAAACTTCTTGCATAAGAAAAACAGAGAGAAGGAGACTTCTTGTTCCTCCCTCTCTGCAGAAACTCTGCCTCCAGCTGTGAGCCCTGAAGAATGGCACTCAAAGCTTTTCTTCTTCCCCAAATAGTACCATCTTAAGGCATGGGACCAAAGGACCCTGGCATGGATACTCATCTTTGATGGGACCTGGGAACTCATCAGGCAGTGTAACACATTAATTTGTCACACTGTGGAGTAGGTTCACACAGCTTTCCCTGTGCTTCTTGATCAGCCAACTGCTTCTCTGGAAGAGCAATTACTGTGTATTCCCAGGTAAACCATACATGGGCAGTCGATCTGTGTGTGCAGAGTGCAGGTCTCTCTTACCTACGTAATGAGACCTGTGGGTCACAGGCACATCACATCTGCATTGAACGTATGGCCCTGGTTGTCTCATATCTACTGTAGCCACGCTGTATCTTGATGTGCGTGGATCAAGAACTACTTTTCTAGTTTCTCAGATGAAATTCAGGATAGATACATCAAGGATGTATACATTTCTTTCTGTATGCCTGGCTTACCTGTCCAGGGCTGTCCTGGATTTCACCATTGCACTCTGGCTTATTTCCTTTGTTTGAAATCCCACATAAATGCTTTTCTAAGGTCCCCCAGGATCCTTAAGATTACTGTGACCTAGAGTCATAGCTGTGAATGACCATTCAGAGAGCCCTTCCTGCCTCAGGCAGACTAGCCTGGGAAAATCCACATCACCCTTGAAATAAACACTGCCAACATCGGTGCTTTTTTTGCAGCGGTATCCGCAGGCAGCAACTGCTTCTTGATCTTGCTCAGTGATATACTTACTTGTTATCAAGGGCAGATTGTGGCTTTTGCTGCACATAGATGTAGCTGAACGATGAGGAGATGGCCTAAGGGAAGAGGCAGGGAATGTTGCTCTTGACACACGTATATTGAATAATTAGTGATAAGAGCCAAAGAAATATTCATGACTCTGTAGAAAGATAAATTGATTTTTGATTAAATTTGCGTTTTCTCTTTAAAGCAGTTGAAGTTGCTCTGTGATTGGCAGCATGGAAATGAGTTTTCTATGGATTCTGGCTGGCCAGAGGATCCCTTTTAGAGCTGTTAGCCAAGATAATGCTGCAGATATCTAGTGAGTGTGTGCTGGCAAGTATTCAGAATGGCTATGCCAGAAACCCGTGCTCTCTGGGCAGTTGCAGTGCAGCTGTTCAATGATTGAATCAATCCAACTTATTCAAAGGATTTATTATAGCATTTTCTCCACCCATTCTCCTAGATTTTAGCAGAATTTCACTGGTGCCTTGTAAGACACGTAGCAAATTCCACTGCACCCCAGCTGACCTCAGGAAGGTTAAATGCTTTAAGTGCATTTGCTAGTGGGGCACATAAATAGGTACATACCTATCTTGGGTTTTTCACAACGCTTAGATTCTTCTTTTCAAGGATGTTGGCACAGGAGGTTGTCAAGGTGGTTGCATTGCTCAGCATCCACAATTAAGAGTTCTGAAAACTTTGTTGGAGTCATCATATGCAAATAAAAACTCAGAAGCACTCTGCAAATTGAGGTATTGACTCTTCCAGTGCACCCCAGATGGCATGGCCACCCAAAAAGTATTGTGCTGAAGGATGATGCTGAACTGTACAGGATACCGTGCAGGATTTGAGAGGTCTGGCTCAGCCACAGACACCACCTGTAGTAGCCATTTAATGTACTGTGTGTCTTTGTGACTCACCTTCTGTAGGAAAGGCAATGGTAGCATCATACCTGACAGAAACTAAAATACATGTAAGACTGAGAAACACAGACACACTAAATGACAGGAGTTCAACGGTTACCTAGATTGTGTCTTCACTCCTTTGTTACCCCCGATGTATTTTCCAATAAACCTAAGGTGACTCGGTTATATAGAACATGTTAGAACTGGTCTTTCTGTTCTCAGGTAACTAAACGGAGTGAATGTCCATGATCTGATGTAACTCCTATACTTTTTTTGCTACCATGTTTTTTTCCAAATTGTACTTGCATTACTACCTTCTGTACAGCTCCCATACTGCCTTCTCTCACTGCTCTGTCTAAGCAATCTAGCACTGGTGACAGCTGGCTATGGTTACCCAGTCCTGAGTTGCAGTCCCAATTCTGGTGCTGCTCCTTAGTTCTGATTTGTGTGTACCTTAAGGATGGCCTGTACACTATACACCATTCTTACGATATCAAGAAAAGACAACACCACTAGTCAAGCATTCTCACAAGAGTAATTTAACTTGTCTTCCAAAAGCTTGTAAAATTATGCATTATTTCAGTGACATGACTGTTCAGTGGTTAAGGCTTTGAGGTACTAAAAAGAACAGGTGTAGAGTAGCTGTTGGATTGCTATAAAGAAGCAAATTCACAGGCGAGATACGTTGGAGGGTTGGGAACACATACACAACATTAAGCAATTTGGTGTCTCACTCTGGCTTCACTTTCTCTCCAGCAGTGTCCAACAATACACTGCCAGTCCCACACATCAGCCCCCGCTTAGTCAAGAAGCAACAATTTTATTAACATTACTGACTGCTTTAGTTTTATTTCATTATTGTTGCGATCACGCTCTTTGTTCCTGTTGAAGCTTTTGCCCTAAAATGTTAAAGCCTTGTACAAATCCCAGTGAATCCAGTCATACAAACTTGTGAAGTATGAAAGCTATGGTGGCATTGCTCTTGTTTTAGTCGAGAGTAGAGTAGACTCATGGTGAGGTTCTGGTTACCTTTTTCAAACTCTGGCTAGCTGCAGCTTTTAAAAACATTAAGTAACCTTGTCCATGTCCATACGGCTGCCAGTGACAGAGCTGCCAAGAGAGACCAGGTATACTGTCCTACCCACTAGGCACAACTCCATTCTTCTTGGTCTTCCAAGGGCCAACTCTGGCCAGCTGTCTGAGGGAGGGCTCTGTTTTTCATTGTCTGTTTGACTCTCGAATCGAGGTTTATAAAATCCAGTCTAAATTAAGACACTTAGGATCACTGCTGAGCAGATTAGACCTGGTTAGAATACCTGTGATAACCACTTAAATGGCGGGTAGAGGGGTATTAAATATTGTACTGAATTTCTGAATTCCACCTTTCCTACAGTTTGTGAGGGATCAGCTGCATTCCTCTCTTCTCAGTTAAGCTTTGCTGTCAAGGTAGCTGCAGTCCCAAGTGTACCCTGAGTTTATTATCATGGTCTGCCAAAAGCTGTGATACCAAATCAGGGCATTGCATGCCCACGGGATGATATTTTGCCTAAGATAAGTGTAGTGTGTATGGAAATTCAATTAGTGGGCTGTCTCACTGGGCGTTAATGTAGCATCCTAGCACAAAGCTAACCTCACCGTGCTTCTGTTTTGCTCATTACTTTGTGAGACAGGTATTGCCCAGCCATGATTACATTTGTCACAAGAAACAAATGCACAAATGAAGACAGGCTTAGGGATTGCTGGGAAGTGTCAGTATAAACAATAGCATGATTTGCACACAGGTCTCAGACAGTTTGCATCCCTTTTACTTGTCAAGTTACTTTAATGAAGGCTATAAAATAAATAGTTGTGGCTATAATCTTTAGGAATTAAAATGATTACCTGGCAAGTTGAAGTAATTAACTATTCTCAGCCAGGAATCAAACCAGAGATATATGGGTAGAAGGATGCAAAAAGAATATATTAACTCACTAGGTAATAGTACTATTCTCCATCCTTTTTTTTTTTTTTTTAAAGAAAAAAAAATTGCATTTTGAAATCATGTATTGGCAGCTTTTGTGACCGCTGGAGTAACTGAGAGCAATCTTAGCAGGAGAGATGCAAGACATGGTTTAAGGTATCCATGTGTTTGGTCTGAAAATACTGTTCCATCTTTTTTCTTATAAAAGGCTGTGCAGCATGCGCCTTCCTTCTAATTAGACACAAGGCCAAGTTAAAGGGTGGGAGTAGAAGGCTGGAATTCTGTATAGGCACAGAATATGCCTGGTCTTCTCTTCCTTCCTCACTTTTAAGAAATTCATAGTAGGGCCACAGAATTTTTAATTATACTAGTTCTTGACGATTTTCTGAGTTTCTTAGAAACGTATTCTCCTTGAGGTAAGGAAAAAAGTGCTAGTTTTGCACACTTGCATTCTGTATAAGCAAGCTAATCGTGATTCTGCTAAACAAAATGGAAATGCAGGTAATCCATAAATACCAGGCTGTTACATGCTCATTTGACTGTATTTTGTGTTTCAGATCGCCACATTATGCTTGCCCTGAAGTCATCCGGGTAAGTTGGTTAACATGAGCATGTATAAATATATTTTTAAAGTGTCACTCATTGCAAGTACACAGATAGTCCCCCTGTACAGAAAATCTGACCAAGGCAGACAGCATTGGAAAGGACACAAGGAATGTAACTACAGCTTACTTTGTTTGGCTCAGCCTTGAATCAAGCCACATCAACCGTATGGGGGAAATGATCGTGTGTTATTCTCACAGTACGCTTTGTGCCATGTGATCAGACAGAAATACAGTGGCCTCGTTTAGCTTGATCTTTCCACCCAGGGGATATAGTCCCCTATGCTTTCCTGTCTCTGATGTAGCTGTCATTTCAATAGAAGAACTGGGTTTGGCTATCAGTGATGTTGGTTTCCATTAAATGATATGAGCTATCCTTTCCCTCTACTATCCCTTTGTCTTCGGAAAATAAATATCCAAAATTTCCGTGACCAAGATTTGCCTCCTTTAAAGCATATCTTTAACGTAAAGCCAAGCAGGAAGAATACAGAAGAGACTGTCCAGACAATACTATGATTTCTAAAATAATGTGGCTGGTGACAAGCTCCCTGAAGAACCAGGGAATTAAAAAACACATTCTTGACAGCCTTAATGTACCTCTGATGCTGTTTAAGTGCCAGCTCTAATTGTTTGAGTTTTCCACCATTCCTGTCCTGCTCCCCACTTCTGAGCTTGTTCTCACAGATCCCAGATAAGACTGTAAACTGATGTTCATAAAAATTCAATTAATGGGTTCTGTCATGGCCTCCTAGTTGGGCAGGCCACCTTGGGAAGCAGGTGGCTGAGTTGAAATGTGGGGTTTCCCATTCTCCCCTCTCTTATTCTTCAGAGGTAATTAATTCGTTTACTAGTGAGCAGTCTTTTGAACCTCTTTGTCATTGCTGCGCAGGGAGAAAAATATGATGGAAGGAAAGCAGACGTGTGGAGCTGCGGAGTCATTTTATTTGCATTGCTAGTGGTGAGTCATCTTCCTTGCGCTGTACTTTAAAAAGAAAAGAAAAATCAAAAAATGCTGCTGTATTTAATGGCGATCCTATTGACATCATGTACAGATGGGGTTTTTTAGTTCCCCTATTTTTGTATCTCTCAGTTGCATCCTTTCCTCTTATTTCTACATCAGTCCCAAAGGAAAAGCATGAGGAATATTTCACCGCTTCTTTGAAATGCTGCTACCCTGCACAGGAGAGCATAGACAAACATCAAAAACTTGTCTCCATAAACGCTCTTTGTTGTCTTGTGATATTGCAGCACATTTTCTGACTGGAAAGGATGTGCAGGGTTACAACTCCAGGATACAGAGAGTGTCAAAGAAGTTGTCCTTCACAGGATCAAAATATGGCTGGGTTTGGGAAGTGTTTGTTTTTTCTGCTGTATGTATATATGCATTCCAGTAGGTATATGCATACATTAACTGCAGTGTTTTATCAAAAGAAGATTTGAGTGCAACAATTTTGATTCATGCAAGTATTGAGCTACATTTTAATTTGGTACAGTTGGGAATATAAAACTGAGCCAGTAGTAAGAAGTTTAAATTAGTTTCCATCTGGCTCAGTAATACTTTCTTTAGTATTCACAATGTGGTATCTTGCAACTTATCCTTCTTTCGATCAAAGTTTCAATTCTCTGTGGAATTTATTCTGATTTGCAGTGATAATGTAATACTCCTAAACATACAACAATTGGACGGCCAGCTGAAGGCAGATAGGCTCAGCATTTGTTATTAATTTCCATGATAAAATGTATGAAAATACAGTTTATATTCATATAAGCATATATGATGTACAGATTGAATACTGTATATAAGAACAGATTTTATGTGCGTATTAAGTTTTTTATATCTATAATAGTTCAGATTATCATCTACAATTATAAAAATAACAACCCTGAAGTCAAATTTTTATGTCCTTGTACATTTATTAGTAAACCTAATTACTTCACTTAAATGGTTTAACAAAAGCACTTGTACAGTGTACATTAAGAGTTAGATTCTGCACATTATTTCTATTTAAAATACTTGAAAAATTTAAGGGATTTTTGTTTCAAAAAATGCTGATAATTTTT
This sequence comes from Phaethon aethereus, assembly GCF_964289735.1. Lineage (NCBI taxonomy): Eukaryota > Metazoa > Chordata > Aves > Phaethontiformes > Phaethontidae > Phaethon > Phaethon aethereus. The sequence goes on from NC_138579.1 coordinate 53,702,423, forward strand.
TCAATGGCCCAAATTGAAATACATTGGCGTAATCTCAGTATGATGCTTTAATTCACCTTACCCAGTCTTACTCTTTTTTTCTTTTTAGTCATTACAATTCACTAACATTTTTTAAGTTTTAGATTTTTTTATCTTGATGTTGCAAGGGAAGAATTTTAGCTGTCTGGCTAGATAGCACCAGGTCATCTATTGCTCCTGAGCAGCTATTTTCATGGCTGATAAAATAGAACTGCATAATGAGCTCTTAATAGAACTTCTTGAATTTGTAAGAACAAGAGAGAGAATGTGTCAAGGTGGTTAGGATTTGTAGGAGTGGGCTTTTCATTTTCAGGGGGATTCTCTGTCAAGATTTGGTATCTCTCTGTTGCTGCATCTTCATCTGTTCTTACATATATACATGAGCCTGCAAAACGATTGAAATAAGGCTATTATTGACAGAGAGTGCAGAGCTCTCCAGTTAATTATGTCAGGACAAACCCTACAAAAAGTCTCAAGCTATGATAGCAGGTGGTAGTAATAAAAGAGCTGTAGTTGTTACCTTCAGGAAATGCCACAAAGCAGCCTTGCTGACTTCATCATGGCTTAAATCATGTTAGCCAAAGTACTGAACTATCAGAATTGATTTTCCTTTAAGTCTGGAACGGTTAGGAAAAATGTAGGTAACTCAGGAGATTGGTTACAGAAGACAGGGAGACTCTCTCTTCGAGGCCACTTGAATGAACAAACGACAGTAAATAGTGCCCAGTAGCGGCTGGCATCGGGTGGGCTTTCTGAGGCTTCTGTAAATGGAGCTGTTGGTCTCCATAAACCATAGACCCAGGATTGCTTATACAGATGCACTACTCACTGTAGTAAGAGCAGTGCCAGAATTGACAACTTAAAGCTTCATTATCACAGCAGCTGACAGCTTGCAGCTTCCCACAAACCATCCTGGAAATCAAGGAAGCTCGGCACCTACTAGAATTAGGCAGTGAAAGAAGGAAGTGAGAATATCTAGGAAGGTGCAGACTTGCTATAAAAGGGTATAAACTTCAGTTGGTGGAGTTACCCTAAAGATTTCAACTTCTTTTTTCCCTTTTTGTCCCTGCAGCAAAGATAGGTCTTTTGCTGCTTTTTGTGGCAAGCTGATGATCTATTCAAAATGCAATTTCAGCTAAAAAGAACTCAAGCCATTCATGTAAGTGAGCTGCAGTAGGGAGGCGATAGGAACTGGTGACCTGACCACAGCATGGCAACTGGATGGAGTATATTAAACAGGTAGAACGTCTGCCGCTTCCAAAGGCTAATGTTGGTTAGGGTTTCTTTCAGCTGTGTCATTTCACTGCTCCATCAGAAACAGGATGTTCTTTACTGAAAGTCTCTCAAAAGCTGTTCACCTCCTTTTCAATGTCTGCAATAAATGTGTCTCAAGAAGATTAAAAATAAGGAGACGATAAACGTTGCTGCTGTGAAAGTATGCCCAGGAGGAATACCAGCAGATCAAAAGCTTGAGCTGAATTTAAGTGAATCCATGCATCTTTGGTGAATTTGCCTGGAAAGGCAATTTCATATTTTGTATTATGTTTTATACTGGTAGTCATTTTCTAATTAAAAGCCTAATAAAAAACCTATGTCCTCAGTTTTGTTTCCTATGTTGGAGAAAATACAGCAGCACTAAGAAATTATTTATTTTCAATGGATAAAAAGGTTTTTTCACTTATTATAATAATTCATTATCAGCTGACTTCCTCTTTTCCATTCTCTCACTATGTTTATCCTGGCTTTTCTCTTTTTGCCCTCTCCAATTCCCTTTTACTCGTCTCTCCCATCCACCACTCTGTCACATCCCTGCAGGGTGCCCTGCCTTTCGATGACGACAACTTGCGGCAACTGTTGGAGAAGGTGAAACGTGGAGTGTTCCACATGCCACATTTTATCCCTCCGGACTGTCAGAACCTTTTGCGGGGGATGATTGAAGTGGATGCCTCGAAACGTCTCACGGTAAGAAGGCATTTTCTGCGAGTCAAGTAGGCAAGGCTTCATTTGTCACCTTGTTGCAGTTACGATTGAATAACTAAGGTAACTTGCTGATTTACTGGCCCTCCTGTGTGTTCCCTCCTGAGTGGAGGTGGTGGAAGAAGTTAGTTGCCTTCTCTTCCGAATCATGAGGGTAGATTACCGTTGTGTCTCTCCTCTAGCATCATAATTCTCTTTCATATGTAACAGTGGGCATTTAGAAGAAATCCCTCATAACATCATCACAGTACTGCTGACCCCCTAGCACATTTTGGAGTCCACCTGAGTTGTCTGGGTCTCCTGGCTGGTACAGCAGTTTCTTGGGGACGTGATATAGCTGTTTGAAGGTCAAAACTGTTAGGACTGTTAATTTGAAGATTTGCTATTAAACAGAATATGCTTTTCTTACATTTCTGACAAAAGTGGTGGCTTCTCACTTCGTGCCACGCAACCTGCATTGTATTCCATCCTGCATATGCTCTGCATTATCCTCTAGCAGCCTTCAGAGCAAGTGTCATCTTCTAGTCTGCTCTTTTATCTCATGCCCTGTGGTCCTGAGCACGATTAGGCCCACAGTGTTGATCTTCTGCCATTCAGCACTGAGTCTTTGCATCTAGGATATATCCCATCATTATTACAGAGACTCTGCAAGGGTGAACAGTGTGTAGTGATTGTATCCTTCATTAACACTGTGTTAATGTTTTTGGGAATTAAAAAAAAATTAGCAATTAAAATAATTTTGGAAAGCAAGATTGCCTGCTTGTCAGTGGAGGCTTCTGCCTTTATGGGTACATTGCCCTTGTAAATCCTATTGTCAGGCTCTGGTGATGATTTTATACAGATTTACTAAGCTCACAGATTCCGAGTGGGAGTATGTATAAAGAAATGTAAATTTAAAATTCCTCCTGGTTCTTCAGTCTGCTAAAATATTTATAAATAAACTCTCAGATCAGTGCTTGGCCTCTCTGCCGAGATTGCTAAGAACAGCATCAGTCTGCACCAGCTGTGATGGTGCTTTTGGGACGCAGACACCTGTCTGCTAAGAAGTGAACTGAAACTCCCTTCACCACTCTCTCTATAGTAGTACCTGACAGCTGGGTTTTTCTTTCATTCATTGCAAAACCAGCTCATGCTCCATTTGGTGACGTAGGTGAAAAGTTCTTCATGCGGTTACTAGTATCCGTACTTCTGCAAACCCAGTAGCCATCACATTTACAGTACATAAGTAGCACTGATTGGGAAAAAAAAAAAAAAAAGTAGGCACTTTAAAAGGCCTTTTTTAAACAGATTTTTAAAGAAAGAAAGAATATTTTTCCAAGTGTTTTCATGGAAAGAACACTGTAGAGGTTAGGGCTGTACCCTGAGACATGATACAGCTGTTCTTCATGACCAAGAAAGTCACCAAGTCCCTCTCTAGCTTAGTTTCTTTTCCAAAATGTAAACATAACAGTTTTTCTCTTGTTTTTTTTTTTCTCTCAAAGATATTAGTGCCAATGGTTTGAGTATGCCAGAGAGCAGATTATCAGACATTAGAACTTCTTCAAATTGTTCTGACTGATTTTTGCTATAGAGCGTAGTCCCTAAATGTTTTGAATTGTGCGATACAGCACAGAATGTACGTGCATAAGAGGAAAAACAGTTAAGGTAAATCAAGGTCTCAGAGTGACACGCACACACACCCCTTTTTCTTAATCAAAATGAAGCTCTTATTTCCTTAGGGAGGAAAAAAAAATGGATTGGATAGTTATTGACAAGCACTAACCAGTGAATTGTGAATAAGAATTTGAAAGAAAACAGATTCAAGAGCTGAGAGCTGGGAGGAAAAAAGGATAGCTCTTTGTTATTAGCTGCAATCTTATTTTCATTATTTTAGGGTCTCTTGGTTTGCTGTCCCTGCTGCTGTCACACTTCCCTTTCTATGCTGTTAGCGTGCCGGTTGCTTAGATTGCCAGGCAGAAGAGCGCTCTTTGTTTACCGCACAGGAGCTGGGAATATATAGTTCATTTTGAGGAGAGATCTGAATTCTATTTTAGCTGCATCCTGTGAAAAAGGGTATGAATATGGGTTTATTTGGAAGTCTCTATTCCTAGAAAATATCTCACTTGAATCAATTTGATATTTATACAAAGATCTGAGTGAAATTGTGGCTTGGGTACCATAAGTACAGATGTAGCTGTTACCATTACTGATCATTTGCTCAATATCTCACTGGTGAATTCAGCAGAAAAATGTAGTGAAATGTAAGGTCACTAGAATTTTTTTTCTTTCATTTTCCCTTCCCCTCTCTGCTTTGTTCCTTTTTTTGATTTGTATCTCTTTTCCTTTTCATCCAACTACATTTCCCTCCCTGCAGTAATTGCCATTTCACAGCACACCCACACCTTCCCCAGTCCATCTGTTAAAATGATCAACAAAACCAGAACTAACATTCACATTTAACTGTCATCATTCGGCTTCAGTGTTAGAGCTTGAGAGGATTAATGGAGAAGAGGATACTCAGAATTATTGTTGCTGGCCCTTTCCTGCCTTAAGAAACAGGCATTACCTTTCTTTGTATATGATTCCTTTATGGAAACAAGACTTTATTATGTCTTAGTAGAATATTGTTCACCATATATTATGTAGCCTCAAGTATGGTTAGTGGGATGTCCTTGACCACTCTCCTTTACTGGGCCTGTTTTACTAAACATGCTTAAAGCATGTTTACTAAAAGAATACTAAAAGAATCATAAAAAGATTCAAAAGCATTCATAAAAGAATACTAAAGGAATACATAAAAGAATCCATGTTTTTCTTTCAGTAGACTGCAGAAGTTGATCCTAGCTGCTGGTCATGATATTTCTGACCACCCATGTTCAGGAACGATGAAATAAAACAAAGAATGAGTGCGAAGGTGGTCAGCATTTGAGAGACCCTTTCTAAATAGCGCAGCCTAAATGAACTTCACTTTAGTCTACACAGATGATGTCTAAGAAAGGTTGTACCGGTTGTCTGCATATTCATTATAGTTAATTACCAGGGAGAGAAGGATTATTTAAACTAGAAGAAGATACTGGCACAAAAGCAAATGTATGTCAAATGGCCTTACATGAAAGTAGGCTAGAAATTAGAAAAAGCATTTTAGCCATATTAGTTGGGTTCTGGGACAGCTTTCTAGTAGGAGTAGTGTCAGGAGAGAAATGTGAACTAGTTTTAAGTTTGAGAAGGCTTATGGAAGAGAAGGAGTGCTCTTGGTGCCTGCAGTGCTTCAGGATGAGGTTTCTTTTAGTTATGTGCTCTTTGGAAAGTGAATGGTTTTTTTTCCTTGGAGGTTTCAAATGATTCAGTATCTCTATAGTGGAGAATTACAGCTCCTGTAGTGGAATCCATTTGCATTCTCAGATGGTATTTTCTTCTACAGAAACACAAAGGCAAAAAGAGGGAGAGTAAGGAGCTTTTGGTCCACTTTCCTTTTAAAGATGTATGAGCATTATCAAAACTTTGTCTGTAGAGCAAGGTAGATCAGAGAAGATATTGCAGAATAAGCTATCCTGATAAAGCTGTTATTGTTCCAGAGTTGACATTTTATTCCAGAGTAGGATGACTTGTCTTCCATGTTGGGTGTCCACATCATCTGAAATACCTCTCCCTGAATATTATCCAACTTAAATTACACACGTATTCAGAATCTCATCTCTGCGCTCTGATTTTGTTTTTTTCTTGGGTCTAATGTATGCTAATGATGGACTACAGCATCTAAAGAATGTTAAAAAAAATGAGCAAGGGAAAACTAACCTGATTCCTTCTTCATTTTTCTAAAAGGTATTATGGTAAGTTGCCTATCACATCAGTTAAATTATCTTACTTCACCACCTGTAGAATGGAGGTAATTGTCCAGTTGATGTATTTAGGCTGTAAGCTTTTGGCTGCCAAGGGCCTATTCATGCACCATGCTTATAGCACAGTGATACCTTGCCCTTGTCAAGGTCCCTGGAGGCTGCTATGGTATGGCTGCTACTACTGACACAGATAATCATAGAATAGTCTGGGTTGGAAAGGACCTTTAAAAGTCATCAAGTCCAACCCCTCTGCAATGAGCAGGCACATCTTCAACTAGATCAGGTTGTTCAGAGCCCTGTCCAACCTGTCCTGGGATATTTCCAGGGATGGGTATCTACCACCTCTCTGGGCAACCTGTGCCAGTGTTTCACCACCCTCATTGTGAAAAATTTCTTCCTTCTATCTAGTCTGAATCTGCCCTCTTTTAGTTTAAAACCATTACCTCTTGTCCTATTGCTACAGGCCCTGCTAAAAAGTCCGTCCCCATCTTTCTTATAAGCCCCCTTCAGGTACTATAACATCTTCCCAGAGCCTTCTCTTCTCCAGGGTGAACAACCCCAACTCTCAACCTTTCTTCACAGGAGAGGTGTTCCATCCCTCTGATCATTTTTGTGGCCCTCCTCTGGACCCACTCCAACAGGTCCATGTCTTTCCTGTGCTGAGGGCTCCAGAGCTGGATGCAGTACTCCAGGTGGGGTCTTAGCAGGGCGGAGTAGAGGATGACTCTACCAGTGCTGTTTGCACTGCCAGCTTGAATCCTTTGGTCAGGAAAAGCCTCTATCTTGACATTATACAGTAGGTTTAAAGCTTAGGCTATAGGATCTTCTGAATGAAGAAGATTCAGCTGAGGTGTGGGTTGATTTAGTGCACAGATGGGTTTGAGACTGTTTCCTGTCTGGACAGGGAAGTTTGACATTTGAGATAAGTTCAAGCCCAGAGGCCCTCATCCATATCCACAGACTTTGAGAAAGTTTTTCTTCAGGTCAGAACTTTTTAGCTTGGCAACCCCTCTGCTGAGATCAGTACCGAGGATGTAGACAGCACTGTCTTGTTTTCCATCTGCCTGTCTGTCTCCATCTGTTGTTCCCTGCCTTAGAATTCAGATGTAAGCTCCTTGAGGGAGGAGACCTCTTTTTCTGATGAGCTTGTACAGCTCTGTATCACAATGGTCTCTCATCTGTGAGTGGGGCTTCTAGATGCTACTTCAGTATACAAGTTTGATATTTGAAGTATTATATGTATTATATTATATATTATAATATATAATGTATATATAATAATATGTGTAAGTATACATATATAATATATACATATATATTATATTATATATACTTATATATAAGTATTATATTATATATTTGAAGTATTTTTATGTAAAACCATGATAAAGGAATTCCCCCTCTGCTTCCATTATAGCATTTTACCTTGCAGAATTCTCTCCTCTGACTCTGCAGGTGCAGTGGATCTGAGGATGTTTTGTTGCTTCAGAGATGGCGTCACGAGACAATTGCCTGCACTGGCTAGGAGATATTAGGAAGCAGCATTTTTACAACTTCCATAAAATGGCATTAAATTTGGCAAACTCATGTGCAAACAGCAAGAAGAACTCTCTGGGAAGGGTTGTTAAATGCCTTCGTCACTTAAATGCATTTAAACATTGTGTTTAAATGAAGGCAGGAGGAGTGAGATTAGCTCCCACTGTGTATCTCCCTCCCCTGCACTGCATAGTAAAAAGCATACAGAATTCTCCTTGTCAAAACCAATCGCCCTCCCATAACCCTCCTGTCACTTTAATGCAGATGAAAAGCAACAAAGCATTAATTAATTACCTTTAAAAAAAACAGTGAAGATGTTGGCAGCAGCAAGCACACTTGTAGTAACATTTCAATGCAGTCATGTTTGAATGAGAATAGAAATTGGTTTCGCAGAATACTTTTCATACCTGGGATGTCCCAGGATACTCCACAGCAATGGTTTTGATGTGGATTGAATGGCAGATGTGTAGGTAAACAGCAGCCATGAGAGCTCTCTTACACCTTCGAATGTATATCAAGGTGCTACAGAGCTGCTCTGTCAGAAAAATGCTTTGGTTTCATTAGCTTGAAGGAGGTTGGTCAGCAGGGATGGGCAGAAGGGATTTCTGAGCCCAGAGGTTCTGTGACTAAGATGTGAACTGGTGACCCTCCTTTCTTCCCCCTGTCCAACTCAGAAAATGAAGTGCTTTCGTCTGCTTTGCCATGGCATTTCTGCATGTCATAGGCACAAAAGAACAACGTGACCCATGGAGACAGAAAATGCAGTAGGAGAAGCAAGCATGAAAGAGGCTTGGACATCACTTAGCTGTATCATCTGCATCTTGTCTGAAATCATTAATGTCTCTAACCCTTCATGTGGTGTATGTGAAATAACAAGTAGATATGCATCTTATAGGGTAGTTTTACCAAGCAAAGGAGGTACAGTGCACTCCTTAGCAGATCCTCACAGTACTATGGACCTGATAAGCAACGATGCTAAAATCCTGTCCCATGGAAACTGTATAAAATCATCTCTTCTTGTGTTCTGTGTTTGTACCTCAGCTTGCAAAGAACCAAGAAGAGGAGGGCTGCATCTACAGGCTTTTAGGGGAACACCCATAATGTGTCTTATCTCCTTGAGTTATGCTGGTCAGGGGAGATGGCAGTGTGTCAGGAATACTCCACCTTTCTCTTAATAGTGCAGGGATGAAAGGACTACCTAATGCAAGGGGAATTGTGATGAAGGGGAACTGTTGTGGCAGAGCTGAGGCCACACCTGGAAGCTGTGCAACTCTGCCTGGGCCCATGGATGTGTGTGCTGGGGGACACTGGTGCTCCCAGCACCTGGGCTGGTTAGAAGACAGCTAGGTATGCACCTCTGACTGCAGTGTTGATACAGTCTTGATTTTAAAGAAGGCTGTTTATCTCTTGTACTGATCCCTCCACCCTCCTGTCAGGCCTTCCTAAGCTGCATTCCCTTGTTTCTTTGTTTTCAGGAAAAGCCCTGTCTCACTTAAAAAACTATGTCATATAGAGCCAGCCTCAGATCTTCCTGGTTTCCCAGGCACAGAGCTGTTGTTCCATAGCACAGAGGTCTCTGATTCCTTGCTCTCTGTGGCAAACACCTACTTTCTATCTCTGAGATTTTGTTGTTTGTCCATTCCTCTTTTTTTCTTTTTTTTTTCTCTCTGACTCTCATTATTCTGGAATTGAAATGGAAAGTAGTAAGAGCAGGACAGCTGTCTCCGTTCTTCCTGACCAGTTTAATGGGTCTGTGATTCATCTTATAGCTGTTAGCACTTGAGTTTCCTTCCAGCTCTCCCCTGCCGCTCACCTGTGTGTTGCACAAATGCAAGCCTGTTCACAGTGAGTGTGCATATTATTCTGCATGTACAAAGGTGCTTCATAATGAGGAGTATGAGTAATATTGTCCGCATAATAAATGATCCCTGGGCATCTATGAAAAGTTCTTTTCTACTGTGATGATGCTTAAAAAAAGCCCACCAAATTAGGAGGGTTCTGCCATAAGTATGGCCTATGAACAGTTCTCTCTACTGTTAAGAGTTCTCTCGGAAGATGGGTGTTACTTTCTTTTCCCTATGCTTCTGGAAAACATGGACATCACGTAACACTTGCTGGGATCTGCTTTCCATAAGTGGACAAGGTCACTGTTCAGCTTTGATCGGTCCTTCGTTACATAGTAAAATGCTCATGTGTGAAACAGGAAAGAGGGAAGTAAAAGAAATTTGCAGTCTGATGTTCAGGTGCTGGAACAGTAAATGGTATTATTTTGACATAGAACCGTATTCTACTTTGGTCTTTAGTTTTTAATGATAACTGTGGGGCCAATCAAGAATGGGTCCTGGCAGAAGGTCATATCACACATGCACAATTTATTTTGTTTATTCACATTTTCTGTTTGAACTTGTTTCTATTTCCTTCTCTCTCTTTTCTTCTAAAACAAAACTAGAACTGAACTTTAGGTGTAAAGAATCAGCTATTATGCACGTACAGAAAGGAGCAGTTTGTTAGCTTCAGTTAGGTTATAGAGGGGAAGGGCTTGGCTTAGGAGGGAAAAACTTAAATTGCCAAAACACTTGCCTGTGAAGCCTTGTACTTAGGCATTTTCCTGGGATTTGCTCCTGACTGATTCCTTACATCTGGAATTATAGTCTCATTTCCATTGGGGTGGGTGAGGATGAGCATGCTCTTTATGCAGCATAAAGTACCTATTGTTTGCACAGATCCGTCTCTGGATTGTTGGACTTACTTGAATAAGGATGTCTTGTGGAGTTACCTTTTCTGTTTTACAGCACTAATTCCTTGTTTTCTTTTCCATTACAGCTAGAACATATTCAGAAACACATATGGTATATGTAAGTATCACTTTAAATTCACTTTTGCATGCATTCATTATTGGTTCTGTTATGGGAGCTGATATTCTAGTGATCTCTGAACACATAGATGATTTTGAAAGCAGCTTTCGCATAGGTGGAGAAAGAGGCAGAGGACAGAAAGGCATCTAATTTTTTTTTTACCCTTTGCTACTCACATAATTTCATCTATAAATATATATCAAACCAGGAACTTTTTATACAGTGGCTAACAGTTGTTTGAAATAAGACGTTCAATCCAGCAACTTGCTGTGTTAAAAAGGTACCTGCAAGTGATCAGCAAAAAAAACCCGCAACTAACCACCATATTTAGTTTGCTATCCGAGTGCTACAGACAATCCCTTGTAATACCTTCTTGACAAAAAAGCTTTTGTTTGTTCCTTGTTGGCATCTTGGCTTTTCTCTGAAGTAGAAACAAAAATATTATATTGATAGGTAAGCACCTGTGAACAAGAGCGTTTCTGTCTCATAATCCCTACTCCTTCTTCTCAGCAAGCTAAGAGGCTGCTTCTGACCTTGTAACCTGTTGATGTGAGAGTAGTTCTGTGACTTGATTAAAAGCAGCAGTCTTGACAGTGAAACAGGAGGTCTGTGAGAAAAGCACACGCCTGTCTAGTGGTTTGGGTATAGGGAAGATTGATGGCTTTTAAAAGTGATCTTGCACTTTGTGTAGCCTTAATAGTATTTCAAGAAACCTAAGTAAATAACTTTTTTTTTTATGCTGTTGATAACCTAATCAAACTAAGGAGAATACTTCACATATTAAACAAGGAAAAGTTACTTTGATACATGCTTCTCAGGGGCAGCATACCTACAGGTTCCCCAGGTGGGTGATAAGGAAAGTCCTGCCTTCATAATCCTGTCATTGCTCTTGGGAAATACTTGAGGATGATATGAACTGATATTTAAGCCTGTCACCAGGAAAAAAAGCAACTTTGTTTTGATTTCTTTTTTTTTCTCTTAATTCTATCTTATGGGCAATGTTCAGTTCTGGGTTTATCTGACTTCAATAGGAACTGAGGGCATTCAACAGTTTGTTGAATAACATGTTTTTTTCTTAGTTCACCTGAAATGGTGGCAGCACTCTGCCCATGGCTTTTTCAAGCTCTCTACAGTTAGCAGTTGACATGGCACCTTTTTAAACCAAAGGAGGACTGGAGTGTTGTTTGTTGCAGGTATTGTTCTTTTGAACTCTCATGGATAAATGTAGGAAAAATGGAGGGCAGAAATCTCTAATTGTAACCTCTGAAATACCCCTCCTATAATCTCTTACTAGCAATTCCAGAAGTAAATGCTGTTTACATCAGACTCAGCTGATCCCATCTGTTCCTTCATGGAGTGAAATCAGCTGACCTTCTCTGTGCCTTGATCAGAACTGGCATAGGAAATAAAATGAAATGTCATTGATCACTTATTTTATTATTCTAACACTCCTCAAGATTGTTGTCTGGAAGTTTTCACCTGTTGGAGGACTGTTGTCCCAGGCTCACATGCACAATTAGGCAGGAGTTATTTCATTACTTTATTCTAGATTTAGAATTTGAAAATATTTTTCTTTGCAGACATAAGCATTTGAACATTTTCATGTGCTTCTCGAAAGTCAGACTCTCTGATGATTGACACAGTAAACAGTTTTTTACACCAATGGCAATAGCATCTACAGCTGTTTTCAGAAGTAGAAACTGAATTTTACAAAAACAAGTCTCCCCTAGACTCCCAGTGTAGTCAATGCAGAGACAGAAAGGCTCTTCCAGAAGGCTGTTCAGATTGCCTAAAATGAAGTTTCTGCTCAAGATAGCTTTTTTAATGAGTGTCTCTCTCCTTTTCTCTATACTGGCCATGGATTGACCTAAGGAGGTTAACCTCATATGGCTAAATTTAGTTTGTGAATAACCCTGCCACCTCCAAAACTCAACTGCTTTCATCTGGTAGTGTTTCACAGCCTCGTTGCATTCATTTTGCCTGGAAATATTGATGCTGACAGAGTTATAAGTGGTTTACTCTATGGCTGTTTTGCCCACACCTTTCACTTTTTCTTTATTTCACTTAACACTGCTGTTCTATGTAAAATCTTTATTCTTTGTCATATAGAGGTTACTGACCTGAAAGTTGTACTCAGAACATATAAGCGATTTCACTTAATTCTTCAAAGAGATATTAAGGCTACTGTAAAACTGAGGAAAAGTTTTAATTGCAGACTAGGAAGACAAAGAAAGAGATCTTGAAACTTGAAATCATGATTCACAAGCCTAAAAAATGGAAAAAAGAAACCAAAAAGAAACCTTTCATCAACAGCCTCCAGTTCTTGTTGCTCTCCCACCCAAATTAATTCAGTGAGGTATTTTAAGCCTTTTTAATTGAAATAATTTATTTTTACCTCAAGCGCAGGTTATTGTAAAATCAGCAAATAAATCAGCAATTATTTTCACATTTTTTTAATAAAGCAAGAGGGCAAATAAAATTAGCTGTTACGGTAAATATGTACTCCTGTAACACTGAGTTATTACCCTAATTGTGAAGGTACCAAATTTACTAAAATAAGAAAAAGAATAACTATACCGGTTTTGCTTTGCTTTGCACTGATGCAAATGTGCATCTCCTTACCGAGATTCACAAGGGAATTTCATGGAGAGACTGAAAAAGTCTGCCCTGGTCTGGAATCACAGCCATTGTACGCACCAATCCTCACAAAAGAGGATGGGTTTTAAAGCAGCAATTACATTCATGCGGGCCTTTAAAAAATATACGTGATTTGCAGTATTCATCGTGTGACATTGTTTGATGTCTATGTGGGCTGAAATGCAACAAATTTGTCACTCTCTGCTAGACTGAGAATGGAACAGGCAATACAGTCATGCCAATCATAGCCCAGACCTGGCGATTTTCATTTCCTGAAGCACTGAATTGCATTGCCAAATGACAAGGCACCTCTTTGCAGATTTTGCTTGTAGCTGATGAGGAGGTGTGAAAATTCCTGACTATGTCTGAGGCTGACCAGGTGCAGGGCATAAGGAAGAGGCACTTTTCAGTGCACAGAAGATGGCAAGCTCTAGAAATGGCTCCCACACTGATTGATAGAAAAGAAGCTTGCAGGTGATACTCTGCTATAGGCTAGGGCAACTAGCAGGAAACCCAGATTTTCTGGAAATCTTCAGAAATGATAATTCTTTTTAATCTATTTAAATTACCTTAAGAAATTCAGCTTGTAACATAATGAATGATTAATTAAGTCAATAGCTTTTAAAAGTGAACTGCAGATCATTAAAAAACAAAAACACTCAGCTACTGTTCAAAGGTCCATTCTGCAAGAATTTCTCTTAATGACAAGGTCATCACTGGCTTTAATAGTGCAAGGTTATGATCTAATCATTGCTTATTACCTGCTGAGAGCTAGATCCTGATCCTAAGAGGTAGAAATAGCTACCTCTTAAAGACAGGGCACTCAAGGAATAAGAAGTTTCTGTAGTTGAACAAAGATTTTTGAATCTAACCCTTAGATTCAGGACCATGGTGTCATTGCAGAAGACACAGACACTTCTGCGAGACTCCAAGGTGAGGTCAGAAGCTGTGTTTTAGTGGTTGACACACAAGAACGACTCCCAAGGAGCAGATTCTTTCTATGTCCTGTATATTCTGCTTCCAGCTCCCTAGACTGAGTAAAACTGAGCAGGGTGTGTGTGAGTGCTCAGTGTTAAGAGAAGTGGGGTCTGACCCATGTTGTCACGATCCATGTAATGCACGCTAAAGTCTGATTCCATGACATGTATCCAGGAAGGGCTGAGCACATTTTCACTGCTTCAGGAGAAGACAAAATTAAAATTTCCAAGGAGTCTGTCTGCAAGTGGTGTCCCACAAACATGGTTAACAGAGCAGATGCCTCACAACTGCATTTCAACTTGCTGAAAAATAAATTGCAAGTAGCACCCAGCAATCTCCTGTGATTAAGATGTAGCATGTAACTGTGCTGTCCTAACATCAGAGCCTTAGCTGCAGTGACTTAGTACTTCCTCCTTAACCTTGGAGGAGATAATCTGCATTGGCTCTCTTTTTGGTATGCTGGCTGAGACCTTGAGCTCATGTGTATGATCCTGCCAGAGTTGCTTTCTAACCTACACAAGAAAAATTAGGGGCATTTAAATTGGAGCTCCTTTTCCTGTGTAGATACTTGGATAGCTCACATCTGAGCCCAGAGCTTTTTAAGTTGTGTGAATTCACAAGTTGTGTTCACCTTATTTCTGCCAGCATCAGAAGGAAGAATCTCTTGCCGAAACTCAGCCCCTTAAACAGCAAACGCTGACATGCAGTTTAAATATTGGCAATTCCTGTTGCCCACCCTGAGAGCCTGGACCCAACAGTCACACATTTACATCACATAAAGGAAAGGGAAGACCTCACGCACAGAGTAGGAAAACCTCAACATGGGAAGGGAGTACCTCACCCAGAGGGTATGAAAACCTTGACATCACACAAAGCATCCATTGAGAAATAGTGAAGATTCAGGGTAGACAGTTTCTCCAAACAAAATACCACCACCACCAAACCTAACTCCTTGGGTGGATAGAGTTTATATAAATGGCTCCCTGCCTACCTAAACAAAACCAAAGGATATCCAGCATGCCTCCAATGTATATCATTCAGTCGCTTATAGCTACCCTGACATCTTGACCTGTTTCTTACAGACAGGGCTTTAATTGCAACAATCAATCAGTTTCCTGAGTCTAGTAAATATGATAATTATGCAGAAAGCTTGTGTTAACTACTTTTAAAAGAGTATTATGCTCTACCTCCAATGGTGTGTTCCTAGGTCTGCCACTGACCTCGAGCATCACACTTGTGCCACAATTTTCAAATGTACACATCTGAAGAGAAGCAGAGATGGTCATATTTGGGCATGTTAATTAAACAGCCTGGTTTCCCCCAAAACCCTTTAAAGTGTGTCAAGTGGGGACCTGAACACTGCGGTCTCTTCATCACATTGGAAGCTTTAAAGAAAGAAACTGCTGCAATAACAGTTGTAATCAGGATTGGTGAAAAACAGTGATGGTTTGTTCGCAGCTCCTTCTTTGAACAAGAATCATTCAACTTGCACTTTTAAGCCTGATGATAGCTTGTGTCTGGCCTGCTGATGAGACAGTATCTCTAAAACTGTGTAGTGTTTTATAAATGTTTGGCATTAGGACACTGAACAGCTGCTTAAATTATGAGGGCACTGGTAAGTGAAGTTCCTACTGCCTTTCTGACTGAACACAGACATTTCTCATTAAAGACCCAAATCCACAAGGTGCAGGTCACTCTTAGCCTTCACGGCAGTTTCTTCTGAAAAGAATATCTGTCTGGTTGCGAGCTCTGTTCTCTCAGTGGGAATTTAACAAGCTATTTCCATCTGTTGCTGCAGGCTGTGTTTCAGAGTATGGGTTCATTTGTGACTCATGTTTCTTTTCTCTCCTTTCCCTGCCCCCCTTCTCTCTCTCATCTTCTTTCCTCTGCAGAGGGGGTAAGAACGAGCCAGAACCAGAGCAACCAATCCCTCGAAAGGTGCAGATTCGTTCTCTCCCTTCCTTGGAGGATATTGATCCAGACGTGTTAGATAGCATGCACTCGTTAGGCTGCTTCCGTGACCGAAATAAACTCTTACAGGACTTGTTGTCGGAAGAGTAAGCACTTGCTCAGTCTTCATATCAGTTGGGTGTCCATGGGCTGGGATGCTTATAAACCTGGGGAGAGCTAGAGAGCACAACATGTCTCTTGTGTGGTGGCCCAACCACTCATTCGCGACACCTTGTCATGAGGGTCCGGTAGCAACTTCTTACCCTCTGGCTGCTTATTTGCTAGTGAGGCGTTGGGAGCACACACCAAGCCTTTCTTGCACCATGTGTCAGAAGCTCACAGCCTGACCAGCAGCAGAGGCATGGTGCTGTCTCTTCCCTTGCTGCCAGGCAAGGTCACTTCATGAAAAGATGGGCCATGCGGTCTGGATGGGAAGGTATAATTGCTGTTATTTATGTTGGATATGCCTTTGTTGGCAAATTTTTATTTATTTCAAGCTTACACCTGGTGTATTTCTTGAGGTGTTAAGAGGGGCATGTATTGGAAGGAGCACCTGGAGGGTCAGGAGATCTGTCTTGCTGCAACTCTTGGTTTGGACTTCCTGTGGACACATTACCTTATCTGTCCTGTGTGTTTAACATGAAAATTGTTTTTCTTTTTCTCACTAGCTGCTTGTTGGAGATAGCAAGGTTCTCAAAAGCTTTGTGGGTTGTGTATCTGATTGCAGATACATGACCATTTCCCGCTTACTTAGAATAATTGTAACTGCTTGTTTGATGAGAAGGGTTTATCTACATGTATATTTTTTTTTCTCTTCAAATTTAAAGATTTTTTTTTCTTTTTTTCAGAGAAAACCAGGAAAAAATGATTTATTTTCTTCTGCTTGACCGGAAGGAGAGGTATCCTAGTCATGAAGATGAGGATCTTCCCCCTAGAAATGAAATAGGTACTATAGATATGACCTCTGTCACCATGAACCCATCTCACCTAGTTCCTCTTCACCTTTTTTTTGTTTGTTTTTAAATATATACACAAACCCCAGCATCACTGTTACCTTCCCACTTAAACAGTGTACAGCGTTGGTGAGTATCCTCAGCCTGAGGCAGGCAGGTCTGTTCTGTGGTTAAACTTGAAGGCTTCATTATTCAGGACATGTCTGTCTCACAGTGCAGAAACAACAAGTTGTTCTTGAACCAGATCTTAAAAAATACCACGTGGACCCACAAGCTGTCTCTATGCAAGCAGATGAGGTTTAGAAGCAGTATAGTCCAGTGGCAGAATTTTTTAATTACTAATCTACATGCAGTATTGCAGAAGTGCTGTTTCTGGACTTGAGCTAGTAAGACTGTAGCATTGCATCCCTATGAAGTTATATATGTACACATTCTCTTTTCTGTAGGTAAATGTATATACACTGTTGAAAATATGAATAATATCACTTAGCTGTTTATAGTACTTACATCAAGCTCCCATGTTTTTAGACTATCTTAGAAAGATTTAAAATGCCTAATATGCAGTTGAGATTGTATATCTTATAAAGCTCTTGTGATTCCATTTTATTCCTGAAGAATCGTTCATTAGTATTTTAGGGTATTGCTGATCTCCAAAGACTTCACTAATCTAGACAACAGGAAAAATTCTTCTCTAAGGAGCTATGTAATTGACTCTTGTTGTGCACACTGACAAAAGTTTAACTAATAAAGGATTAGTCACTTCACTCAGTGACCTGAAGTAGCATTATTACATAGTAATTTTGTGATTTTCAGGTATTGTATTTTAGCACTTTGAAGGCTAGAAGCAAAGTACTCTTTATTTTCACTGGGAAGCCTGGAATCTCCCAAGCCTACAGGACAGTGGTATATTGAACTGTAAGTTTGTTAATACTCCATTGTATTATTACCGTACCCAAGTTCCAGGCTCCAGGCCCTACAGTTTTGCAAGGAAATCTCTTCTGTGGGAGAAGAGATGGAAATTCTTAGTCAACACAGCAATTTTTAAACTCTTATCTGGATGGAGCTACAGAGAGCATGTTAGCAGGGATCCTGATGAAGACAGGTAGATGTGCCAACTGCAGGTCATGTGGTCAAAAGCCCCTTGCTCAGTGCAGTTTGTCATCTAGCACTTTACTAATCAGCTTTTGACTCAAAGAGATTATCCTGCCATTTAAGGACACCATCATCTTGTTTTAGAAATGCTTTTGTCATAAAAGAAGAAGCAAGGTGACTAGAATCTTCATATCCAGCATGTAAGTGAATACACAGCTATGCCCTAAATACATCGTCTGTCTCTCTGCCACATGCCAGAGCATTTTCATGGCTTGAACTGAAATATTATGCTCCACTCTTGTATTTTTTTTGTACAAGGACTGAAAATGTCCCAACAGGGAAACACTACTCTGAATGTATCATTGTGGCTCATTGGCACATTTTAGACTCTTTGAGCATTATTCTTTGATTGTTTGGAGGTTGTATTTCCTCTTCCACAGGGGGTTTCCACCTCCTCTGTTCCCAGCAGTATCTCTGAGAACATGGGGCAAGGTTTAATTAAGAGCAGTCCTGCTTCTGATGAATATCTCATCATTAGCCATTAGCAACGGCCTTGCACGAACAAAGAGCAGAGAAAAAGCAACAGATTTAATAATAGCAGCTTTTTCCTCTTACTTCGCATGTTAGGTCTCAGAAAGGATGGATGCAGGTAAAAATATGGCCAGCTCAGACTAGCACTGTCTTCTGATGTCCCTTTTGTCTGTTTCAGCTATATGAAGCTTTCTCAAAGGGCCAGGGAAGGGCCACCTTCACCGTCTTTAGAGTCCAGTTCCATTTTCTTTACCTGAAAACATAGAAATGAGAAACTTCTCAGTACAATGAATTAATGTCAACTAATGTCTCCTTGAGGAAAAAGCTTTTGTTGAGTGGAGTTTTCTTAATCAACCAAAGAACAAGATATTGGGCCACAACAGCCATATAGAATATAGGTGCCTCATCCAAACTCAGAAGTTGAACCTTTATTTCCCACCTTCAAGATGAATGCCTTTATAGGTGGATCATTACCTATGTGATTCTCTCTTCCTCTGTAAAAATCCTTAGGGGTGGCTTCACTTTTCTGATGTGAAATATAAGGAAAATGCATCCTCAAAACTATCACAGATCCAGACTAAGACTTGATTTTTTTTCCTGATGTGAAATACTCCCAGGAAGTCAAGAAGAGAAGGGCAAACATTGGAGGTTTTCCTATTTTTAATTCCCATGCTTCTGCAAAATCTTCTACTGCTTTTATATGACACCACTTTAGTCTTTATGTTAGGATGGCTGTGTATTTAACTATTTCTTTAGTATTTTTAGACTTGACAGTGATGACAGACTTGGTGCCCTATTGTTTCTTACTCAGACCCTTTTAAAACAAGTGTACAATACTTGCTACCCTCAGCCATGTATAGCGCAGGTTTGTAGCCAATTTTAAAGAGGAATCAGGTACCTTTAGTAGAAGCTCAACCACATTCATGCAAGTTTCTGGATGCATTTTCCATCAAACTTTTGTGAATTGCTGTTACTGAATTTATAGGTGTGTTTTACCACCTGCTCTTTTTGCTTAGTCTCTCTCTGATGGTTTAAAATGCAGATTGGAAATATCTTCCAGCATCTTGAGTAGCAAGGACTGATACGAAAGAACCATTAGCTTGTTAGCGATATCCCTTCTCCTCCTTAATTTTTGTGTTGATTCCCTCATGGTTCCTCTGGCTACTGTCCTTCCCTCAAGCTTTCTGTTTCTCTTTTAATAGCAAAACATTGTTATTCAAGTCTTCAACTAATTCCTCTTCAAATTTCTTCTTCTCTGTCTTTTAATGTCCACCTTCTATTTGGACTGTCACTTTTGTAAGCGTCACTCAGATGAATTTCCATTTGCTAAAGTCTTCTGTTTCAAACATCCTTGGATCAAATTGCCTTTTAAAATATCTGTTCATAAAATGTTTTTCTTGCCTTTTTCCATCTTTCTTGTTTAGACTCTGTTAACTAACACTGATGCAGTTTGAGCTTACTCATCTCCATTCTTTTGATTTTAGCTGCTTTCTTCATCTTCCTTCTTTTTCCTTTTTTTAAACTGTAGTCTTCCACCTTCCTTTCTAATGTCTGAAATCCCTCTGCAAAAGTTGTATCAACTCTCTGTTGTTGATACCAAACTTATCTACATGGTCTTTATGTATGTTACTCGGCTCTAGTCACACTTCGGATACCAGCAGTTGTCCTGTGGGATGAATCCTTTCTCATTCTTTGAACTTGTTTGAAGAAGCAGGAGTTCGAAATGTCTAAACCTTGTCCCAGCTTAGTTTTCACCACTTACACATGTGCAGCTGAAGTCGCCCAGTGTAACTGCTTTACTAGGTTTATCTCCCTTTAATTTTCCCTCAACTTTATACACTATATATTTTTCCTAATCCGGAGGTCATTGCCCCTACTAGTATTTTCTACTACCTTTTTATTACTGGACATAGTTTGAAATGGAGTGAGATACAACTGCCTTTTTTCTAATTATTTTTTAACAGGAACATTATTACTATTAATACAAAGAATACTTGGACTATACAGTAATAGGGTCAGTTGTTATCACTAGCCCATTTGCATTTGAGCTGTCTTTGCTCATGCTCATTGTTTCAAGAATAAGCCCTGCCTTAAAGGGATCTTGTTCTAAAACACGTGATGTGAGAGAGAGAAGAAACAAGCAAGTAGATGGGGGGTGTGAGGCGGGCAGGATAATAAAAATAAGACCACCAGACTAGGCAGTAAGTGTAGAATTGTCAAATGTGATATTTCTGGTTTTACAAAGGAATCCTGGCAGAGGAAGAAGACTTAGGGGCTGGGCACTGTGAGCTTCTTTCTAACTGCAGGAGTGAAGGATGCCTTTTTTACAGGTGGTCACTCCCACTAAAACTAAAAATGTGTGTATAAATAGAGGCAGGGAACAGAAACAGCCCAACCAAAGAAAAGAAAATCCTTCTGTATTTTTTTTCTGCCTTCCTCCTTTTTACTGTTTGGATGCCATGAGAGATGTTAGTGATAAAACATCTCAGCAGGTCTGCATTTGGTTCCCCACTTCACCACAGAGATGTGTATGGTTTGGCAATCACCTTCTGTGATGTAGTTCGGTATCTAAAGATTCTTTTCAGAGCAATTTAGGTGCTCCTCTGAACCTCAGCAAATGTTTGTCAGCACCTTTAGGAACGATTGCCTTTAAATATCTCATTCTTATACCTCAGTTTTCACTCTGCAAAGTGAAAGTAGCACTTCAAATACCTCATAGAAATGTTACACAATAAAAAGTGTAAAGCACTTCAGTTACTATAGCAGTAAAAGCTGTACTATGACCTCTGAGATAAATTTTAGTAGCTCTCATTGGAGATTCATCTCAGGTAGACAACTATGTTTAATTTGTAATGCTGAAGGATGAAGAATATAAAGCAGCAGGGAAAACATGAAATCTAATCTTAACGATGCAAAAAGAGGGTATGTTTTCAGAGAAGAATGCAATTCTGAGTCCAGAGTGTACTCATGTCCCTGTGTCACATTTAATCTAGCTAGCAGGGACATCGAAGGCAAGCTCTAGCAACCTGAGTACATACACAGGATCCCTAGATGGCTTATACTCTGGCTAACAGCTTGTGCTATAGCCCGTGCTGTCATCTTGTTATTACTGTTATCAGCTTTGTAAGGTAATTTCTGCAAGCTATGCTATAGTTGTACCTTTATTTTACAGTGCTCGTACATCAGGGCACTAGCGGTGCTCCTTCTCTCTGTAAATGGATTGCAACTTTTGTCTTAATGTTCGCAAATTTGTGAGAAGGGAGAGACTGCAAATGTTCTTCTCCATCATGAAGATATCTATCTCTGTAGGGGAGGTGTGAGAGTGAGATTGTTGAGAGAGGATTTAACCGACTTGTGTGAGGTAAGTAGCAGCCGAATTCAGCTGACAGCATTCTCTTTTCATAAAGATCCCCCCAGGAAGCGTGTGGACTCCCCAATGCTGAACAGGCATGGGAAGCGGCGGCCAGAAAGGAAGTCGATGGAGGTTCTCAGTGTGACAGACGGCGGTTCTCCAGTCCCTGCTCGCAGAGCTATTGAAATGGCACAACATGGACAGAGGTGGGTCTCTCCTTTACCCAGGAGTCCTGCTTGTCTGGGTTTGCTACCCGCTTTTATGTTATACATGCGAAAGAGCTGTGGAGCCTTTCTATTTGCACCAGCACTCATTGCAACTTCCAAGCACATTTGCAACACGATCTGGCAGCCAGCAGCGCTTATGCACACAGGACCAGAAGTCCTGCCAGGGACTTAAGGGTTCTGTTCGCTTGCAGCTATTGCTCAGGAAACCTCCACGTCCTCTGGGCAAGATTAATCTCACCTCTTTTTAATTGTCGAGAATATAGGCATTCAGTCTAAGCTTGTGATACAGGCTGTCACTCTAGGCAATGGGAACAGACGACGGCTTTGGAAGGTCTCAGATACATATGTCCTCTGTACCATCAATCTTAGATGGGATAAATGGGTTGTTCCTCTCTGTTTCCATAGCCCACAATAGGAATCTAGATGACTATCTTGGATTAGGTGCCTAGCTTTTGGGCACCTGTGAAGTTAAATGAGATGAACCCCACCCTCCATGTCATCAGAACAGCTTGAATCTGGAAAGCCCTGTCCAGGCATCTGTAAATGCCTCTAAAATGTGCTGTCAGAGCCAGCATGTATCTGACCCGCATAAATTACCATGTGCCCGTAAAGTGATGGTATATGTATAATTTTGCCTCTTTTCTATCAAAGAAAGCATCAGTCTTGTCGGAGAAACAGCAGAGGAAAATGGTGTCTCCTCAAGGCAGGTTCTTGGAGCATAAGTGAACTGTGTTCACTTATGTGAACCATGGAAGTTGCTTCCTCAGTCCCTATGACTAACCTAAAAGGAAGCACGTACATTTGAATTCACACTTGCATAAATCAATATAAAAGGACACTTCACATATACGTATGCTGATGATGCTGTAACTGCTGTTGCAGCTTTATGACATGATTTTTTTCTTCAGCTGTTAAGATCTGCTCAAAAAGAGCCTGCTGTGGCCTGAAACTCCCTTTACTGACTGAGAACTGGATGAAGAACATGAAATAATTTCATGTCCAGAGGCCCCTAGAATTGCTGGAAAGTCTTGCTGGCAACTGTTACAGTTCAAACTACAGTGAGGAAAAAGTGGTGATTTCCAGAATCTGCTAGGACTTATTCCAGACTGGATAAGTGGTCTTGAGATACACTGCCATAAAGATTTTTCATTGTAGTGTAGGTTGGAAACCTGCCTTGAATGTGTGGTTTGCTTTGATGTGAGGTCTGGGCAAAGGAAATGTTCAGGACAGGGTGTGCTCAGTGTTCCTTATAGGCCTCAAAGTGATAAGGATGAACACAACACTGACAAACGGTTGGTCACTCCTTATTCAGCTTGCAGTGTTTAATCTGGTACCTGGTAGCTGCATGGGCCATGAAGCTCCCAGAGCCAGACAAAGGTGAATCATTTTCCCCCACCCCAAGGCTGCCTGTGAGTCGCAGCACTCCGCAGCTGTTTATAGTAAGTGTCCAACTGGGTGGAACAAATAGGAGGTGTTAGATTGATCCTGAAGTTTTCTGAGAGCTGCCACCTTCTCTTCCAGCTCTCAGCTTTGACTTTGGATTCAAAAATCTGAAGACGCAAAGCTGTGTCTTGCTGTCCAAAGTATTTCGTTGGCTTTTAAATGTCACACTCAATTCTGCACATGAGGGAACAGTTGAAGTCAAAAGGTCTGAAATTAATTCAGAGTAGGGACATATCCAGGCTACGTATTAGTAAAGAAGGGCTTTGGCTTAAGGAGGAAGCGAAACCTGTGAGGCATGAAAGAGATATAGCACAACGCATACCACAACTCAGGGCTGGACATAAAGGTGTGATTAAGGGTGGAGGAAGGGGTGTAATAACACCATGATTGATGATGATGGGCTTGGTAGTGCTTGTTTTGGAAGGGGTTAAAGGGAAGATGTTATTTTACTCCATGTGTGAGCTTCCATAATTCATAACATCCACATCCACAGATGACAACGGCACATTTTGTGTTGCTGGCAGCAGAGTCGTTTATAATGTGAACTGGGTTCATTAACGAACACCACTGCATGGGGATTGTCTGGGGACGATGCATTCCTGATGGGGCACCATCTGTCAGAACAGTCAGTAACAAAATTACAAGTGCCTTCCAACAAGAGTGGGGGATTTTGAATGGCTAGTCGCATATTATATTCTGTGAAATGACCCACTGACAGTGGATTTTACAGCAGTAGGGCATAGATCCCAGAGGTGGATGTTTTTTCAAGAATATCATTTTTTGGACTCAACAAATGACTATTCAGTGCTTTTATCCTACAATACTAGGAAGACAGGGAGGTGGACCATGGAGACAGATCTCCTGTTTACACACAAATGACTTGTGTAAACATCCGGACACACAGAGCCATTGCTTCTTTCCTGAGCTGGCAGAGATACTCTTACAACCAGTGGGCAGAACACACCCATGTGTCTTGTGATTTAGTTACTCCTATTGTCCTCTTTCCCAGTAGTAAACAGATGTTTGCTTGCATAAAGGGGATTTATGTTATAACCTCTGGTTTATGTGTCTGTGTGATGAACTGCGCTTCTGGTAACCATGTGGGGACCCTACAAGTGTCTGGTCTTGGTTTGTTTAAGGGCATATCTTTCCATTGAGATTTGAAACTTGGCAGCCTTCAACAGTACAGTCTGAGAAGGTATTAAGTGAAAAACATAGTCCTTCAGTGACTTAGTTTTGGGTAATGGAGGAGGGCAACTCAGCACAAAGCCTGCTTGTTGAGCTTACAAACTCCTTGAAATGCTTGTGCTGACCTGTCCAAGTGTTCTCCATTGGGTCTTTGCATAAGGCAAAGTTAGTATGCACAAACATCAGCCACCCTAAAACTGGTCACTTAAGTTTTGTTAATTCTTCGTTTTCCCTGCTAGTTGTCAACTAAACAGGTTCATAATAATATCTTAATTGCTTCCGCTGTTGTGGTATCTACACCTCTCAGACTATCTGGTATTTCATTGAAATGTCAAAAGAAAAGGGGTAGGTTCTGAGCTTAGTTTAACACCAGCTAATTTGTCCCTTGTGCCAAAATCACACGGACTAGGAAGAATTCCATGGGAGCTAGAATCCATTGGGGATACGCCAGAAATGTTCAGCAGCTCTGCTGTGAGAGTCCAAAAAATGTTCTAAAATGGGCTTCATCATCTATTCATTTTCTTCTGGTTATTGAAGTGGATAGCTTGTATGAAAGATCAGCTAACATTAGGAAGCAGTGTTCTGTGAAACAGTGAAGCATATTACCAATGAAACATTACAGAGAGCTGCCCCTTTAGCAAAGAGTAGGGAATTTTGCTTCTAAGCTTCAGGGATTCAGACCCAAGATGATAAAGAAGGGCATTTCTCTATACACTGAGTATAGTGAAGAGAGTTGGTAGTAAGTGGTAGTGGACCCTACAAATTAGAATACAAAATGGATTACTGTTCCTCTAAGAGACTCTGTGGTCTGATTTTAACCTTTTCTCAGATAGTGCTTAGTGTTAAGGTCTTCTGGAAAAGCCTGAGTAATGAGCACTTTGCAATTTGTGCCTTCAGGCATGTTCTGTTTTCCCAGGACAGTGTGACAAAGTAGATGGTATTTGGGTTTTCAGCTGGATAAAGGAGAGCAGGTTTTACAAGTATGTATGGGGAAAGTCATCTTAGACCTCAGAAGTCAGGGGGAGATAATGAACTTCAGCACTGTCTAGGTTTGAGGCATAGCTGGAAAGTAAAAGAAAGATTTTTCAGAGCATTGCTCAAAAAGGGGAGGATGGGTTGGGGGGCTGGGTGTCCAGCATTGCTTCAGGTGACTCTCTTTTATAAATGTCCACACTAGTAACTCTGTTTTCTTGCTTTGTTCCTGCCATAGTAAAACAATGTTCAGTAAAAGCCTGGATATCTCTGAAGCCAATCCCAAATTCAACAAAGAAGAAAGGTATAAACACTGACAATATGTTCCTCTCCTCTACCTCACTGCTGAGACCTTAAAGATGCAGTACTTACCTTCTCTGTGTGGGGACATAGCTGTTCTCTCTTTAGAGAGAAACAAAGAGGGTGGGATGCTTACAGCCCCACACTACATATATTTTTGTACAGTACCATTCATTTGAGGCTATCCCCAATGCAGCTTGTGACTGTACCAATGTTTTCCTCACTAAAATTTCATCCTACTGCTACTTCTGGTTCAATTCTGCCATGAGTGAGGATGCCCAGGGTAGAAGATGTATTTTCTAAGACTTCTTTGGGAAGGATTGGAATATAAAACACTAGGAAAGCCCAGAGTGTTCCACTCCCAGCACTAGAAACAACAGCACAACTGAGTCAGTGACAACGGTGGTAGGAAACTTTGGAAATCTTGTCTGACAGAGCAAAATATTATGTGCCTGTAGGTAAGAGACGAACTTCTTGAGATTACCCTGGCTGCATCAGGGAACACAAGAGGAAGAAAAATGATCGAAGATAGAGTTTTTTGGAGGATTCTTTCAATCTAACAGTTCAAGTGACAGATGGTGAAGAATAACAGAAAGCGTAACTCCCAACTGTGAATAGAGGCGTGATGGAAGACATGCAGGCCACCAGATTTAGGGCATTTAAGTGGACTTATGTGGATCCATGAACAAAAAACAAAGTTTAGACTTTTGCGAAGGTGGACATGTTGTTCCTAAAATTTCAGTCTCAGAGGAAGAGAATTTTTTCTAATGTTAAAAGGTGGCATGCTAGTGGATAATTTTTCATCAAAATGTAATCTGTATGCATTTTGGACAAACACTTAGCTTACCCTAAGGCTAGGAGTGTTCCATATGATTCAAAAAGGGGGAAGCAGTGGGTTCCTTAAAGGAACCTATGGACTTGGCAAACCATTCTTTTTTCCATTTCCCCTTTTAATAGAAACCTTTCTATTTAAAGGTAAATGTGGCCTTTAAGCCTGAGGAGACTTGCAGAATGTGTGAGGGACAGCCCCTGTTTTGGCCTTTTGCAGGCTGAGGCAGTCCTTTGCGGGCAGTGTTTCAAGTCTTGAACCTGCCACAATGAAGAACATCATGCATCTGCAGGAGAGATTGTGCCTCACTCTCTTTAAGATGCCAAGGTAGGAACAAGCATTGGACCCGAACTGTTAGAAACCTCTAAGTTTCAGAGCCACAAAGAAGTAGTGGTTATACAGTCTTTAGTGGCTGGGCTTTCCTGGACTGTTACCATAGACATGGAAATTCCTGTTCCTTTCTCCAATTCCCCCTCTACATAAGTTCTGTTCTTGAACATGTGGCATTTCTTGCATTAAAAGTTAGTCTGAAACTACTCCAAAGATGAGCTTTTCCACCATAATTAAAATTCAGGTCCGGTAAGAGAAGTACAGAAATTTTATCTGTGACAGAAGGGTCTTTCAGCAGATGTTCCCAGCACCATTTATTGTCCCTCTGTCCTTCTCTAGCAGCTGCTACAGCTGTGTTAGGAGCAGAGGAAATGACCCTTCAGTAGCTGCTGGGGGAATTTCTTAAATACACATGGGGATTTTGTGTTCCCTCTCAAATGTGATATTTTTCAGAGTACAGGAGGAGAAGGTTAGGGATCTGCATGAGGATCACTCAGGGTCCTTCTCAGTGAAGGACCAGGCTGATTTTTGGAGGATCACATTCGCTGTGGTCTTACTTCCCTCCCACTTCTGAGTTAGGACAAAGGACCTCAGTGATGGGAAAGTGAGAGGACCTGGATTCTGGATCTGTGCACAGCCACATGAAAGAAAGGGATAGGCAGCAAAGAGAACCCCAGCAAAATGGGGCCAGCTAATCATGGTGGCCATTAAATTTTTGGCCAGTGTTTAATTATCCAACTTTATGATGTCTTTTTTTAAAGGAATACTGCATCTTTAAGGGTCCCTTCCCTCTAGATGCACATGGTTGTCTTAGTAGCTGAGGCCACTGTCCCTTTCTTTTCTTTTTCTTTCTTTCTGACTTTCTCTTTCACCCCCTTTTTCAGTGCTTCTCTTCTTCTGTATCTGGGTTGCTGCAGCTCCGTAGTTCACTTGCTTCAGTATTGTAGGGAATGCACATGTCTGCGCTTCTGGGTCTATTGTGTCCTGGGATTGTTCATTTTTTTTCAACTGCATTTCCCTCTTCCTTTTCCCTATTGTCAATTTGCTTTCCATTCTCTTTGTTAACCTCTTCAGTGCCTTCCCTGTTGGGAAAATGACTTGAAAGAAAAATTAATCAATCTTCCAGCACCCATTCTATTTACATTTTAATATTCTGCATGTGTGAATATGGGTGTATTTTCTGTATAAATATACACAAGCGTTCCAATATACGATGAGTGTCAATTTGCTCTTCTCAGTTACATCACTGTAGATAGATTTGTACGGGTACAATTGAGGACAGCGTTTGTCCCTAAATATATACATATATATGTATTTGTATATATATGAATTAGATCTTACCCAAGTTTGCACTCCAGGCTGAAATACAAACGGAGTGTCACTCAAACACATGAAAAAGAACTTACTGTAATGCTTCTTTCCACTTCTCTATCAATGCGTAGCACAACAGCTTTTTCTTTCTATTCTAACTATGTTTTAATTTTAACTTTTCTCAAAACTGCCTTGGGTTGCCCAGCGCAACATTTGCAGTGTTGATGTAACCGGAAGCATGGCTAGTGCACTGAGCAGTAAACTGTGAAATCTGCTGGGCATATATTAAATTTGGCATTTCTGTTGGTGACCGTCTTGTGGAGAATGGATTTTCCTCACCCAGCCGGAGGTAACTTTGGCAGCTTGGGAGCCTGTTATTGAAAATGGCAAGGATGAGAGAGAGAAAGGGACAGAGAGCAAAAAAAAGCACTGCATCCAACTTGAGAATAATTTGGCTTAATAACACCCCAGATTATTTTTTTGTATTTCTGATCTAATCTAATCTTTCTTAATGTGAAAAGGTGGTGACTCTTTCCTGAGTTTGCTTACCTGACCCCCTGAAAACTTAATAACCTGACTATTCTTTTCAATTTTGAATGCTTTCTTTAGTCGTGAAAAATTAAGAATACTGAAGTTTTTGATTGTCACTAGGCTTCAAAGTCAAAATTCCAGAGATCCATTCTGCTTTTAGAGTTGCTGTTTCAGACTGTTTTCAGCACAGCATTGATTTATTCTCCATTCACATTTGAAAGATTTTCTTTGCAACCTTTAAGACCCAGAGACTGAATTTATTTTAAATGAAAAATGAGATCCTGGAGCACAAGATGGCATCCACAGAGATAAGTGCTGGGTTGCTGAGCTGGTATGTTCTAGCTGATCTGAATCCTGACTATAAGACCATCATGATTAATAAGCCAGTATCAAAGCCGATTCACAGCTTGAGCTACAATCTTGTACCCTGGGCTCCCAAGCTGGCTCAGAAATGCATGCTTTAATAACCAATACATTTCACAGTTCATTTGTGGCAAAAAAAGTACTTCTTACCAGGCCAGCTTGGGGGACAGAGGGACACTTACACTGAGCAAACTGGGGACAAAAAGAACAATTTCCTTGATAACAGTCTGATATAATTGTGCCTTATGTAAGAGGCAGAAAAGAGATGCAGCAAGAACCCCGTTGCTCTGCTGACTGCTTTTATTGGGATTTGGCTGGGAGTTACTTTTTACAGCCTTAGTATGTCCCTCTCCTTATTCCCCAGTGTCAACGTTGGATATGTCTGCACTATTGTGAGCAGGACAAAAGTTATCTTCTGGTAAATGAAACTGTCCCCCTAGTGTTCCTGGTCTCTGAAGACATGGGCACCGGTGGCAATAATTATGACCGTTCAGTTCTCCGAACAGTATTTCACTCTGCTTTTCCTACTCTTCTCTCCACCTGCCTCCACATCCCTCCCTCTTTCTTTCTCTCTCTCCCTCTCTCTTCATTTTCCCTTTCCGAGGATGGCGAGTGCTGATCCATTGGGGTAAGCTCTAGTTTTGGATTATTCCTGTTACGGGACTTGTGTATCTTGTAGAGAACCTTTTCATTTGCAGTTTACAAAGACAATACAGACTGATATACTTCAGTGAATGAGGAGGCTTTACGGCAGGGGGAGAGAGAGAGAGAGATGTGGGAAGAAGCATTTTTGGTGCTTTTGTGTGTGTTTGTGTGCTTCTATGTTGGAGTCACACTCCATATAATTTACTTCTGGGTTCTTTTTTGTTCTCTTGTTTGTCTCTCAGTTTCAATGTCTGTGGGCACAGAGAACTATCCTCAGACACTTGCAGGTACCAGGACACCTTCTGAGAGTGAAACCCTCTTCTCCATTTAGCGCTTTTTGTATCTGTTTGGTACCCTCCAGTTAATTTTGATCTTAATTGATCCTTTTTTCTTTTTTTTTTAAGATGAAGTTGACTCCCATCCATGTTATTAAAAAAAAAGCTGGGTATTCCCTATCTTTTTAGTGTATGTTTTTGTAAGAGGTGAACAGATAGCCCTAGAGACAGATAGATCTTCAAAGCTCTTTATTTTCAATAAAGGCGATATAGGTACAACTAGGAATGCAGTCACGCTTCAAATTAAAGTTCCATTTATAAATACTTGACAGAAGGAGAATATTTTGCTAATAAATTACTTAATAAAAACATTGTAATAGATCACTACAGACTACAGCAAAAGCTTGCTGAGAGGGTACATATTGAGAAAGCTAATTAGCACCATTAACATTTACTTCTCATGTTTGTAGCGTGTTTTTACTATTTATTAATTCTTTCTAAACCATTTATAAATGGAACTTAAGTATAATTGGCCAATTAAGGAGGGTGTTTAACATTACCCTCTGTGCGCACTGAAAGGCAGCAGAGGTGTGTTACCAACATCTGTGGTCCTTTCTCTGTACTTTTTGTAGGGCTTCATCTTACAAGCAGTTTTTACCATGAGTAGACCTTCTGACTTAAACATAAGTATTCCCAGTAAGAGGTGTTAATATTATTTCGACGGTTGGGACTGTAAGACAGTGGAGCATAAGATATTCTATTCATATTCCCTAGATCAGGGAGCAAGGAAGCACGGTTTTTATCTTTTGGACACCCAAGAGTAATAGTGATGAAATGTTGTAACACGCAATACCTGACTGCTCACCTATTGCAGATTAATTCAGGTCATTTTCAGAGGTCTCATACCCTGAAATGCAGTTTAGAATTTTTTTGTTTTATTTGAGTGAGCAAGCAAAGAAGGAGTGTCAAATTCCACCCAATTTATGCTTGAAGCAAATAAGAGGTTGGCTGGATATTTTGGGAATGACTTTCAAAACTACATGTGGAATCAAACCAATTCGAAATTTCTAAGGCATTTCACCCAGGGACACAAGTCTGATGCATTACTGCATGCTGCATGCATGCTGCAGGCTCCTCTTCTTGGAAGCATGGCTCCAGCTTGACCAGCTAAGAGGCTGAGGCTGTATTCAGCATCCTGGTAAAACTGTGCTATGAAAGCAAGTTCTGCTGGGACTGCAACAAGGTACCAAACTCCCCTTTGATTGTAAGAAAAATTTTTGAGAGATGGTTATTCAGGTTATGCCAAATCTGACCCAAATGTTTAATGCTGACTGTCAAGCCTTTATGCTCTACTGGTGTGTACTAGCAGATGCACTGTTCAAAGCACTTGAAAATTAATCTAAGTGAAGGGCTATAGAGAGGTGCTCTGTACACGTGCTACATGCATAGTACGGTTACCAGGTCAACTGTGCTTTTCCTTCTCATTTCTCTCAGCCTACACCTCAGCAGTGTGAGGCTTCAGCCCTTCATCTCTTAGAGCTCTCTAAAAAATCTGCAGTCCTCTGAAACCAGCTGAAACTTGATTCCAGCTCCTCAATTTCACCAGCAAGAGACCACTAACGTGAATTTGGCCTCACATGGCTTCCCTTTTGAGAGCAGCTGCCTAAAATGAGTAAAAAATTACTTTAAAACAAAAGACCTTTTAGCTTTGATACTTCAAAGTATCAAATAGATTGAATAAGGTATAAAATCATCACATCTACAAGCTGCAGCCCACACATGCACATTTTGTTTCAGTCCTTGGCCTCTCTCTTTCATAGCTCAGACGTTTCCAGATTATTGTCAATCTATGAGATGGGAGGAATAGCCTGCAATGAATGGTCTCAGTGCCCACCTTATGTTTAGAGTGCCCTCTGCATCTTCCCCCTCCTAAACCCTGGGACTAGCTCCCTAATGTGGTTTTTTTTAATTCCTCCCTCCAGGCATGGCAAAACCAATACGTCACTTTGGGAGGGACTAAAGAGTCTCTTCTTGGGTCTCTAAATCTGGCAGTTGTGTTTGAGGGAATGCTCTTTATCCGAGCAACTGCATTGACTTTTCTGCTTGTATTTTCAATAACTTTTGGATGGCTTCCATTGAGTTAGCGTCCAAGCATATAGCAATGCAAAACACAGAGCAAAATGTGTCACGCACAGCGTTTGTAGTTTCCTAGATTGTTGCATTTAGTATTAAGTTATTGGAAAAATTACAGATTTAGTAATTCCAATGACATTTAATGCCTGTAGAGACTCTTAGGAGGTTACTCACTAATAGATATTTCCCCCTAAATAAATTTAGGTCGTAGCCATAGAGATAAGATGATGTCGTGTTTTTCTCCTCTTTCAACATACAAGATCATACAGGGTCTGCCATACTAATGTGCTGCCTGTAGGGCCTCAAACTTTCATTTTCTGGTGAAAGGAATAAAAATTTAAATTCTCTCTGTTCTTTCATTACAGTATTTCAGCATAATGCAACATTTTCATTACTTTCTTTTGGCCCTGTCCCAGTTCTGTCCACCTGACTCTGAGATACAGGAGCAGTGCATGTGGCCATTTTTTTAAAAACTGAATTCTAGCATTTCCCAGCTAAGATGATCTTGATGGAAGGGACAAATCTGTCATTTTTGCTTGTGAGCATTTTTGTACTGGAGTATAGAAACTGCCACTGTACTGAGTTTTTATAGCCAGCTTGGGAACTATGTCCCGTTTGTAAAGATAAATTACGGGAGATTCATTAAATTGAAGATGATGCAAGGAAGATCTCCTCACTCTGGGTGTCATAGCCCATACCAGCACTCTCTTGGAAAGAGGAAGAGTTTTGAAAATGTACAGCTTTCTTTTCACCCCAACACCTAAAATTAACCCAGGATTCTTTAAACTCTTTCCACTGCTCCTATATACGATTTCCAGTGTGGACAAACTAAAACTTGCTATAGGGCCTACTTCACTTCTTACGTATTTTGCATGTAAATCAGCAGCAGAAATAGAGCTTGTTTCATAGCAATCATATGGATACTGAATGCTTTTGCAGGAGGATTTCACACTAACTCTCTCTTCTGTCCCCTACCTCAGGCTCCTAGGCTGGATGAAAACACAGTACACAACAACTCTTTTTCAAATATTGCTTCCAATAAGGAACTGGGAGTTGGGAGGTGGGGCCTGCTGTGCTTTGCCCTCTGTGTGTGTGGTGGTTTCTGTAAAAAAATAGAAGGCAGTGGGGTTGGGAGGGGAGAATTCAGGACTGTTGGAAACACCTGATTGCAAAGAGGAAATAGCAGATTGGAACTTTTAATCAAGTATCCTGGAATTCAGGTGAGTGTCAGAGAGGACTTTCCCACTACAATTAGGAGCCAGTGGGAACATCTCCTAGTGGGAGTTTAACTCCTAAGTAGGTGTTTAACTGCATCTCTGGGCACCTCAATGCCTTCCATATTTGTCCAAGATAATCTGTAGGCTCCTCTTGTAGTTTATGGTTTGGAAGAAGCCTTTCCTGATGTCTCACACAAGGGAGATTTTAACTAAATGGACTTCCCTTACGCACAACACATCTGTGTTGCACTCAGTTACTTCAGTTATAGGAGAGGCACATAAAATAGCCTTTCAAAAGTGGAGCAGATGGTTCTCTCCTTAAAATTACTTTGCATAAACCTTTCAGTGCCCCAGATCTTGATGGTACAAATTCAGGTTTAATCTAGTGCAAAAGAATGCCAAGACTGAGCTTCTAGTTTTTGACTGCTGTACGATGATGGGCAGACTGCAGCAGGGTACAAGGAGGACTGTACGTGGGGAGTTTCTGCATAGAATGAGTGCCCCAGATTTTCGTGGTACAAATTTGGATTTAATCTGGCAAAAAAGCATGCTGGGACTGGGCTTCTGGGTTTCACCTATTTACTGTGATGGACAAACTGCAATGAGATACAAAGAAAACCATCAGTGAGTAGTTTCTCTAAAGGATACAAACAGAGAGAACAGGACCTGCCATTGTGTTCAGTTGTAGCTTACTCTTTCCTTGGAAATATGTCCTCTTTTGCAGTTCACATATTTTTTTATAATTCCACTGCTGAAATTCATGTAGTAATATATGTCTGGGAGACCATTTTAGAAACTGATTTTTTTGTTTTATTCTTCTATGATGGCAGAATAGAGTAAACTGAGATAGTTTATAGTCAAAATTTGTTTTACATTGTCTTATATATAAGCTGACATTAACTATCTGACCTATATAAATTTTAAATATATATACATGTACACACACGCATAGACACCTACATATACACATACACACATTGACTCTGTTTTCCAAGCATCTACAGGACTTCATCTTTTCATGTTTGTTATGTGAAGGCAAGTAATTGCTTTCATTGCTCTTACTATAGGTGAAACATTGGTAGGTTTGCTACATTGACATGTTGCGTGGTGGTTGTTGAACAGCTAGGTTCTTAGCCAAGTCCTTTCCTATAAGATGTTTCAGTCTTCCAGACAACTTTCCTTCTATTTAAAAAAGATAGAAAGCAGCTGCCTCTGGGGCTTATTCATTTACAGCCACACGGAGGGTGATTTTTCCTGCTGGGCGCCCTCCTCCTGGAAACTTCTGCTGCTGAAATGTTTGTGCATTTCACCTGTCTGCCCTTTCAGCACGTTTAGCATAGCACATTGGTACGTTTTATTGTCTACAGCTGACATTTTTCATAGGTGGCTTTTGCTGGAGAACATAAGAGCATTACAGTATAGGTGACCTTGTCAGCAAATAGAAGGACAGTTTATTCTCCCTTCACTGGCCTCTTTTTGAGGGCACCTGGGCTGTTATCTTGATATTAGTAAAGTCATCAACAACAGCAGAACTCATTATCCATAGAGAAGACCTGGCTTGTTTAATGCAACAGCAGGAAATCTTACTGAAGAGCAGAGATGTGAAATCCATCAGTGAGAGGCTGGAAAGGGCTAAGCCAATGTGAGCTTGATTTGTGGGAAGTCATCACATAGGAAACAATTGTGCGCCTGAGTCATGGAGGCTTGTTTTTTTAATTAATATCTGGAAGAATCACAGAATCCCCTACCTTTGTGCCTTGTACGCACGGTGCTTTTCCACGTTGCTCATGACAGAGAACGTCTCATTCTGTGTCCACCAGCACTGTGCAGAAAAGAATTCTCAGCACCAACATGAATGTCTTGACAGTCCTTTTTGAATTCAGCAGTTCGGCTTGCACAGGTCAGACGTAGTAGCTTCCATGTGCTAGATGACCAAAAAAAAGGTAGCAACTCCCTTAATGAAAAGTAGTATCCTCCCTGAGGCAACCGCATTTCTTTGTTTTGAGGGTGGGACAACAGAAAAAGGTGACAGTAGTGAAAGGAAAGAGTCATGTGCTTTTCCAGTGACAGCCTCCCTCCTCTTCCTCACTTCATACCTGTGCCTGTGGTGGCTGGTGTTCAGGGTTATTACTTGTCCAGGTTTTCTGAGGGCTCTTTTCCTTATTGTGTCCATTCAGGTCTCGGTCAATCAGCGGAGCATCATCTGGGCTCTCCACCAGTCCTCTCAGCAGTCCAAGGGTAAGTGGTGCTGCTTCAAGATTGTTGGTCCAATTCACTCACACATGCTTGATGCTTTTCGACATCTGTTGCTGCAGAGCCGTGGCTCTTAGCTGGGATGTTTCGTTTTTCCTTGGCAGCTTGTAAATTTTCATGGGTGGTGAGGGAAATGTTATTTACAAATGCAAGCATGTCTCATACATGTTCCCTGCACTGTTACAAGGGATCTCACTGTGCCCTTGCCCTTTTTCGGTCTCATAAGCACAAAACACTGCCATATCCAGCTGAGGTCTGTATACAGCATGGTTTCAGACCAAATATCAGGAACTATTTCACAGCTACCTTCAATCAGGTCACAAGAGAGCACCAAACCATGCTGGTTACAACCAGCTTGATTCTGTTTGCCTCAGAATAACTTGTATTAGAAAGTCAGAGAAAATAAATTATATGAATTTGAGGGCTAGCAAAATTAAAAGGAAATTAAGAAGTTGACTAATTAAGATGAGAAAAAAATGCTCAAACCCCTATAAATAAGGTACATTCACATGCCCTTATTCAATATAGTCAACTAAATACTGATACTCAACTAATACTGATACTCAACTAGTACAAAACATGCTTGATAGTACATGTGTTGCAAAGTTATTACAGTTTCTAAGTGCAATGACAGGCCTCCCTCTCCTTGGTAACTTCTTTAGGGATAAGAGTGAGTATTCCTAGTGTCTGACAAAGTCAGCTTAGTCACTTCAAGACTGCAGTCTTTACAAAAGTCTAGACCTCATTAAGAAGTCTACAGGGCTATGGCCATCCATGTTACCTATTTGTCTGGCCCAGAGTTTTTGGAGGATTTCTGCATACTTCTCATGACTTCATGAGAAGATGCCATCCCCCACTGGAAATGGATATATTCCATGTGTTAGGGTATGGATACACCTATGGATCTACTCTTAGGTACATGAAGATAACATCAGTATTCCAAGTATTTAAAATTTTAATTCCCTGGTAACATTGTGTGTAATTCTTATGCATAAAGACACACTGTTGGGTGTAGGTTTATAGGCTAGTAAAGCTTCCAGCTCCTTGCTTGATTGTACTATTTTCTGAAACATATTCTGGGCTTCTGTCAGTTGTTACACTGTTTTGCAACTGGCAAAAATGTGTGTGTGAAACAGTGAAGATCCATTTCCTTGTTTCTGCACTGGGACTCCTCCTGGATATCAGTGGAATGAAGCAGAGGTCTGAGAACTCTTACGCCACTGCAAAATGTACTGAAAAAGAGCATGGAAATAGTTTTGTGCACAAAATAAGCATCCAGTGCAGCAAACCTAAGTCTTGATCTCATAAATTGATCTCTTGGGATCAATTTCTGACATCGCAGTAGGACTGCTTCAAAGAATAAGGATGACAAGAGCTATTCCATAGTTGCTCTATCTTACCATTATTACTTAATAGGCAGTTGATTAATTCAAATTAAAAGTCTTCAAAGGGATTTAGCAACCAGATGGCATTTTCAGCAGATCATAACAATATTAAGGAAGGTCAAATTTGAGTCTTAAAAGGAAACATTGGAATAAAAATGGTATTTTTTAAAAACATCCTTACCTATGCTTCTAATAGCACTTTAGATTATTGAAAGAGAACATACTTTAAAAAGCAAATACATATTTCACTGTATGCACTGCTTAGGTTCAGTTCTATTGAGGAATTGAATTCAAGAGCAACTAGGAGTTCTTCTCACAAGATCTTGCTAGTGTTGTTCCCCTTTGCACCAGCTGAAATATAGACCTAATTTTGTTCTTTATTACATTACTAAAAATGTAGTAATTAAGGGTGCCCTTTCAGATTCTTAGTGGATTGAGTGGGAGTTGAATTTGCCTTTATTTCTTTCAAATTTGTTTCTCAAACAATCATACAAATAAGATACAAAAATTGCAAGGAAACATTTACAATCAATAGTCTTTGACTTTTATCTGTTGGTGTCATTTGCAAATGGATAATAGCCAGATGCTGATAGTGACTTCCATAAATTAACCATTTTCCTCATCTTTTCCCCTTCCTTTCTCACTGGTGATCAGAATTTACCAACATGGCAGACTTTAGTTTAACTTTACAATCCTAATAATAATACAAATGTTTTGATGTAGTGATTTTCTTTTAATTTTGGTGTCCTAACTCTAAGGTCTTTAAAGTAATTACAAAACATTGATGCAAAGAATTGTAGGACTTAGGTCTTAAATACATTTCTGCATTTTTTTAAATATAGCAACATTGTGCTAATCCATCAAACCCAGAAATTAAACTCACTAGTGAGTGTGCTTACCCGGGACTGAGATTTGAGGCATGGTTACGTGTATATGGTATGTCTGCACAGTGCTTGGTTACGGCTTTTAGGTGTTCAGAATGGATAATAATAATAATAATAATAATAATAATAATAATGGTGATAAATACTTTATAATAGGTAATAATTCAGAGAAATTGTAATCTGAGTGCAGACCAAAGCTAAAAATCTTGAGTAGCGCTTTCTATTTTTGCAATTCTGCCAGTACTTGTCATCTAAGGTGTTAACAGCAATGTTTTGTAAGACCATTTGTTTTGTTTTAAATGTGATTTTTAGCTTGCTAATATCCCTTTAAAGGGTTTCTACCCCCCCAAGTCTGTGTATTGCTGTTTGCCGTCTACGTATGAATGCTTTCCCAAAACACCTCTAACGTATAAATGCACTTGTTTGGGAAAAAAAATTCATAATCCCATTTTTGATAACTCGGTGATGGATTATGAACTTTGGTTGTCTTTTTCTTTTTAAACTGTGTCTTACGAAACAATGGGTCACCCCGCCCCCTCCATAGAATTGTGACTTAATGGCAAATATTGCTGTGACTTTATGACAGAAATTCCGATTATCAAGCTGTCCTCCAATGCGATGAGGGATGTTGCAGGAGAAGCATGAATTCTGACAGGAAGTATCATCTCTTCCCAGATAAGCAAATTTGCCAGTTCTCTCTGACATTTTTGCTGTAGCTGTTTACAAATCAAACACCAACCTGAGTTCATATTTTTCTCGTGGTGGTGTGTGCTCTGAAGCCTCCAGGTGAACGCTGAGCAGTTTAACCTTCCAGGCCAGGGCAGGAGTGTGGATGCCCATGTGGCATCGCCCTCCCGCTTCCCCCGCTTTCTGCAGTGGGTGGCTGCAACCGGGGTGTGCATTAGCCAGAGTCAGGGGTAAAGAGGAAGGAAAGAGGTTCTGACTGGTGTGTGCAGTAACCTGTGTGTATCGCCTACCACTCCGTGTGTATCACACACCTGTTTCGAGTTTCATCTCTCTGCTGGGTTTGCATATGGGCACTCGGAGCTGAAAGAGGTGGTCCCATTCTTGGCACATCTCAATTTGTCTGTGGCTTGAGTGGTTCTTCTTCCCCTTCCTCACCTCCCTACAGCATCGTGCTTCTCTCACTGCAGGGCAATCAGAACAATCCCAGAGAGATGGCATTTCTCTCTTCTTTTTACTTTCTTTCATGTTGGTTTTTTCTTTTACTTTTCCTTTGTTTTACTTTTCTTTCTGTTGTTTTCCTTTGCTGACACGTGGTTGGTTAATATGATGAAGCCTGTTATGACACTGTTGTTCTTGCTGCTGCCGCTGCTGCTGTTGTTGATTATGCTGTGTTCCCAGCTAACTGCATGTCTTTTTTTTGTTTTTTGTTTGTTTGTTTTTGTTTCTTTGCAAAATCCCTCCCCCCCACTACCCCTTCACCTCCATCTCTTGTGTCTCCTTGTGACATGGTGCATCTTTGTGACTCGGTTGGATTTTATTCTGGCTTTCCTTTCTCTGCTCGCCCGCTCTATGCGTATTTCACTGTTTTTGATGTGCATGGACACTCTGCGTCTGTCTTGTAGCCTATCAGAAAGTTCTTCATCCCCCCTCAGACCTCAGACCTCCCTTTCTCTGCCCGACCCCAAGTCTCCCTGGACCCTGATGCTTGTAGGAACGCCTCCAGGCCTGGACATGTACTCCAACCAAAGCCAGCACTTCAGCCCAACCCAAAGACGCAGACTTTGCCATCCAAGAGCAAATTGGCCGAAAAACCACTCCAGTCTACTAAATCCAACCCACTCCCTACCAGCAATACCAGCACCCCCTCTTCCCAGAACAGCCCTGTGCAGAATGCTCAGGGCCGCTCGCCTGCTGCCGGCTTTAACCCACAGCTGGCTGTTCCTAAAGTGCAGACCAACCCTATGTCTCCTGTTAGATTGCTCCCTTCTAGTACTGACCCAAGCACCAAATCTATCCCCATCATACAGGTCACCCCTCACCCCTCTCCAAGGGGAAGTCCCCTCCCTACCCCCAAGGGGACACCTGTCCATACGCCAAAGGAGAGCCCAGCAGGCACACCCAACCCAACACCACCATCCAGCCCCAGCATTGGAGGAATGCCATGGAGGACACGGCTCAACTCAATCAAGAATAGTTTCCTGGGGTCTCCTCGCTTCCATCGCCGGAAATTGCAAGGTGAGTACTCACCCAGATGTACAGGGTGGTTCTGATTTGGGCAGACATTCAGCAGCAAGTTGATACCTCTCTGTGTCTCTGCAAATTTCATGTACTGAGGACTGAATATTGGTATTGAAAATGAGAGTGATAGCATCAGCCAGACCTAACCCAAGACACACATCAGCAGGCTCTGTCATGCTCTGCACCTGCTCCAACAGCATCTCCTGAGCCCTCTTCACACTCTAGCCATACAGCTCTTCCTATCCTTGTGGTGGCTCTTACAGCAGAAGAAAATTTTATCTTCAGGTTCTCCACTCTTTTTGTCAGAGAACCTAGAGCTCTGCCATTTCCCCTACGGCTGTACGCCGCTGCCTCTCCATAGCGACACGCTGAGCTTTCTGCTGAAAAAAGACAGCCAGTGGCAATAGGCTGAAATTGTCCTTCTGAAACACAGCTTGTTTGATCTTGGTTAATGCTTTTTTTACCTCCTTTGGTAATTGTTGTAAAAATTCCCTTAATACAATCACTTGTTTCATACCTGCTAGCCTATTTCAGTTTTCAGAGTCTCTAGAGTGTTGAGATGTGCAAAATTTTCTTCTTCAAGCTCCAGGTGGCTTTTTGCATTCAGGCAAAGGGCACCCAACATCCCATGCATTATCCTCAGATGTCATCAGCAGCTGTCCCAACACCCTGTGGTTTTACAGGGTGTTGGGATGTGATCCTGTGGGAGAGGAGGATTACAGCCATGGAATAGTTAGATTTTGAACTATGATGGTCAGGAACATTGGCTCTGAGATGGTCAGAGAACTGTGGAGAATTGCAGCAGTGACTGAGCTGCATCCAACTGGGCTTTGAAGCAACTGTAAAGCAATTAAATTGGCACGGTCTTTGCGTCTGAACCACAAACTGTTGAAGCCAGTGCAAGATTACGTAATGATTTAAGGAAGGGTAGGGTGAGCCTTGAAATGCAGCACTTGATTAGATACAGTGATGTAGAGACATATGACCAATGTTCAAATGTCAGAACTAGTCTGCAGAGGCAGTCGGCAAATGCAAGAGGGTGTAATGCCAGAATTGTTTCATTGGTATCAAAGCAGAAAATGGAAGATATACTGAATCATCAATTTCTTTTCTCCCTCCCTCTCTTTGGCTGTGCATGCATGGGCAGTACCTACACCAGAGGAGATGTCTAATTTAACCCCGGAATCATCTCCAGAGTAAGTAATTTGCCGGTACACTACTTTTTTTCCACCACAGACCAATGTCATTTCCTTGCCTGAATGTCATAGGGTGACATATGCCTGTTCTGGATCAGTATCTGACTGTAGCCTGTTATGCTCTGAGTGGGACAGAGATGTGAAATGGTTCTTCTGCTAAGGACCCTGAATAAAATTGATACCTCAGTAATGGCAGCGGAGTCGGCAGGTGATAAAACAGTCTCCCAGTATCCACCTCAGTTCCTCACGGCTTGCTGAATTTACTAGGTTTGTAACATGTTCATTCTCTCTTCTTTCATTTGGTTGTCAAGCAGATCACTCTTGGGGAGTGGAGAGGATCATCAGTAGCTTATACTGGCACTAACTATGCACTAAAAAGTCTCCCTCAGTACAGGAGAGTTTGCATGATCAGGACAACATGCAGAAGCCTCTGCTAAGATAATTCAGAGGAATCTTTGGCTGCGATAGCAAACACGGTGTTAATTCTGGGCAGCAGCACTGGGACATGCAGAAGCTCTTTCATATTCACCAAACTCATTCCTAAAAGTCAGTGTATATTTCAGCCATTTCACTGCACAAATGTGTGTCACTGCAAGGCAGGTTTGGAGGTCCCTGCCAGAGTGTGCTGCTTCAAACACTCCCTAATATATGCAACAGATGCCAAATTATTCCTTTTTATTTTCACAGCTTGTGTTTGTGCACCCAATGCCCATAGACCTACCCTGCCAACCAAGGCAATTTGGACTTCTGTCAAGATACTTTTGTGAAATATTCATGAGTTGTACATGGAAATTTTGGGCCCAAAGTTTTGTAATTGGTGACAATGGTATTGCCTTAACAACTTTCCCCACACTTGGCAGAATGGAGAGGGATAAAGACCTCAGGAGAGGGAGAAGTTGGGAATAGTAAAGGTCAGTAAAAGAAATCCAGGAAGAAAAATGGAATAAATTGTGTTTTCAACCCTTTGGAGCATTTACTAATGAAGAGGCATGAGAGAACTTCATAAAATGATCACATCCTTATCAAAGAAATACATAATACTCTCAACTTGAACGTTTTTAAGGCTGTTAAAGCAGAAAACCTTCAGAATTTAATTTCTTCTTTCCTCTCTTCTCCTCTCCTCTCCTATTCTCTTCATGTATGTATGTTGGTGGAAGTTTTTCTGTTAATTTATTGCCTTCTCTGCTTCCCACTCACTCTCTAAAAGCTGGTATCGAGAAGTAGTGCCTGTCATTTGAGGCAGTTTGGATGCAAGTCAAAGCCTAAGGCCCTTTTTTCTTTTTCTGTATAATTGCCAAATTAATGAGTTCAATTGGGTTGCACCCTGCAGTAAACACAATAAAAGTCATAAAAAATAATGAACTGGATTTTATTTTAACGATAGATGTCTTGTTGCTCAGTGCCCACTTCCACGTATCTTATTTTTTCTAGTATTTTCTTCCTTTCTGTAAGAAATAAGATGTCCTTACCAAGAGCTGTATTGACCTCATGGGTTGAATGATAAAAATACATGTCCTTGCTCTGGTACAGCATTCTTTAATGATTGCCATTTATTTAACAAACCTGATGATTAGGTAATACATTTTGACATGTCTGGGTAATGCTATTCTTTCTCACATGAAAAAGTCCTAGAAAATGTGTTAGGAATTACATTTAAAGAGACATAGCTCCAGCTGCTTTAAACCTGCAAAACTCCATTTGCTTGAGTAGAAATGCTGTTGTTTATGACAAGCGCGTAAACCTCTGGAGGTTACAGATCCATGCACTCTGGGGCAGATTGGGAAGACAGTGAGGCTCTCCAGAAGGCAATGCAGTCAGACACTCCAAAAGTAGGAAAACGAATATAGCAGTGAGAAATTTGGTGTGAATAAATAAAGCACCAGCCTCCATTTTCATGCTAATCTATTTGCTTTTTCATCAGCCGGACACCTGATTAGATTCCCTAGAGTAATCTACATACCCAGCCTCCCACACATATCTCCTATTTCCCTCCCCCTTAGGAGATTTGCCATGACAAGAGAAGATTGTTAATTTTAAGTACATTTTTTACTGCTTACAGCCTGATCTTGTGAGATGCTAGAGCACCTCATTCAGGGTACTGAGGATGCTTGATTCATACCCGTTTTAGCCCAAGTTAGTAGCAGTTGACACCTTCTAAGAGGAGGGGAACCTTTATTGTGTTGTTTTATTCCAAAGCTGCCCCTTCTTCTTCTGTGGGCCTATTCCCCGGGTGTACAGGCACAGCCAGTTCTGTTGATTTTGGGGAGAGAGCCAGTGCATGTGTGCTATGTCTTGATTCTGTTCATTCCAGAAACAGGAGAGGCCACTGGCACCTATTCCATCTCATGCGACACCAGCAAAATTATTTAGTGAATTCCAGTGATGTACAAGCTGGAGCATAGCCTAGGCTATCAGTGAATCTTCCAGAGTCAGTATTACTGGTGATAACCTTGCCAAAGAAAGGAGCCCAGCTGGACTCT
This sequence comes from Phaethon aethereus, assembly GCF_964289735.1. Lineage (NCBI taxonomy): Eukaryota > Metazoa > Chordata > Aves > Phaethontiformes > Phaethontidae > Phaethon > Phaethon aethereus. The sequence goes on from NC_138579.1 coordinate 53,746,287, forward strand.
GGAGACTCCAGACAAAGTTTCAAAGTTGAACCGAAGAAAACCTCCCTATGTACTGGGGCCCTTTTAACCTATGCTATGAGAGACCTATAAGTGAAGGGCCAACAAAACTAGTAATGAAAATACAAAAATGAAAAGCCAGATTTTAACATGGCAGACCTGCAATTAAATATGCACCCTTTTTCCAGGCCCAGCTTCCATGTGTGCCATACGCTGGACCCCTGGAGTCCATATAGCCAACCCCCGTTCAAATTATGATACATCCAAGCCTAAGACAACCAGCCGTTTTAGATGGATAACCAGGTGCTAATTTACTAATGAGCATAGACCCTTTACATGCAGGGAGCTATTGCCCCAGCTCTCCAGGGGCTTGCGGAGTTGTTATGATGTGTGCAAGACACATAAGCTAATTAGTATGTAATTTCCTTTCACACTCTAACCCTGGCTCCTTAACGACCCATTTAAATGAGAGGCCCTTTCTCTTTACTGCTCCCTATGCTAATCCCTGGCTCACCGGCTTAGTTACAGCTGCCTATGAATATTTTAGGGAGTGACGGTTTTCTAGCCCACTTTAATTGAGCGGGGTGCTTTAAGGTTTACCAAATTGCAAGTGAATCTTTCTGTACTCTTATTTTTGGTTGCCTGCAGTAAGTAGAAGCAAATGATTATTTGCACAGCTAAGCTGTCTTCCAGTTGTGGTCTTTCTACTGTGTGCATTAAAGGGGCAGTGAGATGACAGTTGTGTGATTCATGGAGCACTCTGGAATGGGGAATGAGTGCGAATTGCTGGACGCTGCTGAGGTCAAGCTTTGTTCTTTATCCCGAAGGTCTACACTTCAAATTAGTTTCCTAGTTTGCTCCTCTCTCTCCTAGTCTCTGCCCTTCCTCATTCTGCTTCAGTCTGAATCTTTGTTGCAGAAAGTGAATCTACTAATGACTCTTTCCAGCTGTTTACTGCTTTGCTGGAAAACTGATGTATAGTAATCCTTTTTACAGATGGCTCTCCTGGTCTGGAGAGACTGGACAGTAGGTTGTCTTCTTCTGTTGAGTGGTAAATGTCCACGAAAACAAGTGAAGGCTTATTGCTTGCCATACTGCGAACTGGATTTGTCATGGCACTGTAAAGTATCCTGTGGAGGAAAAAAACTGCAGTCTCTTGGTGGCAGGTCTCTTAATTTCTGACATTTTCATGCTAAGTTCTTCCCTACTAGAATATGTCTGATTTCAGTGGAATTTTCCCTGGGTTTAGGTTGGCCCAGCAATTGTCTGGCTGTATCTCATGGCTGACGGCATCTTCTCTCCCCTCAAAACCACACCTGTCAGAGGTGCTACCTTCAAGTTCTGGGTAGTGTCCCCCAATAACATTCATGTCCCTGCATTTTTCCTTCAGTTTGTTTAACTCAAAAGGGAATGTCAACAAAGGGCAATGAGATGGTAAAACAATAAGCAAAATCAAACATTTGCTGAAATCAGATGAAACCACCATGTGATGGTGAAAGGAACTGCGAAGTTGGACTGCTGTCAGTGTAAAGCCTGAACTGTGTTTTGCATGGTGTTGATAACTTCTCTTTTAGTACAGAAAATGCACTCCTTTGTAGGATGGCCAAAGTTCACTCGTTATATAGACACCCTGAATGGGACTGATGAATGGGACAGCTTTGTCCTGGCCCTCTGCATAGGAGTGGATATCACTCACAATTGGAGGTCCAGTGAAACCTGCAGCTTGCTTTAAAAAGCAAGATCCTGGGATGTACTGTCAGCCCAACAGGACACCTTCAGAAAAGGAACTTTACAAGTCAACACCAAAGGGGTTGATATTGGCTGGGAAGGAACTTAAAGCTCTGTGTTACCAGCATCCACATATTGTCACAAGAAATGGAGAGATCCCTGGAGACAAACTAGAAATGTGTCCGCTGGCTTATATGCACTTGATATATGCAGTATTGGTATATTGGCTCAGTCAAAAGAGTTACCATTGCTCCTGATTTTTCCTTGTTGCTCACACATGCTGCCAGAGTAACACTGTGTGGTCCATCATTTTAACGGTTTTCACTAAGTGAAATGTACTGGATGTTCTCTGATACTGTTTTCCACTTACTATTAGTAATAGTATCACATTTGGAGTGTTATCAAAACTTCCTTCTGCGGTTTTTAGTATTTTTTCTAGCTGTGGGTATGTAAGAAATAGTGCTCAATATTCTAAACCATCTCTTTCTTTTCATCACATCAGGCTTGCCAAAAAATCCTGGTTTGGTAACTTCATCAACCTGGAGAAAGAAGAACAGATTTTTGTGGTCATTAAGGACAAACCACTAAGCTCCATTAAGGCTGATATTGTCCACGCTTTCCTCTCGGTAAGTCAACCCAGCTGCCTCTTGGAGTCATTGCTCACTGGTCAGCTCCAGGACTCCTTGTGCCATATGTTACTGGGTAGGGTCTCTGCTCTTTCAAATGCATCCTCTGTAGATTTAATTTACATGGCCTGTTGATTCAGGCTTCTGCTGGACTCTGTCTGAATTTCTAACTGTAGATAATACTCGCTGAGGTGAGAAAAGATTTCAGCCTTCTTGGCAGGGTCACCAGCTTGCCATTGCTTAGACTACCACTGCAGTTAGAGCACACTGCTGGTGCGGTATCAAGGTAGTGATTTGCTGCTTTGTCAAACTAACCTTACAGTCACTGTCTGGGCATCAGATTGGATCTCCCTTTGCTGTGTATGCCCTCCACCACTTTAGTCAGACAAAAATCCTGTCTCACGTTTGCATTTGTTACTTTAAATCTCCTCTTCAATGCTGTATGGCAGAAAGAAGGGTAATTTCCTCTGGTGACTAGAGTTGTTGCAGATGCGGTTTATTTACAATCTCGGAAGCAGAGGGAAACTGTCATTTTTTCCTATAGAAAGTCCTTATTCTCAGTACCTAGAAGGACCAATGAAGAAAAAGTCAGCACAGTAAAGTTAATTTGAGAGATTTTTCAATTCAAGATAGTTGACAACATACTTAGACTTTTTTTCAATAGAATAAGACAAGGAGACAATTTCTTAAATCATGTGTTGTATTTATATAGTTTTCCACAAAATACTGCACTCCTTTGTAGTCTCTATGATGCTGCAATTAATTTCTTCCAGAGAAACAGCCATAATCCTTTTAACTGTACAGCATCCAAGGAACAAGTGCAGTATAGTAGCATGCATCAGACACTGGTGTCCATCTCAGATTGGTTTGAAGCAGCCATGTCACTATATCAGTTTCATGCATTTAGCTGTGCTTGTGGGTTTATATTGTGGTGTAGTGTGCACTACTGTCTATATTTGTGATCTTGTGCATACCCAGCATGTGTGGGTTGAGGTGTGATGTTGTGATTTGTGTGCAAACCCTATGAATCATCTCTTAGCACCAACTTCAAACTTAAATGCATTGTCACAGCCTGCTAAATAAATCCTTAAGGTCAGCTTCTCAAAGAACTCATCTTCATTTTTCTTCCTAAATTAGAGGCCAGATTTCCAAGTGATTTGGCTGGTGTTTTTTTAAATCTGGTCCTTTATAAAGCAATAAATAGAATGTGAGTGTGCTAAATTTTGGCAGGAACTGTGAATGGTAACTGCTTGAAAATTAGGCAGTTATGAAATTGTACCATGGGTCTGAAGATACAGATATTGGGTGATGCAAGAAAGCTTCTCAGAGTTCTTTCATGTATTGATAGGAGTTGTGGTTTGGGTAAGTTCTTTGCAGGCATGCTTTTCCTGTGGATATCCCAGACACTTGTCTAAGTGTCTGCTCTGTGTCCTGATGTCTATTTGATATCATAGAATCACCAAATAATTGAGGTTGGAAAGGACTTCAGGATGTCTCCTGCTCAAAACAGAATCATCTATGAGATCAGACCAAGCTACTCAGGTGTTTTTTTGGATCCAGTCTTATATGCCACTGACTTTTCTGGCACCTCCCTTAGTATCAGTTTTCACTCAGCAAAAGGCATTTCTCAAAACTGGTAGATGAGTAGGAAAGGAAAGACTGAGTGTATGAAGTTGCGCAATGTGTAAATTTATAAGCATGCTGGGTATTCCACCAATATTCAACCTTTAAATTTAGGTCAGTCCTGTAAGCAGCAGTGCATTCTTCTGCGGTGCCAAGCAACCTACACTCTTACTGATTTCACAAGAACACTCTGTACATTACAAATTCAAGTCCAGAAGCAAACCCAGAAAATCTTAGCGACTCTGGATATGTGTATTGTTCTAAATTGAATTTTGCAATTTTCTTCCCTTTGTGCTCTGGTTCTACTATCTCCTTCTACCACCCTGTTTCAGATTCCAAGCCTCAGTCACAGTGTCATCTCACAGACAAGTTTCCGTGCAGAATATAAGTCCACAGGCGGTCCTGCTGTCTTCCAGAAGCCAGTAAAGTTCCAGGTGGACATAACATACACAGAAGGGGGAGAAGCGCAGAAGGAGAACGGGATCTATTCTGTCACTTTCACACTCTTATCAGGTAACCATGGCAAAGCTGTAAAATGGGTGCAAGCTGGCTTTGTCCTTGCTGATACAGAGGCCTGAAAAGAGAGCTCTGCCAGGGAAAAGAATATAACTGTCTTGACCTCAGGGGAAAATTCAGACAAGGGCAAGGAAGACATCAGGAACAAAAATGGTGTTGATAGTGATGGAAATGCTGTGAGGGAAAGAGATTCCGAAAGAGATGAAATTGCCACCACCATGATTAGTGCTAAAATGGCTGCTCTGTGCATCAGAGTTGAAGTATCTCCCTGTACTGTCTCCCTATTTCACTCAAAGGTCTCAGTGTCTCAGCTGGGCACTGTGAGGCCACTGGTTTCTTCCTTCTGACAGAAACATGCAATCACCCTTTTCTTCTGGGTGGCCACATGCCCCCCACAGGGGTTAAAACAAACAAAAAACCCCCACCTTTTCTGTCCTCACAAAAGGAACTCGGAAGCCATCCTTCTCCTGTTAAACCAGCACACCACAGTCCCTGTTAACGTGAGGACTGCATAATAGTTCCTCAAAGCCATGCCTTTGGCTGAAGGACAGACACACCGTCAGTACACTCTTGGGGACAAGACTGAAGGGAAGATGCTTGTGATCCTTCCCCTCCAGCCTGGGTTGTATGAGGATTCGGCTCCCACTCCTCTCACAGACATTTGTGCCTCTTCTCTCCTCACAGGTCCAAGCCGTCGTTTTAAGAGGGTAGTAGAAACCATTCAGGCACAGTTGTTAAGCACACATGACCAGCCTTCAGTGCAGCAGTTATCAGGTAAGTAGTTTTTACTGTTAAGCACCTTGCTTCAGCAGGGACAGGAAGGTGAAGTGCCTCTGGGTACCAGGAGGCTGAGGGAGGCCATCCCTCTGATTACAGCAAGAAGCAAGCTCCATTCAGACAGAGCAGTAACTCCCTGCACCCACCCTACTCCTCCCTCTCTCATTCCCACTCCAGTGCTCCCAGTGCATTCCCCAGTTGAACAACTTCTGCCCTCCTCCTGCCCAAAGAGCCATTTGACCACTTCTCCATCAAAAGCTGCATCATCAATAGATCTTCCAAATTTCCTCCTGCTCCAAAATCTCCCAGAATAGGGACATGCTCTAGAATATACCTGATTTTCAAATCCTTCAGGCATGCTTTAGAAATATCCACCTTTGGATGGTCCCAGAACAAAGTTGAGAGCTACTTTTAACTTAGCCATTAACAGCAGCATTTTCAGATGGTCAGAAGGTGGCTAGTAGTTTCCAGTACTGTGGTCAAATTCTTGGCCCAATACTGTGGTAGCACAAATCATATACTAAGGTTCTGCAGAAGCTACATTTTATCTATTTTTAATGTAAATTTCAATTCCTCATGGTGGTAAAGAAAGCCTTGCGTGTGTGACCCTGTGCAATGACATCAATCTGAATCTGCAGGCAGCCTGAATTGATAATACAGAATCTGGCCTCATCCCACCATCATGTAGCAAATGTTCACTCTGAACACAAACACACACAAGAAGAAATCAGTCTTAAATCTTCTATCCTTTAAAAGGACAGAACAAAGGAAGAAAGTGAAAACTGAAAATGTACAGAAGCTTAGCTATTGGGAGTGCTTCAAAGAAGGAAAAGTGGGGAGAACCAGAAAGAATGTACAGATACAGGGAAGAAATAGGAGCAAGGCAGAGAGCAGAGGATGCAGGAAGAAGACAAAGAGGCAGGACGAGTGGGAAGAATTTTCCCATTGTATGATGATGAAAAGGTAGTAAATAAATATTATACATACGAGCTTGACCTTTGTGTGAACCAGCCAAGACAAAAGTGGAGGAATGAAGTTGGCATTGCATCCTGCAGTTAAATCCCAAATGTCGTTGGCTCATTGCACATATGGGTTACATCTTTCTGGACTAAGTGTGGCTTTAACAGCTGAAGATAAAATAACTCCATCTAGAAGAGTGTATGCTCACTAGATGACAGAGAATTGTGCTTAATTCAGGAAGTACTACTTTCCACTTTGCTTTTGCCCCCCAGAACTGCCTGACCTTCTGCAGGCTGGATTGCAAGGGTGCCCAGCACATGGGTTATTCTGTTAGGAAACAGGAAAGATGAGGATACTAGAACTAGGGTTGATTCAGGTTTTTCTGTCTGCACTTTTGAAATTAAATCAAACGCAAGGAAGGAGCCAGAATTTTCTGCCAGCCCTTCCTCTTGGGAAATGCTGGGGCCAAGTGGGAGCGAGGGAAATGAAATAGAAAAGCATCTTCTGAGTCTACTTCATATTACCCCTGCTGCATGAACAACATTCAAGCATTCCTTGTTTCTTAGGGACAGAAACTTTCTGGTGAGGAAAAAACTGTTAAAAAGTAAATAACATGGTGATGTCTCTTAAATTCTTCACCATCGTATGTGCTAGCTACTGAGTCTCTCTAGAAGGACTTGGACCCCGTTGCACACTTGCATGTGAAGCAGGGTATCTCCCTAAGAAAGTCATATTATAGCAGAAATAAAAATTATTCATCTGACAAAGGCTCAGGGAGATGTTTAGGGCAAACTGTGCTGTGAGAAATGTATCTGACTTACAGTTTTGCTCTGATTCTGGAATGGAGGAATATTACACACACAGAATCTCTTTCTACTGCCTAAAGCTACATGAGGGCATGTTGTTCTAGCAGGGAAAACCCAGCCTGATCTTTAACGCCAGAGTGGAACAGATAACTCCACATGGAGCAAAACCAAAATGAATGGTCTCTTGAAATTTAAAAATGGGAATTCCCTCATCCAGGGAGTTATCCAGGCAAGACAGCTCACAAGGGACAGGGTGTCAAACTATCCTGTATCATATCACCTGACCTGATCAGGAATATGCAAGTCTCTTGAAAAAGAGAGAAGTAACTCAACCTGAAAAATTTCAGTTGGAGCAGAGTACAAAGAAAAGAGAAAAGGAAGGTGGGAAAAATGATTGTTACCAAGAAAAGTGAATCAAAGTAGGGAGGCCCTGTGGTTCACATCCCCAGCCAGTGAGAAAGTAAGGGGAAATAAAAGGATAACGGGACAGCAAGAGTTCACACTCAGCACCTCGCTTAGCTGGGTGGCTGTAGTTGGGAAGAGTTGTGCAAGAGCTTCCTAGAAATTGCCATGGTATTACTCAGCATTTCTTACTAGAATCAAGGCAAATTCTTCTCTGTTTCTCTTCTTCTCCCACATTCCCAGCCCTGAACACCTCACAGGAATTGGGGTGGTTGGACTCCTATTCACGTTCATGGTTTGAGGATACTCTGTAGGCAGCCCAGTGCTGCAACAGAACAAGCTCACAGTTCACTTTGACTCTCCTCCTCCATAACTCCAAGAATACTGCTGGCTCTGACCAGCAATACTGGCCCAGCACTGGAGATTTTCCTGGCTCCTCGTGCACAGACATACCCTCTGTGAGGTTGTGTCCCCTGCCTTTTAGTTCAGATGCTGTTACAGGTGGAATGATGAACACCATCTGTGAAAGGTGCATGCATGTGAAGTGAGACCTGCAGAAGAGGAAGATTCAGTGAACACAGTGTAAAGCAGAACAGCAAGACCTAATAAGCACATGGCACTGACAGTCATTCTCTCTCCTGCCCCTCTTTGATCTGTTATGCAGCATGCCAGCCCACTAAGCCGGCTTGCCTGGGTTTCAGAACGCACTTTCCTCTTTCTCATTTCCTCCAGCTCACAACAGTGTTTGTAGATGTCATGTTGCCCATGCATCTGTGTGTGTGTGTATGTGAGCCTGATATGTACCTGATTTAGGCAGAAGTGTTTCTGTGTCACACTTGAGCACCTTATAATCACACTTCCCCCTGGATATCCCTCCATTCACTTCCATTTTTCCTTCCTAAGACTGGCTGTGCTTATTTCTTCTGTTATACTCTGAAGCAGGAAAATAGCTTCTCTCCCTTACCTGAATAACTGTGTACATAAATGAAATCTGTCCCAAAAACTAATGTAATACTCCTAAAATCCACTGTCCAGTTGGCCAAATTTAGTGTAACATATCAGACTTCTGCCTTAATATTTCAGGACATTAAATCCTCTGTGGTATAACTGCTGAGAATACCAGGTCTACAGATTCATTACTGGTATAGAACAAATAGCTAGGGATTGATTGTTCATTTTTTCTTCCCAATGAAAGAACTAGAGGCCATCATATGAAACTAGTGGAAGCCATGTACCAAAAAAATACTGAATGTTGTGTCTTCATGAAATGTAAGACCTGTGGAACTCATCACTGAAGCAGGTTCTGAGTGTGAGGAGCTTGCAGATGCTCATCTTCCCCTGAGTATTTCTTACTCATAGGGGGGCTGGACAACTTCCTGGAAGAGAAATCATCTTGAGGATTGCTAAGCAGAGAAACCACAGCAAGCTCAGGAAATCTCTGACCTGAAAGTGGTGAGAGACTGAGGTAGCATCAGGAGGAAGTGTTCTGTATGCTTGGCCTGCTGTTACACTTCTGCACATCTGTGTGTCTGCTGATGGAGACAGAGCACTGGATGGTTTTGGCCTTTGATCTGAACCAGACTAGCTGTCCATGTGTTCTTGTTACTGGTATCACAAAATCCATTAAGGCCAGCGAGGCCATGAAAGGACAGTCCCTTTTGGATCAAGAGCGAGTATCGCTGTCTATGAGAGCAGCTGGTCTTGTCTCTCATCCATGTCTGGCTCCATCCAGGAGCCTTATAGTCAGAATCTCTACTTAGGTAATCCCTGGGCAGGACTTCCCTTTGGTGGGATAAAAGGACCTCACTCCATGGAAGAAAATATCTCAGATTTGTGCCTTTGTTTCAACCCAATACTCTTCCCATTAAATCGTAATCTGTTTTCCCCCAATGCCTTTGCACAGAAGAGTAATAGCTGGTGAATAGGGACATGCAAAAGCCATCTGTGATCATTCACAGGGTATCAATTTTTATTTCCCTGGTATTTTCTTGCCTCTTTGGGCTTTAGTTTTAAGTGTGAAGTGCTGCATATTCTTATTTCTTCCCGTTTTCCCATGTTCTGGGCAATCAGCAAAACTGAAATAGCCTTTATAACTTCTTTGTAATAGGTTTTCTGTTTCTTTATTATATTTATTGGCTTCATGTCAGATTTTAACCATTGGCATCTCAAAGTTCAGAGCATTCCAGTGTTACTGCTGGAAATGCCTTTCATCAGCATAAGCAACTGTTTAGAGACCATATCCAGCTTCAAATTAGGGCAGTGCAAATTCTTGCTCACTGTGTGTATCTTCTATATATGCACCCAAGCTCTCTTACTGTGCTGGTGTACATCTCGAAAAGCAAAACATGTTCATGTGACTCAGAAACTTTACTAGAGTGTTGATCTGTGAATTCTGGGTGTTCATCTTTATGGCTCACAAGACCTGTAGGTTGGCTAACTTGCTGCAAAAATTTAGTAAGAAACCTACAGTTTCCAAATGTGCAAAGGATATTAAAGGCAGAAAAGGGAGTAAGGAGCAAATTAAGTGCTTTGCAAGGTAAACTTCCAGCTGCAGACTTAAAACAGGGCTATGCAAATGCCAGTTTGGAATTGGACCGCAAGTAAATTTTATCCAGGGCTCATCCAAGTCCCAGGTTTTTCATTTCCTGCATTCTTGTGCAATCTTTTATGTCTTACCGCTCTTGTAGTGTCTGGGGCAATCACTTCATTTTGCTGTCATGGTTCCCAACTACAAAAGGTGCCATATAATGCCTGGTTGGATTGTTAGAGCACTGGTTTTTTGCTAAACAGCTTCAGTATTATTACTGAACAGACCTCATTAAAATTAACTGAGTAGTCATGAAATAAAGCATGTAGAAAAAAGTCCAAGCTTTTCAGAGTTTTTATAGGAGAACAGTGCATTTCAAATAAGCACCCAAACACTGGGGAATTCCAATCTAAAGGATAACTGCCTTGGACCAGAGGAACTGGTGACTCCCTTGACATCATCTCCTTTAATGGAAATGTTTACTGGGGACTATGAGCATCTGGCAGGAGATGCTTAGTGCTTTCTGGGATCTAGCCCTGGATTTGGAGATCTCAGAGGAGCAGCTGTTTGGGTGAGATTTCCTGGGCTGGGACAAGTCTCAGCCTCAGAGATATCAAAAGCATCACAAATCAGGCAGCTTGATTGTGAAATTTATGTAGGATAGAAACACAGAAATTAAAGAAAAAAGAAAATCAGGAAAGAAAATTCAGCAGAACACTAGCATTTCTTAATGGATTCAGAGCCTGTTTGGCCTTTTGAAGAAAGGTCTTATTTTAACCAAAGCATTTGCCATCTGTTAATGAACTGAACTGGGTGTCATTTATGAAAGAGTCTTGGTCAAATCCAAAGTGTGAGTGACTGCCAGCAATCTCTATGAAATAAAGAATCGCCTTAACATCAGAAGGATTGAGATCTGACACTGCTACTATGCTTTAATTAAAAAATTAAACAGCACACATTAAAAATGCAGTTACATGACCCATCAACGTTTCTCAGACAGCTAAAGGCCTTTGGACCCTGGCTTTATTCACCTCACATAACACCTGAATCCCATGGTCACTGGGTTATGGATTATTATCCATGAGCAGAAGCTGGCTGCCAAGAATCTAAGGCTTTCTAATTAGAATGAAAATTCTACTTTAAAATTATGAAATATTTTATTATATAGAGTATTTACTAAAGCAGATGTTACAATGTCATGGAAATGAAAGAAGTATTAAAGTAATTATTATAACAGAGAAGCTGAAGGCATATTAGCTCCGTTAGTCTTTCAAGAGATGCAGTATGAGCTACTGTTTCTGGTATGCTCATGTTTGCTATGCCTTAGGAATGGGGGAAAAACAACCTGATCATGTCTTGGAAAGACATCAAAAATAAAAATAAATTCCTGTACAATTCCTGGGACTGGCCATGGCAATATAGAGAACGCAAATTATAGTTACGCCTAAAAGTTTTAAGACAAGTTAGAGGTTTTATTAGTGTTCCTTTGATATTTTTCCATGGTCTTATATTTAAAAAAAGGGTTTGTGTTTTATCCTATCCATCAAAACCAATTCTATAACCTACAAATTTAGGTTTTTAGGAACAAAATGGGGTACAGAGTCCAAGATGTTATGCTGTCAAAAAGCCTATGTTACAATCTTTTTTTTTTCCTGTTGTAGATCTGTCAGTTTGTTTTCTAATCACATGATTAATGTATGTAGGCCTGTTACACAATTAGCTTTAAATGAAATACTAAAAAGAGCTATGCTGACTGCAAGTAACTTAGAAAAAAGACAGTATTCTGAAGTACTAACTTAAGGAGATGTGATTATTTTTAATTTGTTAAAATTAACAAGGAAACAGAAATACCAATTTCAAGAGAATCTTAGTAAACCAGCCACAATGTTTACCTACTCTGACATTATCCAAATACTACCTTTTTTGTTCCCAGACTGCTAGTTACTGTGTGGCCAGTCAGTCTGGATATACTTGAGAGGAAAATTCCGGGTTTGGAGGTGGGAGTCAGAAACAATCTTGTGGTCATATTGGAGACCTTCCTTGCTCTTACGTGCTTTTTCAAAGCATGAGTTCTACTAACGATTGGGTGAATGTTCTGAGCTCTACCACTATACACCTCTACTACACTGCATTACAAGGTGTAGTTGCCTCAGCGGGGGCTGGACAGGAACCACTAAAAGGCATGAGACAACAAACGCAGTAATTCCAAGTTATTAAAGAAAAAAATTATACAAACTCCTGACTGTGACTTATGGTTGTTGGCGCAATCAGCAGCTGGAGGCACTTCTTAAACCTGTTAGGCATCTTCAGGAAGAAATGTATTTTGGGAGCTTAATCTGCCTTCACTCAGTCAGATGAGCCAAAGCATTTCAAAGGCAGGTAAACTCCTGGCCTCTCTGACACCTCTGATACTTTGTTCCAGTCCTTGAATCCTCTCTTCTCCTCCACCTCCTTCCTTTTTCCCCTTTCTCTCAATCTTGTGCCTTTCTGAGAGACCTTCCATGGGTATCATCTCCCACTGACCTCTGCCAGCCTGCCTCTAACCTTGAGGATAGAGAGCATGTAAGTGCTGCTTAGATGCTTTGACCAGTGTCACTGGACCAAGCGCCTGCCCTCTCTACTCCATGCTTTCCCAGATGATCCGTGCGGCACAGGCCTGGCTGCATCAGAAAACATACATATCCATGCTCTTCTAGCATGGGTTCAGCTTACCCAAGCATATCCAGCACCCCTTCCCCTTTTTTGGAAATTACTTTTCTCGGTATTTAAGGGGAGGAATGCTGAGAAATTATCCTTTCCTCTCTCCTGCAGACTTTTCAGCAGACAGGGAGTCGTTAGAGCTTCCTAGCAGTTAGGGATTTGCAGCATATGTGTGCGTGTTTCCAAGAAGCCTATTTCTTGAATACCCAAGTGTTCATCGAGAGGCTAGGCAAGAGGACATCCGAGACAGAACTGAGACAGATCAGCACTGAGTGCTTTAACTGTTAGACACTTGCTCAGCAGCGAGTGGGTGCTCCACATTGTCCAGCACTCATGGATGCAATGATTTAGATCCGAAATGGAGGGGAATCCTGGCTGCCAGCAGCAGATACAGCTTGCCAGCAGGTTCCACATGGAAGTGTCCAGCAGGGCTGATCCTTTCTGCTTTAAAGCTGACACGTAGAGCTCCTTTGGCTTATCGCACCTGAGTAAGCGGCGCTCAGGGGCTGCAGCAATGGGAGCTATACACAAGTGGACAGTAATGCCTTAGGGACAGATTCTGCCACCCTTTCCAGAAGTAATTCTATTGCCTATGAATAGTGACATTGAAAGCAAGAGAAGTAAGAGACTACACATGAATGAGAGAGGCAGAGTTATGTTGAGGACTTGGACTTATCCTTTGGGGTCTAAAAGATGGTTTTGAGCTGTGTAAGCAGCCTTCTCATTCCATGTTGAATAGCACAGCGCTGCGTTTCCTCTCTCCAGGTGTTTGATGTACATAGATCAGCTGGCGGGGCATTTCCTGGCTGTTGCAAGCTAACTTGCAAAGCAGGCCAGGTGAAACAACGTGTTCAAGGTTTTTAGTTTGCTAATGTGGTGGCAGAGTATTTCCCACATCTCATAAATACCTGTAGCTATGATAAAGAGGTGAGTGGAAGCGGCAGAATTGAAGCAGCATCCACTCTTAGTCACAGGGCCAGGTTTGCACTGGCATATAGTGGGTGGCAGAATTTGGCCTGGGTTGTGTAAAGACCAAGATGTGTATATGTTTCCTGCTTCAGGTAATAATGTGCTAAGTTACTACTTTATGCACAGAGGTATGGAAACCTTTTTTTATGTTTTTCCCTCCCTCCCTCCTCTTTCCATTCTATGATCCAGACACCACTAACTGTATGGAGTTGATGACTGGCAGACTTTCCAAATGTGGTAAGAACTTCCTTCCCTTCTGCCTTTTCTCCTTCCCCAGACCCTGCTGAGCAACATAATAACGCGCCGTCCTGTCCCTTCCACCTGTTCCCCTTCCCGATCCCTGCTCTCCCATGCTCTTTTCAAGAGTACCCACCCCGTAACAGCCCACTGTGTCTTTCACTTACCTGGTGGACACAAGCATATACCCTTTATTCTGTTCCTCCCCATCCATGCACAGATGCACAGGCTCCACCACAGCTTTCTCCTTCATAGCACAAATGTGGGGTGTTGCACTTGAGATTCCCTCCCTCACTGTAACCCAGGCCAGTGATTTTCTTTTCTTTTCCTGTTTTTTTTTCTCTTTTGTTTACTTGCTGCCTTTGATTCATGATTCTTCAGTCCCTTTTCTGCAATGAAGCTGAATGCTGCCCTGCTAGCTGCTGTCTCCCTTGGTTTCCTGCTATTTATTGAGACAGGATTGTTGTGTTATTTAATTCCCTTTTGCATCCACTCCCTTCTTGCCCAGATATCCTTGGGGTAAGAGCCTTTTAAATCTTCTATAAGACACACTGCAGATGATTCTCTCTCAGACACTTAGCTATTGTAAATTGTCATAGTTCCAGTCTGGTCTTGGGGAAGGATGTTGTGTCTCTAGCTAGGGGAATAGTGAACCTACTGGCGATTCAGAATTTTGCTAAGAATGAGGAAAAAAAAAGAGTTTCCTGCAAAACTTGCAGCTCAACTTGCTTGGGGTTCCATGAATTTTGTTAACTTCTCCCTTAACCTTCCCTCCCCTCTATGTACACATGGACTGTATTCTTTCTTTCATTACCTGTGTCCCTACTGACTTGTCCAAATACAATAGTGGAAATACCCAAATACTATAAGAGAGTTTTTTGTCTTATTACTTATATCTTGGTACAGAAAGGTTCTGTAAAAGAGACCACCGTTCTCTTTAGATTTGCATTCTGGTATCTAGGTTGAATTCAGATATCTCTGTGAAAGGGAACACAAGCTGTTGACAAGTGATTACTGAGCTAGTACTGCTCTCCAGCTGGACCTGTGACTCCTGTGTCATCTCTTCGTAAACTGAGGAATGTTCTTCTGGAGTTGTGGAGTCAGTAACAACAAAGGAAAATTGTCACAGTGGAGATAATATTAGGTTTATGTATGTGACTGAGGCAGAATTCAGCCTGTTTCCTGTATTTCAGATGATCTTTTTCCCTTAAGTTGCAGTTTTGCTGGGTGGTATAGTATTTCCTTTGCTGTGAAAGGAGCTCATTTGATTTCCTATTTGAGTTTTCTGATCTCCTCATGAAGACTCATTTAAGTTGTAGGCAGACCTCTAAGTTTCTTCTTGAAGGCGTCAGACAGCAAATCCCTCTTCTCCCTCAAGCTTTTGTTTCTTGCCTGGATCTGGCATTCACATCATATGAAAATATTGAAATGCTGATTCTACCGATTGCTTGAAAGTTAATTGAGCTATAGAGATAACCAGCCAGTACGCTACATTCTTTAGATAGACAGCATTACTGCTCACTCGCAGTTCAGGCAGGCCCTCCAGCTCGCACAGTGTCAGCATCAATCCAACAAGGGACAAAGAGGACAAGGTGAAGGCCAGCAGGGAGACTACTTTGTGGCAGCTACAGCACAGACAGGGCACACCTACATATACAGAGAAGAGGAAGGATGGGTTATAGGGGTTTAATGGAGCTGCTTTCTTTAAATCATATTCCTGTTGGTGGCAGTGCTTACACACAACATAAGCAGTGGTGGTTGCACCATGCTGAATTCCACCCTCCTGTATAAGTCCATCTACAATTTGGACGGGGAAGCAAAAGGGAATGATGCCAGCATTTAGCCTATTATTGTCAAACTGTCCTCTGTGACTTTCAGGACAGGTAACCCTCTGTGAAGTTGACACGTTTATCTAGTAACAACAAATAGTGTAAGAAAAACTATGCTATGTAATTTTTTTACCTCATCATTGTTCCATATTCTGAAAGTGAGCACAGGGGGGCATTTTTGCCAAAGAGTTAACACTGGAGCAGGAAGAGCTAATCAGATGCTTTATGACTGGCTCAGCCATGTGAAAGCTCTGGTGGGAATGAGGAATATCTTTCCACCCGCTAGAAACCATTGAATGTTGTAATCAACAGCAAGGCAAATTTATTTAGTCCTTTAAATGTTATCTCTTCTGCTAGCAGTGGTCGTCAATCTGAGAAGTGATTTTGCATATAGCCATTGGCACTGAAAAACAAGTTAATGTTGAACAGCAGAGGTATGTCATAGGAGCTGCCAGTATCCAAATGACGTAACAGCTGCTGTATCAACCCTACCTGCCCATACTACAAAACCACTGCCAATTCTTAATATTTCACAATAGAGGAAAATAATTTTGCTCGCAATAAAGTTGAAATACACATTGTGGTGGAATATTTAATTTTATGTTTCCACCTATTTCAACAGGGGCATGGGCATCCCTATTGTCAGAAAGACTAAACTGGTTTCCATGAAGTCTTTCATATCTGTTCATAAGGTTAAATTTACCTTGTAAAAATTAAAACCTTTACATTTAAAATGCAGCTGTAACCTGAAAACTGCCTATAGGTTTGGTGCCTACCTAGCTGATCTGTTCCTTCTGTGTATATAGAGCCAAATCGGTTTAGTGACAAATAAGCATTACCACTTTATGTGCTGCCATTAAGCCTTCTAAAATCAACACAGCTGTAAAAGGACAAGATGGATTCTGTTTCTTTTGAGGCAGGATTGAAAGAACTGTTTACTACCATCTAATTTGGTATTTATGTCTATCTCACTGAAGAATAGGTTGTATAATTGACAATGAGGTTCTAATAGGTTCTGCAGAGCCTTTACATTAAAAAAAAAAATCAAGATAATACACAAACTGGAAAGCCCTCCAGCTTCAACCACAAAGCAGGGAATTAGAAAACAAGTATCATTGTAGATTCAGCACATTGGATCTGGAGCCATTAATAATAAACCACACAGAAGCCCACAGTGCCGTTTCAGTAGTCCTTGTTCAGAAAAGAGTCTGTCTGTACAAATTTTAATGACTTTAAGTCCTTTAAACAGTGAGCTGAGAATTTCTTTGGGTGGTTGACTTAGGTCTTGACTTAGCAAGTATATAGCTCCCCTTCCCAGCCATCCCCAGTTTTTTGGAGTCCTTAGTAAGTATGTTTTGCCAAGGTGCTGGCTGCTGGAAGAAAGCTCTGAAAAAACTGCCTTCTTGACTTTACCTTTTGAGAAACACTTAGCAGGGAGTCTGTAAGCTTGCCAGTCTCCACACTGTAGCTGTCTGGGGCTGAATTCTACTTCCAAGTAAGTCAATCTTTGCTTGTTGCTTTCTATCCCACATGTCGCTCAGGAAAGTCTTCAGTTACATCAGTGGCACTTCCATGGAACTGGGTGATGATAAGAGGAGGAGAAGGTTAGTATGTATAACTAGTGCAGCTCCAGTCAAATCATGCTATCGTGTTAGGCGCTGCACACATATAAGTTCCTGCAAAGTCTTAGACCATAACCCTGTGACAACAGGCTGGCCAGAAGACCTTGTGTTTATTCTTACACAATCTGTGTTGCCACTTACAATTTGAAACCTTGATTCCTGGCACTAGAGTTAAACAAAGCACTTTATGGATCCTTGTGTGTACCAGCGGCTATCACCAAAATGATCTGATCAAAGTGGAAGCACAGCAAATCCACTTGCCTTTCATATCTTTCCAATGTATCTCACTCAAATCCCTTGCTTCCAGTGTTTAGGACTTGACATAGCTTCCTCTTCAGAGCCATCTGACCTTGTCCCCCATGGCCAATCATCCTCTGTGCACACAGAGCAATTGCACTGCAGTAAAGGCTTCTCTTCATAGCTCCTTGCAATCACAGTTTGATTAATACAGACGCAAGCCCATGTCAATAGCATCTCAAGCTACTTGAGAAATTAGGAGACGTTTTGTAGTTTAAAACTGGTTACGTCACATTTGGGTTGCAATTGCAGCATGTAGCTTTGTGAGTGCTAATTTAGAGACTGTTGGTGTTACTAGAAGCAGCAAATATCTGGATTTGGTGGTCTTGGAAGTGATCCTGATCCATATTGGCATTAATTAATGGAGCTTCTCACAAAGTAGCTATTTGATGGAAGAGGAAGCTAATTTGCACTCATAAAGTCATAACTGATGGCAGAAACACTGATGCTGAAACATGCAGAAAAAAAACATGCTGCCATCCCAGCTGAAAAGCTCTTCTCACCACTGTTAGACTGTGAGGTAGTCAGAACAATATTTTTTATTAGCATTTCTGAAAAATGTGCTGGCTGCTGGTCTTTCTGACTATGTCTGATTCTTTTGTCTAAATTGTGACCCAAATGAGAGAGAAAAGGAAGACCCACCTGAAAGACAGTATATTCATTCATAATGGATGGATCATGACAAGTAAGATGAGCCAGGATTTCCAAAGACTTCAAGCCACGTTTCCCAGTTATCCTTGTCCATTCTACGAGTATCCTTTGCTGTCCAAATGGATGGCTGACTCCCCCTCCATGGTAGTCATATGTCTTCATTCTAGTGTTGTGTTGGGGAGACATTTATTTTCCAATTCATGACTCATGTTTTTGCAGTGTAGAAGAAGGTAGCAACAAAAAGATGAATCCAGATATACTGAACTATTTGTTACATGTTGGATTGTGTTTTGACAGCTATGGCTAGATTTTTACTGCCCAATACAAGATCTTTTCCTCTTTCTCTGGAATAATATCTAATGCAGAAAACACAGATATGTCTTAATTAAGATCACAGTACTTTATTTACAGCAGGCAGCACTTCAGGATGCTCCATGTGAATATTTGCTCGCTGTATTAAGCTAAATTTGACACGGCCTCCCCAGAAGATTAAATCATATTTTGAAGGGATTGATTCAGAGGAAATGAGAAGGCAACATTTCACCAGCATACACAGGTCATTTCTCTCCTTAGGGACAGGTCAGAGAACTTAAAACCCATAAGATCATACTTGAACATGCATCTGGCAGGAAAGGACAAAATCATATTATTAAGTGCCAATAAATTTCTGACATTTTTATAGACAAAAAGTTGGAATGAAGCAGCAGAAGTCTCTAAGAGAATGGGTAGCAGTAATACTATCATCTGCTGTCGCTTTACAAGTGTAGGTCGTCAGCTTCCCCTCTCAGCACACTCTTGTGCAGGCAGATCTTCGCAAAAGGACGGGCAGATACAAAGAATTCTTGGGCCGAGTCCTTTACCAGCCAGTTTGCCAGAATAGCATGATTCCACAACAGAATCGGGCATATCTTCATCCCACCACTATCCTTGCCTGCTCTTTCAGTGCCACCAGCTGTCCAAAGGAATATATGATTCCCTTCTCTCCATCATCATATCTCCTTTTTTGAATGTTACGTGGTGATGCTGGATTGGCTAGAGCTATTCATCAGTAATGGACATGTTTGTTTTCTAATTAATTAACTCAGGCCTTAGCTCTGCAGAAGGTAGCAGTAAGGAAATATGCCTCATCTATTTGGGTCTTTGCTGCCTGTGCTCACCATTCTCTAACTCATTACCCAAAAGTTACCTGTCTCAGTTACATTGTCTGTGACAGGAGAGGCTGAACTGGATCTCTGCTTCTCTGTGTGTGTATGAGAGCGAGAAAATATGCAAGACAGAGGCACAATGGCTGTCTGGATGCATCTAGTTAGTCACAAATACTGGGCCACCCTCCTGCAGAGGAGACGGGATGTTTTAGGGGAGTAAGAACAACAATGGGTTATAGAGCATTTAAATGTCATGTTGGTTGTTCACATCTGCCCAGGTGTGTAGTGATTGAAAGTTCCCACCTTCTGCTGGTAGCATGGACACTTGTGCTAAGTGTGTGATAATCTGAGAAGCTCTTACCAGCAGTCTGTTTCTGCAAACACTGTTTTCAGTTGGCATTTTTACTGGCAAAGTCTAAGGACTCTGGAAAATAAGCTCTGTTGTTACTTTTGGAAGTCACCTTTCCCAATTGCAATTCAGGTGTCCTGCTAAGAAACTGGTCTTGTTCTGTGGAGTGTGTGTCTCCATTTTCTAGTCCTAAACTGAAATGAAATCAAAACAACTGTCCCATTAGGTAACTAACTGGGGAAAAAAATGGGAAAACTTGTTCTGGTCAATCTGTTGTGACCATTTATAAAACCTGTAAAAACCACATCCACATCTCTTGATATGCTTTCCTGACTTCCTATATTCTTAGACAAGTACCCATCTTGGGATTTTTGCACTTTCTTCAGCTCAGTTCAAGTGGCCTAGGATGGGTTCATAGACTAGGAGGAAGTTCTGTGTGATGGCCCCCAGCAAGACATTGGAATAGCCTTTCTGTCACCCTTCTCTAGTCTAGAGGAAAGCCTTATACATCCAACCACTAAAGGAGCAAAAAGTTCTTTCTGTAGCCTTCTTCAGTAATCAGTGAGCTCGTTGAGGCATCTCTTTGATTTGTATTTGTACAATGCCTAGGCTAGGGGCTCTTTAGTCTGGAGGAAGACCCCTACATGATACTACAACTAAACAAAGAGGAATAGGCCACTTTCATCTTTCTGTCATCTCTTTCACTGCATATACTTTTGGAGTGTGTTCTATATTTCAAGTCTTCTGTTTTCAAAGGCAGAAGAGACTCTGCCAACAGAAGCCAAGCAAACAGGCAAAAAATGCCTAGTCTTAGCAAAGAAGGCTAGAACTCTCTCAAAGTAGCAAAATGGGTTTGAAAGGGAAAGGATTATCAGCCATCAAGACAGTGTTTCAATGTTTTATGTGAAAGGAGTTGGATTTTTGTTACATGATTCACTGAAACCACAGCTGCTATCAAAATACAGAGCAAGCTAGGGCTGAAAAAGACAAGGGGTAAAGAGAAAGGAATGAGTATAGGAAGAAAACCTCAGTAGCAGAGGCAAGCAGAAGACAGTCAGAAAGGATGCAAAAGCAACAAGGGAAGGAATGTGGGAAGTCAGGTTGACAAAGGGTATCTCTGTTTCCATGCAGACCTATCTTTTCCCCATCCACTTCCTCCCAAAGCCTAAGCTAAAAATGCAGAAACCCAAAATTTATCAGTCTATACAGAAAGGAAGGACAGAGGTTAATCCCACAGGTGGCATATTTGTTTTGTGCAATTTTGTGTTCAGCACCAGAAGGATTAATGCATTAAAAATAAATAGACTTGAGAGAGATGGTTTCACAGGAGAGGGAGGTGCCTAAGGGTTTGCTTCCGTTAAGTCAATGGGAATGTTGCTGTTTGCTTCAACGAAAACAGGACGAAGTGCTTATCTGACTGGTCTTAAAACATTACAAAACAGCAGGCTCTAATCAGTGACTGAAGCCTCCAGGTTTGTCCTGAAGCTGCTTGTTCACCACCTCCTGTTATTTTCAATGGAGGACTCTGAGAGTCTTTGCAAGGTAAGGGCAGAGTTTCTGCAAGGTCAGAGCAGGGTCTTTGCAAGGCGCATCCTTTCCTGGTGTCACTTCTGGTGCCTAGAGTGAATCACCTCATTTTCTCTTTCCTCTCTTGCCTGGGTGCTCCACTTCCACTTTGGTTCTCAAACTTGTGACACCACTGGGGCTACGTCAATGTTAGACAGACTTCCTAAGAACAGCAGATGAAATACTGAGGACTGCGAGGGTTGACACAAGCCACCTGCCCAGCTTCCTTTTACATTTTTGCGTCTGTCTCCAGCCCTGTTACTTCCTTGAATACAACAGTGCCTATTGCATTCAAATGCATTCACATTTTGACTTCTTTTTTGATATTTGGCCATGACAATGCTGCACACAGGTGCCACAAACCATAAAAAAAACCAAAAAGCCTTCTCCATAAATATATTTCTCTCGCATCCCTTTAATACACAACCCTTTCATAAGCTTCAGTGCTTGTTTTCAAACTCATTCCCCCTCCCCATCTTGCAGCATACAGCTCCTTGGTCTTACTAAAAAATGCACATATCCATCTCCTCCTAATAGATGTAAACCTAATGCTCTGAACCTCCCCTCCTGCCTCTGGTCCTTCTCACGGTTTCTCACCCTTGCTACCCTTCACGCCTTCTTTGCTGTGTGTTGATGAACGTTTGCTCTCAAGGGGAAAGAAGACCTTAGTTACAGATGCATAAAACACCAGGGAAGTTTTGAAGAATCAGTGAGCCAAGCCTTCATCCCTGTCCAGAGGAAATAGGATGTCATCTCACTTTCTGAAATACAAGAGGCAGTCTTTTTGAGGCCCCCAGATGGACTTACAGGTGTAAAAGCCTATCACACATTTTGCACTGAATGCTAGGAGTGGAAGATTGCTGAAAAAGCTATTGTAATCCATCATCACTTGCATTTTCAAGTCTTGTTTTACTGGATGTAAAACATACATCCCTGGATGTACAGGGAACAGAGAACTAAAGAGGAGCAACACCACGCACCATTTTCATGCTTCCAGCGTAGCTGACCCATGTTTACATATCTCCACAGAAAAATGTGAGGACTCTTTGTCTATCCAAAGACCAATGTCTAGACCAGCCCAAGAGTGCGCTAATAAGCTGTCCTGTAGACAATATCAATGTAGTGATTGTCTGCATTGCTTGGGGTAGCATCAGTTCTTTCTTGACTGCAAGATAGGAGAGCATTATTACCTAGTATTTAATTACAAGTCCAGATACTACAAAAGGCAATGGAAGGAAAGGGTTAGTGAAATGGCCTATTTTATTTTTAAGTAGCTCTCTTTAAACATCCCTAAGGATTTCTTACCTGCCATTAAAATTTTACCTGAAAATGCTGATTATAAGGAATCCAGTAGTGATACAGGCAAAGAAGAGCACACTGTTAAATACTTTTGCTGCAATAAATCTCCGGGCACTTGAAAGCCAGTAGGGCATGGGGAGGAGAAAGGGTGGATGAAACAGGGGCTGCATATTTTAATAGGATGATTAAAAATCCTGTATCAGGACTCAGCAAATACAAGATATATAAATATAACTTCAAAAATGTTTTATTGCTCCATTCTTGCAAGTTGTACTTTTGTCTACTGTTCCTGTCTATGTGAAAACAAAAAACTTCCCCAATTCCTGCAGAGCCCTGCTTACTCTGCCCTCTCCTTTCCCTCTAAGCTTGTTGAATAAACTGCTCAGCTGAATAACTAGAGATATTCCCCTGCCCTTTTCTCCCAACCTAGCAGTCTTTCCCTCTCCAGCATTTTTTTCAGTGCTCTTTTTCATTCTCTCTGCTGACTCCATTTGCTTATGAAGATGAGGGGTCCAAAGCCACATAAGAACAAGATCTGCCCACATTCCTGCATTCAAGGCTGAGTGTTTGCTTTCCTTTTTTCTTTCTTTTCATTGAAAAGAGTATCCACCTAAAAGAAATAGAAATTAACCTGAGCAGATAAAAGTGAGTCTGAGCAGAGCATGTACCCACAAACCTAAAACAGTTTTAGCGAGGCTTAGGGAAATCTCTGAAATGGAAGTCATAGATGTGGAACAGATATCCCCCTTCCAAAGCATTTGCATGCATGTAGAAGGAAGCAGGTGGAGCTCACGGGGTTCTGACACCAAAACAACTGAGAGTTTGATAACTCTTCTCTTAGCTGGAAATTGAGATACATGCTTTGCCTGGCTGTTTGGGCGCAGCTCTAAGGCTTCAGTCAGTTAGGTGAATGACGCCCTTCCAGACACTAACAGCCATTTGCTTGTGGCATTGGTGTAACTGAATGCACGGACAGAACCAGGGCCAGCAGTAAGTTAACCACAAAGCAGCAATCAGAGGAAGACAAGGAATGAATTAGATAAGTAAGACTGAGATCCTTCACTGTATATGCCAGCCATTTGATTTTTCTCAATGCCTGTTAACATGCAGAGGAAAGCAGCAACTACCTGGTTAGCACAGGGCAAGAAAAAAAGAATAACATACTCAGTTTTGCAGGGCACAAATATTATGTATTTCTTCTTTCTTTGTATAAGAGAAGTTGATGTCTGTCTAGCATTTTGCGTTAGAGAATAAGAAAGCACTCAACAAGCTCTTCAGACAAGTTACCATGCATGGAGAGTACTTGCCTGCTATAGTAACTGGTTCACTTATGTTTGTAATGAAAGTGGAGGGAAATAACATTACCAAGCCACCAGTGTCCACCAACCGTGGATAAATGGCACTCTACTGTGAAGAAACCCTGTTGCTCCTGAGTGAATGTTCCCATCTTGGGGACCAACGGTTCCACTCTTCACAGCATACCACAACATTGGAAGGCAGATACAAGGAGCCCATTTCTTTCCAGGAGCTGGAGAATGAAATTACTTACGTGGGATATAAATGGTTTCAATTTGTTAGAACAATGGAGCCAACAGTCCCATTATTGAGAAAAGCATCATGGGGTTTTAATCATCATGAACAGGCATCACCTCCATGGTGTATGTTAGATGAAAAACACCTTCAATATCCATGTTCAGAGAATTTAGTGTGACCCCTCCTATGTCTGATCAGGATTAATCCCCCAATCCAAGAAAGTTAAAAGGGACTAGAAATGCCCCAGAAAGGCTACCTTTCCAGTAGCAGCTGGTCCTTTTCCCTCAGTAGCACCCCAGAGCCTTTACTCAGGTATGGCCTTCCACACATCCTCTGACACAGGACTAGATTAACAGCATACAACCCCGCTGCCTGGAGGTCCAAATGGCATGAAAGATTGTATTCATGTGCACAGTGCCCAACCCATGTTAATACTGCAGCCTGCTCCAGTGGCTGGCTTAATGAGATACCTGTTCTACTAGCATGCAGCCCTACAGCCCTCTACGGCTCCTGACTCCACTGGAGTGAATGGCAGTGTCATAGAGGCTGTACTGTAGAGAGAACATAAATTCAGGGCAATGAGGAAGTACTTCTTGACCCTGGTAGGTCCCAGAAATAGTTAGATGCATAAGAGCCTGCTTCCACAATGCATTCAGCACCTTCATTTGCAGGTACCTGTTGTAAGAAAGATCTGAAGGTGCCTAGAAGCTTGCAAGTACAAGCCACAAGCCACACATACAGATGGCAATGCTCGTGTCAGCCATAGCTCATTTTTCAAATGCCATTTCCCTTGGATCACTCAGGTGAGCAAGAAGATACTCAGAAATAAAACGCAAGCAAAGAAATGCCTGGCGTAGCCAGAGAGCTTAGCGAGGCTGCAAGGCAAAAACATCAACTGGCGACCACATACAAATACCCTGTGTTTGTAACAGCAGCAGTAAGATGGGATTTGCCTGTATCCAGCATTACATTCATGTGTGACGGTTTCAGTGCAGAGTGGCCAAATGACTCCAAGTAATAGACGGAACTATTTCAGCTGCACAGTACCGTGTCCTTTTGCTAGGTGAGACAGCAGTGCTCCCCAACTCAGGAGAAAAGGAGGACCTTCCCCCTAGGTGCTTTTTGCTCCCAGCCTCTTTATTTCTGTAGGTGTCCCATCCTAAACACTCTTCCTCTTCCTGCTCATTGTCTTCATCCCCCACACACCTCCACGCACGTGGCTCTGGATCTCCTCATCATGTTCTTCTCGTTAAAAACCCCATTGTTCATTTGTTTGTTTGTTCTCTCTCTTTCTCTCCTCTTTTTCTCTCTCTTTCCCTCTCTTTTTATTTTCTTTCTTTCCTTCTTTCTTTCTTTTTTTGTCTCCTCTGTTTTGTGTACCCAGGCAGCCCATTGAGTAACTTCTTTGACGTAATTAAACAACTTTTTTCAGACGAGAAGAACGGGCAGGTGAGCCATCCCCCCGGCACGCCAACCAAGCATAGCGCAAACAGCAAGCGGAGCGATTCCGGTTCTAATGACTATGGGTCTAGAGGAGACAATAAGTACCCTGCTGGCAAAGACAAGGCAAAGATGGTCTCATCAGTCGGCCTACAAGACCAACCTTAAATAAACACATAAAAAATTAAATAACTTAGAAAAAAACAAAAACAAAAAAGCAAGAAAGAATGAAAGAATATTCCTTAGCAAGCTAGCCTCTAAACTAGAAGGATGTATATACCTTGCCACAACAGTACAAAACTGTCTATAGACAAATTTTGTATGAAGGAATGACTGTATATATATACATATATATATTTATATATGATATATAATATATATCTCAGAAACAAACACAAAAACAAACGAATGAAAGAATGAAAAGAAAAGAAAGAAAAGAAAAGGTAGCACAGATGACAAACCCAGTTCACCAGATCTTGGGTTGTGTTTTTTTCGATTGGTTTTTTTTCCCTCCCTTTTTTTGAATGTTTTGCTTTTTTCCTCCTTCCTGATTTTTTGGGTTTTTTATTATTATTACTATTATTATTATGATTATTATTATTACTACTTTTTGTTTTGTTTTCTTTTGTTTTGTTTCTTGTTCTGTTCATGCTCTCTCTGTGTTTCTGACGACACCACTTGTTTCCGCTCTGCTACCAGGAATTATCCCGAAAAGTTAACATGTCAGCCACGGCTTCACCTTCTGTGCTCTGCGGACACTTGTTGACGGAAGGCAACCGATGTAGACTGTCCAAGGACCAGTCCTGTTTGAGGTTCCCAGCCTCCCCTCTCCCTTCGGGAAGTGGGCATCTCCCCCACTTCTCCCCAGACACCTCCCCAGTGCACGCCTTTTTTTTTTTCTCCCCCCTCTCTTTTTCTTTTTTGGTGCTCCACAAGAGAGACCTGCTCAGTTATGGGATTGCAGAGTCTGGGCTGAAAGGAGGTTGCAAATTGTTGGAGTGAAACCTTTACCCTTGGCAACTTCTGTCCGCGCAGGTGAACTCAGCCCGGAGGGGGAGGGTGCGGGGAAGGAGACGGGTGTAGCGGGAGCGCAGTGTTTCATGAATCCAGAGCGCGTTCTCATCAGAAACCAGCCAGGAGCAACTCAAAACTAAGCGTTGAACCAAGACAATATTGGGGAGCTTCATCACGGGGTTTTCTTAACCTTCTTTTTCTCCCCATCAACTTTTCCTTTTCTTTTGCCCCCTTTTTTTATATATACATGCATATATGTGTGTATATTTATATATAAATATACATACATACATACATATATATGTACAACATAATTGGTTTTTTTGTACTGTATCATTTTGCTTTTTGACCTGCTGGAAGGGGAAAGGAGTAAACTTAGGAGGGAGAGGGGGTTCAATGAATAAACACATACAAACAAAACATTAAAACTTAGGGAAAAGGCAACTTCTGGTAGCAAAGAAGAGGGACAAGACTCTGCCAAGGACTGTCTCTCCCGCCACCAGGCACAGTTGCCGCTGCTGCTACTGCTGCTCCTCCTTCGACACCTTCCTCCCCACCTGTCAACTCCCTGCCACTGTGCCACCGCGCTGGGACCTTCTTCGGCCAGCTGGATCCTCCACCACACCCTGCATTTAGAGGCAATTGTTGTGTTGCTAGTGCTGCATTGATATCAGTATTATTTCTTTAAGTTACCAGTTTCATTTGTTGGCTTGGGTGATTTTTTTTCTTAAAAAAAGAGAAAAAAAAGAAAAAAAGAGAAAAAAAAAGAAGATGAAGAGGAGGAAGAAAAGAGACTTATCTTGGGTTTTATTTCCTCTGTGTGTGTGTGTGTGCAAATCACTGGCACTTAGTTCATCAGAGCAAGACAAGGTGGAGTCAGGGCAATGGGAGACTTAATCACGAAGCTACTGTAAACTTTAAAAATTACTGCGAGATATTTTTATAAAGTTTTTGTTTTGTTGTTTGTTTTATTTTGAAGGGGAGGAGGGTGGGATCGGGTAGATGGGGACTTTTTTTTGTGTTTCAGTTATTAGGTCTTGGTTATTTATATATACATATATATATTTAAAAAATAAGCTGTTAGATATATCTTCTGTTTAATAACTGTGTAGAGGCAACATTGATTCTTATTTATTTTGGGGAGGAGGGGGAAAAAAGACACAGAAACTCCCTAAGTGTTCATCTTGTGACTTTGAGAAAGAAGAATCGCCGCCTTTTTTCCTCCTCCTCAGGAGTTATGTGACCAAGTGTAACTTATTCTGGCCCAAGCTCAAAGGTTCAACAAACAAAAAAACCATGGTTTTACGCGTGGAAGACAAAACACAGTGAGAAGTACTTCTTGACTGAGATTTTAAGAATGTAGGCTTAGCATTAGTGTTCAGCTCTTTTAATGACCTTCGATTGCTGCTCGTTGGGTTCCTATGGGTGTATGTTGTATCGCAAGATTTTTTTTATTTTTAATGATAATGTTGGATGAGTTATTTTTCTGTTGTTGTTGTCGTTGTTGTTTTTTTTAATAATTTTTCCCCTTCTTGGACCAGTTTTACTTGTACATAGGTTTGAAGATTAAAAAGAATTTTTAAAGACACAACTGGGGCAAAGACCTTTGACTTCTGCCCTGTTTCCCCATTCCCCCAAATGGGAGGGATTTAGTTTCTTTTTTTTGTTTTATTTATTTATTTATTTTCCCTATTCTTAAACTTTTCTCTCTCGTATTGCTGTGTGCATGTCAGACACCAGGGGGTGATGGCTGGGGAGGGGGGGAGGCAAGGGTGCAGGAGAGGGGGGCAGTTTTAATTGCATGACATTGCTGTAAATTAGTCTCTTTTGCTTTCGTTGTCTTTCCTGCCTCCACCCTCTCTCTACTTCTCCTCCGAGCTCCCCTCCCATCACCCCCGTCCTTCTTTTCCCTCTTTTCTCTTCCCTTGTGTATAGATTTTGATGCTTCTGTTACATTGTACCTCTACAAAAGGCTGGGATTTCAATACAAAATAATAATAATAATAATAATAATTTCAAAATACCTATATCAGCAAAACCCATGTGGTACAAGCAGGAAGGGGATTACTTACACAAGATATAAGAATAAATGAAAGCAATACCTCTTGTTATCCTTCCTATTTTGTACTTTGAAGACACACACGCGCGCACACACACATATACAGACACAAACTGACATTATTTAATGGTTTAAAATGGACAAAAAAATCTGATGTATCCCTTGTTAAATAACTGTGAGCAACTTTAGTTCAAAAACCAATAAATTCATTCAGTAAAGATACGATCTGTTGAGTGTCCTGTTTATGTCCATGGAAAATGAACTTCTCGCCAAGTGCCAGACCCAGTAAGTACCGTATCCTGGCTTTCTACACCAAAGGGGCTGAAGATGGCAGGCACTTAAGGCAGCACCCTCTCGGCCGTGGACTTCTCCTCGCAGCGCTGGGGGTCCGTGGCGCTGCGCCCAGCGTGCTCCATCCTCACAGCACTGACACGCCACGTATGGGCAAAGAGCAAGGACAGCTCAACCTTGTAGGCCTGGTTTTCCACAGTAACATGTTGAAAAAGATTAATCCACATTACAGAGCAATCGCACACCCCCTAGATCTGATCTGGATGGAAATCACTGTACCAAAAACTGTTGCTGCTTGTGATCATTCTCATCTCTAACCTGAGCTTCTCACATTGCTTCCAGATTTAGCATAGGAAGGATTTCTCCACCCTCCCCGCCTGAAACACTCTCAGTCACATACATTTGAAAAAGCTTATCAGGTATGTCCCTGGCTTGCGTTGCGTTTGGGGTGATTTTCTGCGGGGCGGTCGGTCGGCTTGCGTGGCTGCTGGTTTGTCACGCATCTCAGCTTTTGGGTGTTCGCCTTTACGCCAGATTTGTAACTTCTTCCAGGTTACTACGAGAGCCTGGAGGTTCGCCTCTTGGGCTCAGAGGTTTGGCTGGTGCACGCCCAAGAGAAACCGAGACCTGCGTAGGTGCTTCCCCGCGCGGCTGGGGTGAACGCTGGCAGGCCCAAGCCCACGGCAGGTCTGTGGCACTAGCCCCGTGGGCACTCGGGCCTCCGGACCGGCGTTCATCCGTGTCCCAGCCGCCTCCAGCAGCGTCCCCTCTCCGCCCGCGCCGCGGAAGGCCACGACGCGCTGCCTCAGGCGGAGGTCTCCCGCCCGCTGGGGCAGCAAGGGGCGGGGGCCGCTCGGGGATGGGCGAAAGGGGGACCCTGTGCGCGGCGGCCGTTGGAGAGCTCCCCCCCCACCCCGGCGCGTGCGGCGGCCGTTGGCCAGTCGCCGGCGGCGGAGGGGGGCGGGCAGCGAGCGCGGCGGCAGCTCCCGGGGTCCGGCTCGCTGGAGGGCAGCGGAGCGGAGCAGGTAGGGCCCGTGGGAGAGGGTGGAGCGGCGAGCCGCCGTCTGGAAGGTTCCGTGGTGCCGCTGCGGGTGTGGGGAAGCTATTGCGGAGCGAGGGCGGTGGGGCTGTGAAGCCTCCCGCCGTGACAGGCAGGCTCGCGGCGGCTGCCACGCCACAAGGGCAAGGTGTGGTGTCCTTTTGCAGTCCTCGTTAGTGTAAGCAAGCGGAGTAGTCGCCACCTCCCTGTTGTCGTGGCCACCATTTATGGCTGGTAGCCTATATCTGCCGGGGTGCCGCTGGAGTTGTTCCCGAAGGGCTCGATCAGAGGACGGTAGGCGGCAACCCCTCCCTCTGGGTAGTCTTGTGAAGAATAATGTGCAGGGAGAGCGTGTAGGAAAAGGATGCATCAGAGATGCTAGGAGCATCACAGTAGCAATCATCTTTCAGGGGTGTCATGGGCGTGGTTGTGGCCTGTGGCATCTTTCACAGATGTGCATATCAGCCTCCGGAGCTTTCTGGTAGAGTAGCACAGATGCTGATAACGCTCTGAAGCTTTCCAGGCAGGGGTGGCAGAGGAGGAACCTCGCAAGGATATCCCTGCTGCAGTAAGGAGGTCTCAGCAGGGTGCCAGCGTCCCAGCTGTAGCTGGGAGGTTGTGGTTCTGGCAGGCGGTGTCTCTGGGGGTTGGTGTTCATGTTAGCACCTGCTGCAGTGGGGCGGTGTGAAGGCTTGCACGGTAGATGGCATCCCCTGTGGATGCAGGAGGGACACAGATGCAGTGGAGGTCCCAAAGGTGTTTGCGTTGGAGGGGCAAAGGGGGACAGGAATGTTATGTATGTTATTCATAAAAAGTACACCCTAATCTAGGAAAAAGCCAGAGTGTTTTTAAGGTCTTTGTGGGATTTATTGGTCTGATGAAAGCCAAGGGGAGGGAGGAGCAGGAGCATGAGGGGAGTGGAGAAGCTGACAAAGATCAAAAGATGAGGAGAATCACAAGTGCTGCAGGATTTGGCCTCTAACACTGGAAAGCCAAAACTGGGAACTAACTATATATCATTTGCAGCTCTGAAAGTGAAAGGCTGTGTGGGGCTGGAATGCAATACAGGGGAATGGGTTTTAACAGCAGTGTGGCAGCAGCTGTATGCTTCTTCCTCACCTGTTTCTCTCCCTGTGTTTTCAGAAATGTTCATAAACTGGTATGAACTTTTTATGTCTCCAGTAGTATTTGCAACTATGCTCCCCAATATTCCTAATTTTATTCTCCAAAAGCTGTAAGAAGAAAATACTGAGTTTGCAGAGTGAAGGACCTCATGCTTAGGGCCTACCCACGTTTATTCTGCCTTCTTGCTTGACCATGTTCTAACATGTATCCAACTACATGATGTTATATTATCATCTGTAGTGCATAGGAGGGACTGTGCTTCCGAGTAAATTGAGTTTATGTTTAAACTGTTCTCTGCAAAACACCCTTCCTATTTTGTAGCTTAAATCTGAAGGCGAGTAGTAAATGCAGCAGAGGATTTTGGTATGCCTCTGTGGTTGAGGTAGTTGGATTATCTCTGCTGTCAGGTGGTGGCTATTGTGCTTGTCCAAACACCCCACCAGGTGATGGCTGCTGACATGCAGTGAGCTGTGACACCTGTCCTTATTTTGCTGTGAGCTGTGACACCTGTTCTTCTTTTGCTGTGGTTCTGAGTTCTGCAGCTCTCTGGTTCTCTTGGAGAGCCCAGCCCCTTGGACTCAGTACCTAAAAAACTTACTACGTTTAACATTCATCTGTCTGATTTCCTCTGGGTAAAACAACACAGCATATGACCTTCTGAGTGTAAATTGAAGACAAGGCAAGTGTGTAAGAGTCTAGTTTGCATTTTGTTTGTCTGTGCACATGTGGATGTTAACTTTGTTTAGATACATGCATGCATGAAAAATGTATTTGTGCTCAAGGTGATCTGTTATTAATTGAGCCAGTACCTGACATATGCTATATAGGCAATAAATTGTGTATATGCATCAAATGAGTAGATGAGCCCATAGTCATGTAGGTAATTCTCATTGCCACATGTCAGTGTACAGTCTGTTTGGGGGCTGAGAAAGAAGTCGGTTGTTCTGGAGAGCACTAAATGCAAATTGTCCAAGCCTTGCAAGTGATGCATGAAAATTTCCTCAGTAGTCAGGTTGGCTTTAATGAGAGTGATCTGTTACAAATGACTGAGCTTTAATAGTTCGTGCTAGGCAAAGACTAGTGTTTGTAAAGACAGCAAAACTTGTGTAAGTCCTCTAAGTAGTGCCAATTCTGGTACCTGCTGTTACAAGGTATGCCTTCTTTCCTGCTGATTTGGACAGTGCATTTAACCCAACAGACTTGGACATTTTCTTAATACTGCAGGAGAATGCCCACAGGGCTTGTCTTCCATGTGGAAGTCTGCAGGACTGGTGCCCCTACCTTTGCTTCATTTCAGCTATATACAACCAATGGTACGTGGGCTCGTGATGGAAGGGCAGAGTGTTTTGGTAAGGAAACAGATTTAGCTCTGAGTTTCTTATTATAGAAAACAACGGGGGGGGGGAGAGACACTTGTTTAAAACCTGGAAAGTATCTTAGCTCTTTGTTGTACCCTTTAATCTTCTTATTTTATTTAAAACCACTTCAACAGCTGCAGCTCCCATTTAATTTGGAGAACAAAACCCTAGCAGTTCAACTGTTGGGGGACACTTGAGGCCACAAGTGGAAGGGAAACACACACTGAGGGCAAGTCCTTTCTTCTTCTAAATGCACAACTTATTGTGTAGGTTATTTTTAGTGCTGTAATCTCACTGAGTGCTGCTGAGAAAAACTGTGCCAGGCAGGCTGGCAGGCTTTGAAGGGCTTGAGAAATGGGATTTCCTGTTCCACCGACTCAGAGCTGACTCTTGCCATTGTCAGGAGCTATTATCGCCTTCTCACAGCCAAAGCAGATAACACAGCTTCAAGGTCAGGGAAGACACAAGCTTTCATCAATAGTATTAGCAGAAGGAAGAATTTGCTTGCAGTCAGGGCGAATGTTTCTGTAGCTGGTGTTATCAGGTGGATCACAGAACCATGCAACAGTTGAGGTTGGAGGGGACTTCTGGAGACCTGCTCAAAACCGTTCACTGCTCAGTCCAGTTGGGTTCTGAGTATCTCTGAGGTGCACACTACACAACCTCTCTGGACAGCCTGTTCCAGAAAGAGCTGCTGGAGAGAGGAGAGAAATTTATTTCTGTGTCCCTCAGATTCTGACTGACTTGTTCTTTGTTGTGGCTATTGTGCTTCTGCTGAGCGTTATCTCTTGTGTGGACATACCTGGGGACTAGGAATCTACATCCAAATGTAGAATCAAAGAACAATTAACCTTAACCATTCCATGTGAAGGTATTTGCCAAATACTTGGATGGCATAGCAATGACGGCTTTGTCAGCACTTTACAGAGGCATGGCTAAAATCTTAATTGGACTAGGTAAGAGCAGTAAAGAAGGATGCCTCTTGCATTGGTTGTAAGTGAGAGCTGGTATCTGAGAGTGAGTGAGCACAACTCTCTTCCCCTCTCTGCCCCTTGCCTTGTGTTGAATGTATAACCTGGTAAGTGTGTGTATGTTGGGAGGCTAAATAGTTCATGGCTTACAACTGTAAAATAGACTCTCTGCAGTCTGCTGGTGGTTTTCCTGGTGCTAGCAGCACTGCTCTTGGGTGTAACAGAACCATGGGAGGGCCCCAGCCCCCACAGCTGGTAGAGACCTGTATTGGCTGAATTAAGAATTGCATTCAAAGGAGGTAAAGCTCCATGCTCCTATTTCCTTGTTCCTATATTTACATATAGTTTATCTTGCTAGGGCTTGGTGCTGTAAGTGACTGTGCTTAGAGTCAGCGGTGGGGGAGTCAGTGCTCAATTTGAGACTGAAGTATTGCCTCGGCCACAATGTGATGGTGGTGAGACCTGGCCAATATGGGATCCGTTTGCTGCTCTATAAGTTCCCTGTACATCTTTTTTGTCTGCAACTGTGTCTTTCATCTGTGAAGTGGCAGATCCTTTCCTGTCCCTTGTGCTGGGAGGGTGCCACCCCAGTACTGGGCTGCCAGCCAAGAGCAGAGCTGCATGTGGAGCACGCGTGGGGCAGGCTTGCACTCAGGTGCAGTGTGCTGACACCGACCTCTTTGGGAAGCCAGGTTCTTCACTTCTGATTATCCCAGTGTCCTGCTTAGTGTGTGTTTTGCTTAGTAGGGTAGCCCTGCTCTGTACATTGATAATTAACATGACATATCACACAGGTGACTTTCCAGCATGTGATTATGTTATTCAGCCCCCCAAATTTTTCCTCATCTATTATACTGCATTTTATCTGTTTTCCTTGATTCTCTGCTTTTTCTGATTATCATTCATTTACAAATAATGACTCAGCATTGCTGACTGGGTAAATGCTGTCCTCCGCATCTTAACCAGGCATACATCAGTGAGATGTTGTCTGGTTTGACAGCAAGAGAAGGAAGTAGGAGCAGCCAGCACTTGCAGATAAGCTGGCTCAAGTATCACTGTGTGATGCAGAACTGATTCACTCAGTACTGCTTCAGAGTTCCTAGGAGGAGAAGTGTTTGTGTATTATTTGAGGCAGCATAGACATACTCCCTGGCTTGAAGATGTCTTCCTCTTTGGCTGGGTAAATTTTAATCACTTTACCCTAAGACAATTGAAAATAAGAAATCTAGACCAAGTAGGAGAATGGGTCAGTAGCAGCCAGTGGTCTTCTACTTCTTGTTCTGTGTAAAATCCTGGCATACATAAAGTTTGTATGCTGGCAGGAAACAGGCAGGCACACAGGTAAAGAAAACTAGCAAGTTCTGTCTTGATGAAGGCTCCTCTGATGCCATTAGGATACGAGGTGGCATGGCTAAAAGCTGTCCTGTTGCACAGTGCTCCATGTACTTATACCATACAGTATCCCCACTTAAGAGTTGAGTCATTGAGGATGGTGATGGTACGCCACTTCTTGTTTAGGTATCTTGTTTAGGTGGTGTGAGAGAACTGTTTGGATTTCCAACAACTTTGAACCTGCAGCACTTTGCCTTGCATAAAGGAAATGGTTCTAGTGGTTAGTTCAAGTACTGGGGCTGAGATTTTCAAGTGCTGACTTAATTTTTTCCTGCTGTTCTGTGGGAACATAGTTAAGCAATCCTCAAACCTTCTGAAAATCCCATGTTACTGTAGTGCTTGTAGTAGCTGAACTAAGCCCTGAACTCAGGTATGCCTGATCTGCAAGTCGGTGAGGGAGAAGAGGATGATTATAAGGAGAGACTTAGACTTGAGTATAGATCTTTGCCATGCCTGTGCAATCCCCAGCCAAGTGATGCTGTTCTCTGGCTTGGCCTTGATCCTGCTATGCAGCAGGAGCACAGTGCCTGTCTCTGCAGCCTCTTCTTATCAGTGTGCAGACAAGTGCCCCTGACTCGGCATGTTCTGCGGGGTGCATGCCCATACAGCATGCCACCCTTCCTTTGCGCTGGGAAAGTGTATGAGCTGGGGTGATGGTTTAAAGGAGACAGTGAAAAACACAGTCTTAGGCCATCCTTTTAAGGAGCATGTGGAGAGTGTGTGTGCGTTTCTGGCCCTGTCCTAGGAAGAGGTAGTCATAGGAAGTAGCAGTACAGACTTTCCCATAGCTGCTGCCCCAACAGGGAGCTGTGTGTGTCAATTCAGGCAATTGAGACACAAATCAACACTGAGGGAAGGACAAATCACATTTTTACAGCTTGATACTTACAAGAAGACCAATGTCTGTGATTTATGCAGTAGGAAAGACAGTAGATTTAGTTGGTCAAATCAACATGGCAATGTCAGCAAGACATCAAAAGGGAACTTAGTAAGAAGTATTTCAAGACAGACTGATAGTGTTGCTTCAGATGATAGAAATCTATACAAGGCCATTGGCCTCATTGGGTTAAACTAGCTGTAGTTCTGACCCTGAACTAACAATAATTCTGGTTCTAGGTTCCATTTCTGCATTGCTGTTCTTTCCTTTTGCTGTGTTGTGTACTCAGCTCAGTTCAGAGTACCGCAGCTGACACAGCTGCTGGATTATTACATAGTCCTGGGGAAAATGTTTGGGTTTTGGCTTAGCTGTCAACTTCAAGGGGAGAAAGAAATGGTGTTGCTCAGGGACGATTCCCTCAGCAGTGTTGCAAAATACAGGATTCATTGGGACTGTTGTTGTGGCTTGTGATACCTGGGAGTTCAGAGCAGTGGCTTGCAGTGTTCCCTTCTGACGCTGAAATGAAGAGTCTCATAAATGAAAGTGGGCTTGCTTTAAATCGGTAAGCTTCAGCCCAGTTTATATGATGGTTTACCCTAAGCATTTTACACTGGGAATGAATTAAAAACTTTAGAAAAGTTCTTCATTCAAGTGCAGTTTTAATTAAGGTTGATGCACTAGCTCTAGCTTTTAATCATGTTGCTAGCATGTGGGAACCTGGTTTTGGTTAGTGACCCAACCAAGGGCCAGCTACAGCCATTTATTAAAAAAAGAAGTTCTAAAAGTAGTTCTGCCAGAGGCATTTAGAAGTATGTGGGCTGCAGGATCATGTAGAGGTGTGAAAGTGGATACAACCCTGATGTCCAATTCCAGTGGAGTTACACTGCAAATTTGCTTTAGAAAAAGGGAAGAAAGAGGAGAGTCTGACAGCACCTATAATCCAGAATGAAGAGGACTGCTGCTAAACTATCTTATTTGGGAAAGGGGGACAGAGAGCTTTTGTCTCCTTAAGTTGTACTGTCCTGTAATGGAAAGGGCTAACTACTTATTGAGCTTACTTATTTGGTAAACAAACCAATACTTATTTGGTTTGTGCTTGCTCTCTGTTTAGTTTGCCCCAGGCTGTGTTCATGTGCAGTTTCTGCTTGCACTTGCCTTCTCCATCTCCCAGGGAGATGGGCTGCAGTAGGATGGAGTCAGCCAGAACGTATAGATCAGCACTGGTTATGTCCACCGTGAAAGGTTATAGCAACCTCTGAGGTGTGAGTGGTGGTGGGTAGAACCAAGTGTCATGATGTCAATTCAAGGTACAGTCAGTGTGTTTTCCATGTTACTGATGTGTTTCCAGTCTGCCTCTTGCTCCCACAGCTGCTGCTGCTCCACTCTCCGCTAGAGAGAGGTGGAGAAACAAGATGACCTTCGTAGCATGCAAAAATCCTGTAGAAAGGCAGAATATGGTGTCACCCATTAGATGTTGTGTGAAGCAGCTGGGGATCAGTTGTGCTACAGTGCTTTGCGCTGTACGATGCCCTGCTGATTAGCTAGTATGGAGAAGAACGATGTCTAGAACAGAGGACGTTCCTCAGAGAGGACTGGGTAGCAGAGACGCTGTCTTTTCTCTTTGCTTCCTAAAGACTTTCACAAGCTGTTATCATGTGCCTGCTGTCAGCTGTGCTGTGCAGAGACAGGAGAGGATGAGAGGTGTGGATATGCCTCTCTCTAGCCTGTGTAGCTTCTACAAAGCTCTGCAGAGACATGACAGCGTTCAGTCTCGGTGTGACAGGGACACAGCTGTTTGCATGAGGGGAAGGACCATGCATAAGCTAGTCTTTCTCAGAGGGAAAGGTCAGGTAGAGTGCACTACCACAGGAGCCTGGACAGGTAACAACAGTGGCATATTATTGAGGCTTATTTCAGTAGCACATGAAAGCTGTGAGTCTGTTCCATTACATTCTTTGATAGTGCAGCAAGGGACAGCTTTGTCCATGTAGGTGTGGTAGACAAGGAGAAGGAAAAGAGGTATCTCTTGTCCACACTATGCAGATTCAGGAACTGAAATGAAGAGCAATTCAGTAATTCTCTCAGTTGCTTATAGGAACTCTGTGTCTTGGGCTGGAACTTGAATCCAGATCTTAACGTGGCAACAGCACATTCCAGTGAGCCTGTCTGCAAACCTCCTCGGTGGCCTGTCCCTAAAGACAGGTTCTTTCCTTTCTCAGCACATCTCTTTAGCTCTTTTCATACACAAATGCTACATTTCTCTCTGTGATAATGAAAGAAAAGTTGTTCTGGCATTTCTTCTCTCTCACTTGTGGTATAGCACTAAGGTCCAGCATGGTATCTGCAAACTGAGAGACTGCAGAGGAAGTCTGGATCATGCAAACTGTCGCAACTGTGCAAGCAGTGAAACAAGTGCCCACGCTTCCGAAAGTAGATTTGTACCATTTGTGATTTGTGGTCGATTCTGAGCTCTTCTGTCCCTTTGTGTTTGGGGACTTTTATGAGTGTGTGTTCTTGTGCAGGCTCTTCAGCATCTAGTAACATGGGTGCACAGATTGCAATTTTTTCCTTGCTCAGGAAACTTAAGGGTTCATTTACAGGCTCTGTCTCCCCTTCCAATGGTTGCTTGTTTCTTCAAAAGTTGCAAAAACCCTCTAATCACATTGAGACTCCTACCTGTCTGCCAGGTTGGTTGAAATCAGCCAGCAGCTCAAAAGTTTGACGTAGGCAAGAGAAAGGAACTTGCAGATGGAGTCTTGCTTAAGCTTTCTTCATTTTGGATATTTGGCTTTTAAAAAAGCCCATGTTTTCATTTTTGTGGGCCAGAAGTCTTTCACTGAAAAATAAAACAACACTCTTATAAACCACCTGAGCTATTTATCTGAGGAGCACCTGGATCAGAAATGAATGTTAATCCAGCAATAATAGATAATTAAACTGTTATAATGGATTTTTTAATCTCTCTTTTCCAGCTGTAGTTTCGCTTTTTGCCTTCATCAGGGAGATTATAATGAAGCACAGAGGGCTTCTAATCCAATGAAAATTCTTTGATGGATTGGAGTATTTGTCATGCTTTCACATTTAAGCAGTGGTTGTGGCACAAGATTAACTTCATTCACAGGGTTGCCATCTTGTTTCTAAATTCAGCCTAGTGGTTTGATGTAGGAAGAAGAAAGGTAATTCCAGGGTACCTGATCTCCACAATGGTCCATGAACATTGGGGTGGCAGGGCCAGGTTTGTGAAGGTGTCGAAACAGCTCTCAGTCAGGTGCTGACAGGAGTCCACAAAACCAGCACTCGGATCCTATCCAGTCCTAAGAGCACCCACAGGTTTATGGCAGTTCTGGTTTGTCCCCTAAGCACAAACAGATCAATGAGACTGTGAGTGGCAAAGAGAAGTTACAGCCTATCTCGGGCTACATTCCCGTGAAGGTCTGCAAAATGCACATTCCCTCTTCAGTGGCTTCGCTTGAGCTACCTTATCCGCACACGCATCACAGGTTCCCTTTGCCAGATAGCCTAGTAGTTGCTCAACAAGGAGGTTCAGAATCAGCTCTGCTTGATTTGGAGCAGGCCAGGTACTGATCATTCCCTTGAGCGTCTTCTGTTCTTTCCTGCAGCATGTCAGAAGTGTGGCTTTTGACCTTCAGTCCGTCACAGGATGCAATGGGGAGTTTGTGGCTGGGAGTGCAGGATACAAACGTGCCCTGTATCTCTGTGCTGAACATCCGTTGCAGAATTGCTTGCAATTGCAAAGGGCTAGGTTTTGTGATTCAAGTGACACTATGCAGTCTTCTGGTGCTTCAGGGATGAGCTTTGTGTGAGCTTGAACTGAATCTGGCTTAAGCCCTGAACTCAAGTAGTGGCTTTGTAGTTGAAAATCTCACATGGAAGGAGCCTCGCCTGTCCAGCTAGGAATTATGTGTCTGCTTTCTTTTGCTCTGTAGATTTCACTGATTCTTCCCAAGTGTCTGGGCTTCAAACTGTTATTTCTGTTTGGCAGCAGGGTGCCAACAAATGTTGGTTTGCAGTGTCTGACTACCTTCCTCCTATCTACTTCCTAATTTCGTCCTTCTGGAAGTGAAATGAGGGACTTCCTGCCACAAACCTTATTGAGTCAAGAGCTGCAAATTCAAGGAAGTATTGGTTCTTTGCCGTTCTGCAGACCGTGAGTGTCACTGGTATAACAATGAATGAATTCACAGGGATGAATAATATTGAGGTCTTGATGCACATCTTATTTTAAGATTTGCTGGGACCTACCTATCCAAGCTGCAGTCCTTTTCACATGCCAGTGCTGTGATGCTCTGATCACAGCACAGCATCTGTTCTGTCGATTTCATTTAAGCCAGTTTAAAACTGTTTTTAAACCAGTAAGATTATTCAAAGGCATTTATTATTATTTGTGCTCTCTTGAAAATGTTCTTAAAGTAGCTGAAGTTTTCACAGTTCTACTGCAGTGGGTACAGCTGGTCTTCAGGCACAATTTGTCATATTCTTGTAGTCACTCCTGCTGAGACAGGTTTTATAGCCACAAGGATTCAAATTAACCTTCCAAAATTGTGGAGTGTCAGTAAACCTTGCTGAAAAAGACACTGAGTTCTTTCTGTTACAGGTTTTATACTGATTTCATGTAACTGTAAAAATCTCGGATTATTCAATGTCAGTTTCCAGTTCTGTTCTGGATTATCCTTTTTAAGTAAGTGGAGCCAAGCACAGCATTCTCCTTATTCATAAAAGTAAGTTATTTTAATAGACAGATGTAAGTATTCTCGCTGTCTGCAATACCAGTGTCCACAAATTTGTTACAAAAGACTTTAAAAATCGATGTATTTCTACCTTGCAAAGTAAAATTATCCCTTACGTTTAGTCATCCAAAACCAGGCATACTATCTGCCTCTCTGCACTTTGTCATGACAGAGACAGTAAAGACTGTAGCATTAGCTTGCAATAAAACTAAACAAAAAACCTAGGTTGGCCAAGACAGAGAATTGGGATGAATTTCTGTATTAATAGCTGCTTTGTTGTCTACTGGACTTTATATGAGTTAGCTCTTCTAACCAAACTGCTCCATCAGCTTTGTACTTAGGAACCGAAAGAATGTTCATGAGACAATTTT
This sequence comes from Phaethon aethereus, assembly GCF_964289735.1. Classification (NCBI taxonomy): domain Eukaryota; kingdom Metazoa; phylum Chordata; class Aves; order Phaethontiformes; family Phaethontidae; genus Phaethon; species Phaethon aethereus. The sequence continues at coordinate 53,787,131 of NC_138579.1, forward strand.
GGGAATTAATCCTATGGAAGTCAGCTTTTTGTGTTTGATACTTGTTCAGGCGCAATTACGGGGGGGAAGTAATTTTCTGCTTGGAAATACAGCTTTCAAGGTGTAAATCTTTCCTAAAGGAATTCAGTCAACGCAGAAAGGAGCAGAACAGCACTCTCTAGAAGTGCTCTGTGGCCTTATGGGGTCTAATGAGTATGCAGTGCTGGAGAGCTGTGCAGCCTTTCTTTTCATCAGACTGAGAATTCACCTTCAACTTTTTGTACACCCGCATTAAAACCTTTTGGGGGGAACCCTGGACCATTTCATTGGTTCAGTGTGGTAGTGAAATTAGTGACTGGTGCCAAGGACCAGGTTTCCTTTTGCAGTCACCTTCAGATGAAGCAGTGGTTTCACAGAAGCTGAAGTCCTTTGTGAGATGGCATTTGACCTTTCCGTGTCTGAGGTGATGTTGCAAAGGGTTGCTCTCCATGGAGCAGAAAGGCTGTCTAGCCCAGGCTCTTTGTACCCTTTCTTTTGAGTTATCCCAGAGACCATTAAAAGAAGGAGGAGTTTTATGCAAGGGACCTTGCACCACTGTGTGAGAGAATGTTAACTGTCTGTGCTGGTGCGTGGGAAAGCATCAAGAGTATTTTAATGCCCTTTTTTTAAATATAATTAGAAGAATTAGCAGAGAAGTGAGGCTAGTTGGGGGTGGTGTGGTGTGGGTTTTTTTTTGTCTAGACAAAGTTCTCTGAATGTTCTCTCATCTGAGTGCTTGGCCACAACAATTTCTGTTTTGAGTCACATGCTAACCTAGCTTTGAAAAGTCTTATTGTGTCAGCTGTCACAACCAGAACAGTTCTGTCTATCAAAAGAATGGAGACCCCTTTAGCACACTGAGGGTTTTTTGCTAGCTGTTTGGTGTTTTTCTCACTTTATATCATATCATCAGCTTCATTGGGAATATTTGGATTTGTCTGTACTGCCTACAGCTATATCATGATACATAATATAGATACCAGATCTGTCTTTAAATCCTTCAGGTATTGAGCTTGTATTCAGGCACTAGTATTGCCACAGCAGCATGGGTAACAGCCATACTGAACTCTGTGCTGTAACTACTGCCAGCACTCAAGCATTAGAACTAGATTTAAACTGTCTGGTGTTGCCACTTGTACTATAGTCATGCACATTGGTTTCATTTGTTTAGTAGGTTTGAACAGAATAAAACAACGACCTATCAGTCTGTCCTCAGTTTAGATAATGGAAGAGCATTTCTGGATTCAAGTATTTCTGTTAACAGCTGAAACTGTGAGCTAAGGCTTGGCTGGGACAAGTTACATGACAGATGTAAGTAAGGGCTTGTTTGATGAAGCTTGGCTTTGTATGAGATCAGAATACTTAGTAAGCACTCATAAAGTTGGTTTGGTCTTTTATGGGATTGCTTGTTTCTGTGACAGTCTTTTAGTCTTCTGCTAATGTGCAGGAGCTAATTGTTACCTGACTGCATCCACCTTTAGCCCCCCTGACCACTTCCAGGAGCACCTTGGTATGCACATGTTCAGCCAGAACTGGTGGTATCTCAGAGCCAGAACCTCCCTCCTCAGATCTTCTTGTCAGAAAAGTGGTCCATAAGCAGCAAGGTTGATTTTTCTTAGAAGTTCTTGGTTAAAAGGTTGTTATTCATATATAAAGTGAGTGTGCTCTATGGGATCTCAGACTTCATAACTTTCTACAATTCTCAGGCAAGAAAGAAGGGTGTAGCTCTGATTTTGCTGGGCTGAAGCAGAAGATGCCTGACTCAATTTACAGCTTGCCACTTCATGACCTTTCTTGGGCTTGGGGTCAAGCTGGTGCAGTGATCTCTACACAGCTTCATTGCCTTGAGGTCACAGCTAAAGGTGGCTGTTTCTCTGTGCAGAAGACTTGGTGGTACTGTTCCTGTGTCCCATTCCCATGAATGGCCAGAGGTAGCCCATGTAACAGGTGCAAGCTGCTGACCTTGCTGCTGGTATTTATTTTCCTCCTGTTTTTATTTACAGGCACTTATGCTTGGATATCCTAAGGATGCTGCAGCCTCAAAGACTTACTGAGAATGGCAAAACAAGGGGGGAAAAAAGTTTTGGCTTGCTGTAACATTTCACCCCACTGCTCTAAATTTATGCAACCTCAGCTCTTCAGCACATCACTCTCATGTCCAGAGGACCAAATGCCAGGAACACAATCCTACAAAACATACATATGGCTACTGTTGGTTTTAATAAGGGGACGACTTTAGCGCTGTGACAACTTGTGCTCATCAGCATGGTTTTAGCCAGAAAGTTGGTTAGGGATTCTGCAACAGCAGATGTAAAGCTGGGAGTTTGCCAAGGCCTGCAAAAGGCATGTATGCTCGGGGATATGTGTGTGTGTATGTAGATAGTTTAAAAGGTGTTGTCCAGCAGTGTTTGGTTATTCTTTCTGGGGTGTTTAATGCTTTTTGTTTTATTTATTTAGCAACCTTTAAACCATGGTGTAGTAAGTTAGTTATCTTTAGGACAAGAGGGGGTTGGGGAGGGAGGCGGGGGGGTTGAATGTAGCATAATTAAGGTGCCTCTTGTTCTTACAGTGCTTTGAACAATTTACAAAACACATTTAAAGCAGCAATATGACAATTTCCTCAGTGTTAGCTGCAGGGGGATTCAGGATCAGTTGCTTACAGGGTGGAGAGTCAGTGACATGCTGCAAACACAGGTCACTGACAGGCCTCAGTGGCACTTCTGTATCTAGTGTTACTAAAGCATAATTTACTAACCTCTGAAATATGCTTGGACATCTTGAGGCTGAGCTTTACAGTAACATTTACTTGACAACAGCAACATTAGTGTGTTGCCACTATTTCAGTGCTTTCCTTACTCCCACTACTAAAACCAACAAAATAAATAGGCTAAACTAAAGCAGGATTCATTACGTGTGTTCTTGTTAACAGCTTGTAAAATATAAAAAGCTTACCCTGCTAGATGAAGCCTCTATGCTTTCAGGAATATCAAATGTTGTCTGCAGAGTAAACGTGGGACAGCTGCCATGAACAGCAGCAGGCTCTTCTGGAGGCAAAGTGGTATTTCACTGTTCTCATGGTAGCTGAATTAAGGGTTTGCTACTTTGCATCAATGCATGGGTTCCCAGACTGACGAGCATCTGTCAGTTCTCCTAACTAACTGCTAAGGTATAGTCACCCCTGCATTTGAAACACATATCACTGTGTTGTGATCTGAAACCTAAGAGTTGTAGCTAAGTCAAGTCAGTCTTTCCAGAGAGCGTTGAACTGCCTCTTGTTCAAGTCAAACCTTTCCCAACTGTGCATCATTTCTAAATGGTCTTTTAGAATTAAGACAGCAAATGCATTTTTTACAAGTAGACAATAAATTTACCAGAAATGCATGGATCTGGTGTTGTCCTTGCTACTACTACTTTCTTACCTTGAACTCTACTGTGTGCTCTCAGTGCAAGTAGCCTTGCAAATGGTATTGCTCTGATGATAGCTTCTGCTGACCTCTGGTTTTCCCTTCAGCTGTTAGTGTAGGGAACTGTAATGGAAAGGCTCACATCAGCATGAATGGAGACTGAATGGGAATATTCATCTGGATATGGAGGCCCTAGCAGGAGGACACAGTGGGGAAGGAGTGCTCTTGAACAGCCTGTGCTAACAGCACCCAGATGAGCAGGTCAGCACGACTCCAGCACATTCGCCTGCAGGTTCACAAGGCACCCACAATTTGGAAACAAACAACAGAGGACAAGTCTGGGCTCACCAAGTTTGAGGTTGTTTTCTCTCACTCATTCCTCCACTTCCCTTGTCCTATGCGCATGCCTTTTTTTTCACTTCCATATTTTTCATCCTTTATTTGTTGTTCACAAGCTTTTTTCTTGCTTGTGCTTTTCTTTCTTCCTTGCACTTCCTTGCACTTGCTCTCCTTTTCTTCTCTCTACTGCCTTTTACTAGTTACAGACCTCATTCAGGAAAACCTTTTGGGATTCATTCCAGGTCAGTTATTAATGATGTACGTACCTCAGGATAATGACCAAAACCAGTAACAAACAATTCTCAGAGGCTGATGCAGATTTGATAGGAGCACAACTGCAAGCAAAATTTGGCATTTTCCCAACTGGAAATGCTGACTACAAGAATTCAGTGAAAATGTGAAGGAAATAGTATCACTGTCCAGATACAATATTGTATCCACAGATAGTGTGATACAATATTCACCACAAAATATCCAGAAGCCCACTGCATTTGCAGAATTTAAGTATGTACAAACAGGAAACTTGCTTCTTCCCAAGTGTTGCTTATTTTCATATCACCTGGGGAGGAGGTTGCTAGCACTACCAGAAAGAACAAGGAATTGATTACAAATGTAAGATTGATTACAGGGTGGAAGACAATTACTTATAAAGCTGGTTGACAGCAGGGCCACCAGCATTCAGTGGTGAAAAGGAAGCTGTATGGGTGGATTCCACTGACTTTTGACACTGCAAACACAAAAACAAAGCTTATGGCCGATAGATTTGTTTTTATTATTATAGAACAGATGAACTAAAATAAGCCAACAATATAATTTTATGCCAACAGCCATCTTTCTAGCACAGGCGGTGACTGACCAACTCAGTGTACCCTTTTTCCCCCTCCCTGGGCCTCTGTTCAATGGGAAGGAAATGGTGGTGGCTCTTGCATATGGGTTTTGGACTCCAGTGATCTTACTCTTTTTTATTTGTAGAGGTGTACCTAGGAAAAAGAGGAGGCAGGGGAAGCAGAGAAAATAGTATATATGTGTTGTAAGAGCAATAAGTAAATAGGCTTGTGAATCCTCTTGCATGTTCAATGTTGTGACCACACAGACAGGACAACTGGAGAATCATGCCCACTTTCAGCATGTAGCAAGCCCCTAGTTGCTGCTCTAGTCAATCCAAGAGTTTCTTCCCCTTCCAAGCCAGCAGGGCAAGATGCACTCAACTGAGGAGTTTTTGGCAAGGGTAAGGGGCAGTCTATGTAAAACCAAACCAAAAAACTACCCCCACCCCCCAAAAAAGCCCAAACAAACCTGCATTTTAAAAGCCACTTCAAAGTAAAAGTCACTTCTTATAATATAATAGATTTTTTTTTAAATGGCAGGACCACCATCCTAGAAAGACAAAGGGCTTGCACTCAAGACCAAAGAAAGAAAAACAAAAAACCAACCAACCAACCAAAACAAACAAACAAACAAACAAAACCCAAAACCAAACCAAAAAAGCCAAGAGTGGCCCCACTCTCAGGCTTGGCTTTCTTAAAAACAGCACTCATCATCCATCTGAATAGTTAAAAGGAGGAGTGGACAGAAAATAACATAAAATTGGTGCAACTTCTCGCCAGGTGGCGCATTAAACCAAAGCTTCATACAGTCCCATACAGCTACACGTCCTGTGGTGGCAGCATAATTTCTTTCAGCTTTCATTGCTGCATATGTCTGTATGTATATCTGAACATATACATACGCACAGAATATATAATATTGTGTTTTTAATGTTAGTTTTGATCCTGTAGGAGGGCTCATCTCTCTTTCACATGGTTCTGTGCTGCTGCGCTGTTGCTGCTCCCGTTGCCGCTCCCGTTACTGCTGCTCCCACTGCTGCTGCAGAGGACCTCTGTGAGGTCGTCCATGATGGTGGTCTCTTTAGGGTCCACAAGGTTGAACTCCCTGATGAATAGGATAAAGTGTGTGTAGAGTGTGTTTAAATGTCCGTGCAGCTCCAGTGCCAAAGTCTCCTTAAAGTGTGAGGAGTAGATATGGGCCAGCACATGGAACAGGTACTTGCAGATCTTCTTCACTAGGGACTCAAATGAGTTTGGGAATTCCTTGCCTGAAAGGAAGACAGAGAAACACCATGTAGCTCCAGCTGCTCACCTTCAGCCCCACAGCAGCATTTGTTTGGGCTGAGCTGTGGGTAAGAGCAACTAGCCAACTTTATACAGCAGACAACTTGTGGGCCCCGTATCATCCTCTCGTCTTTTTATAGGAGTTCAGGGGAAGAATTTAAACATTTTCATTTGAAGTTAGTTTTAAGTCCTAAGGTTCAAAAATCAGGAAGCAAGTGTAATCATTCTTTAAAATTACAACATTTTTTGTTACTGGCTGCAAAAATGACGAGAGGTTCTTCAGAGTCTAGTTTGTCCAGGAGTAGCAGATTTTTCCCCTGGAAGTACATAATGCTTGGGAGATCAATTCACAGATCCTGAAATAGAAGCTAAGGTACTCGGGCCTTGGTAGTGTGCAGCAGCTTGACTAACTATATATAACAACTTCCCTCATTTCATTGTTGAAATTCTACCAAGTGCGAAAAGAAATGGAAGGAAATACTGGGTGCCTTATATCAGATGCAGTTGAAATAGTGCTTGCTGGAGCAGTACTGTGCCTGCATAGTAAAAGACAATTATTGGACAATCACTTTGGTAACACTGAAAGTGAAACTGAGGCAAGCAGAAAAGCAACACCTGCCATCCTGTGCACGATGCACAATAGGAAGTATGTTACTGGTCTAAAGTACACCTTGGCCACATGCACAAATCACTTGCATCAAAGGCCCTCATTGTCCTTGAGCAAGCATATTACCCAAAGGAAAAAAAAAAAAGTCAACTGCTGGCTTACTAGACACCACCTCTTTCCAGATCAAGATGCTTGTAAACAAAGGCTACTACTAGCTTAACATTTGCTATATTGTAATATCCTAGTTCCCCAATTATCTGTTGAAGGGGCTCAAGACCCCAGCTGCTTTTAGTCGTGATTAAGCCCACCATCTACCATAACTTCAGGTCTCTATTTCTTCCCCTTAATGAAAAGCACTGCATGGAGTAATCTTATTAGGATACAAATTTGAGTTGAAGTTCCTTTCCTATTGCTTTTCAATTTTTAAAAATCACATTCTTATTTAATCTTTGGAAGGGAAAGGAGACTGCAAACAATCTGTGACACAAGGCCTAGTTGGGCAAGGAAGACAAGCCACATTCCTGGTAATCCAATTTATATCTCCCTTAATGCATCGTGGCTCTAAAGGAAACAGTAAAACAACTACAAGGTTAAATTTTACTGCCCGCAGGCTGTACTGAACACACACATGCTGACAGTTTTAAAATTTTTACCCTCTCTGAATACAGGCTAGAAGATCTCAAGATGCTTGAAGAAAACAATGTACCGATGATGAAATACAAGCCAAGGGGACAGGATTGTGAGACTTTCGCGCCAGTTCATATATCAACGGCGCAAGTCCTTCTCACTGCAAGAATGAACCAAACTTAAAATCTCCATGAAAAAGAAAAAAGAAAAAAAAATCAAACATACAAGAAAGAAAGCTGTCTGGTATTAGTACATATGCTGAATGCCAACTTTCACCTTACTTATAGCATCAGCAAAGAGCCACAGGAAGCACCCATGCAAAAGCAGACATACCGTATTTTGTTGGAAAGACGTCCTCATCTGTCACTAGTTTCTGCACTGAACTCATGACGAAGTCAACATACTGAGGAGCAGTGCACTTGATCTTCTTTCCCCGCTCATCATACCAGTAGTACTGTCTGTGGAGAGAATTGACAGTGTCATCACATCATACCTTGGCTTCTCAGCTCAACTCCTCTAAGGGGTTAGCATCTAAATAATCTAAAACAACAGCTGCAACATTACCAACATACATCATAGCTGCTACAGAAGAGATTCACTTCAGGGTATCTTTCTACACCAAAAACCTTGAATTTCTGTCTAGCCAATTTTGGTTTTCCCTATCAGTTTAGTAGTACCAAGGACAGAAAGCCTGCTGAAAAGTCTCTGTGGAGAGGAGCTCTACTGAGGCAGTGATAACTCCCTCTCCGTGACAGACTGAGGATTTATATACAGTCTGCAGAACCATACAGGAAAGCATTATGTAACTATTTTTAAAGGGCAGCAACATTGCACAGTGATAAATTGGTGATCTGATGCTTAACATCACAAAACATTAGTCTGTCTTGTAGTTTAGTATTATGAAACAGACAGAAGGTGGCTCCAAAACACCAGCTTTTTCAAGCTAGTGCTCTGAAGTACTGGCAGCATTTTTAAGGGCTACATAGTTTTCAGGACCCTTCTGCACATCCCTACCAGCATCCCTTAGAAATCTGCTCTTTTGGTTACAGTTACAGACTGCCCAAAACATCTGAATTTACATTTGACACTCCACCAGTGAATAATCCTGTTGGATTTTAAGGGATAGGAAACATTAGCACATTGCCTAGCTCTTCAAAAGCAACCATAACTCAATCAGCTAGCCATAATCATCTTGATTAACTGCAGCCATCCCTCACCTGACAGAAGAACCTGAAGGCTACAAAAGCACTGAAGGTTTGTTCCTTTTTTTTTTTTTCCCCCTTTAAGTCATGCTTAATTAAAGCACCCCTAACTGTTACCAGGAGCACCTATCCATCACATCAGGCACACACAGTGAGAAATATTTTACAGATAAGGAATTTGGCAAAACACTTTAGTTACAGGTTTTTTGCCTATGTCACATTAGGAGTGTCTGAGTTACAGTTCCTGAACTCTTCCTTCAAACAGTCTAAGCTCCAGATGCAGTCCTGTATTATTATGGGACTGATAAGAAATCCATTGTACTGGTCTTCCCAGAACACAGCATAGGTGAGGTTTGCTGACTGTCTGTGGAAGCAAGGTTGGAAGTGGTTTGTGCATCAGAACATGGCTAGAAAGACATCTCACCCAACACATGAGCCCATAAAGCCAGGGTACATTTTCTTGCCTGTCTGTTCAGCTCCAACTCTGCTGCTGTTGGCTAACGATCTGTTGTTTTCTGACATTCCTTACACAAATCACTAAACAAGCCTCATTGTATCCCTAGACAAAGCATCACTTCAGTGTGACATTTAGCACCTTTGGACTTCTTTTTTTTTTTTGCATGGAAGATAAAATTAAAGATTACTTGTTTCTTCTGTGCCTGACAGGACTAGACTGCATTGAACTGGAAGGATCTATACATACCACTTGGAAAGTGAAGTTTTATGTACAGGGACCAGCAGAACAGTTCTGAGGCAAGAAAAATGTTAAGAAGTAGCAACTGAAAACTTAATTTACAATATGTTTTTCATTGGCCCAAAAGAGTCTTCAGGGACCTGAGGGCAGTGCGGTGAAGACACTAACAACACTGTTCATGCCCCAAGCCACGTGAAAACAAGAAGAAACTGCAGAAGTAAGTAGAGTAGTTCAAACTCTAAGACAGGAAAGGCAACTAAAACTAGTTTTGCAGACACTTAAGGTTTAGAGTTTTTCTTTCGGCTCATTTTCAGCGTGTGGTGCTTGGTCACTCTGCTTATAGTTTACTAGAGACCAGGATTGACTGCAAAAGGGCATAAAAAGGTGAGCAAGGGGATGAAAACAGCAGGAGTTAGAAACACTTTGTAGAGCTATGTCAGGCATCAAAACTAGCAATTGGTCCCTTAGGCATAGACATTGTTCTTCATCACTGCTTACTTCCTTCATACAATCTACATATAAGGAATGACACAATGTAGTGCACAGACTCAAGCCACCTCATTTGTCTAGTCCTGCAGTAAGCTGGAGCAAGACGGTTCTAGGCAACTCGGACTTATTTTGGGGCTTAAGACAATGCTTGTTGCCAAAAGCAGAAGTAGACTGGACTGTCTGTACCTCAGCAGTTTTCTCATGCTGGAGAAATCCTCAGCTGCAAGATAGAAAACATAGTTCAGAGTTGCCCTTAGGCACAAAAATGAATCTGAATAATTGGATTTTAGTTAAACAGTTGGGCAACTGTACAAGTTCACTTACAGGAAAATGTAAGTGAATAAATCTGCAGTAACATCCCACTGCGTACCCTTTTTGCCCTTCCTTGAAATTGGGATAATTACACAAAATAGGCATTTAAAAGAAGGCTCATTAAAAGTAAGGGGTAACTACAAGGATTGTTCTGTTTATTAGAATCATGTGCCTTCCTCATGTTTCAAGTGCTGTGAACAAAGTCTTCACAGGTCTTGGAGGAAGAAAGGAGCCCCTGATATGCTGTGAACATCTCACACCTGGTACGCAGCTCCCACCCATGCTGGAGTTATCTCCATTAACAAGATAGGAAGCAGTCTGGGGCCATCGAAGGGCTCGGCTGGGCACAGAAGCCTAACTGCATTCCACCGCTGGCACTGTGACAGTACAGTCCCATATTAGGCAGTGGATGGGAAGCAGAAAGGATGAGAAGGTGACACCTAAAGGCACTTTTCAGAAAGTGCTCACATGATACAGATTTTGATTATTTTATTTCCTATGTAAAATTCTGGCAGATTTAAACTTCCCCAGTATAGAGAGCAGGAGGAATGTGCAGCTCCATTCTCAATCCCAGGGAGAAATAACTCTGGGTTTAAGAGAGAAAAGCCTGTGATAGAAATAAAGTATAACACATATGATGCCACATGCTGCATCTTAACGTATATTTTAACCCTTTTCCTCTAAAACATTCTGAGTTTGTTGGTGTTGATGGCACGCAGAACACAAGTTACATCAGTATGTAAGAAAAGCTTCTGGAGGGATGGAAAGGCAAATGCTGTGGAGACCATGTGGTCTGGAATGGAACGAGAGACAGTCCTGCTAGAAATACTAAAAGACGGATTATGAAGAAAGCAAGATAGCAAATCATATCAAATGCAAGGGCAGTAAAACAGTGCTTGTCAGCAGCTCGGAAGAGCTTTGATGGTTTGATACGGGCAAAGCAATGTTTAGATGGTGGATAAAAAAAGAGTAAGGAGTCACCACGTAGAAGGGTACAGCTCGGGGAACTTGAAAATGCAAAACATGCAAGTTTGAGTTAGGATTTCTAGAAGGAAGTACCCTCCACATGCAGAGACAAAGGCAAGGTAGACATGAGAAATTACATTGTAAGATTAGAAAAAATGAGTGATAAGGAATTATCAATTGATGGATTTCACTGGATCAAAATGAGACCTTTCACTCTTATCTGGGGGCTGCCTAGAGGTTTACATCCGTCCTTGATTTCTGCCTCAGGAGTTTTGTAATCTCAGCCCCATGAAGAGCACTTACATAGGCTCTTAGTTACTACTCTCGCTTCAGCACTTCTGAGCAGCTTTGCCCAAACGTCAGGTAGAAAACCAATTTACAGCTCATGGTGCCTTAAAGCTAGTTTGTGTAACAATAAGCTATAAAGCATACTAAATCTAAATATTCAATACTGCGTTAAAAATATAGTGCCTGCATTCCAGCAAGTGCTAAACATATTAATGAGCAAAATTAAATAATTCCCAAAGTACCATTCATGCCACACATTAAATTTGGAAGATAAGTGGCCGTTCTAGTATTTCTCATGGCATTATCCCACCTTGCCAGCAAATACTTCCACCTGTTCTACAAGGAGACTAAGTTTTGGTCCAATGTCTCTTAGTGACCCTAAGCAGAAATTCTCTTCTCACTCTGTGCAGATGGCTGTGCTATCTCATATATCTGACAGAGGTCTGAAAGCTGCATCTGTCTGCAGTTTGTCAGTTGGCTGGAGCTTCCCTGAGATGTTAAAACCTTACCTCAAATATTTGACTGCAACTGGTGTTTATTTTGC